>NC_081356.1:79214834-79814834 GCF_030684315.1 Stegostoma tigrinum
CATTAAAGAAATGGCAGGCCCAAATGCAATTAAAGAATGCACACTTGCACCTAAAGGCTGTCAAGCCAACTGAAGGATCAGCAACTCAGGCAAAGGCACTGGGAGTACTGGCAACTATGAGGATGGCTCATAGATGACAACATTATGGCGACGGCATCCACTTCCAGCCAGATAAGTGGGATCCAGTTAGCTGAAACTAGCTTCAGTGTGGGCAGGTTGTCACAGGTTGCCCTTTAGTGTCTCCCTCACTTAATTTCTCACACTCCACAAACATAGCAATTGTAAGAATTAAGCAAATGACCATCACACATGACAAAATCCACCATGCAACTTGAGAAGAGAAACTCAGATGGCCACTGGGCTGGACAGCACCACTGTATTACTCCTACTGATAAAATGGTATAATGGTAAAAGATGAATTATTGTACAAATGCGGACGAATGGGATTGTGGGAGATAAAGCAGTTTGGATCAGAAATTGGCTTGCTGAAAGAAGACAGAGGGTGGTAGTTGATGGGAAATGTTCATCCTGGAGATCAGTTATTAATGGTGTACCGCAAGGGTCGGCGTTGGGTCCGCTGCTGTTCGTCCTTTTTATAAATGACCTGGATGAGGGCATAGAAGCATGGGTTAGTAAATTTGCAGACGACACTAAGGTCGGTGGAGTTGTGGATAGTGACGAAGGATGCTGTATTCAGAGAGACATAGATAAGCTGCAGAGCTGGGCTGAGAGGTGGCAAATGGAGTTTAATGCAGACAAGTGTGAGGTGATGCACTTTGGTAGGAGTAACCGCAATGCAAAGTACTAGGCTAATGGTAAGACTCTTGGTAGTGTAGATGAGCAGAGAGATCTCGGTGTCCATGTACACACATCCTTGAAAGTTGCCACCCAGGTTGACAGGGCTGTTAAGAAGGCATACAGTGTTTTAGCTTTTATTAATAGAGGGATCGAGTTCCGGAAGCAAGGAGGTTATGGTGAAGCTGTACAAAACTCTGGTGCAGCCGCACTTGGAGTATTGTGTACAGTTCTGGTCACCGCATTATAAGGAGGATGTGGAAGCTTTGGAAAGGGTGCAGAGGAGATTTACTGGGATGTTGCCTGGTATGGAGGGAAGGTCTTACGAGGAAAGGCTGAGGGGCTTGAGGCTGTTTTCATTAGAGAGAAGAAGGTTGAGAGGTGACTTAATTGAAACATATAAAATAATCAGAGGGTTGGATAGGGTGGATACGGAGAGCCTTTTTCCTAGGATGGTGACGGCAAGCACGAGGGGGCATAGCTTTAAATTGAGGGGTGAAAGATATAGGACAGATGTCAGAGGTAGTTTCTTTACTCAGAGAGAGTAGTAAGGGAATGGAGCGCTTTGCCTGCAACGGTAGTAGATTCTCCAACTTTAGGTACATTTAAGTCATCATTGGACAAGCATATGGACGTACATGGGATAGTGTAGTTCAGATGGGCTTGAGATCGGTATGACAGGTCAGCACAACATCGAGGGCCGAAGGGCCTGTACTGTGCTGTAATGTTCTATGTTCATTCAAAGACATTCCACTCCCTGCCATCCCTCACCAATCTGTAGCACTCCATTGTCCCAAAGAGCTGGTTTCTTTCTCCAAGCAGTTGCAAGGGATAACACAAATCATAAACCTGGCACAAAGCAGAGTTATTCTAGCCAAAATTTAGTGACTATAATGTAAATACAATGGAAGACCAAGCCACACTAGATGGCCGCAAAAGCAGTAAATCTCCAAGAGAATAAAGGTGGAGAGCTGGATGAACACAGCAGGCCAAGCAGAGGAGCAGGAAGGCTGATGTTTTGGGCCTAGACCCTTCTTCAGAAATGGGGGAGGGGAAGGGGGTTCCGAAATAAATGGGGACAGATGGGGAAGCAGATTGAAGATGGATAGAGAAGATCGGTGGAGAGGAGATAGACAGGTCAAAGAGGCGGGGATGGAGCCAGTTTAGGTGAGTGTAGGTGGGGAGGTAGGGAGGAGATAAGTCAGTCCAGGGAGGACAGACAGGTCAAGGGGGCAGGATGAGGTGAGTAAGTAGGAGATGGGCGTGGGGCTTGGGGTGTGAAGAGGGGATAGGTGGGAGGAAGAACAGGTTAGGGAGGCGTGGACGAGCTGGACTGGTTTTGGGAAGCAGTAGGAGGGGAGATTTTGAAACTTATGAAGTCTACATTGATACTATTGGGCTGCAGGGTTCCCAAGCGGAATACGAAATCCTGTTCCTGCAACCTTCGGGTAACATCACTGTGGCAGTGCAGGAGGCCCAGGATGGGCATTTCATCTGAAGAATGGGAGGGGGAGCTGAAATGGTTCATGACTGGAAGGTGCAGCTGTTTGGTGCGAACTGAACGTAGGTGTTCTGCAAAGTGGTCCCCAAGCCTCTGCTTACTTTCTCTGATGTAGAGGAGGCCACAACAGGAACAGCAAATGTAGTACACCACATTAGCAGATGTGCAGGTGAACATCTGCTTGATGTGGAAAGTCTTCTTGGGGCCTGGGATGGGGGTGAGGGGAGAGGTGTAGGGGCAGGTGTAGCACTTCCTGCGGGTGCAAGGAAAAGTGCCGGGTGTGGTGGGGCTGGGGAAGGGGAAAATGTGTCTGGTGGTGGGGTCGGATTGCAGATGGCGGAAGTGTTGGAGGATGATGCATTGGATCCAGAGCTTGGTGGGGTGGTACGTGAGGACAAGGGGAATTCTGTTTTGGTTGCTATTGTGGGAAGGGGGTGTGAGGGATGAGTTGCGGGAAATGCGGGACGCACGGTCGAGGGCGTTCTCGACCACTGTGGGGGGAGGTGGTGGATTGTGCAGCCCTTGAAAAATGAGGACATCTGAGACGTACAGGAGTCGAGTGCCTCATCCTGGGAGCAGATGTGGCAGAGGCGAAGGAATTGGGAATAGAGTATTTTTGCAGGAAGGTGGGTGGGAGGAGGAGTATTCTTGGTGGCTGTGGGAGTCAGTGGGCTTGAAATGGATTTCGGTTTCTCGGTGGTTGCCCAAGATGCAGACAGAGAGGTCCAGGAAGGAGAGAGAGAGAGAGAGGTATTGGAGATGGTCCAGGTGAACTTAAGGTTGGGGTGGAAGGTATTGGAGAAGTGGATGAACTGTTTGCGCTCCTTGGGGGAGCACAAGGCAGCGCTGCTACAGTCAATGTAACGAAGGATGAGGTGGGGTTTAGGGCTAGTGTAGATACAGAAGAGGGATTGTTCCACGTAACCTATAAAGAGGCAGGCATAGCTTTGGCCCATGCGGGTACCACGGAGCCACCCTCTTTGCCTGCAGGAAGTGGGAGGAATTGAAAGAGAAGTTGTGAAAATGTGTTTATCTGGCAGCATTGAAAAATCACTTGTTTTCTGCAAACTATCTTGTCCAAATAAGCACCCATTTTCAGAAGTGATTATATACTAGAAAGTACAGATCCATTATCAAAAAGGTAAACTACAGCATTAGAATTCTCAAGTATCAGAATATGTTGAAAATACTCAGTAGATCAAGCAACGTTTGTGCACACAAGATGATCATCTTTTCAAATCATGCTCTCTCAGTACAGTTTCTGTCACTGGACTATGCGATTGTCTTGAATTCACTGAAAGTCTGAATTAAACACTCTGCTGGGACTTCCGATAGTGCATGGAGCGGTCCCAGACAACCAGATACTCCAAGACTTCTTTAATTTTCAGTCTTAACTATTTCAGACAGTGATTAACTCATGAGCTACAGTTCATATTAAAATAAAACGTGAGATGTTGGAAATCTGAAACAAAAACAGAAATTGCTAGAGAAACTCACTAGGTTTGACAGCATCTGAGAAGAAAAAGCAGAGTAAGTGTTTTGGGTCATGTCTTAGATAGTAAAAGTGGCACATACACACACAAAAAGGGGGGAAGGGAGAGGGAAACAGAGGAAGAGGGGTAGACGGAGAAATACTTTGTGAAATCACAAGAAGCCAAGAAACAGGGGTATACACAGACTAAATGAATGGGCAAAGATCTGATGAAGGGTACAAAGTTGGAAAAAGTTAAACTGTCAATTTTGGCAGAAAGATCATCTAGATTGGAGAGACTGTAGAGCTGAGATGAAGAGGGATATGGCTGTCTTTGTGCATGAATCACAGAAAATTAGTATGCAAGCCATCTAAGAAAGTTCTTACAATGTTAACATTCATTGCAAAGGGATTGGAATACAAAAGTAGAGAAGCCATGCTTGTTCTATAAAGGGCTTACTCATCTGCAGTACTGCATACAGTACTGACCTGATTATTTATGGAAGAATGTAAATGCATTGGAAGCAGTTCAGACAGAAGTTTACAAAACCAGTACTTGAAATGAGGAGAGAAATAATGGGAATTGCAGATGGAGAATCTGAGATAAGGTGTGGAGCTGGATGAACACAGCAGGCCAAGCAGCATCTTAGGAGGACAAGAGCTGAGGTTTGGGCCTAGACCCTTCATCAGAAAAGGGGGAACGGGGACAGGGTTCTGAACTAAATAGGGAGAGGGGGGAGGCGGATCGAAGATTGATAGAGGAGAGGATAGGCAGAGAGGACAGTATAGGTGGGGAAGTAGGGAGGAGATAGGTCAGTCCGGGGAGGACAGACAGGTCAAGGGGGTGGGATGAGGTTAGTGGGTAGGAAAAGGAGGTGTGGCTTGAGGTGGGAGGAGGGGATAGGTGAGAGGAAGAACAGGTTAGGGAGGCGGGGATGAGCTGGGCTGGTTTTGGGATGCAGTGGGGGGAGGAGAGAGGGGAGATTTTGAAGCTTGTGAAATCCACATTAATGCCATTGGGCTGCAGGGTTCCCAA
The DNA here is from genome assembly GCF_030684315.1 of Stegostoma tigrinum. Lineage (NCBI taxonomy): Eukaryota > Metazoa > Chordata > Chondrichthyes > Orectolobiformes > Stegostomatidae > Stegostoma > Stegostoma tigrinum. The sequence goes on from NC_081356.1 coordinate 79,219,638, forward strand.
GCGGAATATGAAATGCTGTTCCTGCAACCTTCAGGTGGCATCATTATGGCACTGCAGGAGGCCCAGGATAGACATGTCGTCTGAGGAATGGGAGGGGGGAGTTGAAATGGTTTGCGAGTGGGAGGTGCAGTTGTTTATTGCAAACTGAGCATAGGTGCTCTGCAAAGCAGTCGCTAAGCCTCTGCTTGGTTTCCCCAATGTAGAGGTAGCCACAACGGGTACAGTGGATACAGTATACCACATTGGTAGATGTGCAGGTGAACATCTGCTTGATGTAGAAAGTCATCTTGGGGCCTGGGATGGGAGTGAGGGAGGTGGTGTAGGGGCAAGTGTAGCACTTCCTGCGGGTGCAGGGGAAGGTGCCGGGTGTGACGGGGTTGGAGGAGAGTGCGGAGCAGACAAGGGAGTCCCAGAGAGAGTGGTCTCTCCGGAAGACAGAGAAGGGTGGGGATGGAAAAATATCTTTGGTGGTGGGGCCGGATAGTAGATGGCAGAAGTGTCAGAGGGTGATGAGTTGTATCTGGAGGTTGGAGGGGTGGTATGTGAGGACAACAGGAAATTTTTTTTGGCGGTTATTGCGGGGACGGGGTGTGAGGGATGAGTTGTGGGAAATGCGGGAGACACGGTTGAGGGCGTTCCTGACCATGGAGGGGGGCAGGAGTTGTGGGCCATGAAGAATGAGGGCATCTGGGATGTACGGGAGTGGAATGCCTCATCCTAGCAGCAGATGCGGCAGAGGCGAAAAACCACCAAAAGACGTTTTTCTATGCTTCCTCAAAAAGATGAAGTAGAATCTTTGAATATTTTAAAGGCAGAGGCAGGCAGGTTGTTATTATTTCAGATCTCCATCAACAGTGACGTGTTTTTTATAACTTGAGCTCCACACAACAATCAATAGGTTAAATCCATATGTAGCAGGAATTATCTCTGAATGCATCCAAAATAATGCCATGGGAGAATATTAAAATATGTAAGTGCAATCACAGGGAAGTAGTGGGTCACTTTCCATTGCGAGTTGTAATTTTTTAATCCAGTGATTACTAAATTACATGTGATAGCAAAAGAAACGATCAAGCATATTCTGGAAGTGTAAATTGGAATAGTTAACTCAATGCGAACTATGTTTAAAAAAAGGTGAGATAAAGAGGAAGTGATTGATGTGATTGCAAGAAAACAAAAGAGAAACAAAAAGTAACAGCAAGTTAAAGTATCAGAGATAATGGGAACTGCAGATGCTGGAGATTCCAAGATAATAAAATGTGAGGCTGGATGAACACAGCAGGCCAAGCAGCATCTCAGGAGCACAAAAGCTGACGTTTCGGGCCTAGATCCTTCATCAGAGAGGGGGATGGGGGGAGGGAACTGGAATAAATAGGGAGAGAGGGGGAGGCGGACCGAAGATGGAGCCCTGAGGTTGGTCCGGAGGGAGGAGGGTAACTTCTTCAGGTTAGGCATCCCTGGAAGAGGCTTCGCAGTGAGGTTAAAATAGTATCAGAGATAATGGGAACTGCAGATGCTGGAGATTCCAAGATAATAAAATGTGAGGCTGGATGAACACAGCAGGCCAAGCAGCATCTCAGGAGCACAAAAGCTGACGTTTCGGGCCTAGACCCTTCATCAGAGAGGGGGATGGGGGGAGGGAACTGGAATAAATAGGGAGAGAGGGGGAGGCGGACCGAAGATGGAGCCGGCTTTTGTGCTCCTGAGATGCTGCTTGGCCTGCTGTGTTCATCCAGCCTCACATTTTATTATCTTGGAATCTCCAGCATCTGCAGTTCCCATTATCTCTGATACTATTTTAACCTCACTGCGAAGCCTCTTCCAGGGATGCCTAACCTGAAGAAGTTACCCTCCTCCCTCCGGACCAACCTCAGGGCTCCATCTTCGGTCCGCCTCCCCCTCTCTCCCTATTTATTCCAGTTCCCTCCCCCCATCCCCCTCTCTGATGAAGGGTCTAGGCCCGAAACGTCAGCTTTTGTGCTCCTGAGATGCTGCTTGGCCTGCTGTGTTCATCCAGCCTCACATTTTATTAGCAAGTTAAAGTATAATGGGTCTAATGAGTGACAATTGAACAGCATTTGAAGAGTAATGTCAACTGAGACTTGTTTTTATATTATGTATTACTTTGATACTAAAATAATTACTAAAGGAAAATTCCCTAGGAAATTTAAAAGTTTTGGAATTGCAGAACTTGCCGTGCTCATGAACAGTCAGAATGATTTTGAGGGTTACACATTGCAAACAATTTTCTACATCATATACTCTGGGTGAGCACTTAGCTAAGGAAAGACATAGGAGGTGATATAGGAGAGAAGACACCTGCTTAACCAACAATACTTTTTTGAAACTATCTTGGCAATCACAGATGACAAAACACCCCCATGCCGCAGAAACTCAAAGCTATTGATGAAATGTGTTGTCAAACTAGAAAATCAGTTGGTTAAACATTCAGCGTGTTTAATGTGGTGAAGCATGGGGTAATCAATTTTGGAATGAAGGCAGTCAAGTCACATACCTTTTAATTGGCATGAAAATAAAGAGGAATACAGAGGTTTGGACTGGAGGTATACCAAACACACAATGGCAAAGTACCATGTTTAATAACAATGAAATGTCTGCTGTTGAAGCTGTTTGAGTTATGTCTCAGGGAAGTTAGAATACAAAGAGGATGATGTTTTGCCAGTTGTATACGGCCTTGGTCAGATCCAGCTTTAGTCGATTTTCAGTAGAACACCAGGAAGGAAATAGTGACCTTGGAAAGATCACAGCATCATTTTGGTAGGCCTGTATCAAGGTGGAGAGATTTAATTTTAAAGACACGTTGCAAAAACATGGACTACATTCCCTCCAGCTTCAAAGGTTGAGGCATAATCTGATTGAGACGCTTACGTTTTATACAATGTATAAAGATGCCTTGGCTCTAGTGGGGTAGACAAAAATAAAGGGGTACAACTTTAGAAGTAGAGCTGGGCCATTTTGGAGCCAAATCAGGAAGCATGTTTTCACTTTTAATGTACAAAGATGGAATTCTCATGCCCAGCAGCTGCTGAATGGTGGGCCAATTGACATTTAAGACTGAAACTGCTAAGTTTTGGTATTTTCAATTAATTTAAAAACAGAGTATTGAGCGAAGGATGATGTATGGAGTTGAGGGTGCAGATCAGCTATGATTTAACTAAAATGGTGAAAGCAGCTCCAAGAGCTGAACAGCCACCTTGGTTCTTATTGTGTGCCCTGAAGACATTAACATATCATAGAATTACATCCTAACAGAGTGGAAACGAGCCATTCAGCCAAACTAGTCCAAACCAGCCCTCCGAAAGGCACCCCACCCAGACTCATTCCATACTCCGACATTTCCCCATGTCTAACCCACCTAACCTAAACACCCCTGGACACTACGGGCAATTTAGCTTGGCCAATCCACCTGACCTGCAAATCTTTGGACTGTGGGAGGAAACCGGAGCACCCGGAAGAAACCCACACACACACACGAGAACGTGCAAACTCCACCCAGACAGTCGCCCGAGGCTGGAATTGAAACTGGGTCCCCGGCTCAGAGAGGCAGCAGTGCTAACCACTGAGCCACGATGCACCCAGAAATACGTTTAGAAATTAAAAATAATTTTAAAAATAAATTAGAAATTAAAAATAATTTAAAAAATAAATTAGAAATACATTCAGAACAATTGAGTAATAATCTGGTGAGGTACCCTAACACGGCAAAAGATACTTTCAATGTGTCAAACAATTGCATGCCAGAATGCCACAGAATCTAGATGGCATTCAATAATGTTTTTATAATACTCACTATCCATATTGTTATGGACCAGAGAAAATCTCCTCTCAAAAGTATATCAAGGAGATAGTCCAGACTCTAACAGGTTCAACTGGCAACACCAAACCCCAAATGAAAACAAAAACTAGAACACCTGTAAGTGCAAACCTGACTCAACCCGCTAAGGCTTTTGTCTAATTTAGGAAGAAACTTTGCAGCTCAAAGCTGTTAACCCACTGCTTCTGAAGCAAACATTCCGTTACCAGTGTGGCAACACCTCTCCAAGAGAAACAACACAGAACCAATCTCTTTCAAAAGGCACAGTACTGTTACAATACAACATTAATGTCTCATCACGTGGACGAAACTAAGGGCAGTAGAAAACAAAATATTAATAAAAGAATTATTCCCAAAGAAACAATCAGCTTACATAATGTTGAATAAGTATCAAGCTTAGCTAAGCATCCAGTAGGTCCCCAACTGAAATCAGCACTCAGATACACTCAAGAAACAAAATACCAAAACATTCACTCATGGGCAACAATAAAAATATCAGGCATTTTCTATGACAAATTTAAATATCTAGCTGTGATACAGAAATATATTGATACCAACTATCTTGTCTAATTCATACTGGGATTTATTTAGAGACATTTAAACAATCAATGAGTTCAAAATTAACCCTTGAAATGTCAATTAAACTGCTCAACGCTCAATTGAGAACCCTTGAGGCCATGGTGTAGAATATCTCTAAGAACAGAAGTCTAGCGGTGAGAGGGCAAACTTAAATCTAGATTTGGATAGAGGGACATGTGGGAAAAAAAGCCAGTCATTTCCTTCCAGAATCAGACCATTTGAATGCCTCCACCACAATCTCAGGCAGATCATTTCAGAACTTAAGCACTCACTGCATTTAAAAAGAAGTTTTTCATTTTGCTTTTGTTTGTCAACTAATTTATATCTTTGCCTTCTCATTCTCGATGCTTTCACAAATATGAACAGATTCTCATTATCTACTCTGTCCGGATGTCTCATGATTTAATGCAGGATTCAATCCTTTTCAACTTTCTCTTCACCAACATAAATCATCCCAGTGTTTTCAATCTATCTTTACTACTGAAACTCTTCTCTGGACCCATTCTCAAGAATCTTTTCTGTACTTTCTCATCCTTCCAGTGCCTGGGACTGGAAGTACTACTCCACCATTACTGAGATCCTATATGCTTCATTAACTGCTCAGGGCATCTCAAAACACTACACAACAGATAATTTTTCAGCTGTAGTTTTTTCTTTAAAAACAAAAACAAACAGTAGCCAACATCAGAAAGTAGCACTCCATAACTGTAAATTAATCAAAATGGCCAAGTGATGTATCTTTTAGTGTTGATCTCATTTGAAGTTGTGTCAGCCAGGACACACACAAATCACTACCCTCCTTTAAATACTGTAATGGAACATTTCACGTTCATCTAATCTGTCAGAGCCTTGAGTTGCTTCAAAGACTGTACCTCTGACAATACTGTACTTAAGATTCAGCTAAGGTTCACTACAGTGGTATGTGGACCGAATTTTTTATGGAGGGGAACAAGACCCAGTTGGGCAACCAAAAGCTTTGAGAAGGAAGGAGAGCCGAAGAAATAATGAGTTAAACGTAGGACTGTGCAATGTCACATCTTTAATATGTTAAAGTGAAGACAAAAATAATAGAATAGACTGTTGTTAGTTTGGAAGAAATGAAGCAATTTTTCAGGGCGAGTTATCAACTACAAAAAAGCTTTCCTCTGAATTCACTGTCCACCCCAACCATTTGCCTCTTTATAAATGTTACTAATCATATTCATGGTCTGTCCTTTAAGCTTTCTATCTCCTGGTGCCTCTCTAATCCCTCGTTCTCGACATACAAGTGTAGACCATTCCCATCTGTCCTTGACCACATGTATTAACATATCCCTTGTAATTCTGCTTCCTGACATGCTTATCTTTGGAAAGAAACTCTCTCCTGTCACTTCCAACTGCACTTTTCGAATCACAGCCATCAAGCTATCGGACTTTATTCATCACAATACTTCTGCAACAAATAAATGTTTAACCATTCCCTCACATATCCCGCCATGGAATATTTACTCTGTCACCTCATCCAATAATGTTACATGACCTCCATCTTCACTTCCTCAGTACCACGGACCACAGATTGATATTTTGCACACGACTGATTTACATCACCGGACTGGCTAGATCAGGTCAAGGTTCATTTTTGTGTCAAACAACCTATTCCAGAATCATCCTGCCATATCTTTTCCACTACCAATCATCCCTGAAATCCTCAGCCATTCAACATATGCTGCTTTTCTGAATATTTTCTTGACCACCGAGTCAAATCTACTTCCCAAACAGACCCCAAATAATTTTAAAACCTTCCATCAAATCTCTTCTGAACGTTTTTTTCTCTCCTAACTTCTCCAACCTATCTTCATAACTGAAGCTTCTGTTTCCTGAAACTATGTTTGTAAACCTCTTCTGCACTCTCAAATATGTTCACCTAGAAACGTACACAATCCACAAGTTGAGATGAATCTAGTGACTGGCTTCTGTATCCCAGTAATAATGCTCTGAAGGTTGTAATAGAACAATCTGCCTGTCCCATCACCTTAAATGACTTATGTACACAGACACCCAGGGTTGTTCAAAAGCAAGAAACCTGACACACATATTCTAAGTGCTGATTACACAGCTGCTTGTTCAAGCAACAGTAGAAGCCTTGTTGTAGACAAACTGGAGCCATGGGGTGGAATTTTGGCTGGCAGTAAGTAACTGATTGGTCTGTGGAACACAGACCAGATATTGGCGACAAAGGCCGACAGCCTGCAAAAACAGCTTGGAGGTGCGAATATTTGGCAGAAGTCTTCTGATCAAGGGCAGTTCTACAGTAAAAAGACATTTTGAGCCTTACCTTTCCCTCAGCAGTTGCTGCAAACTGTGGCTCTTAATCAGCCAGCCATAGACGGTACATGAGAGACAGCAACTCTATCTTCTGTAGGCAAGTGAAGTATCTCGCAAATGATAATCAATGAATAGGATGTCCTGACAAACCAAAACAGGCACTAACGAACTGCCTTCTCAGTCTTCCCTTCCGCACATTGTACCCATGTTTCATTTCTGTTCTATGTCTGTATGTGTGTGTGCATGCACGCACGCATGTGTGTGGGAGAACAAAGAATTTATAAGGCGTTTAGAGTTGTAAGTCGAGAACCAATTATAAATCATCACATCTGTAGCTAGAATCTACTTATTTGTAATAAATAAAGTTACGTGTGTTCATTATCGAAAGCTGGTCTGTGCTTTTTGTCTGCCTAGGTCTAAAAGTCAGTTAAATGGAGGAATTTTGCATGCCTTAGAAGATAATCTTTAACTTTTGGGACAACTCCAGGAACAAGGCTTGACTTCCAGCATGTTCCCCCGGTTAGGTGTAACAAAAGAAGTATGCCGTACAGCTACTCAAAATCATGGTTGAAGTGATTATGTCCTCAACTTAATTTTCTTGCTTGTTTTCCACAGCTGTCAACTTCTTACAGTTCAACCACCTATCACAATGACTCAACCTTTACAACTCAAGGAGGTTGAAAATTCCAAGGCTTTCTCTGACCCTCAGAGCAGAAATTCCAATTCTATCCACACCTGAAATGAGACCATCACTACCAGTTTTTGAAATTATGCCTTTAGTTCCAGAATCCCCTACAAAGGAATTCTCAGTATCCACATTGTCATAGCTGCTCAAAATCTTATGTTTCAATAAGAACAGACCTGTCATTCTTTTAAATTAAAACTAGTACAAGTCTAACTTGTGCTTCCTTTGCTTGTGAAACAATCCCTTTAACCAAGGCATCGACTTAACGAACATTTGTTTACAAGAGCTCATCCATTTATCTTAAAATGTTTTCTGAAGAAGCAGCGAATTTTACCAGCTGCAGAGAAAGTAAGTGTTGCAAATGAAAGAAACTTGAAACAGCACATGTTTGAATTACTCTAAGTCAGGACAAGCAACATACGATCAGAACTCCTAACTGAACTGCCTACTAGCTAAAAAGGTACACATCCACAAAGCCAACTCGCGTTCCTCTCCTTCAGATGCTCAATGTCCTTCCTCACCAAAATCTTCGGAACACTGCCCAATATGACAGGGAGCTCTAAGTGTTCAAAGCAGGGATATATTTTACTTCAAAATCAGTATAATATTAGTATCTCTGATTCTTAATCTATATTTCCTTGCACCTACAGGCTTCATTAACTAAAATCTAACTTGAGACACAAACTAGGCTAACTGGAATGACAAATTGCTTAGTAAAATAAATGCTGTACTCCTCTTTGCCAAGAGTTACATCTAGTTTTTAAAACATTAACTGCAGTGACAAAATGATACCTAAATATCGTCTTTCATCATCAGCTGATCATTATTTCTTGCCATTTCCTCAAAGATTTGTGGCAGGAATTAAGAATCCAAGGAATGTATAAAATGGAATGCTGCATTGTTTTAATCAGCTATTTCACAGTTTTCCTGTTTTGACTTAAAATGGCTCCAATAAATTGAACTGAAAACAAAGTAGATCCAAGAGAAAACTAGCTGCAGTTTCCCCATTGCATTTTACAAAGTAAACACGTACAAATAAATAGGTAAATCATGTCAACAGTTTTGTCACCAAATTGCAGAGCAGAATCCTGATAAAACAATTACTATTCTCAATATAGGAGCAGCTCGAACAGTTCATCCACTTCACTAACACCTTCTACCCCAACCTTAAGTTCACCTGGATCATCTTCGATGCATCTCTCCCGTTCCTGGACATCTCTGTTTCCATCTCTGGCAACCACCTGGAAACCGATATCCATTTTAAGCCTACCAAGTCCCACAGCCACCTAGAGTACACCTCCTCTCACCTATCTTCCTGCAAAAAGGCCATCTCCTCTTCACAATTCCTTCAACTCCGCCACATCTGCTCCCAAGATGAGGCATTCCACTTCCAAACATCCCAGATGTCCTCGTTTTTCAAGGACCGCAACTTACCCTCCATAGTGGTCGAAAACACCCTTGACCATATCTCTCGCATTTCCCGCAACTCATCCCTCACATCCCCTCCCTGCACTAATAACCAAAACAGAATCTCCCTCGTCATCACATACCACACCACCTCCAGATCCTACGCATCATCGTCCGACATTTCCACCATCTGCAATCCGATCCCACTATCAAAGACAATTTTCCCTCCCCACCCTTATCCGCTTTCCAGAGGGACTACACTCTCCAGGACTCCCTTGTCCGCTCCACACTCCCTAACAGCCCCATCACACCCGGCACTTTTCCCTGCAACCACAGCAAGTGCTACACCTTTCCCTACACCTCCCCTCACCACCATCTCAGGCCCTAACAGGACCTTCCACATCAGATGTTCACCTGCGCATCTGCTAATGTGGTATACTGTATATGCTGTTCCCGTTGTGGCCTCCTCTACATTGGTGAAACCAAGCAGAGGCTTGGGGACCGCTTTGTGGAACACCTCCGCTCGGCTCGCACCAAACAACTGCACCTCCCAGTGGCGAACCATTTCAACTCCCCCTCCCATTCCTCAGACAGCATGTCCATCCTGGGCCTCCTGCAGTGCCACAATGATGCCACCCGAAGGTCGCAGGGATGGCAACTCATATTCCGCTTGGGGACCCAGCAGCCTAACGGTATCAATGTCAATATCACAAGCTTCAAAATCTCCCCCCACCGCTGAAGGCTTCCCAAAACCAGCACAGCTCAGACCTGCGTCCCTAACTTGTCCTCCAACTATCCACCTCAACCCCCACGCCCATCTCCTACCTACTAGCCTCATCCTGCGCCCCCGACCCGTCCATCCTCCATGGACAGACATATCCCCTCCCTACCTCCCCACCTATACTCATCCTTTACTGGCTCCAACCCCACCTCCTTGACCTGTGTCTCCTCTCCACCTATCTGCTCCTTTGTCCATCTTCTATCTGCCTCCCACTTGCTCCCCATTTATTTCAGAATCTCCTTCCCCTCCCCCATTTCTGAAGAAGGGTCTAGATTATTACATAAATTACATTCCGTCAAAGTACAAACCATCCAAAAGAGCTGGGTAACTGTGGAAAACAAATGATGTTTTTATGATTTATGTAATACTAAAAGAAAAGGCTTATAAAGTTGTGAGAAATGGAAGTAAGTTTGAACATTGGGAAAAATAAGACCACAGCAAAAGAAGAAACTGATAAAGGGGGAATAGAATGGAAATATAAATTAACTAAAACATGCAATTAGATTGTAATAGCTTCAATCAGTATGGAAAAAGGAAGTTGTTTCAGAGATAGTCGGAATTGCAGATGCTGGAGAATCTGAGATAACAAGATGAAGAGCTAGATGAACACAGCAGGCTACGGAGCAGGAAAGCTGATGTTTCAGGTCTAGACCCTTCGTCTGAAGAAGGGTCTAGTCCCAAAACGTCAGCTTTCCTGCTCCTCTGATGCTGCTTGGCCTGCTGCGTTCGTCAAGCTCTACACCTTGTTGCCTCAGATTCTCCGGCATCGGCAGTTCCTACTATCTCTGTAACCATTCTCAGTATCTTCTGAAGCTTGTGACTAGATAATACACAAATGGAATAATCTTCAAATTTTTCAACAACTTACTAGATGCATTGACTAATCAATATAAGCCTCCAAACGGTGAATCCTCCATTGTAAACAAAATCTCTTTATTCAAATATTATCAACATCCATCATATAGCTCCACTCGGTGTGAATCAGGGATCGAATACACGTGTGAACTAATATGCTGTCACTCAGAGTTAGGACATGTGTTCCAGAATGACAACTGCTCAATAATTGCTTGAATGGTACATTTCTTGATAACCTTCACAAACTTGACTTCTTAACCCATTCTTCATATTGCACTTGCTTTGTCCTGTGGATTAGTGACGCATAGGTATCACTGCTACATGTCAGATCTCATGAATGGTTTGTTTCCTTGATGAGTAAAACAAAAAGGCTCAATAAAGAGCAAACATTAGAGAAGGGAAGAAGCTCTATCGGAACCAAAGACAAACAGAGAAAAATAGAAAAGGAAAGAAAGATGGGATATAGAAACAAAAACGAGAAGGAGTAAGTAGGTATTAAGCCCTTCAAATCTGCTCTGCCAGTTAATAGGATAACGGCTGAACCTCTCTGTAGATTTGGTAGCAATTATCCTGCCATCTCAACTGTTGATGCCTTTGATGTCTAAAATGTTATCAATATCTTTACAGAATTTACTCAGTGACTCTGCCTCCACAGCCTTCTGTGGGAGCAAATTATACAAGTTGATTACCATCCGAGTTAGAAAAATTTCCTCATCCTGAGGTTATGACCACCCGGTTTCAATTCTCCAACAGGGGGAAAACATCTCCTGCATCTGGTCTGTCCAGCCTGCTGGGATTTTACATGTTTTACAAATCCATGCCAACTACGTTGAATCCTGTAAATACTTTCCAAGTGTGCAGCTGGAGGAATACAGCAGGCTAGGCAGCAGAGGGGCAGGAAAGTTGACTTTTTAGGTCAGGACCTTTCTTCAGAAATGGGGAGGGGGAGGGGAGTTTTGAAATAAATAGAGGGAGGAGGGGTGAGCTGGGAAAGTAGATGGGATGGTGATAGGTGAGGGCATGTAGGCTGTCGTCAGAATTGGTCAGTGAGGTGGGAGTGGCAGATAGATAGGGAAGATGATGGACAGGTTGTGTCAGGTCAAGGAGGCAGGGATGAGAGGGAGGCTTAGTCATGGGATGAGGCCAGGAGTGGAGAGATTTTGAAACTGGTAAAATCCACGTTTAGGTCATCGGGTTGTAGGCTCCTGAGGCAGAATATGAGGTGCTGCTCCTCCAGTTTCCAGGTGGTGTCACTGTGACATTGGAGGTGTCCCAGGACGGACACGTCACCCAGGATTGGGAGAGGGGTGTTAAAATGTTTCACGATCAGAAGGTATTGTTGTTTTGTCACGTACAGAGTGCTGATGTTCTAAAAAATGGTCTGAGTCTCTGCTTAGTCTCACTGATGTAGAGTAGGCCACATCAGGTGCAACAGATGCAGTAGACATTTGGCCTAAACATGGATTAGCCTAAACTTGGCCACTCCCAGCCTCATCCCATGACTAACCCTTCCTCGCATCTTTGCCTCCTTAACCTGACAACCTGTCCATTTTCTCTCCTACCTATCTGCCATTCCTGCCTCATTGACCAATCCTGACCACTGTCTACATGCACTCACCTATCACCATCCACCTACTTTTCCCAGCCCCCACCCCCACTCTATTTTGGGTTCACCTTCCCCCTCCCCATTTCTGAAGAAGGGACCCAACCCAAAAGAGCAGCTTTCCTGTTGCTCTGATGTGGCCTGGCCTGCTGTATTCCTCCAGCTGCATATTTTGTTATCTCTGACTCCAGCATCTGCAGTTCGTGCTATCTCAATACTTTCCAAAGTATTCTGTTATCATGCCTTTTATAACAGAATAGTACTCTTGCCATTACTGACGTTTGAGTTGAGAGGGGAAGAAAGAAAAGGAGCCATACAGGACTCGATGCACCAGCTCTGTTGCTCTCTCGACAGACACTACCAGATCTTTCAAGTTTTTCCAGCAGTTTCTCTCATCATTTCAGATTTCCAGAACCAGCAGTATTTTGCTTTTAATTTATGCAAACTCTGTTTCCCTGTAAGAAATAAAACCTATTTTAAAAATCTTCTGGAATAAGTTTACTATATACAGAGCGAATCAACATAATTTCATTCTTTTTGGTCATTCAGGATCAAAGGGGATAGTGAAAACATAATTAAGATTGGAGAATGTTAAAGGAAATGGGAAGGAAGATGAAGAGTTTGACATCCAAAAGCTATTAGAACTTACAATGCTCAACACCACATGGAGAAAGCTATTGAAATGCTGGCTGAGTTGAAGGATGAAACAGTTGAATAAGCACAGCTCTGAAACAGAATGAAGAAAAATCACTGTAACCTACATGCGAACCTCAAGATTTGAGGAAGCCTGCTATCTGTAACCATGGGTGGATCTGAAACTCCAAAGGTTGAAATTTCAGTTGGAACCTATGTGGGATTACTAAGAATTGGCAGCAATTGTTGAGGAAGAGTGATGTGGTTGTGAAAGCAAGTTTTTGTCGGTATCTCTTCAAACGGGAGAGGAAATAATCTCCAGGTATGTGTTTTAGTGGGCTCAATCCTGTTCTCAAATTCACTGCTGAGAAGGAGCAGTCCTGTGACCTAAGATCAACTGTTCGCACAGAAATAAATCAGTTAACTACTTCGGGTTTCCAGGGACTACTCTGCTCTAGGGAGCCATGGTTTGATGTGTTTGCTAAAGATGCCAAATAATAACAGCAATCTTACTATAAAACTATTCATTTGCTTTTATCATTGGACCAGCTAGTGTATTTAAGTCTAATTGGAGCATTCCATTGAAAAATATTGGCTATAAGTATAAAGGAGGATTTTTGGTTCAGATGAGAAATTTAATGGAGGTGCAATCAGGTTTGTACTTAAAAAGAACTACCATTAAAAGTGGTAAACAGTATTAGGAGACTCATTTGCTTATGATTTTTTTTAAGAACATTACAGCACAGTACAGGTCCTTCGGCCCTCGATGTTGTGCCGACCTGTCATACCGATCTGAAGCCCATCTAAACTACACTATCCTACGTACGTCCATATGCTTGTCCAATGATGACTTAAATGTACCTAAAGTTGGAGAATCTACTACCGTTGCAGGCAAAGCGTTCCATTCCTTTACTACTCTCTGAGTAAAGAAACTACCTCTGACATCTGTCCTATATCTTTCACCCCTCAATTTAAAGCTATGCCCCCTCGTGCTCGCTGTCACCATCCTAGGAAAAAGGCTCTCCCTATCCACCCTATCTAACCCTCTGATTATTTTATATGTCTCAATTAGGTCACCTCTCAACCTTCTTCTCTCTAACAAAAACAGCCTCAAGTCCCTCAGCCTTTCCTCGTAAGACCTTCCCTCCATACCAGGCAACATCCCAGTAAATCTCCTCTGCACCCTTTCCAAAGCTTCCACATCCTTCTTATAATGCGGTGACCAGAACTGTACGCAATACTTCAAGTGCGGCCGCACCAGAGTTTTGTACAGCTGCGGCATAACCAGGTCAATTCACACTAAATCAAATAAACACGCTAAATCCTAAGTATCCGCGTATCCACAACTTGTGAATTTGCCTATCTACGCCCAAAGGTACGCGGCAACAAAATTTAACATCCACAGCAAAACTCAAGTATCTGTGATTTTTAACAGGCTCTTTAAAAAAGGTACTACTTGCCCCAATCTATTTCCAACATGTTGTGGTTTTACTATCCATTATCTTTTTAATATAGATTACATAACACATAAAATGGCCTCAAAAATAGTATCACAGACTTAAAGGATATAATTTTAAGTGTAGAATATTGATTCACAGGTAGATCAGGAAGCAGAATTCAAATATACTCAATTCAGGAACTACAATATTGAGTTTAAAAATATTCCTCCAGCCAAAGGCAGTAAGTGACAAGACACACGGGTCGAGTTCAAATGCAATGATTTTTCTAATCTGATGAGACATTAAAGTAAGAATCCAGATATTTTCTCTGGTGCAGGATTTCATTGCACTATTTTAAAAAGCAAGAGATCTACCTGATACTCTAGTCAATACTGATCCCTCAACTAATATCAGAAAGTGGAATATCTGGTTAGCACCCCAGCGAGAAACACCATGCTCCAGGGAAATCGGCTGTACTGTTTGCTATATTAGAGCAGTGGCTGCACTTTGAAAGTACTTAATTAGCTGTACTTTGGGAAATTCTGGCATCATGAAAGGCCTTACATAAATGCAATTTCACTTTTACTTTCAAACTCAGTGCTTGCTCACAGTACAAGTTCGGAGTATTAATCCTGTTTTGCACCTGCAGGTGGTTAGTTAATAAATCAAGGTCTTGGGAGACTCTCATGGCCTTAGAGAGAAACTTCAAGACAAGAATCTAAGGTTTAAAAAAGGCAAAGGGACATTCCTGGAGGGTGAACTGAGGGCAAATGCAATCCCAAAAACTGATGTAAACTTATGCTTGGACTAACCATTCTTCAAAATATCATAATTGTATTTTGCCAGTTCAGTAGCTGGCCTGCACAAAGCCATAATTATTAGCCTTGCCCATAAAAATATAGAATTTCACAGAATCTTGGGCCAAATGGCACTCAACTTATTAAAAAGTACATTTTTCAAACAAAAAAATTTACAATTGGCATTAAGGCATCAAACCTTAAATCTAGGCGATATTATCATACCTTTGCTGGTGAAGAGTTTAGAATATTCTAGTGTCTCAATTTTTTCTTTGGGTGGAGGTGGGGCTGTGCTTTCCCTCTTACTGCCATTCTGCCACAAAGTACGCAACTGAACATTGAAGGCAGGATCAACATTGGTTTAGATTCCTTCCATCTGAGAACAGCCTAATCTCGAGCAATAATTAAACATAGCTACTTGAATATAACGCCCTGGCCTGCCCTCATCTCTAGAATGATACCTGAGCAATAGTCAGACCCTTCAAGACAAAAGGATTTTTTTAAAAAAAAGTGATCCCTTATACAATTTACTCTAAATTGATGTGTTCGATTTATTTTACTCAAATATACAAACAGTAAGTATTTCACTTGCTGCAAGGCTAGAAAATTCAGTTGTTGAGACAAGTCAACATATATCAATTACTAAGTTTGTTATAGGGAACCACAACATCTGCACTTCATGATTTGCAGTCACCTCAATTCCTGCAGCTTTTTTGGTGTATTCAAACAGTACCAAATACAACTGGGATTCTTATGTATAAAAGATATTAAAACATTGTACATTAAATTTTGGATGATCTCTTCAACCCAGTTGAGGGGAGGAACCATTTCAACATATTTAATTTAACCACATACCTTAAATATTCTTGAGCAAAACCAAACACTACAGTAAAAATTCTAACATGATACACTGCAATTCGGCTGCTCATAAGTCTTTCCTCTGCAGGTTTATGTAAAAATTCTCCATTTTAAACAGAATCTGAAAATATCTGGGGTTGAAAAGGCTTGTCGAATATACTCGTGAGCGCGCACACAACTGGGTTACTGTAGATTCTGTGTTACGTTGCTGAAACGAAGTATGGAAAATCCTGTGTTTTTAATGACAATTCATAGTTAATTTAATTAGATTTTCTGAACATTCAGTTCAAAGTGCAGATTTCAGCTGAGCTATTGTATTATTTCATAGAATAAAGATCACAGCAGCTGTTTCCCTTTCCAATAAATCCACTTCATACTATAATTTACTCAAACATAGCTTCATTTGAGTTCAAATAATGTCATACACAATATTTTTGTCTTTAATAGGGTTTCCACTGCAACATATTAAACCTGACTTCCAATGTGTTTTAAAACAGCAATGCACCAACATTAGCTGTTACGCAGCTTTTGGAGCTATGATTGCAAGCACCCACCATGAGCACTCATTCTGTCGCTATAAAGACACAGCAAGGCATCATTAAAACACAAATACCTTATTCTGAGAATAAAACAAAAAACCGCTGTGTTCATCCAGCTCTACACCTTGTTATCTGAGGTACATGACCACCAGATCAATGAAAAAGAAACAAATTGCAATTTTATCAATCTCTGCGTCAAAACCTAGTACACACAACTGCAACATAACCTGATAAGCTTTTCTCAAATCAAGAAATCAGCAATAGTTTCTTTATTCCAAACCAGAATAAACCAAGATTTCATTCAGCATTTCATTTAAAATTTTTGGGTTCCTTTCTAGTTTCTGGAGACACTGTCTACTGCTTACGTACCAATATCAAACCGTTTACAGAATACAATGCCCCATTCTTTCCCAACCCTCCTTTTCAGACCAGGAAAAGCTGATGTGCACAAAATAAAGCCATATCTAATCTGCTGCAATAACAAACCCGTTTAGGAGTAAATACAAACACAGTAATACAATTATATATGTCATTTTGACAATAAAACATAATAATTTTAATTTTAAAAATTGTTTTTCACCTACCCCATTTCTGAAGCACTGTATACCTCCATTTTCCCACCCTTCCTTGTGTTAAAGCACAAGTGAATACAGCCATTCCACTCACGTGATCACTTAATCATCCAATAAGATTGCAGATAATCTCCTTTAGTTCTGGAGGATATTTGCTGGCCTTCATCCAGAAGATTACACAGCTGCTTCCTATAGTCAATTAAATCCCTGTCTGTATGAGTGGTAGAGGCTGCTTGCCATAGCAGATGATTGGCACAAGGCCAATAGGTCCGACAAACTAGAAGGTCACACCTGCTGTCAACAGTGCCTCGAAGCGGCAGCAATTTATAAGACCAAAATCTGAGTGTTCATTTGCTCAAGTCAGCTATAAGCATCTCTCTCTCTCTCTCTCTCTCTCTCTCTCTCTCTCTCTCACACACACACATTCTGTAAAACACCTAAATCCGGCCAAATGTTTCTGAACGACAGCCAGAGTTAAAGAACCGTTTCCACGCAGCGAGGTAATTCTGTCCATTGACTCCATGTGGTCTCTCTATGTAGAGCAACCCATTAAGTCCCATTCTTCCACTCTTTCCCTACAGCCATACAAGTTTGTTTCCCCTTAAGTGCATAACTAATTTTCTATCCAATATCCTTGTGAAATTGTCGATTGGCTCAGCTTCACCAAGTTCATTACAGCAAATTTCAGGACATTATAACTCACTACATTTAAAAAATAATTTTCCTGGGAAGGTTCTCATGACAGTGACAATGTCCTTACCTTTGAGCCAGAAGGCCCACATTCAAGTCCCACCTGCTCCAGAGGTCCCTCATAACACATCTGAGCAGGATAAGTGGAAAATATCTACAAGGAACTGGAACAATCCATAGAATTCATAGTCCATGGAAATAATTACAGGGACCATCATGGCACAGTGGTCATGTTCCCTCTGAATTAAGAGACCCAAGAGCAAGTCCCATCTGCTCCTGAGGTGTCTAATAATTTCTCTGATCAGGCTGATTAAAAAAAAATGAGGAAGTTTCCTCATTTCCTGCTACCCCTTACTAAACTGTGTAAAATCTGTGTCCTCCAGCTTCTGTAACGGCAACAACTTTAACTTGTTCACCTGGAATACTCTGGGCAGCTTCAGTCCACTTAGCTAAGAAAAGGTATACCGGCATTGGGAACAGTCCACAAAAGGTTAACGAGGCTGATTCCAGAAATGGAGGGACTGTCTTATGAGGAGATTCTGAATGGTTTGGGCCTGTATTCAAAAGGTGTTTAGAAGAATAAGGAATGAACTGATTAAAACACACTAGATTCTCAGGGGGCATGACAGGGCGGATACTGAGATGGATCCATTAGTCGGGGGGAATC
This sequence comes from Stegostoma tigrinum, assembly GCF_030684315.1. Lineage (NCBI taxonomy): Eukaryota > Metazoa > Chordata > Chondrichthyes > Orectolobiformes > Stegostomatidae > Stegostoma > Stegostoma tigrinum. The sequence goes on from NC_081356.1 coordinate 79,237,882, forward strand.
ATGAGCGAGGAAACAATACTGTACACAGCCTTGCACTCAACTTCTCAACCATCACCAGCCACTTCCTACAACTCTGCCAATTCTGAATCCGATTTCCTCTCCGTGAGGGTAGTCTATGTTTGGAAAAGCTCTACCTCAGAATCTTGTGGAGGTTAGATCAATTAAAGTACTTAAAGAGTATACAAACAGATTTAAGTACAGGAAATCATAGGCGGTAAGATTTTGGAGCCCATTAAGGATGAGATTGCGAAGTGCATGCAAGAACATGGTAAAATAGGGTGCAGTCAGCATGGCTTCGTCAAGGCGAAATCATACCTGACAAATTGGTTAGAATTTTTTGGGGAGGTAATCAGCAAGTTAGATAAAGGAGAGCCAGTGGACATGATCTATTCGGATGTCCAGAAGGCCCCTGACAAAGCTGCTAAGAAAGATAATTGCCCATGCTGTTAGGGGCAAGGTACTGGCCCTGACAAGAAAATAGCTGATGAGCAGAAAACAGAGTAGGGATAAAGGGTCTTTTTCCGGATGGCAGCCAGTGAATAGTGGAGTTCCAAAGAGGTCAGTGTTGGGAACACAACTATTCATATTATACATTAATGATCTGGATGAAGGAACTGAGCGCATTGTGTCATCTCCAAATGTAGCAGAAATGATAGGTGGAGGGACAGGAAGTGTTGAGGAAGTAGGGAGGCTGAAGATGGAATTGCTAGGTGAGTATCCTTAAATCCTGATCAGAACCACCCCACCACAGACACTGCAGCAATCATTCTAAACTCTATCAAGTACAGACCACAGTCCAGAAACACTCATCTGACAAGCCTTTCGTTTCCAGGATCATTGTTGTAAACCTCCTCCAGTGCTAGCTCATGTTTCCTTTGACATAGGGCCCAAAACTGCTCACAAAATACAGTCTGACCAGAACTTTACACAGCCTCAGCAATACATGCCTGTTCATTTTCTTGCCTTTTTGAAATGAATGCCAAAATTGCATTTGCATTCTTAACCATCAACTGAACATGCATGTTAACCTTAAGAGAATCCTGAATGACTCTCAAGTCCGTTTGTGCTGAATAGCATTCCTCAGACCATTGAGTATAGGTGTTGGGACATCATGTTGAGCCTGTGCAGGACGTTGGTGAAGGGTACTCTTCTGAAATACTGTGTGCAATTCTGGTTGCCCTGTTGTAAGAAGGATATTATTAAATTGGAGAGGGTTCAGAAAAGACTTACTAGGATGTTGCCAGGAATGGAGGTTTGATTTGTAAAAATAGGCTGAGATTTTTTTTCATTTGAGCGTAGAGGGTTGAGGGTTGACCTTGTAGAAGTGTACAAAATCATGAGGGGCATAGATAAGATGAACAGCAAAGTTTGTTTTCCCTGAGGTGGGGAATTCAAAACTAGGGGGTACATTTTTAGGGTGAGAGGAGAAAGATTTAAAATGGACAGGGGGCAACGCTGTTACAGAGAATGATTACCATGTAGAATGAACCGCTGGAGGAAGTGGTGTACGCAGTTTAAAAGATATTTGGATAAGTGCCTAAATAGGAAAGGTTTGGAGGTATACGGGCCCAATGCAGGCAGGTGTGACCAGTCTTATTTGGGAAGATGATCGGCGTGGACTAGTTGGACCTAAGGGTCTGTTTCCGTGCTGTATGACTCTGTTGTGAATTCATCATTGAACAACCATACATCTGACCCTACGACAGAGTGAAAATAATTGATTAAGCACCTGAAGCTGGTTGGACCTAGGTCACAACCCTGAGGAAATCCTACTGAACAGCCAAAATGACTGACAAACAACCAAAACCATCCTCTTTTGCACCAGGTATGACTCTAAACAGTGGAGAGTTTTCCTAATTCGAAACAACCCCAGTTCTGCTGCCATTCGTTAATTTCACAATTGATCAAACGTAGCCTTAATGTCAATGGCAATCACTCTCACGTCATCTCTAGGATTTGGTCCTTTTGTCCATGTTTAAACCAAATCAGGTTAATGAGGCCAGGAGCTGAATGGCCCTGTTGTAACCCAAATTGATAGTCTGTAAGCAGGTTATTGCTGAGCAAGTACTGCTTAATACAACTGATGAGACCCCCATCACTTCAACGATGATCAAGAATAGGCTAGCAACGTGGTAAACAGGATTGGTCCTGCTGTGTGTACAGGGCATATCCAGGCTATTTTCTATATCAGGGTGATAGATGCTAGTGTTGTAGCTGTACTGGAACAGCTTGGTTAAGTCTTCAGGACTGTTGCTCAGGATATTGGCAAGGCCCATAGTCTCGGCAGTATCCAACATCTCCAGCCATTTCTTATCATCACGTGGAGTGAAGTGATTTGGCTAAAGACTGCCATTGACCCGGACCTCTGGAGGAGGCTGAGATATATTACCCACTCATGGTCATTTACACATCCACTACCTCCACAACTCACTCTATACTCCAAAATGTTCAAACAGGATCAGTCTTCAGTGTCATTATTTATTCCAAAGCAACAGAGTCAGTACAGTACAGAAAGAGACCCTTTGGTTTAACTTGTCCAAATATCTCCAAACTAAACTAGTCTCAGTTACCTGCTTTTGGCTCATCTACCTCTAAACCTTTCCTATTGATGTACCTGTCCAAATGTCTTTAAAAATTGTAACTGTACTTGCATCTACCACTCCTTCTGGCAGTGCATTCCACATACAAATCACTGTGAAAAAATTAACCCTCAGGTCCCCTTAAATCCTTCTCCTCTCATCTTAAAATTATACCCTCTAGTTTTGAACTCCCCCGCTGTATGCCATTCACTTTTTGCTATTCACCCTATCCCCCTCATGATTTTATAAATCTCTGTTAGGTCACCCCTCTACCTCCAACGCTCCAGTCAAAGAAAAGTCCCATCTTATCCAGCCCCTCTTGAAAACTCAAACCCTCCAGTCCTGAATACATGCTTTAATTCTTTTCCGTCTCCAATTTGATAATATCCTTCCTATGGCAAGGCAACCAGAACTGTGCACAATATTCCAAAAGCGGCCTCAAAGTCCTATACAACCCCAACATGACATCCCAACTCCTATACTTTCGGGTCTGAGCAATGAGGGCGAGGATGCCAAATGCATTCTTTACCACACTGTCTGCCTGTCACGCAACTATCAAGGAACTTACTTTATTAATAATCATTACCTTCAACTTCTTGTTCCAACTAGTCACCTATCTAATTCTAGGAGGTTTCTTGTATCTTCTTCAGCAAAGACACAGAATAATCATTTTGCTTTTCTGTCATTCTTTCTTTCGCCACTATAGCTTCTCTTATACTGTCTGCCTAACCAAACACTTCCTCTTTACATAGATAACAAGGTGCAGAGCTGGATGAACACAGCAGGCCAAGCAGCATTAGAGGAGCAGGAAAGCTGACGTTTTGGGACTAGACCCAGAAGAAGGGTCTAGACCCGAAACATCAGCTTTCCTGCCCCTTAGCCTGCTGTGTTCATCCAGCTCTGCATCCTGTTATCTCAGATTCTCCAGCATCTGCAGTTCCTACTATCTCTGAAACAACTTCCTTTTTCCATACTGATTGAAGCTAATACAATCTAATTGCATGTTTTTGTTCATTTATATTTTCATTCTATTCTCACTTTATCAGATTCTTCTTTTGCTGTGGTCTTATTTTTCCCAATGTTCAAATTTACTTCCATTTCTCACAACTTTATAAGCCTTTTCTTTTAATCTTACATAAACCATAAAAACATCCTTTGTTTTCTACAGTCACCCAGCTCTTTTGGATCATTTGTACTTTGACGGAATGTAAATTATGTAATAATTGTTTGAAGATTATCCATTGTCTAGGTACTGTATTGAGAAGTCAAGATGCAGGGTAGTCACCAGAGATTTCCGTATTATCCATGCCACATACTACTTTAATCTCCTGGTTAACTTTATGCCCCAGACTACCTTTACCAATCACCAATGTTTACTGCCTCCTACTGTTCCTTAGCTTCACCCAGATTCACTATTTGTTCTTCCTAGCTCCGAGATACTCTCACATGTACTCAGTGCATTGCTTATTAGTATCAGGACAACACCACCTTCTTTCTCATTTTGCCCATCCTTTCTAAATGTTGAACATTCCTGAATATTCAGTTCCCAATCATGGTTATGCTGCAGCCATGTTTCCAGAATGGCAATTAGGTCATATCCATTTATCTTTATCTATGCTTTTAAAGCAGCTTGCATTCAGGTACAGCGTCCTTTATACTGTATCTTCTGACACTATTCTGCATTCTAAGCTCGGGGTGGGGGGGGATAGTGTTTAAACAAATTTGAAATTTGTCACTAAAGAAGAACAAGAATAAAGTGGCAGGGTGGAGATCCAGATTGGAGGGTGTGAGAAAACATTAGCAGTTTTACCATCAAAACCAGTCCAGGAGATATCATACAGTGCAGCAAATACAAGATAATCAATATTGGTATAGAGTGTACGAATGTAAATGCACAGTATGATAAACAAGGTTGGCAAGCCTAAAGGTATAAATAATTATATTGGATTATATTACAATTACAAAAAGTCCAGCTCAAAGGAAGGATTGACAATTTAACATTTCTGGTTGCAAGCTATTCAGGAAAGATAGTGGGAAAAAAGGGATTGTTGGCAGTATAACTACTGTTATGTAACCACAAAAGGGATTAACAAAGAGAGGCTTCAAAGGCACAATCTGAATGATTAGAATTAAGGCAAAAGTGAAGACTTATTATGCTTGTGGGTACAGACAACAGGCCAAATAGTGTGCAATAGAGAGTGGACTGCATATACTGTACTGCCAAATTAGTGGGAAGTAAGATCTTCAGATGATGTTAGCAATAATGGAGAAAATTTATGTTATTAATGAAGACTGCCAAACCAACAGCATAAGGAGCAAAGGGGGAGGAGAAATTCTTGAAATGTATACAAGAGAATTTTCTTCATCAGCTATGTTTCCAACAGAAGTGGGGGGAATATAAAAACAAAAAACAAAACAAGAAAAAAAAAATCGCTGGATAGAGTTTGAAGTAATAAAGTAGGGCAATGGAATGTGTTTCAGTCAGGCAGCATTTGGGAAACAACAACTACAGTTGAAAGTACTTACGGAACAGAACAAAGTGAAATAAAATGCAAAGACATTCAACTCAAAACAGGCTCCTGTCAGCAAGTTAAAAAGTAAAACAAAAACATAGGATTGTAGGTAAAAAAAAGTAAATGAATACTGGAAGGGCTTCAAAAGGAAGATAATGAATTTTCATTACTTCCTTCACCGTGTGGGTGCTGCTGGTTGGGTGATCATTTATTGTTCATCCCTGGTTGCCCTTGAGAAGGTGGTGGTGAGGTGCTTCCTTAAACTGCTGCAGTCCATTTGGTACAGGTACACCCACAATGCTGTTAGGGAAGAACTCAGAGGACTTTTACACAGTGACACTGAAAGAACAGCAGTATGTTTTCAAATCAGAATGGTATGTGTCTTGGAAGGAAACGTGCAGGTGATAGGAGTGTTGCCATGTATCTGCTACCCTGGATGGTGCTGTTCACGGGTTTGGCAAGTGTTATCTTCACAGAGCCTCAGTGAATTCTGCAGTTCATCACATAGAAGCTACACAATGCTACTACTGAACATAGTAACCAATCAAGCAGGTTGCTTTTTCCTGAATGGTGTCAGGCTTCGAGTGCTAATGCAGCTGTACTCACCCAGGCAAGTGGACAGTATTTTATCATATTCCTTACTTGGGCCTCATCACTGGTAGACAGGCTTTGCAGAATCAGAGGATGACCTACTGCTGCAAGATTCATGGACTCTGACCTGCTATTATAGTCATAATGCTTATGAGAAGTCCAGTTCAGTTTCTAGTCAATGGTAACTCCCCCAAGGATGTTTAAAAACAGGAATTTGGAATATTCAATAGCACTGAACATCAAGGGCAATCGTTACATTCTGACTAATTGAAAACAGTTATTGCTGGGCATTTGTGTGGCACAAATGCTACTTGCCACCTGTAAACCCAAACCAAAATATGGTCCAGATCTTGCTACATTTGGGCACTGACTGCACCGGTGTCTGTGGAGTTCTGAATCGTGCTGAACTTCACGCAATCATCACCAAATGTCCCCACTCTGACTTTGTGTAGGTAGGATGAGGAAGCAGCTGAAGATTGTTGGATCTAGGACACTACCTGAGGAACTCCTACAACAATGCCTTGGGGTTTGAGATGACTGATTTCCAACAACCACAACCATCTCACTTTGTGTTAGGTATGACTTCACTCAGCAGAGAGTTTGCCCTGATTCCAATCGATCCTACTTTTGCTAGGGTTCATCAATGCAATCTGCCAATTATGTTCCTAAAGTCAAAGGTGCACTTACACCACACATGGATTTCAGCACTTTTGTCCATGCTTGAATCAAGGCTGTAAGGTGGTCAAAAACTGAGCGGCCCTGAAAAACCTTAACTATGCTTCAGCGTGCAGCTTAACGCTATGCAAGTGATGTTGTGGAAACCATCCACTGATGATCAAGACTAGACTGATGGAGCAGTAAGTGGCTGTATTTTATTTGTCCTGGTTTGAGTACACAGGATGTGCCTAAGCAATTTTCACACCAGCAGGTACCTACCAGCGTTGCAACTATACTAGATCGCTGGCTAGCAGCGCAAGTTCTACAGCATGCCTTCAGTTCTATCACCCAAATGTTTTCTGCAGCATCCAATGCATTTAGCAGTTTCTTGAAATCTTGTGAAGTGAATCAAACTAGGTGAATATGGTATCTATGATGCCGGGAACCTCGAGAATGGGCAGAGATAGATCATTCTGGCTGATGATTGTTGCAAATGCTCCTATCTCATATTTTGTTCTGATCTACTGACCTCACCAATCATTGAGGATGGAGATATTTGTGGAGCATTCTCCTCCATTGAGTTGTTTTATTGTCCACCTCCAATCCACTGGTTGTGGAATCACTAAGTCCATTCTGGCACTTGCAGTTTATAGGGTGTGGAACCAATGTTCAGGATCCAGGGTAACTCCCCACCAACTACATAGGCTATAAATGAACGAGGTAGGTTTTCAATGACAGTTGAGCCAGGGTTATCATTAGGGTTGTAGTTCCAGATTTTCTTTTTAAGATATCAACACTTACAGAGTTGGGATTCAAACCTGGGCCCCCGGAACATTACCCAATTTACTGGATTACTTGTCCAGCAACAACCACTACACTATCATCTCCCCTGCTTTCTTATGACAATCAAGCACATTCCCAGGCCATTAGAAAAGGGAATACCAAGAGCATCTGAGAATAGATTAACCAGTAACTTAAAAACAACTTTTGGGTCCCTATCTGTAACCATAATAACAAGTAGAAGTATAGCTGATGGAAGGCAGCATAGTTTGAGTATTTTTCACCGTCTTCATTAAAGTAAATGGTGCTAACTTCACAGTAAACAAGGCAGTTGTAAAATTAGACTGGGATGAAAATAGGTTGAGGTCCTTAATGATCAGTAGCAAGTCAGTAATGAGGAGAGACAGCTTTATGATGATTATTGTTTTAGTTTAAAAAAAAATGAAGAACACTATATATCCCACAAACAATGGTCTGGATGGGTGCTCTTCTAGGACATATTGGACTTTTAACCGCGATCTTAAATCACAGAACAATAATGGGCCAAATGGCCTATTTCCACGGAATTTCTTCCCAAGTACTGCACCAGTTTCCTGCATTTTTTCTTTTAAAACGATTGGATAATACTATGCCTTTCTTGAATGCCAGAGGTGCCTTTATATCAAGTTTAGCGATGTTTATTCTTCCCTACAGGCACAATTAAGTAAAGGGCTCAGGCCTTAGTAATTTGAAAATAAATGTTATTTCGTCGGAGGCTCAGTAATGATGTTACCTAGAATGGTGACGAAACGTCTGAAAACGAACCTTCCAGCTTAGCGAGCAAACTCACATCCAGAATAAATGTTATTCCAGGTTTTCAACAGTGTAGTTGTAGTTCATGTATCAGTAATAGGCTGTACTGCATAATAAGCAACTAGTAGCCTGTATTATATTATTGTGTTCACATCACTCCAGATCCCAACAAAGCAACTGTGCACAATCTTTTGCTGGCATGCATGGAGCTCCACTTTCTGTACAGCTAGTTTCTAATACAGCAATAGGGTAAAGTTCCCAGGATTTTCAACAAAGCATTAGGTACTTCAAAATGTAAATGCCCATTGAACTGAAGTTATACCACATTATGGTCAAAAAATATGATTTAAAATTTTAAAAAATCTGTTTGGAAACTGGGCCACTGGCCTAAGTTAATGCAAAAGCAACAAAATAAGTGTCATTGTACAAAATAATTCCTGGAGTACAGAAAGCCATTCCATTTGCAACCTAAGCGGATGCTTGTGGACTCAGGTTTATACCCATTACCCTACCTGCCACAAATGGATCTCAATCTTCTGTCATCACTTACAATAGTTTGCAATGAGACACTGAGTAAGATTGATGTTTTGTTTAAACAACGTCATTTTCAGAAGTTAACAGATGGTTAATGAAATATGAAGAACTGATATTATTAGAAGTGGATGTAAATAAATCCTTGTTAGGAAATAGAATGAAAGGTTATTGGGGATAAGTAATATTGTGGAACACAAACAGATCATTTATGATTTACTGATTGATGGAGCAGGTTTGAGGGCCAAATGGTCTACTTCTGCTCCCACGACAAAAAAAATTAGACAAAGAACCAGGAAGAGCCTGGTATCTTCTCATAAACCATTTAAATTAGATATGAAGCAAAAATGGACAGAAATGAAATAGGATCCCACATTCCACAAATTCAACAGTAAAACTGTAGACTGGGAGGATAAATGCAGCTTGTACCCCAAGTTCATAGGACTGAATGGTGTCTAGAATAATAGAATCCCTACAGTGCAGATAGAGGCCATTTGATCTATCTAGAATGCATTGACCCTCTAAACAGCATCACACCCACACCCAGGTCCCACCCTATTCCCGTAAACCTGCATTTACCACAGCTGATCCACCAAGCCTATCCCTGGACAATATGGGGCATTTTAGCACAGCCAATCCATCTAACCTGCATATCTTTGGATTTTGGGAGGAAACTGGACCACCCAGTGAAAACCAATGCCTAGCACAGGCAGAATATGCAAACTAAACACAGACAGTCACTCAAGATCAGAATTAAACCTCAGTCCCTTCTAACCACTGGGCCACTATGCTGCTCTTTTTAATCACTATCTATGTAAGGGTTTTAAGGTGATAAAAATATATAATGGGATTAAGAAAATTTATTTTCTCTGTTCAAGTAATCTGAAAGAAGAGGACATAATTTTAAAACTGAAGTAAAACTACTGGGAAATGAAATCATGAAGCATAATTCGCACAGATGAGGGAATGGAAATGTGGAATTCTCTCCAACAAAAGTCTGTAGGTGCTGACTTTCAAGACTGATTAAAGCAAACTCCTGTACACCAGCATCAAGCAAAGTGGAAGAAAGGCAGGTAAAAAAGATCAGTCAAGATTTAACTGAACTACAGAGCAGTCTCAACCAGCACAGTTGCCTAAAGCTGTTGCTATATGTAGTAAATATAATGTTACGATCCCTGTAGGAACCAAAACCTTTTCAAAAAGGAATCCTATAATATCCATGGAAAGTGCTAGACATATTGCACTAAAAAATTTTTTACTGTAGCAGACCAACTGAAATCAACATAACTCAATCATGAATTGGTGTTGGGAGGCAGCAATGCAATGGTATCATCAGTAAACTAATGATCCATAACACCAGGCCACTGAGCTATAGACGTAACGTCGGAACTTGGAGCAGGAGTCGACAATTCAGCCCATCAGGCCAGCTCCATCATTTAATTTGATCATGTATGATCTCATCTCAGCCTCAACTTCACCACACAACCCTTTAACCCATTACTAAGTAAAAATCTGCCTACCTCCTCAAATTTATTCAGTGTCTTAGTGTCCACTGCGCTTGGGAGTAGTGAATTTCACAGACTGGTGACCCTTTGAGAGAAGAATTTCTCATCTGTTCTAAATCTTCCACCCTTAGCCTAAAACTATGACCTTTTATTCTACATTGCTCCACAAGGAGAATCATTTGCTTTATGTCTACTTTGCAAATCCCCCTTAGCATCTTGTATATCTCAATCAGATCTTCTCTCATTCTTCTAAACTTGAATGAGTCTAGGCCTAAACTGTTCAATCCCTCCTCATTAAATAGAATTTTCGTCTCTGGAATTGATCCAGTGAATCTTTTTTGAACTGCCTCATACATACAGATTTGAACCCCACCATTGCAGATGGTGAAATTTAAATTTAATAAATAAACAGACAACAAGGTGACTAATGGCAAGCATATAACCACTGTCAATTGTTGACTGACTGATAAATTGGTGCTTATCCCGGGAATTTTGTGGCACGCTACTCACCTTGCCATAGCACAGTTTGTAAGCTCCTGCTGTATGGTGTTATTATTGCTGCATTATGCTCCCATGCACTGCAGCAGCATACTCTATTCAGTGCCACTTCAGATTTGTCTTCTCCTGCCAGTTCTGAGGCATTCTAGGTGTTGCCTACAGTTAAATACTTATTATAGCATGAAATGGAACATGGCTACTTATCATGAATGTGACGTACAAATGAAACAACACTTTCACAGTAAGTCATTAGAAAATGAAATGATTGCCTGAAAATTTGGTGGAGGCACATTAAGTTGAGGATTATTTGGACAGATCTAGTGTGTAGGGATACTGGGGAAAAAGAAGGACACCAGCACTAGGTAACAGAACCGGTATGAGTGCATTGGCCCCTTAAAGCAGAGTGGCAATTCTGTGATTCTTTGATCAGCTTATTTTTACTTCTTATTCTGCTCGTCTATGAAGCAACTCCATATAGTCCAAGATTTACAGTGAATATTGAGAAGTAAATATGTGCATATATTTATATACACACATACACAATCTACTGGCTCAATTATGTAATTCAGATCACCAACAGTTCTCCTTCTGATTCTACGTGCCATAAATTTATTTCCCAGGTAATGAATCCAGGCTTTCATGGTGGTAACAAAATGTTGTTGCTTTGAAAAAAGGTTATAAAAAGATATTGGAAAGAAGTAGGTACAGATGTTAAATAAAGTTATTTGGGTAGAGAAGATCATGATTTAGAAGGGCTCGTGACCTTTCATAGTGCATAAGAGACGTGTTAACAATACCAGATTAGTATTTATTCCAGCAGGAGAGATATCAGATGTTAAAAACACCTACATGATGGCATATTGTCACTTAAAGAAATTGGTGCCCAAGTGCAGAGTTTTCATTTCTTAGAATTTTAATATTTTCAACATTGAAAGATTCACAAAACTTTGCTGTAAGGTATTATGACAAAATGGAATTCTCAAACTTTGTGACAGTCAAACTAATCCTGCTCTAAAAATATAAGGAGTTCAGCCTCAAACTGAATTTCTGCCCAGTAAGTGAACAGTTCAAAACAAAAAGTTAATTTATTAAAGATCAAGCACTATTCTTTAAAGCAACTAAGATAGCTTTTACAAGATGGATTTCTTTAAAACCATTTCAGCTGAAGCATTTCCAGTTACTCTAAGTCTTATACAGCCTCTATTTCTGACCTATAATGAATTTAACAGTAATTGGTGGGAAATGCTTTGTGGAATGTTTCCAAGTTCAACCAAGTTCCCAGCAGTCTTATTCAGTAAGGGAATTCTTAAATTTTCACATAAGAAAACAACCTTTATGAAAAGTAATCACAAGATATATTGATTAATTTCTTGTGCAATGACAAATTAAGTTTTCCCAGGCCCACAGCACCTTAAACAATGCTTATGTAATTTAATAGTTGGCAGTTCAGGAATTGTATTTGTTTCCTTCGTCAAAACTTAACAAGAAAACTTAACAAGCTAGCCAAGTATCACTGGACAAATTGTCAAATGCACAAATTTACCTTCAATGCTAACTATAAAGCATCGATCAACCACAAATTCAACTACAAAATCTATAAAGATAAACGAAGATTGATATTGCCAATGTGTTTAAAATTCACCAATTTGAGTTTATTACATTGACAATTAATAAACAAAGCCCAATTTTTAATGGGGGGGGGGGGAGTGGATTGAATCCAGGGGAGGGGCTTAGATTAGTTCACAGGTCGATACAATATCGAGGGCTGAAGGGCCTGTTCTGCGCTGTATTGTTCTATGTTCTATGTTCTAATCCCCTTGCAGTGTAATTTTTATGATGTGGTCGTACGGGGAAGGATCAAAGGTGAGCGTTACATCCTTTACATAGAAACGGAGTGCTGCTCCAGTTATTGGACAAAGTCTCAACATTAAAGTACAGTGTCAACATACCTACAGAACGAGGAAAAACTGACCAAAAATTCAAAATGAGAAACTTAATGATTTCTTGAAAATGCTACAGTTTAAGGATCATAAAAACATAGTGTGAATATGAGTTGGTGACAATCTGTTTGGGGATAATTAATATTTAAAGAGATATGAAAATTTCATCATAATCAACCACTAAATTCCACTCTTTTTAAGAGCACAAATTTTGCCGTAAAAGACACATTTTGGTGAAGCTTTTCGTCTTGCACTCATTAGGACATTTCACAAGAATACCAGTTCAAGATGAAAACCACCATTTTTACTGCATTGGGCAGATTACTGATTGTTTCGCAGGTGCATTCTCGCAAAGGTGTGGACACGGTAAATTCAACCATTAATAGTGATTAACAGTTAATAGCCTTTGTTTAAATTTTAAACCAGGCAGGTTGATTTTGATTAACCATGAGCCATCAGAATGAATGTCACCTATTTTGTTGATACAGGTGCAGTGCATGTTCATATTCTTTCTGTAAGCAAAGAACCAGCCTCTGTTTATGAATGAACAGCTTCCAATACGTTCATGTTCATCACAATGTGAACCTGACTGACAATATTAAATTAGTTATCCCAGTAATTCCAAGCACATTCAGGATTATCCACATAATAATGCCAAACTGCAGCATGACATCTAAAGATGGATTCTTTGTTGCAAGTTTTAAAAGTCCTGGCTGGTTGGGTACAGTCAGTACTTTGCTCGTTGTGAATAGCTGAAGCGTCACAATGTTTGATATGATCCTCTAGTCTTTGAGGCATACATGCTATGTATATGATGTGGAATCACACTGCCACTGAAATTTATACATCACATTACTCATTCACTAGTTTGTTCCTCAAGACAATACCCTACCCAATCCGTCAACCTACTCAGTTTAAAATTTAAGCAAAGCCCGGCTGTTAACTGTCAATCGGTATTAATGGTTGTTTTTGTCTGTGGAGGCTACCCAGAGATCACTTGACAACCATTCAGCACTCTCTCCTCATGCTATATAAATGTTGGTTTTCCCCAATACATGAGTTCTGTATGATCAAAACACAAACATTATTATATATAAAAATGAATACACAAAACACATACTATTAACTTAGCAAGCTAATCCATTGCCACAAGACTTGGATAACAACTACAGATTCTTCCACTAGTTTCAAATTGTGCAAAGTTCCAGTTTCTGTTCCCTCACAAAATTCAAACTCAAAATAGCCTCACCTGCATTCCCTATGTAAAAGAAATTAGTTATTTCGCTCTGCTTACAGTGCAGTTCTATCAATTACTTCTGTTACTTTCTCTCAGTAAACTGTAAACCTCGCAAGGTCTAAACTGAAACTAACTCTCTCAGCAAACTTACAGAAAAACTGAAACCAGAGAACCTCCCCAAGATCTATCCATCTCCATGACAATATCCTTAAACCAAGCTTTAGATTAATTACCCCGCATTCAAAATTTCTTCCTTGGCTTGATTAAAACAAGGGTTCTACAACCTTAGAAAATTCACTAAATGTTTTAAAGTAAATTAACTCTACACCCAAAAAATGTTAATGGACCAAACAGCGAGTATTTTCTTTTACTCATTCACAGACTGAGGGTATCACTGGCTGAGCTAGCATTTACTACCCTTCCCTAATTGCCCAAAGGACAACTGAAAGTCAACCACATTGCTGAGAGTCTGAAGTCACACGTAGGCGAGACCTGGTAAGGATGGCAGTTTCCTTCCCTAAAGGGCATTAGTGAACCATACAGGTTTTATCAACAATAGCCAGTGGATTCATGGTCATCATTAGATTGTTAATTCCAGATTTTTATTCGATTCAAATTTCACCATTTGCAGTGGTAGGATTTGAAACCAGGTCCCTGGAACATTACCTAGGTCTTCGGAATAACAGTCCAGTGATAACACCACTAAGACCATCGCCTCCCCTAATTGCAGACATCATGTCTTCAACTCTTTTGCAAAATAAGATCACCTCCTAATCTTACATTTCTGGTTGCTAATCTTAAATCAACATTGCCCAAACCTTTCAGTGCAACAGACTCCAAATTTGCTTTAACAGTATTATAACCATTTTCTATAGTTTGAGACTTGAATTCCCCAAACCAAATACCATGTTCTAAACTATATTAACCATGAACTGGATATTTCCAACAGCACCCAAACCATTACTTCACTAGCTTTGGAAAAACATCCTAAGTACAAGCAAATCCAAAAAGGAAATCCAAATATTAGAACACAAAACTGGGTTTCACACATATGTCAAGTACTTGCCTAGATTAGTCAAAGCATTGAGAACGAGAGCAGGAAGATTACAATGGAACTATATATAACATTAGTTAGGGCACAGCTGCTGTACGTGTGCAGTTCTAGGTCACCACACCACAGGAAGAATGTGATTGCACTAGGGTGCAGAGCAGATTCACCAGGATATTGCCTGGGCTACAGTAATTCAGCTATGGAGGAAGAGTATGGATAGGTTGGGATATTTTCCTTGGAATGGAGAAGGCTGGGAGGAATGCCAACTGAGGGGTACAAAGTTCTGAGGTACATTGACACAGCAGACAGGGAGAAACTTTTCCCCTTAACTGAGGGGTCAATAACCAGTGGGAACAGTTATAAAAGGTAAGGAGCAGGAGGTTTAGTGGGGATTTAAGGAAAAGGTCTTTCACCCAGAGGGTTGTTGGTATAGAAAACACACATGACAAGAAATGGTGGCAGAGATG
The DNA here is from genome assembly GCF_030684315.1 of Stegostoma tigrinum. NCBI lineage: Eukaryota > Metazoa > Chordata > Chondrichthyes > Orectolobiformes > Stegostomatidae > Stegostoma > Stegostoma tigrinum. The sequence continues at coordinate 79,253,023 of NC_081356.1, forward strand.
GGAACCCTCAATGCATTTGAGAACAATACAGATGAGCAGTTCAAATGCCACAGATCAAGTGTCGGAAAATGAAATTAGTGGGGGTGGATGTTTGACAATTGGCACAGACACAATGGATCAATAGGACTTCTTTTTGTGCTGTAAAAACACTGGCTTTACAACTTTAAAAAGAAGGGGGACTGGGAGGAAGGATCAGAGAGGGGAGAGGTGAAATGCCATGACAACAATTGAAATTTTTTATAGCGAAATCGGTCATATCATTTTGTAAATTACTTTTACACTTCACAAATGCTACATCCCGCTGGGAGTCCATCAGCCCCTACATTCTCCAAAGCAGCATACTTGTCCGAGATGGGGACTGCCACTGAAGACTCCTGCATAACCTGCCTACCTCTCCTGGAGAATCCAAGATAATAAAATGTGAGGCTGGATGAACACAGCAGGCCAAGCAGCATTTCAGGAGCACAAAAGCTGACGTTTCGGGCCTAGACCCTTCATCAGAGAGGGGGATGGGGTGAGGATTCTGGAATAAATAGGGAGAGAGGGGGAGGCGGACTGAAGATGGAGAGAAAAGAAGATAGGTGGAGAGAGTATAGGTGGGGAGGTAGGGAGGGGATAGGTCAGTCCAGGGAAGACGGACAGGTCAAGGAGGTGGGATGAGGTTAGTAGGTAGATGGGGGTGCGGCTTGGGGTGGGAGGAAGGGATGGGTGAGAGAAAGAACAGGTTAGGGAGGCAGAGACAGGTTGGACTGGTTTTGGGATGCAGTGGGTGGAGGGGAAGAGCTGGGCTGGTTGTGTGGTGCTGTGGGGGGAGGGGACGAACTGGGGTTTAGGGATGCGGTGGGGGAAGGGGAGATTTTGAAACTGGTGAAGTCCACATTGATACCATTAGGCTGCAGGGTTCCCAGGCGGAATATGAGTTGCTGTTCCTGCAACCTACGGGTGACATCATTGTGGCACTGCAGGAGGCCCATGATGGACATGTCATCTAAAGAATGGGAGGGGGAGTGGAAATGGTTTGCGACTGGGAGGTGCAGTTGTTTGTTGCAAACTGAGCGGAGGTGTTCTGCAAAGCGGTCCCCAAGCCTCCACTTGATTTCCCCAATGTAGAGGAAGCCACACCGGGTACAGTGGATGCAGTATACCACATTGGCAGATGTGCAGGTGAACCTCTGCTTAATGTGGAATGTCATCTTGGGGCCTAGGATAGGGGTGAGGGAGGAGGTGTGGGGGCAAGTGTAGCATTTCCTGCGGTTGCAGGGGAAGGTGCCGGGTGTGGTGGGGTTGGAGGGCAGTGTGGAGCGAACAAGGGAGTCACGGAGAGAGTGGTCTCTCCGGAAAGCAGACAGGGGTGGGGATGGAAAAATGTCTTGGGTGGTGGGGTCAGATTGTAGATGGCGGAAGTGTCGGAGGATGATGCGTTGTATCCGGAGGTTGGTGGGGTGGTGTGTGAGAACGAGGAGGATCCTCTTTGGGCGGTTGTGAGAGATGTGTTGCGGGAAATGCGGGAGACGCGGTCAAGGGCGTTTTCGATCACTGTGGGGGGAAAGTTGTGGTCCTTGAAGAACTTGGATATCTGGGATGCGCGGCAGTGGAATGTCTTATCGTGGGAGCAGATGCGGCGGAGGCGGAGGAATTGGGAATAGGGGATGGAATTTTTGCAGGAGGGTGGGTGGGAGGAAGTGTATTCTAGGCAGCTGTGGGAGTCGGTGGGCTTGAAATGGACATCAGTATCAAGCTGGTTGCCTGAGATGGAGACTGAGGTCCAGGAAGGTGAGGGATGTGCTGGAGATGGCCCAGGTGAACTGAAGGTTGGGGTGGAAGGTGTTGGTGAAGTGGATGAACTATTCGAGCTCCTCTGGGGGGCAAGAGGCGGCGCCGACACAGTCATCAATGTACCGGAGGAAGAGGTGGGGTTTTGGGCCTGTGTAGGTGCGGAAGAGGGACTGTTCCACGTAACCTACAAAGAGGCAGGCATAGCTGGGGCCCATGTGGGTGCCCATGGCCACCCCCTTAGTCTGTAGGAAGTGGGAGGAGTCAAAAGAGAAGTTGTTGAGGGTGAGGACGAGTTCGGCTAGGCGGATGAGGGTGTCGGTGGAAGGGGATTGGTCGGGCCTGTGGGACAGGAAGAAGCGGAGGGCCTTGAGGCCATCTGCATGCGGAATGCAGGTGTATAGGGACTGGACGTCCATGGTGAAGATGAGGTGTTGGGGGCCAGGGAATTGGAAGTCCTGGAGGAGGTGGAGGGCGTGGAGGGCGTGGGTGGTGTCACGGACGTAGGTAGGGAGATCCTGGACCAAAGGGGAGAAAATGCAGTCCAGGTAGGTGGAGATGAGTTCGGTGGGGCAGGAGCAGGCTGAGACGATGGGTCGACCAGGGCAGGCAGGTGTGTGGATTTTGGGAAGGAGATAGAAACGGGCTGTGCGGGGTTGGGGAACAATGAGGTTGGAGGCTGTGGGTGGGAGGTGCCCTGAGGTGATGAGGTCATGAATGGTGTTGGAGATGCTGGTTTGTTGCTCGCGTGTGGGGTCATGATCGAGGGGGCGGTAGGAGGTGGTGTTGGAGAGTTGGCGTCTGGCCTCGGCGATGTAGAGGTCAGTGCGCCATACTACCACTGCGCCACCCTTGTCTGCGGGTTTGATGGTGAGGTTGGGGTTGGAGCGGAGGGCTGACCGTTCTGCAGGGGAGAGGTTGGAGTGGGTGAGAGGGGTGGAGAGGTTGGAGGCGGTTAATGTCTCGACGGCAGTTAGAGAATGAAGAGGTCGAGGGAGGGTAGGAGGCCTGGGGGTGGTGTCCAGGAGGAGGACTTATGTTGGAAGCGGGTGAAGGGATCAGTGGAGGGAGGGTTGGGCTCCCGGTTGAAGAAGTAGGCGTGAAGGCGAAGGCGGCAGAAAAACTGTTCCATGTCCAATCGTGACTGGTATTCGTTGATGTGTGGTTGTAGGGGGACAAAGGTGAGCCCCTTACTAAGGACTGACCGTTCGTCCTCAGTCAGTGGGAGGTCTGGGGGGATGGTGAAGATGCGGCAGGGTTCAGTGTGGCTGTCTTCTCTGGGGTTGCTGGCTCCGGATACAACGCATCATCCTCCGACACTTCCGCCATCTACAATCTGATCCCACCACCCAAGACATTTCTCCATCCCCACCCCTGTCTGCTTTCCGGAGAGACCACTCTCTCCCTGACTCCCTTGTTCGCTCCACACTGCCCTCCAACCCCACCACACCCGGCACCTTCCCCTGCAACCGCAGGAAATGCTACACTTGCCCCCACACCTCCTCCCTCACCCCTATCCTAGGCCCCAAGATGACATTCCACATTAAGCAGAGGTTCACCTGCACATCTGCCAATGTGGTATACTGCATCCACTGTACCCGGTGTGGCTTCCTCTACATTGGGGAAACCAAGCGGACGCTTGGGGACCGCTTTGCAGAACACCTCCGCTCAGTTTGCAACAAACAACTGCACCTCCCAGTCGCAAACCATTTCCACTCCCCCTCCCATTCTTTAGATGACATGTCCATCATGGGCCTCCTGCAGTGCCACAATGATGCCACCCGTAGGTTGCAGGAACAGCAACTCATATTCCGCCTGGGAACCCTGCAGCCATATGGTATCAATGTGGACTTCACCAGCTTCAAAATCTCCCCTTCCCCCACCACATCCCTAAACCAGCCCAGTTCGTCCCCTCCCCCCACAGCACCACACAACCAGCCCAGCTCTTCCCCTCCACCCACTGCATCCCAAAACCAGTCCAACCTGTCTCTGCCTCCCTAACCTGTTCTTCCTCTCACCCATCCCTTCCTCCCACCCCAAGCCGCACCCCAATCTACCTACTAACCTCATCCCACCTCCTTGACCTGTCCGTCTTCCCTGGACTGACCTCTCCCCTCCCTACGTCCCCACCTATCTTCTTTTCTCTCCATCTTCGGTCCGCCTCTCCCTCTCTATTCCAGAACCCTCACCCCATCCCCCTCTCTGATGAAGGGTCTAGGCCCAAAACGTCAGCTTTTGTGCTCCTGAGATGCTGCTTGGCCTGCTGTGTTCATCCAGCCTCACATTTTATTATCTTGGATTCTCCAGCATCTGCAGTTCCCATTATCTCTCCCTCTCCTGGAGGTCACCTATCTCCCTTTCTACCACTGCCATCTATCACAGCCCCTAGCTCCTGCAAATTCCTCATTGCCTCTAACTGCTCAACTCAATCCATGCAATCCAAAAAGATTCGCAACTAAGCACACTTCATGCAGACATAATCATCAATAACATGGAAACTCTCCCTCATCGCACACATCCAACAGGAAGAGTACATCATTCTACTTAAGGCCATCTTTGCACCTTAATCTACAGACCCAAACATACCACAGTCTTACTGCTATAAAACCACTGCTGCAGGCTAACTTAGTACCTACATTTTATATTTTTAAAATTCAATTAAAAACACATATTCAAAAAGAAGTCACTTTAGTCCCAATTTAGGTTTGCAAAAAAACTAGCTCCTCAGCTGCTTCCCTGCTTTGATGTACCCACACAGGTTTCTCAAAGGTCAGCTGGACCAGTGGAGGCTGAGGATGACCTTACAGAGACTTAGAAAATCATGAGGGGCATGGTTAGGGTAAACATATATGGTCCTTTCCCCCAGAGTGGGAGGTTCCAAAAAGAAAGGGCATAGGTTTAAGGTGAGAGGGGAAAGATATAAAAAGAGAGACCTAAGAGCAACTTTTTCACATAGAGGGTGCTGCGGGTATGGAATAAGCTGCCAGGGGAAATGGTGGAGGCTGGTACGATAACAACATTAAAAAGGCATTGGGGTCTATGAATAGGAAGGGTTTAGAGGGATATGGGCCAAATGCTGGCAAGTGGGACTAGAGTTATATAGGATATCTTGTCAGCATAGGCAAGTTGAATCAGAGTCTGTGTTAGTGTTGTATATCTCTATGACTCTAAGACAAGTAATAACCTTTAGTATTACAAAAGGAAAAACAAAGCGATGCATAGATTTCTCAAAAGATTTCCTCAATACTCCCTCTGCCAGATTTAATATGTTCCCATTGCTCAATGCTTCAAAAACTGACTGCAATCCATGGCAACATAGCACCTTCAAGTCTTCATCTTTTCAAGAAGAAACTTTGTAATTCAGACTGGTGTCCTTCTGCTTCCTCATTTTTCAACACTTTCACAGCAACCACAAAAACTAAAATGCACAGCAAGCAGATCTTTGAAACACTACCAAAAAACTTTACCAGACATGTGTCATTCAGATTAAAGAGAATAGTGCTATATTGGCCCTTATTATACAACGTTTTATTCGAAAATGTTCACTAGGATTTTAAGTAGCACTTTAAAAATTGGAACACGGAAGATGTATGGAAAATGAAGAATCCACCTGTTTCCGATCAATATTAAGCAGGTCAACCTGATGGAGGCTTATAAAGTATCTATGCACCATGAATGCTGTTACAAAAAAACATACAAAACTAGGATTTACAGAGCACCTTTATCACAGGAAATAAAAACAGCTAATCCTCAACTCCACTTTCCTGCCTTATCCCCATGACCCTCAATTCCCTAATTAGAAATCTGTCTAACACAGTCTTGAATCCCCCAAATAACCCTGCCCCACGGCCCTTTGACGTCAGGAGTTCCACAGATTAACTACGCAGAAAAGAAATCCTCTTGTCTTAAATGAGTGACCTATTACTCTGAGATTGTTCTTTAAGGGAAAACAACCTCTCCATATCTATTCTGACAAGCCCCCTATGAATTTCATGTTTCATTAAAGTCTCCTCTTATTCTTTTAAGCTCCAATGAGTACAAGCTAAATCTTCTCAACCTCTCCTCATAAGAAAATCCCCACATACGCAGAATCAATGTGTAAACCTGCTATGGATTGCCTTTAATGCCAGTACATCTTTCCTTAGAGGACGAGACCAGAGCTGTTCAGAGTATTTTAGCTGTGACCTAACTTGTGCCTTGGATAGTTTTACCAAGGCCTCCCTATTTTTATATTCTATCACCTTTGAAATGAAGGCCAACATTCCATTCATCCTTCTATTCCCAAGCTAAGGTGAATGCTAATTTTTTGAGGTTTGCACACAACAGCCCCCAGTTCTTCTGTGCAGCATCTTTCTGCAATTTTCCCAATTTAAATAGTTATCAGCTCTTCTATCCTTCCTGCCAACGTGCATAACCTCAGATTTTCCACATTATACTTAATCTGCCAAATTTTCGCCCACTCGCTCTACCCATCCATATCCTGATGTAGATTCCTTGGTGTCATCCTCACTACTTGCCTTCCCACCTCTTGTTCTGTCATCTGCAAAACTTAGCTATAGTACATTTCCTGAATATATATTATAAATAATTGTGGCATGAGAACAGACTCCAGTTGGACTCTACTAGTTACAGATTGCCATCCTGAAAATGTGCCACTGCATCCCAACTCCATCTTCTATTAATTAACCAATCCTCAATCCATGCTAATATGCTACCATCAGACCATCTTATCATGTACTGTTATGGACCCAACCAACCCGCTCAAAACTTATCAACAAAATAGCCTAGAGCCTAACTTTTACATTTTTTAAAAACAAGTGTAAGGCACTGTGTTCCAGACGTGACTCAATTGGTTAAACTATAAAGCTTCAAGCAAAACACACTTTTTTCTTACACCACAATTAAAATACAAACAAAACAGAATTGGGATAACTTTAACTTTATCAAAATACTTGAAATAATATTATTTAACTACTACTCATCGATTGTTCCAATATAGCAGGATCCTATAAACACACCACTGGCAATGGCAAACTCAACAAAACAGATTTCCCTCACTTGCTATCTTCTCCAGTCCAGGGGAAAGAAACACCAACAGAATGAATCTCTGCGAGAGAGAACTCAAGCTTTTTGTGAAAACAGAGAGTTGTATCCAGCAGCTTTGACTTCAAAAAACCCCAACGCCAACAAACTGAAAACCCCGGATGTGTGTGAAGTGATTCCACCTACTTAGGAACAAAAAGAGAAATTGCTCGAAAAGCTCAGCAGGAAGTGTCACCAGACCCGAAATGTCAACTGTGACTTTTTTCTTCATAGATGCTGCCAGACTTGCTGAGCATTTCCAGCAACTTCTGTTTCTGTTCCTGATTTATAGCATACACAGTTCTTACAGTTTCTATTTGCTCATGCTACTTTTTTTTAATTTTTAAAACAAAAAAAACAAAAGCTGTTTACTCCGCTTTCATGGTGTAGTCAACTCAATGACTGGTTTACAACAGCCCTCTTCAACAGAAAGAGGACAGAACAAATCCCTCTTAACGTCACATATTTTCACAGTAGCCTTATGTGTGGTACTAATATTCAATGACTTTTGGATATCCAAATATATTACATCTGCTAGCTCTTCTTTATCCCTCATGCTTGTTACTTTCTCAAAGAAATCTATAAATTTGTCAGGTCCCATTTCTTCTTCATGAGGCTGTGCTGATGCTGATTTAGAAAAAGAAATCAATGCTCTATGAAATTTTCTCAATAACAAGCATTAAGTCGATGGCCCGAAGTTACTAATTTTTTTGTCTCTCTTCTGTTTTGAATATTTTGAAAACAAATCATGGGACATGGGCATCACTGGCTGGGTCAGCATTTATTCCCCATAAATCAGTTGCTCTCAAGAAGCTACCATCTTGAACTACTGTAAACCATATACTGGAGATGGACCTACAATGCGTTAGGGAGGGAATTCTAGGATTTTGACCCAACAACGGTGAAGGAAAGGCAATGTATTTTCAAGTCAAGACAGTGATTAGCTTGGAGAGTAACTTGTAGATGGTGGTGGTCCCATGTAGTTGCTGCCCTTGTCCTTCAAAAAGAAATGGTCCAGGGTTTGGATATGGAGATAGTAGGAACTGCCGATGCTGGAGAATGAGAGAAAACAAGGTGTAGAGCTGGATGAACACAGCAGGTCAAGCAGTATCAGGGGAGCAGAAAAGCTGATGTTTCGGGTCAAGTCCCGGGTTTGGATATTGCTGTTTAAGGATCCTGGACAAATGTCTGCAGTGTATCTTGTATAATACAGTGTCAGTGGAGGACTGAATGGATGTGCTGCCAAACAAGCAGGCTAATTTGTTCTGGATGGTGTCAAGTGCCTTGAATGTTATTAGAGCTGCACTCATCCCAACATCCACCAGACTGGTGCCTTGTAGATGGCGGACAGGCTTTAGGGAATCAGGAAGTGAGTTACTCACCGCAGCATTCCTGCTCCAGTAGCTCCGCTATTTATAAGGCAAGTCCAGTTGAAACTCTGGTCAATAGCAACCTTCAGGATGTTGACAGTAGGGCATTCAACGATGGAAACAGCAAGAAATGTCAGTGGTTAGATTGTTTATTACTGGAGATGGTCATTGCCTAGCATTTGTGTGGCGTGAATGTTACTTTGCCACTTTTCAGCCAAAGCCTGGATATTGTCCAGAACTTGTGTATTTGAACATGAACTGCATCAATATCCAAGGAGTCATGAATGGTGCTCAGCACTGTGCAACAATTACGGAACATCCCCGCTTCTGAAGTTATGATGGAGGAATAGTGACTGATGAAGCAACTAAGCTGCTTGGGCCTTGGACACTACCCAGTGAAACTCCTGCAAAGAAATCCTGCAGAGATTTGACTGAACTCTATCAATCAACCAACCATCTTCCCACGTGCGAGGTACGATGAAACGAATGGAAAGTTTTCCCCATTTTGCTCAGACTCCTTCATTCCACACTCAATCAAATGTAGCCTTGATGTAAAAGGCTCTTACTCCCACCTGACCTTATCTATAGCTTCAGCTCCTTTCTGCCTCTTTAAAACCAAGACTGTCACGAGGTCTGGAACTGAATGGCCCTGGGGAAACCCAAACTAGGCATCAGTGACCAGGCTGTTGCTAAGCAGGTACTGCTTATTAGCACTGTTGATGATGTCTTGCATCACTTTACTGATGAAGAAGGGTAGTCTAAAGGGGCAGTAATTGGCCAGAGTGGATTTGTCCGGCTTTCTGTGTATAGAACAAATAAGGGTGTTACTCGTCAACCACAGTACCGGGAAATTACTGATTGAGGAAAATGATCGGCATCTGAGGTGACCCCTGCGGAAGGTCCACATTTTTACTCAACTGCTACCATGGTTGACAGAGACCTTAGTCTTGTCCAACCCATCCCTCACACTTCTGCCTTCACCCCCTCTCTTGCTTCCTACAACAGCAGAAACCCCTAGTCCTCACTTACCACCCTACCAGCCTCTGCATCCAAAGAATCATAAGCAACTGTTTCTGTTACCTTCACAGGGATGCCACAACCAAGACACAGAATCAGAGATGCACAGCATGGAAACAGACCCTTCAGTCCAACTCATCCATGCTGACCAGATATCCTAAATAATGTTGTAATTTTACCTGCATTTTATTCAATCTAGTATAATATATTCACTGTTTATAGTGTCATCTCCTTCACATTAAGGGGACAAACATCTGCTTTGCAGAACCCACATGTTCGTCATAAGGCATCTAAGTCCTTTTTGCCAGCATTTGGCCCATATCCCTGTAACCCTTCCTATTCATCTACACATGCCTTTTAAAATGTTGTAATTTTACCAGCCTCCAGCACTTCCTCTGGCAACTCATTCCACACATGCACCACCCTCTGCATGAAGAACATGTACTTTTAGATTCCTTTTAAATCTTTTCCCTATCACCTTAAATCTGTGCCCTCTGTGCGAGATGTTAATGGGATAACAACCCATTAATTTTTATGCTCCTTATCTTCTCACACAGGGGTATGTAGAAACTGTTTTAACCTTCCTGCCTGAATAGGATTGGGTGGGAAACGTTTGTAAAGGTGTCAGACTTCTGTAATTCTGTAAAGGGGTGAAACTTCTGTTTCTACTGAAGGGGCCAGATCAGTGGCCTTTGTTCAAGCCAACACTTCGGTGACTTGAAATCACAATCTGTTACTTTGGCTACTTGAAATCGCATCCTTTCATTATCAGTCACTTTGTGAATGATCAATACTGTATCCTGTTCTCTTTATGTTCCAAATGTAGTAATTGTTTTATGTATCAGCCAAATTAGAGTATAAAAAGCGGGAACTGTCTGCTGTTCAGGGAGAATCGCTTACGGAACTCAGCACTCTGTGCCGGGTTGAGTACAGCGATCTGCCACAGCTTATACTTGCTTAATAATAAAGGATTGTGTTTTGTAGCCAGGTCAGTGTCTTGCTATTGCATTTAGTCCGTGACGGTATCCAAAAAACGAACCTAACATAGGTTTGGACTCTCCCAACCCGGGGAAAAGACCTTGTATATTTACCGCATCCAAGCCCCTCCATATTTAATAAACCACTATAAAGTCACCCTATTGCCTCTGACACACATGTAAAATAACCTCAGCCTATTCAGTCCTTCCCTACAGTTCAAACATTCCAAACTCTGGCAAAATCCTTGCAAATCTTTTCTGAAGCCTTTCAAGCTTCACAACATCCTTCCCATAGCAGGGAGGCCAGAATTGCAAGCAGAATTCCAATACTGGCCTAACCAATGTCCTGTACAGCTGCTACATGATCTTCCAACTCCTATACTCAATGCACTGACCAATAAAGGCAAGTATACCTCACGCCTCCTTCACTATCCTTTCTACCTGCGACTCCACTTTCAAGGAACTAAGAACCTGCACTCCAAGGTCTCTTAGTTCAGCAACACTCCCCAGGATCTTCCCATTAAGTGTTTAAGTCCTGCCCTGATTTGTCTTTCCAAAATGCAACGCCTCACATTTATCTACATTATTCCCATTCCCTTCTTTATCAGCATACCATGTTGACTATTCCATCCAGGTCACAGTGGTCCACCCTCCTCCATTCCCAACACCTCTTCATACCCTCATGGCACCTTTCCATGTAACTGCAGGAAGTCTAACACCTATTTGCTTCCCCCCTCCTAAGTATACAAGGCCTCAGACGCACCTTCCAGGAAACGCAGAAATTTACCTGCATTTTATTCAACCTAGTATAATATATTCACTGTTTATAGTGTCATCATCTTCTTCACATTAAGGAGACAAACATCTGCTTTGCAGAACCCACATGTTGGCCATAAAAACGATCCAGAGCTTTCCGGCGCCTGCCACTTCAACGCACCATTCCCACACCAACATTTGCCACAGACTTGCTCCAGCGAGCCTCAGAGCAAACTCAAAGAACAATCTCTCACTTTCTGCTTGGGGACCCTGTAGCCTCTAAGACGCAACATGGAATTCAATAACTTACAGTCTGATTTGTCCTTCCTTTTCTTTTAGTCCATGCCTACAATGGTTTCTGTCATAACATGTATGCTTGCTTGCTTGCTTTTAGCACAGCCAACCCATTCTCATGGCTTTTAGTCTTATTACCATTATTACTTATTCAGTTTCTCTTCTGTCCCGGTCTACAATCAGTAATTCCCTCATGTGCCTTCCCTTGCATGTGGCATTTTATAAATTTCTACTTTGGACATAAAACCAATCTGAGTCTATGTTAAAACACAGGCAGAATTGAAACAAGGCCTCAAGCCTCAAATGCATTGCCTGACCTGAGATATTAGCTCTGGTATATTGATAAATCCTTTCGTTATCTCAGGGCAGTGATTTGAAAGAAATTCTGGGATTTGCATATCAATCAATCGAAACCTGCATCTCCGGTCTGATCAAAGATTTAACAGCCATCTTCGGTTTCTTCAATACATTCGCGTTAGTTCTATGACCCTTTGATTTTTGCTGAAAATTCTGTGTCAGATGTCACCTCTCTCACTAACACGAAGGAGCGAGACTCTGAAAGCTTGTATTTTCAAATAAATCTGTTGGACCACAATCTGGTGTTGTGTGATCTTTGACCTTGTCCATCCCAGTCCAACACTGGTTCTCCACATCGTTGAGTCCTACAGCACTATCCATTCACCTCTTCACTCCCACAGCCCCAACCTTGTCTTCAGCATAAATACCACATTCTCCTAGCAGCTCTCGGTTCTGATGAAGAGTCATTGGATTTGAAATACTAATTCTGCTTTCTTCCCACAGATGCCGCCAGACCTGCTGTTTTTCGCTGGCAATTTGTTTTTATTTCAGGTCTCCACAGTCTTTTGTACAAGAAAACCTGTATGGAAATTTGAAATAATTCTCAATCAATTTTATCTCCCATTTCCAAGACGTCACTATCTCTTTTTTAAAAGGTATCACAAACCACAAGAATTTCTACAGCATAGAGGAGGCCTTTCAGGCCATCATGCCTGCACCTGCTCTTCAAATGTGCATTATTGCCCGAGTAATAATCTCTTGCTTTTTCTCCACATATAAATCACCCAACACCTTCTTGAATGCCCCAGCTGAACTATCTGCACCACAATTCCAGGCAGCCTATTCCTTAAGCTAACTATTTACCGAGTGAAAAACATTTCTCACGTCATCTTCTTTTGTTTTGCATGTCACTTTAAATTTTTGTCCCCTTCACAGGGATGCTGACACACTGTACACTCCACATAGTATCATGCAGATGGGAAACCATTGAGCCTCAGGGTCTATGATATTCTGAACTTCAGGCTCTTTTAACAGGAAAAAACGTTTTATCCAGAAGTTATCAGAAAAATGGATAATGATCCAACAGTTCAGTGAACAATAAAACGAGGATTCAGCAGATATTGATCCATGAATTACTAGATCAAAAAACATTATTTGAGGGGCTAATTTTGGATGAAGGAGAACTAAAAAACAAGACACAGCTGAAGGAGACCAGCAATGAACTACAATTAGATACAAGTGTTTAGGGTTTACAGCCAGTGATCACAATAGATTACAAAACACAAGCTGTGAGAACATCACAGCCAACAGACTGTGGAAGACGGACAAGCATTTCATGCTCCAGCACAAATTTTCAAATGCTCAGTAGGAGGAAAACATTCAAGAAAACAACACTATACACATAATACATTCCAAAATTCATCAATTTAAAATATTTTAGCAGCTGCCTTCAGTGTGCAGGGGTATGTCTGGAGGCATACAGGTGTGTGAGGGAAAAGACAAAATATGAGAAGTGCAAGCAAAATTCCAATTTCTTCACCCTAGATTAAAATTCAAAGAAATATTCTTTTCATTTTACTTTCAGCAGGCCGTTAGAAAATTTATGGCTAAATCTGGGACATTTGATCAGCTGATTCTTTCAATGACATATAACACTCTACACTCATGAAAAACATTAAAACAACCTAAATTTATACAAGAGGAAGTAAACTCACAGATCTTAATTAATAAACAGTTTCTTCTAAAGACAAGTTTCAAGGCAGTTAAAAACTAAGCAGCAAGTGTAATGAAAATGCTCCAAACTCCATTACAGAAAATTCTAAATATATTGTTTACTTTACAAACTTTTGGACAACTATGTTTTAACAAAAATTTTCCCCTTGAAGGGATCCAAAATATACTACTTCTTGATAAAAGGCAGTGGTCATTGACAAGTGATAATGAAAATATCTTTTCAAATGAAACCTAGACTCTAAAGCAAAAAAATCAGCATATTTATTCACTAATTTGTACAACAATTAAAGGAAGCAGGAATAATCTGAAAAATTTCACCCAGATTGGTAACAGAGTTCTGAATAAGACTGCACAGTTATTCCTACTCCGTGAAGCATCAACAAGCAGCTGCTGCAATTGACTAGAGACACTGTCAGAAAGGACTAAAACATAGATATGGAGACAGCTTTAGAGCCTTCCTAAATTGAAACTGTTAACAATGCATCGTATTATGGGCAGGTAAAAATAGTACAGAGCTACTACTGAGATTAGTTTGTTTAAGAGCAAAGTTCTGAATTGTAGATGTTGGAGATCTCAAATAAGAATGACAAGTGCTGAAAAAGTTCAATAGGCTTGGCATCATCTGTGGAGAGAGAAATAGTTAACATTGAATCCAATATGCCTCTTCTTCTGAACCAGCTCCAAATAAAAGTCATGTTGAAATCTGAAACATTACTTCTGTTTCTCTTTCTACAGATGCTGCCAGACCTCCTGAATTCACACTATTTTTCAAGCTTTGTGTAATGTCATTTTAAGAATTAATACATATGATCAGCATTAGTAACCTACTGCAATGCTCCACAAGTAACTCAGAACACAAATATTTGCTAAGAATCAAGAAACAAATATTTACTTTCTCTATGCAAGAGTTACTACTCTGCAATCAAACGATTTATCAAAGATATTGCCACCTACAATATGAATCATTTATCGCGTTCAGAGACAAATGTTTCAGCTACAACTTTACTACTGCAACAAGTAGCAGCTCTCAGGATCAAATTAGGCTAAACACAATTGATGACAGAGATAAACTGATTTTTCTATTCCACTCAATTTATTTTATGGTAGAATGGTCTTAAGGAGCATAAGAAATTTTAAAAGCCAAAAGTCACATGTAAACTTTTTATTTTGATCCATTTCTCTGAAACATGAAAACACAACAATGCCAGGAATGAGAACATTATTCTGTGCCATGCATACTTTTACACAGCAATTCAGATTTGTAACTGGCAGTTATAATCACGGAAACATTGATTATGCAATTCTTCTGTTTGTAGATTGTTATTCATTTAACGTAATTAAAATTAATCATTAGCTGTTTTTATATTCATTCAGTGGAGGGTGTTGTTGGCTAGGCCAGCATTTATTACCTATCAGCAGCTAAGAAAGAAACACATTGCCACATGTCTTGAGTCACATGTAAGCCAGTCCAGGTAAAAAAAGCAGCTTTCTTTCCTAAAGGACACAAGTGAACCAGAAAGATTTTTACCAAACAAACTGACAATGGCTTCATGGTCATCATTAGACTCCTGATTTTAATAAAATTCAAACTTCACCATCGGGATTAACAGCCCAGCAATCATTGCACTGAGAGTTAATGCCATAATGCACGTAATTTATCACTGTCAAATAGTTGCTTATATTAAAAAAACACACCAACAATCAATGTCCCATGTTCCTCCATCATCATCCTTGAATAGGTCATGCTCGACAATCAAGGCATGTCAACTAAAAGGTTAGGACCAGGTGGCCCTGGCACTCCAACTATGGCCTCAAACCAATGTCTCCCTGTAAGGTGCACTGTCAACTCGAAAGTCTCCAGGGCGGGTCACACACAGGTTACAAGTCACCACAGCTGCACAAAATTTTTTAAAAGAGACCACACACTTAAATAAATCACCTGCACTCCCAAAAATCCACAAGATCTTGAGTGTACAGGTCAAACAACAGCAGGGAAACCTCCTGCTGATTTGCACCTACCACCTCAGAATGCTGTGCGTGAGACACTTCAAGGTCTATCACCGTCAGTAGCTTAAGTGGCACCACTTCTCACAAGATTGGCTGTACTCTCTGAAAGACATATCTGCTGGGTTGGACCTGCAGAAGATCATGAAAAACGAATGACAGAGAAAAAAACTTATTAAGCACATCCTCCTCAAACTACTTGTCTCATCAGTTACATCCATCTATGACAACAGCAGTCAGAAATAAAGATTCTAGAATTAAATACCTAATAGCTGTATGCACATTCCACGAGCAAATTATAAAATGAGAAATGAAGGAGCCCAAGCAAAACTGGAATCAATGGATATCAGGGGCAAATGCTCTGGTCGTTGGGTTATACCTGACACATGGGAAGATGGTCGTGGTTGTGGGAGGTCAATCATCTCAGCTCCAGAACATCTCTGCAGGAGATCCTCGGGGTAGTGTCCTAGGCCCAAACATCTTCAGCTGCTTCATCAATGACCTTCCATCGATCATAAGGACAACATTGAGCATGTTCGCCAGTGATTGCAAAATGTTCAGCGCCATTCACAACTCCTCGGATACTGAAGCAGTTCATGTTCACGTGCAACAAGACCTGGGCAATATCCATGCATGGGCTGACAAGTGGCAAGTGACATTCATGCCACACAAATGCCAGGCTGTGACCATCACTAATAAGAGATAATCTAATCTCTGTCCCTTGACATTCAATGGTGTTACCATCACTGAATCCGCCACTATCAACATCCCTAGGGGTTACCTTTGACCAGAAACTCAACTGGGCTCACCACGTTAACAGAATGGCTACAAAAGAAGGTCAGAAGCTGGGAATACTGCATCGAGTAACTCATCTCCTGACTCCTCAATGCCTCTACAAGGCACAAGTTAGGAGTGTGACGGAATATTCCTCACTTGTCTGGATGAGTGCAGCCCCAACAACACTCAAGAAGCTTCACACCACTGGACAAAGCAGCCCGCTTGATTGGTACTACATCTACAAGCATTCATTCCCTCCACCAACACTCAGTAGCAGCAGTGTGTACTATCTAAAAGACGCACTGCAGAAATTCACCAAGGATCCTCAGTCGGCACCTTCCAAACCCACGAACACTTCCATCCAGAAGGACAAGGGTAGCAGGCATATGGGAACACCATCACCTCCACATCACTCAGCATCCTGACTCTTAAATATATCACCGTTCCTTCACCGTTGCTGGGTCGAAAACCTGGAATTCCCTCCCTAATAGCATTGTGGGTCAACCCACAGCAGGAGGACTGCAGCAGTTCAGAAAGGCAACTCACTACCACCTTCTCAAGGGCAACTAGGGATGGGCAAGAAATGCTGGCCAGCCAGTGATGCCCACATCCCACAAATGAAGTTTAAAAATGCCTAATTACAGCAAACTTTATTTTCCCCTGCACCTTACAAACTGGCACTCTTGATAAACTGGCAAAAGTTTTATATCTCAAATGCTGCAAAGTTTATTGTATTATTCTGTCCAATTTTTAAAGTTGTTTTTAATTTATTTACCTCAGTATAAATATACTTGTTGTTCAATCGAATGGTCACGTGAAATAACAGTTGATTCCTCATCAAATATCACAACCTACCACAATGTTCGAGTGGTAGTTGAGGGTGAGATGGCTATCTAATGTTAAGTTTTATTTAAGGCAAAGTTGTATTAAGTGATTTATACTGTAAATAAAAGTACAATAGTGATAACGTATACCCTCTGTATCATGTTTCTAATACAGAGTGTGTTTTTACATTATGTGGACCTCAATTATCTGGAATATTTGATTAAACTGCATATTCTTGGTCCCATAAGGGCCAGATAATAAAAAAGTTACTGTACTTAGCTTTCCTCATTTCCCGACCATACAATCAGATGCTTTTCTGTTGTTAAATCTAAACTACTGAACAAACACAAGTCGCAAGTTGTGTATAACAAATACTCAGATCCAGGATTAACAAATGATGCAAATCATTTTCCTCCTTTTCAGTTAATTTTTCAAGATAAATTTAATACATCAAGAACAGAATCAGAGTCACAAGGGAAAATAAAACTCTACAAATGAATCTGTAACTTCACATGGGGAAGGAGGAGTGGACAGAAATTTTGATCAGTTGTAGGAGTGCCAATCATATTGTTAGGAAATTAGGTAACTGACTGAGACCATGGTGGCCAAAATCTCAAAGCTGAGACCACTTGTCTGGTGGGTTTCAGCAACATTCTAACAATTAGGAAATTTCAACCTCAAAACGTAAAATAATATTTGGCTGTTTTTAAACAATAACTTCATGCCTTACCATAAATAAGGGCTCTGCTCTCGAGCTCCACATTATTACCCAACATTCAAGACATCAAATTCCTTTCAAATATATATTTTTTAAACTGTATAGGAAATTATATAAAGCAAAATCTTTTACTTTTATATGGAAATTAGAACACAGAATCGGATCCTTGGAGCCAATAAATCTCTATTGCTGCTTTCACTCTCCCCATCACATCTCTCTGCCCCGTGCCTTCAGCTGCCTATTTAGTCTCTTACTAAAATGATGTTGTGATTTCTGTTACAGTCCCTAACTCTGGTCGTGTAACCAAGCCTTGTACTAAAACGATTCCCGACTCGGTTTAGTAAATTTCATACTTAATGTGACATCTATGTCTTGTTGCAGTAAATTCCTCAAATACTGAAAATCTGTTTCTATTCATCCTGCCCCATCTTTCATATTTCAACGTTTCTATTAAATCACTTCACGAAATATGTTCTCATCAAAATAGCCAAATTTTCAAGTCCTTTATATTTGTACTTCATTCAAGGCAAGGCTTGTTTTGGAGAAAGATGACAGGAAAGACGATGGTGGGAACTCTGTACCTTCTCCTCAGTCACACCCCAACATTGTAATACTCCTTTCTTTCTGCCCTTTTAAAAACCTTTAAGAAAATGGGTTATACGCTTACATTTGTCTACACCAATCACATTATGAAGCATGTGAACAAGCTCAATTGCCCCTTAATTTATGTATTTTCCTATTCCTGGGCACTGCCCACCCTTTCCTACCAAACGGATGAGCGGGAAGGTGTTTGGCTGAGCACATGACCTATTTTACATGCCCATTACCAAAGTCTTACCTGGCAGGGGCACGTAGGCCTCAGCCCGTCAATCTGAAGTACAAACTCCATGACTCCTTGGTAAGGAGGGTCTGAACTTGCATGCATTCCAAAATCAAACACTAGAAAAAGCATAACTTGCAAGTCCCCAACAAGGCCTTAGAGTGCACTCCAAATGAAAACAGGAATTATTAATTGGGGTCTTTCTGGCAAGATGGAAGCAGCTTTGTCTTTATGAATCCACTTTTGCACTTCACTAAAAATTTCCTTGCCAGTTACATCAATGAACGGTAAACACTACTCTAACAATTCACTAATGCAGGCAACAACCATGCATTTAATTAACACTGTGTTAGGGTACTATTTGGTTAGATTGCACCATATCACAGGACACTAACACTCGATATTCTAGGATCTAGGGTTGGAATATTCCAGTGGCTAATGATGGCAGTGAATTCTTGCAGTATGACACTCTCACTCTGAAGCACTGACAAAGGATAGACTAAAGCAATTAGAGGAAAGACGCCTGGGCACTGTTTCGAGAAGCAGTCACAGCCCTTGGATCAGTTACATTAAATCTGTGCCATGATCAGGAACAAAAAGGTATGACAACTGAGACATGTACAGAGATCCAGAATTTAGCTTTGAACACGTCTTCGATTATATTTATATAATAGGTTTGAGGTCCTTGCTTCCCAGAGGGTGGTGAATATGTAGAACATTCTACCCCAGAGAAGTGTGGAGGCTAGATCACAAAGTATTTAATGAGTAGGTAGATATATCTCTGAAACATCAGGGACATGACAGCTATATTGAGCTGGCTTTGTCTTCTATCATCCAGCCAATTTTTGTTTATCCAATTGGCTGTCCTCAGTTCCCATGCAATCTAACCTTACTAACCAGTCTATCATGCAGGGCCTTGTTAAAGTCCATGTAAACAACATCTAATGCTCCACTTCATCTATCTTCAGTAATCTCTTCAAAAACCTCAATCAAATTTGTGAAATGATTTCCCATGAACAACATCCAATTCAATGCTATATTTCTGTGCTATACTTACATTCGTTAGTATCGTTAATAAGGAGAAATGTCTCGCTCTTTTTCTTCACATTAATTAATGACTAAGTTTTCACAGGTCTCTGGGGTAAGGAATTCTAAAGATTCATCACCCTCGAGGCAAATTAGTTCCTACATATTTCTGCCCTCAACTTCAAAAGGGCAGTTAAGAGTCAACCACTTTGCTGTGGGTCTGGAACAATATGTAGGCCAGATCAAGCAAGGTCAGCAGATTTCTTTGTCTAAAAGACAACTGTGAACCTGACGGCGTTTAATGGGTATTAATGATGGTTTCACAATTACTCAATCCAGTTTTGCAATTCCAGATTTTATTCTTTGAACTCAAATTCCAGCAACTGCCTGTGTAGAAGCAGAAGGCATCCAACCAGGTAGTTTAATAAGTAAGTCATAGAGAATGGAACCTGATTGATTGCCACACCTTGAGCCAATGTATAGGAAATGGGAGACAAGAAATAGACAAAAGGTGTGAGGAACAGAAAGCTATTAAGGTAAAGAGTCTGGAATGTGTTAGACATGGGGATGACAAGGTCACGAAAGGTCAGGATGTAAAAGTAAAATTGGAGTTGTTTGAAAATGTTTGTTGTTTAAGTACAAAAATGCTATACCTTGTGGAATTCTTCACACGATTGCCATAACTGCATGTTTGCTAAAAATACAGTTTGTGCCTTTATGATTATGTGTAAATTATCTTCAATGACATCTGTGGGGGATTTTAACCTAAACGTAAACATTAAGAATCAGATGGATAAAGACAGTCTACATGAGCAGTTCATAGAATGTTTTCAGTAAACTTCCTGAAGCCAAACAATAGGCTTTACTAAATCCATTATTGCCCAATCAAATAAGATTAATAGCGACTTTATAGTGAAGGTGCTCCCAGGCAGTGATTAAAATACAGTTGAATTGTATACTCTTATTGGAGGGAAAGAAGCAAGTTTAAAAATAGTATTTTAAACTTAAACAACAGCAATTAAGGGAGTATGAAAGCATAAGTGAATTAGCAAATTAGATTAACATACATGTCAACAGAGATAAACTGGCAGACATTTAAGGGGATATTTCAGAATACATGAAATAAGAACATTCTAAAGAGAAATAAAAATTTGAAGGGAAGGGCCCACCATCGTGGTTAGCTAAGCAAAAACTACAGACAGTATTAAACTTATTGAAAAAGCATTTCATTCCACAAAGATGGTGGCAAGTCAGAATGTAAAATACAACGAATTACAAAAAGATTAATAAGGAGGAAAAGAAGTAGAGTACAAGAGAAAGCTAGCAACAGTTTCTACAAATATTTAAAGAAAAGCAAGTTAAAGTAAATCGTAGAACACAAGTGTCTGGAATTGCTTATACGATGATATCAAATGGGTTGGACAAGTATTTTTCATTAGTCTTCACTATCGAGGATGTCAATAATATTTGAATAGCTGTAACTCAGGAAATAGAACGAGCAGAGAATTCAGGAAAATTATAGTATCACCAGGAAAGGGGTACAGAGCAAGCTGTGGGATGGGATGTTGTTGGCTGGGCCAGAATTCATAGTCCAGCCCTAGCTGTCACTGAGAGTGTGGTGGTGAGTTGCCTTCTTGAACTTCTAGATGGAAGTGGTTGTGGGTCTGTAAGGTGCTGTGTAATAAGCCTTGGTGAATTTCTGCAGTTCACGATGCAGATGGTACACAGTACTGCAACTGATTATTGGTGGTTGAGGGAGTCAATGATTTTGAACATTGTACCAATCAAGTGGATTGTTTTGTCAGGGACAGTGTCAAGCTTCTTGAGTGTTATTGAAACTGCACTCATCGAGATAAGTCAGGTGTATTGCATCATACTCCTGACTCGTGCCTTATAGATAGTGGCCAAGCTTTGTGGAGACAGGAGGTAAATTACTTGATGCAGTATTCCGAGCCTCTAATGTGCTTTTCTAGCCACAGTCTTTATATGGCTAGTGTGAAGTGGGCTACTTCAAAATCTGAGGAGCTGTGAATAGAGTCCCACCTGCGTAACCTTTGCTCATAAAAGACAATTAATTCCTCCATACTCAGACTCACCCTAGTGAACCTCCGCTGAATGGCCTCCAATGAAACAGTATCTTTCCTTAAATAAGGGTATCAAAACTGCACACAGTATTCAAGGTGTGATTTGACCAAGATATTATGCAGTTACAATAAGACTTCCCTACTCTTACACTCCAACTCCCTCGAAATAAGAGCTGACATTCAACGAGCCTTCCTGGTTACTTGCTGCACTTGTGTGTGCTAGCTTTCAATATTTCATGCACAAGTATCCCAAAGTCCCTTTCTATTGCAGCTTTCTGCACTGTTTCTTCATTTAAATAACTTTTCCTTTTGTTCTGCTTTCCAAAATGAAATTTATATTTTCCCACATTATACTCCATTTGCAAACATTTTGCCCATATACTTAATCTATCAATGCTCCTCTAAATTGTTTGTATCCCTCCTGCAACTTGCCTTTCCACCTAAAGGTTGTTCAAAATTTGGATCTTTTGAAAGTGAAGAACTTAAATTCCTTTGTATAGAAGACAGAATTTTAATTGTCTGGAATTCACCTCCTCCCACCCACCTTCCTGCAAAAATGCCATCCTCTATTCCCAATTCCTTTGCCTCCGCCGCATCTGCTCTCAGGATGAGGCATTCCACTCCCAAACAACTCAGATGTCCTCATTTTTCAAGGACCACAACTTCCCCCCACCTCAGTGGTTCAGAACATCCCTCGATCGTGTCTCCCGCATTTCCCGCAGCTCATCCCTCACACCCCCTCCCTGCAATAACAACCAAAACAGGATCCCCCGGCCTCACATACCACACCACCAACCTCCAGATCCAACACATGATCCTCCAACACTTCCACCATCTGCAATCCGACTCCAACAGCAAAGATATTTTTCCCTCCCCACCCTTACCTGCTTTCCGGAGGGACCATTCTCTCCATGACTCCCTTGTCCGCTCCACACTCCCCTCCAGCCCCACTACACCTGGCACTTTTCCCTGCACCCGCAGGAAGTGCTACACCTGCCCCTATACCTCCCCACTCAACACCGTTCAAAGGGCCCAAGAAGATTTCCACATCAAGCAAAAGTTCACCTGCACATCTGCTAATGAATGTGTTGGCGAGTTGGCAGGTAAGTAAACCTACAATGCTGTTTAAGGAGGAAATGTCAGGATTTTAATCCAGTGACAGTGATAGAACTGTCCTAGAAACAGAAAATAGGAACAGAAGTAGAGGCTCAGACTTCTCTGCCATTCAAGATGATCATGGCTGATCTTCCAACTCAGCACCCAGTTCGCGCTTTCTCCCTTTACCCTTCGAAGTCTTTAGCCTCAAGGACTATATCCAACTCCTGCTTGAAAACATTTAACATTTTGGCCTCAACCACTTTCTGTGGTAGAGGATTCCATTGGCCCACCCTTCTGTGAGTGAAGAAATTCCTCATCTCAGTCCCAAATGGCCTCGCCCGTATCCTCAGACTGTGATCACTGGTTCTGAACTCCCCAGTCATTAGGAACATCTTTCTTGTGTTTACCCTTTCTAGTCCTATTAGACTTTTACAGGTTTCTATGAGATTCTATGCGCAATCATCTAATCAATCCAGTCTCTCTTCAAATGCCAATCCTGCCTTGCAAGAAATCTGGCTGGTAAATCTTCACTGCACTTCCTCCACAACCAGACTATCCCTCCTCAGATAAAAAAGACCAAAACTACACACAATACTCCAGACGAAGCCTCACCAAGGCCGTGTACTCAAATCCCTTTGCAATGACAGCCAACATGCTAAGGTGTCAGTGCAGGAACACTATGGGGCAAGTGATCATAGTTCTATTCTTAGTTTTAAAATAATTATAGAAAAGGATAGACATGATCTGTAAGTTAAAGTTCTAAGTTAGAGTAAGGCCAATTTCAACACTACTAGGCAAGGTCTTTCAAAAGTTGGTTGGGGTGGGGGGGATGGATATTCACAGATAAAGGGATGACTAGCAAGTAGGAAGCCTTCCAAAATGAGATAATGAGAGTCCAGAGACAGTATGTTCCTTTTAGGGTGAACTGCAGGTAGGGGCAAGAATGCTGGATGACTACAGAAACTGAGGTTGTGGTCAAGAAAAAGAAGGAAGCGTATAGACAGCGGGTTTGAGTGAATACCTAGAGGAGTACAGAGCATTCAAGTGTATATTTGAGGAAATCAGGAGGACAAGAAAGGGGCATGAGACAGCTTTGTTGGATTCTCCTTAACCCCATTCAAAGAGTTTCTACAAATACATGAAGGACAAAAGAGTAACTAGGGAGAGAACTTGGTCCCTTAAAGATCAGCAATGGTGTGTATATATGGAACCACAGGAGATAAACGAGGTTCTAAAGGAGTATTTTGCATCAGTGTTTACTGGAGATGGAGAAAAACATGGAAGCTAGAGAGAGATAATGGGAACTGCAGATGCTGGAGATTCCAAGATAATAAAATGTGAGGCTGGATGAACACAGCAGGCCAAGCAGCATCTCAGGAGCACAAAAGCTGACGTTTCGGGCCTAGATCCTTCATCAGAGAGGGGGATGGGGGGAGGGAACTGGAATAAATAGGGAGAGAGGGGGAGGCGGACCGAAGATGGAGAGTAAAGAAGATAGGTGGAGAAGGTGTGGGTGGGGAGGTAGGGAGGGGATAGGTCAGTCCAGGGAAGACGGACAGGTCAAGGAGGTGGGATGAGGTTAGTAGGTAGCTGGGGGTGCGGCTTGGGGTGGGAGGAAGGGATGGGTGAGAGGAAGAACCGGTTAGGGAGGCAGAGACAGGTTGGACTGGTTTTGGGATGCAGTGGGTGGGGGGGAAGAGCTGGGCTGGTTGTGTGGTGCAGTGGGGGGAGGGGATGAACTGGGCTGGTTTAGGGATGCAGTGGGGGAAGGGGAGATTTTGAAACTGGTGAAGTCCACATTGATACCATATGGCTGCAGGGTTCCCAGGCGGAATATGAGTTGCTGTTCCTGCAACCTTCGGGTGGCATCATTGTGGCAGTGCAGGAGGCCCATGATGGACATGTCATCAAGAGAATGGGAGGGGGAGTGGAAATGGTTTGCGACTGGGAGGTGCAGTTGTTTGTTGCGAACTGAGCGGAGGTGTTCTGCAAAGCGGTCCCCAAGCCTCCGCTTGGTTTCCCCAATGTAGAGAAAGCCACACCGGGTACAGTGGATGCAGTATACCACATTGGCAGATGTGCAGGTGAACCTCTGCTTAATGTGGAATGTCATCTTGGGGCCTGGGATGGGGGTGAGGGAGGAGGTGTGGGGACAAGTGTAGCATTTCCTGCGGTTGCAGGGGAAGGTGCCGGGTGTGGTGGGGTTGGAGGGCAGTGTGGAGCGAACAAGGGAGTCACGGAGAGAGTGGTCTCTCCAGAAAGCAGACAGGGGTGGGGATGGAAAAATGTCTTGGGTGGTGGGGTTGGATTGTAAATGGCGGAAGTGTCGGAGGATAATGCGTTGTATCCGGAGGTTGGTAGGGTGGTGTGTGAGAACGAGGGGGATCCTCTTGGGGCGGTTGTGGCGGGGGCGGGGTGTGAGGGATGTGTCGCGGGAAATGCGGGAGACGCGGTCAAGGGCGTTCTCAATCACCGTGGGGGGGAAGTTGCGGTCCTTAAAGAACTTGGACATCTGGGATGTGCGGGAGTGGAATGTCTTATCGTGGGAGCAGATGCGGCGGAGGCGGAGGAATTGGGAATAGGGGATGGAATTTTTGCAGGAGGGTGGGTGGGAGGAGGTGTATACTAGGTAGCTGTGGGAGTCGGTGGGCTTGAAATGGACATCAGTTACAAGCTGGTTGCCTGAGATGGAGACTGAGAGGTCCAGGAAGGTGAGGGATGTGCTGGAGATGGCCCAGGTGAACTGAAGGTTGGGGTGGAAGGTGTTGGTGAAGTGGATGAACTGTTCGAGCTCCTCTGGGGAGCAAGAGGCGGCGCCGATACAGTCATCAATGTACCGGAGGAAGAGGTGGGGTTTGGGGCCTGTGTAGGTGCGGAAGATGGACTGTTCCACGTAACCTACAAAGAGGCAGGCATAGCTGGGGCCCATGGCCACCCCCTTAGTCTGTAGGAAGTGGGAGGAGTCAAAAGAGAAGTTGTTGAGTGTGAGGACGAGTTCCGCTGGGCGGATGAGAGTGTCGGTGGAGGGGGCCTGGTCGGGCCTGCGGGACAGGAAGAAGCGGAGGGCCTTGAGGCCATCTCCATGCGGAATGCAGGTGTACAGGGACTGGACGTCCATGGTGAATATGAGGTGTTGGGGGCCAGGGAATTGGAAGTCCTGGAGGAGGTGGAGGGCGTGGGTGGTGTCACGGACATAGGTGGGGAGTTCCTGGACCAAAGGGGAGAAAATGGAGTCCAGATAGGTGGAGATGAGTTCGGTGGGGCAGGAGCAGGCTGAGACGATGGGTCGACCAGGGCAGGCAGGTTTGTGGATTTTGGGAAGGAGATAGAAACGGGCCGTGCGGGGTTGGGGAACAATGAGGTTGGAGGCTGTGGGTGGGAGGTCCCCTGAGGTGATGAGGTTAGGGTTAGGGTTAGAAGCTAGAGAACTTGGGGAAATAAATAACGATATCTCGAAAAGTTTCCATATTATAGAAGAGGTGATGTTAGACATCTTAAAATGCATAAAGGTGGTAAATCCCTGGGACCAGATCATGTATACTGTAGAGCTTTAGGTGAAGCTAGGGAAGTGAATGCTGGGTCCTTTGCTGAGATATTTGTATCATCAATAACTATGGGTGAGGCTCCAGAAGACAGGAGATTGACTAACATGGCAGCATTATTTAAGAAAGGTGGTAAGGAAAAGTCAGGGATCTATAGACCAGTGAGCCTGGCATCAGTGATGGGCAATTTGTTGGAGAGGATTCTGAGGAACAGGATTTACATATATTTGAAAAGGCAAGGAGTGATTAGGGATAGTCAACGTGGCTTTATGCATGGGAAATTGGGTCTCACAAATTTGATTGCGTGTTTTGAAGAACAGACCAAGAAGATTAATGAAGGCAGAGCTGTGGTGTGGACTACATGGACTTCAGTAAGGCATTCAAAAAGGTTCTGCATGGTGAACTGGTTAACAAGGTTAGACCACATGGAATACAGGGACAGCTAGCTATCTGGATACAAAGCTGGCTCAGAGGTAGGCGACAGAGGACATGAGGAGGTGGTGGAGGTTGCTGAAGGCCTGTGACCAGCAGTGTTCCACAAGGATCGGTGCTTGGCCCATTGCTTTTTGTTATTTATATTAATGATTTAAATGTGAGAATAGGAGGTATAGTTAGCAAGTTTGCAGATGACACCAAAATTGGTGGTGTAGTGGACAACGAAGGAGGTTACCTCAGAGTACAACTGGACCTTGATCAGATGATCCAATCGGCCGAAGTGTGGCACATGGAGTTCAATCAGGATAAATGCGAGGTGCTACGTTTTTGCAGGGCAAATCAGGCCAGGACTTGTACAATTAACGGTAAGGCCCTGGGGATTGTCATTGAACAAGGAGACCTTGGAGTGCACATTCATAGATACTTTAAAGTAGAATCGCTGGTAGATAGGAGAGTGAAGAAGGCATTTGGTATGCTTGCCTTTATTGGTCAGTGCATTGAATATAGGAGTTGAGAAGTCATGTTGCAGCCGTACAAGACATTGGTTAGGCCACTTTTGGGATACTGTATTCAATGCTGGTCTCCTAGCTATAGAAAAGATGTTGTTAAACTTGAAAGGGTTCAGTAAAGATTTTCAAAGATGTCGCCAGATTTGGAGGGTTTGAGCTATAGGGAGAGGCTGAATAGACTGGGGCTATTTTCTTTGGAGCGTCAGAGGCTGAGGAGTGACCTTACAGAAGTTTATAAAATCTTGAAGGGCATGGATAGGCTGCCATGATGTGGTGATGCGGATATTAGACTGGAGTGGGCCAAGTTATAATCCACTAGCTCTCATAGTGCTGCTCCTTCTTCACATGAAGTGGAGGGAGGCGCACAGGCACAGACTAAATGTAGGTAGAAAGATAATGGCAAGATTGATCAAGGTAATTTCAACTCCCCCTCCCATTCCTCAGATGACATATCCATCCTGGGCCTCCTGCAGTGCCACAACGATGCTACCCGAAGGTTGCAGGAACAGCAAGTCATGTCTGCTTGAGAACACTGCAGCCCAATGGTATCAATGTGGATTTCACAAGCTTCAAAATCTCCCCCCCTCCAAAAACCAGCCAAACTCATCCCTGCCTCCCTAACCTGTTCTTCCGCTCACCTATGCCCTCCTCCCACCTCAAGCCGCACCCTCATTTCCTACCTACTAACCTCATCCCGCCATGCCCCCCCCCCCGACCTGTCCATCTTCCCTGGACTGACCTATCTCCTCCCGACTTACACTCATCTTTACTGGCTCTATCCCCGCCTCTTTGACTTGTCTGTCTCCTCTCCACCTATCTTTTCCTCTATCCATCTTCGGTCCGCCTCCACCTCTCTCCCTATTTATTTCAGAAAAGTCTTCCCCTCTGTATTAGGGTATTGCGGGATACTATTTCAAACGCATTCTGGAAATCCATGTACCACTTCAATAGCATTACCCACATCAAGCCTGTTACCTCTTCGATTGAAAATGACTGATGGAAACACAGAGGGAAACCTTTTGATAACATGAGTGGCTAAAATCTGTATTGCATCCTATTGCGGATACGTCTAAGACTACTGGTAAAAGGCAACAAAGTTGGATGAGCTGAATTGCTCTTATAGAACATGTTCTACTCTAGAAAACAGTTCCAACCACACTCCAGAAGTTCAACACTAAACAAGACAAAGTAGGGTGATTCAATGGCAATACATACCCAATCTTAAACATTCATTCTTTCCACCATTGATGCACATTGGCAACACAGTGCTTCATCTGCAAGATGTACTGCAGCAACACACGCAGGCTCATTCAACAATACATTTCACACTTGCGACCTCTTCCACCTAGATTGACAAAGGCAGCAGATGCATGGTACCAAATTGATTGCAGGTTTCAACAAGTAGTTCACCACCACCTTCTCAAGGAGGGGTGAGTAATAAATGTTGGTCTCATCAACAACACACACATTCCATGTAAGAATGAAATAAACACCAGATAAGAGATAATGGGAACTGCAGATGCTGGAGATTCCAAGATAATAAAATGTGAGGCTGGATGAACACAGCAGGCCAAGCAGCATCTCAGGAGCACAAAAGCTGACGTTTCGGGCCTAGACCCTTCATCAGAGAGGGGGATGGGGGGAGGGAACTGGAATAAATAGGGAGAGAGGGGGAGGCGGACCGAAGATGGAGAGTAAAGAAGATAGGTGGAGAGGGTGTAGGTGGGGAGGTAGGGAGGGGATAGGTCAGTCCAGGGAAGACGGACAGGTCAAGGAGGTGGGATGAGGTTAGTAGCTACTAACCTCATCCCACCTCCTTGGACTGACCTATCCCCTCCCTACCTAGACCCTTCATCAGAGAGGGGGATGGGGGGAGGGAACTGGAATAAATAGGGAGAGAGGGGGAGGCGGACCGAAGATGGAGAGTAAAGAAGATAGGTGGAGAGGGTGTAGGTGGGGAGGTAGGGAGGGGATAGGTCAGTCCAGGGAAGACGGACAGGTCAAGGAGGTGGGATGAGGTTAGTAGCTACTAACCTCATCCCACCTCCTTGGACTGACCTATCCCCTCCCTACCTCCCCACCTACACCCTCTCCACCTGTCTTCTTTACTCTCCATCTTCGGTCCGCCTCCCCCTCTCTCCCTATTTATTCCAGTTCCCTCCCCCCATCCCCCTCTCTGATGAAGGGTCTAGGCCCGAAACGTCAGCTTTTGTGCTCCTGAGATGCTGCTTGGCCTGCTGTGTTCATCCAGCCTCACATTTTATTATCCTAAACACCAGATAAGGTCTGCTTTTTATCTTTCCTGTAAAGATGTTAGTGAATGAACTATAAGGCTGTTTTAAAATACAATAATTTCAAGTCAAAATTATTCAAACTAGCCTCTTATTTTAGATTAATTCTATCGGTTGCTATACTACAATCTGGACTTGGTGTTCCAAAACATTATTCCGGTAACATCATCACTACACTAACCGCTCCTTACCAAATGGTAGAGGTGGTTGCCAGATCATTACAACGTAGGATAAAAATATTTGTCTTTTATTCCATAGATCTCAAACTAGGGAAGCTACCTCATTAAAGTCTCATGCAAGTGAAAGACTTTTGACTAGATGTCATAGTATTCTTTGATAGCTTTTACAGATTGCACACTTTTCACTCAATTGATTTGATAGCCTCATATACTCAAATACACCTGTATCTTTTAGGAGGATTTTTAACTAGTGCCAAGGAGGGAGAGCAACATGTCTATGAAACCTTGTATCAGTAGCTTTTCATCTCTGAGGGTTATTACCTGGTGTCATAAACACGTGTACAGTCAAAGAGATGTACAGCATGAAAATGGGCGCTTTGGTCCAACTCTTTCATGCTGACCGGATATCCTAATCTAGCCCGATTTGCCAGCATTTGGCCCATGTACTTCTAAACCATTCCTATTTATATATCCATCCAGGTTCCTTTGAAATGTTGTAATTGTACCAGCCTCCATCACTTCCAGTCAGTTCATTCCATGCACACACCACCCTCTATGCAAAAAAGTTGCCCCGTAGGTGTCTTTTATATCTTTCCCCACTTACCTTAAACCTATGCCCTCTAGTTTTGGACTCCCTTACTCGGGGGAAAAGACTTTGACTATTCACCCTATCCATGCCCCTCATGATTTTATAAACCTTTACAAGGTCACCCCTCAGCCTCCAATGCTCCATGTAAAATAACCCCAGCCTCTCCCTATAGCTCAAACCCTCCAGTGCTGGCAACATCCTTGTAAATCTTTTCTGAACCCTTTCAAGTTTAATGTTGAACATCAGATTTTATTAAGTGAATACAATGTCCTAAGTTGGTAAACTGATGATAAGCACACTGTCCAAAAGTAATCACCTTATGTTTCACATCAAGTTTAATGTGTGCCTCAGGTTTATCCAACAGCGTATATCACTATAAACTACATCAGTGCTTATAAAATGGTTTACTCAAGCTATTTTACCTGGAATTACAATTCTGCTTTGTGGCGTCACTGCACCTAAAGCATTTACCATTTTCCAATTGCTTGACTTGCATCAATTCTCACTTCCAACATTGTAAGCAAGCTGTCCCAAATACTTTCGCAGTACAAACACAGTTAACAGAGTCCATGCTGACACGTTCACTGTAGGATCAGAATCCTTGTGAGCTGTACAATTTCTTCAAATTCATCATGATTTTCATCGTCATCATCATGTGTCATTTTGAGGACTCTGCAACTCCTCACAGCAATTCATTACAAAACGATGTTTTGTGTTTCACCAGAACTGCACACATTAAACATTCTTTGGTGCTGGCTCATTTGCCCATTACTGTCATTCAAGTTTGTTTTTTCGCTTTAATAGCCAGATCTGATAAAGGGGCCATTCACCCTCATCCTGTCTGTCTTAAATCCTGCCATTGTATTTATGCCTGCATTTGGTGTCTGGACTGTTTTCAAATTTGACAATCATGGAGTCTGCAATTTGTGTCACCTGAGAATGTCTTATTTGTTCCATAAAGCTGAAGGAAATTACTGTTTTCCATTTTTTAAAGGCAGAGGACATCTGATCTGGAGATTTTTTTTTCTGAGAACTGGACAACAGTTATAATCAGTTGCCTGCCAATTTGATGTACCTTTGCACTGATCCAGGGATCCCCAAACTTAATTGTCATCTTTCAGTTAAATCAGTTAAGTCCAGGAAATATTTTTAGATTTCAGAAAACAGAATAATTCCACTGATCAAATACCAATGTTGCTGCATAGGCATTTAATAGATCATCCTTCTTGCAATTTCAACCAACAACTCTATTAGACAATATAAAAAGTCATCACAATCCAACAGATGGATGTCCATCTCATTAAATAATCGACATCTGATTTAAATGTCGACCATACGTTGATTTCTCTTACGGACTATTAACCCATGTCTACATGTCTGATTCATTCTTCTTTCGGTTTTGTGGTTCAAACTGTGAGAACACTGAAAGCAATCAATAAATTTGCTCTCTGTCATCTCCACCAATTGGCACTCAGATTTTAGCTTTATTTTCCTCCCTGTTTCCAATTTTCACCTTTAAGCTACCATCCCCTACTACTATGTCCTAGTCCAAAATACCAAAGACAGAACTGGAGGATAGTTTTGTCACACTTTTAAGCTTTACTTACACAAATACACATTACAAATATACATCACTCCAAGAGCCACAGTTTCAGTCTACTCCTGTATAAAAGTAAATACATGGCTAATGTCCACCACCTAAATATAAATATTCAATTACAATACAATTAACATTAAGCATTTCATAAACTAAGAGCTCAACACAACTGAAAAATGCAAAATATATATATTGCATCCCACTGACATAAATGCGTTTACTTTTATGGGAAAACAGAACATGCGATTTAATACTCAACAAGTCTGGCAGCATCAGTGGAAAAAAAAACAGCATTAAGAATTGGTTTCATGGTCTTCTGATGTTAAAGCCATTGATGTGAAATATTAGCAGTTTCTCCCTTCAGATGCTGACAGTCTGAGTATTTGTAAAATGATCTGCTTTTAACTCAGATATCCAGGAAACAATTGATTACTGTACTAATTTTGTATTAATGATTTTCTTACTTTAGCACCACTTCAAATTCAACTTAACCTCAAATATGTTTCACTGTTTCAAAAGATATTATCTATTCACCTTTCTTTTGTTACACATAAACGTGAAACAAATCCTGCACCCTACCAAGTGAGACTTAATTGTGAAATAAAATTGATTCAGTCTTAAACACTTAAAAATAAAAATGTGCATGGAACAGTCAATCATCATGGCTTACTCCTATCGATTTTAAAACGCTACCCATTTAAAATCCAGAGAAAACAAAACTTGTGCTTTTGAAAAGTTAAACAAAAGCCAGCGATGGTGTTAAAAAGCCTATTTGCAAAGTGATTAAGTCAAAAATAATCATCTGCTTAACTGAAACAGAAACCTCAGAATTACGTATTGACCTTTTCCTTGGCTGATACGTTTACTTTTTGAAGCAGACCCCACCATTCCTCTTCGGCCCTACTCCCAGCACCGTTTCCATTCCGGTGTGTTCCTGCCTCAAGCAACGAACAGCTGCCCACAGACCCGAAACCTCAACGGCAAACGGTCAACGACCAGACTCACACACAGACCTTTTACTGACGCACAGATTATCTCTCGAAAACTTCTCAAGCTGCAAATCCCGTTTCTCCATGCGGTAAATAGTATGAAAACGACCTTGCTCTTGCATTCCCTTTCTTCTTTCCTCTTTCATTCTCTACACTCCAGCGCCATGTTGTTGGAAACCGTTTCTTCTCGTGACGGGCAGGGGGCGCACATCCGCGCATGGGCAATAGGGCACCGCGGCTCAAAGCGCAGGGAAGTGAGTGTTCTTGTTCCTTGCTCTGTATTGTTCGCTCTGCGTACTGACTTGCTACAAAATCAGAGGCATTTCTAAAGATTTTCGTCACAGTTTTTCATTAATTATCTTGACCGAAGGCAAACTGGAACGGGAAAAGATCTTTAGTGATTGGGGTATCTCCCCTTATAAAACACGAAAATTCAGATGCCACATAGAAAGGAAAACCAAGATTCTTACTTTGCAACATCCCGCCATAGTGATCTGAAAATTGTTTTGTATGGTTTTTTGATAAATTCGACGGGTGGGGGTAGTGGGGAAAAGGTCTATTAATACAGCAATATTTTTATTGAGGATTGTGATATATTTGAAATATTGAGGTGAGCTGGAGAGGAGGCATATGGAAATTCTATAATTTATTGGATATTAAACATTAATGATGGGTATGAACAACAATAGATAAGTCCTTTCATTGTTAATAATATCATGCATCATTGGTGATGCCTAATAACATTGGAAACACTTGGAAGTAACACCAAGCCTGAAAGATTCTCACAATGCTGTCGCTTACTCACTTCATTATTTATAACAGAGATAACAAGGGGTAGAGCTGGATGAACACAGTGGGCCAAGCAGCATCGCAGGAGCAGAAAAGCTGACATTTTGGGCCTAGACCCTTCATCAGAAATGGGGGAGGGAAAGACGGTTCTGAAATAAATAGGAAGAGAGGGGAAGGCGGATTGAAGATGGATAGAGGAGAAGATAGGTGGAGATGAGACAGACAGGTCAAAGAAGCGGGTATGGAGTCAGTAAAGGTGAGTGTAGGTGGGGAGGTAGGGAGAAGACAGGTCAGTCCAGGGAGGATGGACAGGTCAAGGGGGGCGGGATGGGGTTAGTGGGTAGGAGATGGGGGTGGGGCTTGAGGGGGGAGGAGGGAATAGCTGGGAGGAAGGACAGGTTAGGGAGGTGGGAACGAGCTGGGTTGGTTTTGGGATGTGGTAGGGGGAGGGGAGATTTTGAAGCTTGTGAAGTCCATATTGGGCTGGAGGGTTCCCAAGCAGAACCCAAGCTGTTCAGGCAACCTTCGGGTAGCATTGTTGTAGCACTGCAGGAGATCCAGGGTGGACATGTCGTCTGCAGAATTGGAGGGGGACTTGAAATGGTTTGCGACTGGGAGATGTAGTTGTTTAGTGCAAACTGAGCATAGGTATTCTGCAAAGCGGTTCCCAAGCTTCCGCTTGGTTTCCCTGATGTAGAGGAGGCCACAAGGGGAACAGCGGATGCGGTATACCACATTAGCAAGTGTGCAGATGAATATCTGCTTGATGTGGAAATACCTCGTGGGGCCTGGGATGGACATGCCGTTCAAGGAGTGGGAGGGGGATTTAAAATGGTTCGTGACTGGGAGGTGCAGTTGTTTGGTGCAAGCCGAGCGTAGGTGTTCCACAAAGCAGTCCCCGAGCCTCTGCTTGGTTTCCCCGATGTAGAAGTGGCTACAACGGGAATGGCAGATACAGTATATCACATTAGCAAATGTGTAGGTGAACATCTGATATGGAAGGCCCTCTTAGGGCCTGGAATGGTGATGAGGGGGGAGGTGTAGGGGCAGGTGTAGCACTTGCTGCTGTTGCAGGGAAAAGTGCCGGGGGTGGTTGGGCTGGTGGGGAGTGTGGAGCGGACAAGTGAGTCACGGAGAGAGTGGTCCCTCTGGAAGGTAGATAAGGGTGGGGAGGGAAAAATGTCTTTGGTGCTGGAGTCGAATTGCAGATGGCAGAAGTGTCAGAGGATGATGCGATGGATCCAGAGGTTGGTGGTGTGGTATGTGAGGATGAGGGAGATTCTGTTTTGGTTTTTATTGCAGGGAAGGGTGTGAGGGTTGAGTTGCAGGAAATGCTGGAGACACGGTTGAGGATGTTCTGGACCATTGAGGGAGGGAAGTTATGGTCCTTGGAAAATGAGGACATCTGAGATGTATGGGAGTGGAATGCCTCGTCCTGGGAGCAGATACGGCAGAGGCGAAGCAATTGGGAATAGGGGATGGCATTTTTGCAGCAAGGTGGAGATGTATTCTAGGTAGTTGTGGGAGTCATGGGCTTGAAATGGATATTGGTTTCTAGGTGGTTGCCGGAGATGGAGTCAGAGAGGTCCAGGAAGAGAAGAGAGATATTAGAGATGGTCCAGGTGAACTTAAGGTTGGGATGGAAGGTGTTGGTGATGTGGATGAACTGTTTGAGCTCCTCGTGGGAGCATGAGGTGGTTCCGATACAGTCATCAATGTAATGGAGGAAGAGGTGGGATTTAGGGCCAGTGTAGGTATGGAAGAAGGATTATTGCACGTAACCTACAAAGAGGCAGGCATAGCTTGAGCCCATGTGGGTATCCAAGGCCACTCCCATCTCCTACCTACTAACCTCATCCCGTCCCAATGACCTGTTCGTCCTTCCTGGGCTGACCCATCTCCTCTCTGCCTCCCCACCTACACTCACCTTTACTGGCTCCATCCCTTCCTCTTTGACCAGTCTGTCTCCTCTCTACCTATCTTCTCCTCTATCCATCTTCTATCTGCCTCCCCCTCTCTCGGTATTTGTTTCAGAAACCCCTTCCCCTCACCCATTTCTGAAGAAGGGTCTAAGCCTGAAACGTCAGCTTTCTTGCTCCTGCGATGCTGCTTGGCCTGCTGTGTTCATCCAGCTGCACACCTTGTTATCTCAGATTCTAAAGCATCTGCAGTTCCTACTATGTCATTATTATTAACATATTGTTTTTCATTAGTATGAGGGCAGCTTCCTCTCTCTCCTCAGTAATGGCATGATTTTATAACAGGTTACATCAGATCATGTTAGTTTCTTCTATCAGAAATCACCGGCAAGGTGTCTTTTAGAAAGTCGGGAGTGGGTAATTGGTGATGCTGCACCATCATCTTCTCTCTGATACCTCACTTTTTCTGCTACTATTCCCAGCTTCCACCAAGGGTTATGCTTAATTACTCTCATATTGTCTGCAACTTCTTCCCCACTTGCTGTCACCCCCTCAACGCCCAAAATCACTCATCCTGTATGCCCTCCGTGCTGTCTGTTCACTTACTCAGGAGACTTCCTCGCCTGCGCTATCTGTGCCATGCAATTTAATCTCCTGTAATACCTACCTTGCATTCTATTAGGAAATAGCCCCCCCACAGGGCAGAAAGAGTAAAAATGGATGACGTACTGCCCATCATTCAGTTCCTTACTCCTTATGAAGACAGAATTTTGACTTTGGCCACCCCATGCTGGGCCTGGACTGGTATAATGATTGCCCTTGACTGACACTGCTTGGAAAACCTGAGTGAGGGCTTGTTTAAAGCAAGTGAATCAGAGATGTATTGTAAGGTTGTAATCACATGTAATCACATGTCAGATTCCAATATATAGACATGGGGTCCTTGTGGCTACTGTCAATAGAATGACCTGAGATGTTGGAGTCTGGTTTCTTTATCGAGTTTTCCTGACGTCAAGTGTGTTTGGTGAGTTTGAAAAATTGGAAACTGAATGTTAACATTGAAGGTAGGAGCAGGAGGAGACCATTTGGCCCTTCGAGCTGAAGCAATTTGAGCTCTTAAGAAGGTTTAAGAAGATTCACAACCATTAATCACAGCCAAATTGGCAACATGACTCTGTCTAGCAAGGATCTAGCCATGATGTTTGTGAAAAGTTTTTTAAAAAGCACGTTTGCTCCTGATGTTGAGAAGGTCTGCACAGCACTGATCACTTGATTTTGCCACACACTTCACCAGAACCCATGGCTCAGACACCTATAAAAATCCACCTATAACCATTGTTTAAATTTAGGGAAGCACAACAGGTGATTTTCTCACAGTGAAATTTTACAAAAAGTAAGAGGTATGTGACTATATAAATTGTTTAATGATGATTGATTGTCAGTACACACAGACCTCACATGCTTTTCAAGGCCTGGAATCTTTCATGTCCTTCCAAGAGAACAAATGAAACTTCACTTTAACATCAGAAACACAATACATCCAAAAAAGTAGCATTCCCTGAACACATTGTTTATGCTTAGATCTCTGGAGTACAGCTGGAATCTATGAATGTTTTATTCAAAGATGCAAGTACTATGTCTGGTAAGGCTGATATTTGACACAATATTTAGTCTGTCATCCATTAATGATCTCTTTGCCAGGTAAATTTCTCACTAAATAAGTGTGAAATTCCATCATGATAAATAATAAGGCTAATGTCTCTCACTTTATATAGGAATAGATGGTTTATGCAGATGGTAGCACTTTCAAGCAAAAAGCAATGGGTTCTCTCAGACCTGCTGTACAGTCATGATGACTGTGTCAATTTCTCCTAGAGCTCCATTGCAATAACTCTCAGCTACCCTCTGATCCACTGCTCTCCTTCACTGTCTCACAGAGGGTGTCCTGCAGAGGTCTTCTCTATAGTCATGATGACTGTGTCAATTTCTCCTAGAGCTCCATTGCAATAACTCTCAGCTACCCTCTGATCCACTGCTCTCCTTCACTGTCTCACAGAGGGTGTCCTGCAGAGGTCTTCTCTATAGTCATGATGACTGTGTCAATTTCTCCTAGAGCTCCATTGCAATAACTCTCAGCTACCCTCTGATCCACTGCTCTCCTTCACTGTCTCACAGAGGGTGTCCTGCAGAGGTCTTCTCTATAGTCATGATGACTGTGTCAATTTCTCCTAGAGCTCCATTGCAATAACTCTCAGCTACCCTCTGATCCACTGCTCTCCTTCACTGTCTCACAGAGGGTGTCCTGCAGAGGTCTTCTCTATAGTCATGATGACTGTGGCAATGTCTCCCAGAATTCCGCTGTGATGACTCAGCTGCCCTCTGATTTTACCATCTGCACAAACCAAATATTCCAATAAAATGTGTGAGACATTTGTTCTAGTATTTAGCATGATGGAATTTCACACCAGGCACTAACATCTTGGAAATGCTGCATAGCATAAGTCCATAGCATTCCACACCTACAAATGTTGGCATCTGACATGTTCCAGTCTCTATCAGCCGTCATTGCACGTCTCTGATCCACTTACAGGATGCTTCTGCACTTCAGTGCTGCACCTTGAACTGCACCGGCAACTACGATTATAATGCTGCAGCTGAATGATCCAGGATACAGAAGCTACAGCCATGATGGAAGTACAAGTAAATGATGAGAGGAAGTTGCCCTCTTGATAAGGGATGACATAACAATAGTGCTTAGAGAGGATATTCTTCAGAGGTCATCAGTGAGGCTATATGGTTAGAACTTAGAAATAAGAAGGAGATGGTCACTTTCTTGGGACAGTATTGTAGACCCCCAAATAGCAGCAAATACTAGAG
This sequence comes from Stegostoma tigrinum, assembly GCF_030684315.1. Taxonomy (NCBI): domain Eukaryota; kingdom Metazoa; phylum Chordata; class Chondrichthyes; order Orectolobiformes; family Stegostomatidae; genus Stegostoma; species Stegostoma tigrinum. The sequence continues at coordinate 79,291,391 of NC_081356.1, forward strand.
GAGCAGATATGTAGAGAAATTGCAGATACCTGTCGGAGTAATAGAGTAGTATTGTTTGGTGATTTTAATTTCCCCTGTATCAACTGGGCCAACCAGAGTGTAAAAAGCTCAGAAGGGGTGGAATTTGTCAAATGTGTCCAAGAAAGTTTCCTAAGTCAGTATGTGAAGGGCAGTACTGGGGATGGTTCAACACTGGACCTTCTCTTAGAAAACAAGTTTGGGCAAGTGACTGAAGTGTCAGTCAGAGAGCACTTTGGATCCAACGACCATAACTCTCTTAGTTTTAACATGGTTATGGAAAAAGTTAGGACGTGTCCCCATGTTAACGTGCTAAACTGAAGCATTTTGAGGCCATTAGGCAGGATCTAGCAGAGGTCAAATGGGTGAGTCTGTTTGAGGGAAAAGGAACAACTGACAAATAGGAGGTTTTTAAAAGTGTGATATCAAGAGTCCAGGGACAGCATGTCCCTTTTAGGGTGAAGGCAAAAGCTGGCAGGTTTAGGGATCCCTGGCTGAGGAGAGATATTGAGGCTCTGGTCAGGAGAAAGAATGCATACATTGGGTTTAAGCTGTCAGGCTCTAGTGAATCCATAGATGGCTTTAAAAAGTGTAGGAGCACATTTAAGAAATCAGAAGAGCAAAAAGACGAGATGAGATGGATCTGGCAGATAAGGTTGGGGTTAATCCCAAGAGTTCTTACACCTATATTAAGAGTAAGAGGGTGGCTGGGGAGAGAATAGGTCCCTTTAAAGATCAGCATGGTCTTCTATATGTGGAGCCACACATGGGTGAGATTTTTAATGAATATTTCTCCTCAATGTTTACTGAGGTCAGAATCATGGATGCTAGGGGAATAAGGGAAACAAATGGAGATGTTTTGGACCACGTACATATTACCAGAGTGGAGGTATTTGCAGCCTCAACAGTCTAACGAAGAGTCACCGGATCCTAAATGTTAACTCTGATTTTTTCTTCACAGATGCTGCCTGACCTGTTGAGCTTTTCCAGTAACTTCTGTTTTTGTTTGGATAGTCAGCATGGATTTGTTCCTGGGAGTCATGTCTGACAAATCTTTCAGAGCTTTTTGAAGAGGTAACCAAGAAGATGGATGAGGGTAGGGCAGTGGATGTTTATATAGAGACCTTAGTAAGACCTTTGACTAGGTCCCGCAAGGCAGGCAAGTCATGAAGATTAGGTCGCATGGGATCCAAGGAGAACTAACTAATTGGATTCAAAATTGGCTCAATGGTAGGAAGCAGAGGATGATGGTTGAACGTTGTTTCTCAGACTGGAGGCCTGTAACTAATAGTCTGCCACAGCGTTCGGTGCTGGAACCTTTGTTATTTGCTATTTACATAAATGATCTGGATTTGAATGTACAAGGCATGATTAGTAAGTTTGTGGATGATGCAAAATTAGGAGGTATTGTTGAGAGTGAGGAAGGTTATCAAAAATTACAGAGGGATCTTGATCAGATGGGGAAGTGGGCTGAGGATTGGCAAATGCAATTTAATACATATGAATGTGAGGTGTTGCACTTTGGAAAATCAAACCAAGGTAGAACTTATACAGTAAATTATAAGGTGCTGAGGAGTGTTGTGGAACAGAGGGACCTACGAGTACAAGTACATAGTTCATTGTAAGCAGCATCCCAGATGGACAGGGTGGTGAAGAAGGCATTTAAGATGCTGGCCTTCATCAGTCGAGGCATTGAATATAGGAGTTGGGACATTATGGTTACTGTTGTATAAGTCATTGATTTTAGTTGCCCTGTTGTAAGAAAGACATAGTTTAAACTGGAATATTTACAAAGAAGATTTATGAGGATATTGCCAGGACTAGTACACCTGAGTTACGGGGTGAGGTTGGCTGGGATAGGATGTTATTCCTTGCAACGAAGGAGAATAAGGGGTGACCTTTTGGAGGTGTATGAAATCATGATGGGCATAGATAGGATGAACGCACATAGTCTTTTTCCCAGGGATGGGGAGTTGAAAACTAGAGGGCATAGGTTTAAGGTGAGAGGAGAAAGATTTAAGAAGAACCTGAAGGGTAATGTCTTCACGCAGAGAATGGTGCATATATGGAATGCACTGCCAGAAAATGTGGTCGAGACAGGTACAATCGCAACATTTAAAAATCATTTGTTTAGATACATGGATGGGAATGGTTTAGAGGGATATGGACCAAATGTAGGCACCATGGTCAGCACAGACCAGTCTGGGCAAAAGGGCCCGTTTCCATGCTATATTACTCTGACTCTATAACTCAATGTCCAACATAGAGGTCTTTTCGAGCTATGGGCTGTTGTATCCACCATGTGCTATTCATTTTGTGCTTCTTGGCATAAACCTTTCACAATTCTGAAAGGCTAATTATTTCTTCAATTCTAACAGATTCCTGTCCAAGATCTTTTGGCTTGGAAGCTCCACAAACTGAAAAACTTCAGCTAGCATGACTGAACTAAATGTTTGCCTCATCTGTGAGAAGCTTGTCTCTTCTGAACTGAGAACTTGACGCTTCTGAAGTTAAAACTAGAATTTTAAATAAAGTTAAAACTAAAATGGTTTTTCAGTCTACAATAAACCTAGATGTATAAATGTTCAACTCATTAACATACAAGGGTTTTCCCAGGCACTTGACTATAGTCGTATGCTTTCTTGGAATTGATGCATTTGGGCCACTGTTGCAAATGATTTTCTGACTTGTTTAAATAAAACTTTCACAGAATTGAACAATGTAGATCTGCCTCTATTTAAAATCTAACCTCCAAAAATCTTATATGTCATATAACTTTCATTGCAGTATTAGATTCCCTACAGTGTGGAAGCAGGCCCTTCGGCCCAACAAGTCCACACTGCCCGTTCCAGCATCCCACCCAGACCCATCCCCTTATAACCCACACACCCCTGAACACTACGGGCAATTTAGCATGGCCGATCCACCTAGCCTGCACATCTTTGGACTGTGAGAGGAAACCAGACTGCCTGGAGGAAACCCTTGCAGACATGGGGAGAACGTGCAAACTCCGCACACAGACAGTTGCCTGAGGCTGGAACTGAACCTGGGTCCCTGGTGCTGTGAGGCTGCAGTGCTAACCACTGAGCCACCGTGCTGCCCCCAAAGTATTAACTGTGTCCTACCCCCTAATCTATTTTGTAACTTTTTCTCTGGACCAATGACCAATGTTTTCACTGATATCATGGAAGGAGTGTACCTTCAGACACAATCAAATCGGAAACTGCTCAACTTATGAAGATTAGAATCCAAAACGAAAACATGGCCTGATCGGTGAACTTCTATATGCTGATGATGCTGTCTTGTTGAGATCAGATCAGTTCTTAAAGGTTCATGGATTGCCTGTTGATTTTCTCTATCAACACTGGTATCAAGAAAACTAGTTAAGGGACAAGGTGTTGTGGCTCTGCCTGTGAACAAACTCAACAACACTCTACTGGAAGCAGTCAACATGTTCTGCTGTCTTGGATCTACAGTGACAAACATCCTGTCTCTTGACAAAAAGCTCAGAATACCTTCTAAGGCAGCTGCCACTCTTGGGTAACTAACACGGCTATGGTGGAAAAACAATAAACTGACCCACAGGATCAGGTGCTTAGCTATAAGGTTGTATTTAAGAACAGCAGTATGGCATGGAAGCCTCAAGAAATTAAACATATCAGGAAAAGAGGCGAAATAGGTTCCATCTTCAATGTTTATAATGCATTGTTGGCATCATGTGGAAAGCCATAATCATCAACAAAGTCCTTTCTCAGGCACACATACCGAGCATGTTAGTCGTAGTCAAGAAAAGAAGGCCCATTGGCTCACACAGAATGGAATATGGCAACACCACTAAGGATATGTTGTACAAGGACCAGCAGGGCACACTAAGGTTCAATTCAAATATTCTGTCAAAAAAGGCATGCAAGCCCTCAAACACATTAGAAACGCTTAGCTGTTGCAATAGCAACACCACAATTCACTACCACAATGACATTTGGTTTCAGAAGCTTCAAAGAAGATGCTAGCAATGATTAAGCAAAGATTATCCCACTCCATCCGCAAAGACAGCATCACATATGGCAGATTTTGCCTTGTTCACATTGGTTTGTTCATCCATTGAAAGAAGCACAACAAATGACCTTAGTTGATGTCAATTAAGTTCTCACACTGCATTCACATCATCTCTTGCGTATTGTAGGGTGCCAATTACTGTTGGGTGGCCAACGAAATCCTACCCTCCTGAGTTCATCCAAAACTCTGCTGCCTACGTCCTAACTTATGTTAAATGCCATTTTCATATTATCCTGTGCTTGCTGACTGTCTCCTATTTAAGCAGTGCCTCAATGTTAAAATTCTCACTTTTATTTTCAAGTCCGTCCATACCTTCACTCCTCTTTATCAATAATTTCCTTCATCTTCATAACATTCCAAGACATCTGCATTCTTCTGTTCTGCCTGATTGAGGATCTCTGATTGGAATTATTCAATTATTGATTGCTGTGTCTTCAACAGCTTGAGCCTTCCCATAAACCTCCCCCCTCTGAAAATCCATGTCCTTCTTTGTTCGTTTGAGCCCCATTTTCCAACTGGATCTCTCATCTCTCAAACCCAGAGCCCCTATTTCCAAATCTTCATCTATCACTGAGTCCATCCTTCCCAGCTTCTAACTCTCCTAAGCCTCATTCTTTATCTCTTCCCACTCTCTGGACTTGCATTTCTCTCTTCCAGAATCTTTACTGCTCTATCGCATTTTCCTGCGCTAACTTTGTCCCTGCCAAGACTCTAGCACCCCAACTTTAGAGCCTTCCTCTGATTCCAGAATCTCCCTGCCCTGCAGGCTAATTCAAGGGTCCATCCTCCCAATTCCTGAGTACTCTTCAGACAAGCAACTATCCTTGGGCAGCAACTGGTGACATACTCCATGGAAAAGGTTGAGAGATAATTCTGTGTAACATTAACATACCTTAATCTCAGATTAATTACGGACACCAGCTCTGTTAGTCATTATTGACAGTAACTCACATCAGCGCCTGTTCTTCATGTGACTAAACACTGGTAGAATATTAATTGCTGATTTCCCAGAATACTTGAGCAGTACTCAAAATAAGAAAACATTATTCTTGCAATCTCCTGATCATTCAGGAAGATTGAAACCTCAGTCATTACACATAAGATTTACTGTGTTGGATGTATGAGGATAGTTCATTTGCGCAATCATTTGGTATTCTGAGAGATTTCTTACATTGTAGTTTTTCCACAATTATGCGGCATTTGCCTTATTTCCAGTACTTCGTGATTTTTCATAGAAAGTTCCCTTATATTTTCCTACAAAACAATGAATGCCCCTCAAGATTAAAATGTAAAGCACTCACATTCTTCAAACAGCGCTTTTTTCAATTTTCCCAGAAACTAACTTGTGAATCTAAATTTATTTATTGCTTTCTCATGAAGCAGGAAGCAGAAAAAAATAAATCATGTAAAATACTAAGAAGTTATTTTGTGATACACACATGGGGCCCAGTTGATTCCGTTGGCTCGTGTGGGCTTCTGAATAATGTCAACAGCGCAGATTCAGTCCCTGCTCTGGCTACTAGTTAATGAAACCCTACCTCTTTATTTTGCCACATGGATGATTTGGAATGGTGTCCCTCAAGGTGTAACCAATTATTTCTCTCTATTGAAGAGGGAGGCCTATAGTCCTTTGTGATCTATGGCTAATGGCTAAATTATTGGCAAATAATCTCACTCAATTATAATGTGAATACTGCACCATAATCAGTAAATCAAGAAAAGAAAACATTGTGTGTTAAATAGAAGATACTAGAAATGCTTGTCAGAGATATACAAAAAATGATTTCTGAACACAAATATATTGTTTCAAAATTGTTGTATAAAATGGCTAGAGTGGCATCTGCTGACAGCAAATGGGATTACACCACAATGTTCAAAATCTGTTTTTTGAGGGACAAAAAATTGTAAATATGCCTTTATTCATACTACCATAGTGCCAGAACATGTCTTCAGTCACTGTCACTGTACAATATCATTACGTCCAACTCTCTAGCCCTTAAGATTTGTGATTGTTCTGGTATCTCACCGCTATAACTTCAGATGGAATACTGCGAAATAAATTAAAACAATGTCTTGATACAGTCAAGCCCTGACCTATCAATCCATCTTCCAGGATTGCAGACCCTCAATCTACTTTTTGTAAGACCACACTTGTAGAGTGGGAATAGTTGCTATTCCCCTGGTCTTTGTAATTCTTCTGTGAATAGGTTCAATAACCTATTATTGAACAAGAACACCAGATTAGATCAATATGTTAATAAATTAGGAATTTATCATATGATTATGGTGAATGTGCTTGTAAACACAACATATTAGCTGACCAAGAGACAGATATGGAATCTATCTTGGAGTCCAGGGTGAGAAATGCTTTAACTCCCAAAAATATGTGCATGAACATATTAGTATCAGTGTGACAGTCCAGGATGGGCCACATTTTAAACTTTATCTAGCTTCTTATTTTGATTCATGTCAAATACGTTAAAATATTCTACTCTTCAGACAGCCACATCTCTGTGGTGGCTATTAGATCATTTTCATTGCCTTCAATTTATGTTATCAATGTGCTTACTGTGTCATGAATTTCAGATAGAGTGCCTTTAGATTTGTATTGTTGTTGTCATTATAATATCTGCTATTCAGAGATTCATTCTCTCAGTTCTTTCCTGCTAATCTCTGGACTTCACTTGCATATTATTATTTTGTTCTCTTGCCTTGACTCCATGATTTGATTTGTTTGCACCAACCCAAACTTGATCTTGAAGCCTCATTGTTTCATTTAAAACCCTTTCTACCTTCCTGGTAATACAGTTTGTTGGAAAGTTGGTTCCAGCAAAATTCAGGTGTAAACTGTCCCACTCATGGACAGGTACCCACTTACCCCAGTGCTGAACTGGCAACAACTTCTCCCATGGCAGCCTTTGAGCCACAGCATCTTTTTACCAGACTTTTTATATTTTATTGCATGTTTTTCAGAATTACGACACTCAAAGACCACCTATGTTCAGATTAGCACCTGGGCATGTTCCCAAGCCAGAGAAGAAGAATGCACAATTTCACCCATTCAAATATCAAAACTTTCCTGGAGGGCATTTGTAGGTGGGATGAACAGAATTCTGGGTGTGATACCATCAGGTAACCAGAATAAGGCCAAAACTGTCTGCTTGTTTGCTCAAAGTGCTAGAGAGAGTGGGTTTAAAAGTTTCACATCAACCGTTCTCTCTCTTTCTTCTTGCTTACCCAGGATACAAATGCACTGTTCACTCTCTTCAAACAACATCAGCTCAACTAACGCTTCACAATCTCACTAAAATAAAAGCAAAAAAGTTCAGATGTTGGAAATCGGAAGTGAAAACAGAAAGTGCTTGAAATACTCAACAGATCTGGCAACATCTTTGGGGAGAAAAATAGCTGATGTAATGATTTGGGAATGACTTCTTCAGAACTGAAGGAAGGTAGAAATGTGAGATAACACGGTGTGAAGCTGGATGAACTCAGCAGGCCCTGCAGCATCAGAGGAGCAGGAAAGCTTGACGTTTTGGGTCGGGACCCTTCTTCAGAAGTGGGAGACTGGAAAGGGATTCTGAAATAAATAGGGAGACAGGGGGAGGTGGATGGAAGATGGATAAAGGAGAAGGTAGGGTGAGAGGAGACAGGCAGGTCAAAGAGGCGGGTTAGAGCCAGTGAAGGTGAATGTAGGTGGGGAGCTAGGGAGGGGATAGGTCAGTCCAGGGAGGACGAACAGGTCAAGGGGGTGGGCTGAAGTTAGTGGGCAGGAGATGGGGGTGGGGCTTGAGGTGGGAGGAATGGTTAGGGAGGAGAGGACTAGCTGGGCTGGTTTAGGGATGTGGTCGGGGGAGGGGAGATTTTGAAGCTTGTAGAGTCCACATTGATACCCTTGGATGCAGGGTTCCCAAACAAAATAGGAGATGCTGTTCCTGCATCTTTCGGGTGGCGTCATTGTGGCAATGCAGGAGGCCCAGGATGGACATGTCATCCAAGGAGTTGGGGGGGGGGGGGGGGCGCGGTGGCAAAGGTGAAATGGTTTGTGACTGGGAGGTGTAGTTGTTTGTTGAGAACTGAGCGTAGATGCTCTGCAAAGCAGTCCCCAAGCCTCTGTTTGGTTTCCTCGATGTAGACGAGACCACAATGGGGACAGTGGATACACTGTATAACATTGACAGATGTGCAGGTGAACACCTGTTTGATGTGAAAAGTCTTCCTAGGGCCTGGGATGGGGGTGAGGGACGAGGTGTAGGGGCAGGTGTAGCACTTGCTTCAGTTGCAGGGAAAAGTGCCGGGGGTGGTGGGGCTGAAGGAGAGCGTGGAATGGTCAAGGGAGTCACGGAGAGAGTGGTCCCTCTGGAGGGCACATAAGGGTGGGAAAGTAGAAATGTGATAGGTTTTAGATCAGTAAAAGGGAGGGACAAAGAACAAAAGGGAAGATTAGGGATAGTGCAGAATGTGGGAGAGATTAAATGACAAAGATGCCATAGAACAAAAAGCAACAGCCATGGCAATGGTTGCAGTTGAAAACAATATTTGCATTTATCCAAAGTTCATGTGAATTCGAAAATAAACAGCTCTGTCCAAAAGGCAAATCACGGAAAACAAGATTCAGAGTGGCAAATAACAAAAAAACAGAATCGAAATGTGGTTCAGAGTTCATGGTCTGAAGTTGTTGAACACACTATTATGGAGTCATACAGCATGGAGCAAGACCTTTGGCTCAACTTGTCCACACTAATCAGGTTTCTGAAGGTTGCAATGTATCTAAATAGAAGACAAGATGCTGTTTTTTGAGTTTGCACTGATTTTCACTGAAACACTGGCTGGATGTAATTGTTTGCCATTAGAGAAAAATGGTGAATTAAAGTAGCAAGCAACTGCAAGCTTTCGGAGTGAGCAGGAGTGATCACCTAATCTGCATTCGGTCTCCCCAGCCTAGTAGAGATCACAGAATGAGCAATGACTACAGTATACTCAATTTAGGTTTCATCTGTAAGGAATGACTGGGGTCTTGGACAGATTGCATGAGAAGGTGGCTTCAGATCCTGACTCTAAATGCCTATCCATCTCCTGGGAGGCACTAGTTCAGGAATGTGGTGGAAAACTCTCCACTTGCTTGGATGAGTAGAACTCCAATAATACAGGGCAAAGCAGCCCACTTGTTTGGTGACCCACCCACCATTTTAAACAGTCACTCTGCCCACTACTGGCATAGAGTGGCAGCAATGTGTACCATCTATAATGTTCAATGCAACATCTTAGCCAGCCTCCTTCTATAGTACCTCTCAGAGGAAAAAAAAATTAGCACATAGAAATGAACATACTGTTTATGCTGGACGTCCATTTTGAAATATATAAGACAGGACAAATTGGGACACCTCATTCTCCAGTTTTACTGTTTTTTTTCTTTCTGGGCTTCCAAACCCACAAATTCTAATACCGAGAGGAACCGATGCATTGGAGAGTCACCTCTTGAAGGTGCATCTGCAAATTGCATGGTATCCTGACTTGAAAATATGCCACTATTCCTTCCCAGTTGCCACCTGAGAAAACTGGAATGCCTTTCTGAACAGCGTCGTGGGAGTATCTACACCAGACCAACTGCAGCAGCTGAAGAAGGTAGCTCACCATCGCATTCTTTTAACTTGTTTTTATACCCAGAAGTGTTATCATACGCAACTGAGTAACTTTCCTACCACCAAATCAGCGTGATTCCTTTTTTTAATGAAATGTGAGGCTGGATGAACACAACAGGCCCAGCAGCATCTCAGGACCACAAAAGCTGACGTTTCGGGCCTAGACCCTTCATCAGAGCAGGTCTAGGCCCGAAACATTAGCTTTTGTGCTCCTGAGATGCTGCTGGGCCTGTTGTGTTCATCCAGCCTCACATTTCATTATCTTGGATTCTCCAGCATCTGCAGTTCCCATTATCACTGATTCCTTTTTCTGTTTTTTTTGTGTAAACTACTAGCTATAGCTATCACAAGTAGATCAGCCATGTAGCCAAATAAAAATCTACAAGCAAAGCCTATTGTGGGCAATGCAAACAGTCAAAAGTGAGGGGTTGTGGGGTGGATAGGGAAGGCCTTTCTCAAACACAGTTAGAAATGGGCAACAAATTGTCACCCTGCCACTGACCCTCCCGTCCCATAAACAAATAAAAATAAGTCAATTGTTATGAACCAGACCAAAACCTTCAAAATATTTTAAGGTTTTAATTTATTCTTATTTTAAAGGCAAACATAAAGTGCTGCATTCCAGATGCAATTTGACTGGTCAAATTACTCAAAGTTAAGCAAAACACAATTTATTCAAACACCACAGTTAAAATAGAGCAAAAGAAAGAAGAATTTAGAATAACAACTCTATTGGAAAGCTTCAAAGAATAATAGACACAGTAACTAGTACAAATGAACTGTTCCAAAACAGTAATATCCTATAAGCACATCCCTTAGCAAAAAGGACAAATTCAGAAATCAGATCTTCTCACATGCAAAACCTGCAGTAGGAAGAGAAATCCCAGCTCCTAGGTCCAACCAAGAGAGGGGAAACAAAAGCCTCTACATGCTCAAGACTCCAGCAACTTCTGTTGAATCTAAAAGCGAGAAAATACTTGGAAATCCTGGTCTGTGAGAGCTGGCCAAACCCATCCAGGCTGCCCAACTTTTAAAACAAAACCAAGGCCTCACAAGCTGTGAAGTTACCACAGACTGCTTGCCACCTCTCAATGAATCTCCCTCTTAAAGCCATAGCATCATCACAAAATTGACATCCACTGGTCAATTGTTAACCTTGGCCTCAATAAATTTATCTTCTTTCAAAGTGCCAGACTTTTCTGGGGAAAGGATGGAGAGAGGAAATTGTGCGTTTACTCATTCAGAAATACCCCACCCTTTGAGGAGAAAGCCATCCAGCTTGAAGGAAGTTAATCACCTCTGTGTGCTATGGTGGCTCAGTAGTTAGCACTGCTGCCTCATAGTGCTAGGGACTAGGATTCAATTTCACTTCAGGCGACTGTCCGTGTGGAGTTTGCATAGTTTCCCTGGGACTGCGTGGGTTTCCTCCGGGTGCTCTAATTTCCTCCTCTGTCCAAAGATGTGCGAGTTAGGTGGATTGGTTATGCTAAATTGCCCATAGTGTCCAGGGATATGTAATTTAGATAGATTAGTCATGGGAAATGCAGCGTTACAGAAATAGGGTATGGGGGATGAAGAGTCATCTAGACTTGAAACATTAGCTTGCTTCCTCTCCATGGATGCTGCCTGATCTGCAGCATTTTTAGTTTTCAGTAGGGGTGATAAGCCTGGGTGGGATGGTCTTCAGACGGTCGCTGTGAACTCAGTCGGTTAAATGGCCTGCTTCCACACTGTAAGGATTCCAGAATCTACTTCAGGACATAGTAATGTTGATGGAATCTTGCTTGTAAATGACTGTGGTTAATGCATGACCAAGTGCATCATTGACCTGGAATTTCTCTGAGGCACCTCAGGCATAAATTTGCAACCATTTCTGTATTTTTTTAATCTCAAGGAGGGAGGTGCCACTCATTTTTATTTTCTGCATTCATTTCCTACATAGTTGCCAGGATGCGGGGTGAAAATGGACGATATCATACCAACATTTTCCTCTTGAATAGATTTAAAACATTCAGGGCATTCCAATCCAGGGACGCACACAAACCCATCTCACAAACACATGCCATGCCAAAGCGTACAAGGCTGTGGGCCAAGTGCTGAAAAATGGGGTTAGAATTCGTAGGTGGTGGTTTTTGACCTGTGCTACCTGATGGGCTAAAGGGCCTTTTTCTGCGCTGTAGAGCTCTATGATATCCTCATTAGATGGTGCCTATTATTAGATATATAAGTAAAATTGTTACTTCTTTTCAAAAGGTGTTCTGCAATCTATTTCTATAGGCTTGATTTGGATGATGCAAACGTGGGTTTCGGAATTCAAGCATGGAATGGGGAAGGGTAAAGTTCAAGATACCCCAGATTTTAAAATCGTGCAAAGGCACCAAGTTACGACCTTGAATAAGGCTGCTGGGAATCTGTGAAACATGGACATGGGAGGTCAGCAGTAGAGAGAGTGTAAGGGTCCCGGGATTGGAGTATTTGAGATTTGGAATGTTCGGGATTTAGAGAGTTCCAGGATTGGAGTGTACTAATCCCAGGACTGGAATGTCCAAGGGATAATGTGACAAAAACAAAGCTGCCAGAAAAGCTCAGCAGGTTTGGCAACATCTGTGGAGGAGAAAACAAAGTTAATGTTTCGGGTCCAGTGACCCTTCTTCAGAATACCGGGATGATGTGTTCTGGGATTTGCTTACATACAGTTACCTGCATAATCACAGCATCCATATCTTGCTTTTCGTTGCCTTGCTATTCCAATTAGTGCATTCACACAATCATGCAGCTTGCCTTGTTGGTTAGCAGTTAATTGAGAGAGTGGATATCTTGCTGTATGGCAGTATGCTGTGTGGCTCTCACACTTGGGGCGGCACGATGGCTCAGTGGTTAGCACTGCAGCCTCACAGCGCCAGGGACCCGGGTTCGATTCCAGCCTCAGGTAACTGTCTGTGTGGAGTTTGCACATTCTCCCTGTGTCTGTGTGGGTTTCCTCTGGGTGCTCCGGTTTCCTCCCACAGTCCAAAGATGTGCGGGCTAGGTAGATTGGCCATGCTAAATTGTCTATCGTGTTCAGGGGTGTGTGGGTTATAGGGGGATGGGTCTGGGTGGGATGCTGGAACGGGCAGTGTGGACTTGTTGGGCCGAAGGGCCTGTTTCCACACTGTAGGGAATCTAATCTAAAAACCTACACCATGTGTCAGCAGCTTCCCTGACAAACACACTGCACGTGCAGCAAGCCATATCTCCAATACAAGGAGAGTATTCCTCAACAAATCCATGGAGACATCCATCAGCTAGTGGTCCATCACAGTAAATCAAGGCCAGTCTCTGGTACTAGTCCAAGGTATTGGTCACGGTCAGGGCCCCGTGGTCTGGTGTCCATTCAGGGTGAATTTTGTTAGGGGTAAACGCCTCTATAGTCAGAGTTGTGGGTAATGGCTAGTCCTGTGACTTTGTAACAGCCAGTTGGTGAAGTGGAAGGAGTTGGGCGTGGAATAAGGCTACTGCAGTTGGGGAATTGTACAATTGCCATACAGGGTCTGGGCACTTCTTGTGCCAGGCTGTTCACTTGTGTCTCTCATGGGGATGAGCCGCAGTCAGTTTGTCAGCTCCATTTACAGAAACTAAGGGGAAAGCAGTTAGAAGACAGAGCCAAGAGTGTTGCTGCTATGGAAAGAGACTCGGCAAATTATCCTGCAGGACTTGGGACTGCAGGAAGAAAGGATGACAACTGTGAAAGGGAACAACAGTATATGTAAGAAATATATGGTAAAGCATGAATGGGGAGGGAATCATACGGAAGGGAGTCAGTTTCAAGGGACTGGGCAGTGAATGCCCACACTAGGCATTGTCCGTTCAAATGCCAGGTAGGAAAGGTAGGCAAGTACATGCTTATGTAGATGGGCTTTTTGGGGAGTGTTTGGAGATTATCAGAAGGCCTGCTAGGAATGGGATTTGGATACTTGAGAATTCACTGACATGTTGAGGCAAAGGCTGAGGAGCACTCTCTATCACCTTCCACTTTGGAGCAAATTGTAAGTGAGCAATTACGAGCAAAATGGCTGCAACCACATTTGTACTTGTCGTGATGAGGAGACAGCAGGACGGACCCATGTTAGGGATTTTAACAGGAAGGGAGATTGCATACACACCCATGTGCTGTACTGGTGACAGATCCGCAGGGTCCCTACTCCCTAGCCATTTTAATACATTATCCCTCCATCAAGCTCTCCTGCCCAACTTTGTGTTCGACTTCCCGACCACAGGTATTGCTGACCACCTCATGGGGATGGTGGAACTGGAGGGCCAAAGTGTCAACAGCATCCATATCCCTTGTTCCTCTTACTTCTAAATGATCCAGTAGACCCTCAGCACAGACCTTTGTCTGTGGAACATCATTTGGGGCCATGAAATTATGCTTCTTGCTGTAACAATGATATTAGAGGCTATGCAGAGCAATGAACAACTAAACATAAGATAACATCAGTGACATTTATACAAAGGTGCAATATTATGTATGGCAATATTACTTGCCACCAAAGTTCCCTCAGTAAGCCTTTTTCTTCCTCTCCCTCTACTCTATCACTACTAGATCACCCTTCTGTTCTGCTAGGTCCTCGGCTGTAATGAGAGAAAATGAAGGAGTGAGTGAGATGAAAATGGCATGCTCAGCTGATATTGTGCATGAAAGGCAGTGAGGTGTTCCAATGTAGTGAGAAGCAGCACAGAGGCAGGGTTAGTGGTATAACAGTTTGGAGGTGGGGTTGACTGCAGTGAGGGAAGATTTTGTAGGCAGTAATGAGAGTGGCAGAGTGTGAGCCTTGGTGGGAGGTGGGTGCAGCAGCAAAGATAAAGTGAATGTGAGTTGGCAGACAGAGGAAAACGACAATTTTACTGGCATGCTGGTGAAGAAGATTGATCTTCTTGCAGTGCTGCTGGCTGTTCATTTGGACCATAGAGATGGCACTTTCCTGGACCAGACTGACATGGTCTGGTGGTGTGGCATCCTGTGGAAAAAAGACACCCTTCCTCCACACCATTTCCTTAACCAATACTTCCAAGACCAAGTCAGAGGATTGCAGTGTCACCTTCCCCCTCACTGACATGTTCAGAATCTGCCTGTGATTGAGCAGCACAACTTTGGAATGCCAATGCTCCTTTTGGTGAACAGTGGCCTTCAAAGATGGTGTGGATGTTAAGTGTGCTGGTCACGTAGTGCATATCCACAGAACAGTAAGTTGTTCTATGATTAGTGCATGGTAAGGTGGGCCCGTGATAGATGCTGTAGGGGCAGGATAGATTATTCGTGCAGTGAATTTGGTAACATATAGCAAGAAAACTTTGCAGTGAAAATCCGTTCAAAAAACTCACACAACTCGGACTTAGCTAGAAGATGTAAGGTCCAGCCCAGTATATTAATATTCTGCAGTGCCATTCATTTCCCCAAGATAATTCCTCATGAAATGTGAGCAATGTGCTGAAGCAGCACCAGGCATAACTGAAAATGAGGCTCAATGTGTTAAAGCTTGAACGCAGGACTACTTCTATGCCCCACACCGAAAGCAACAAGTGATGGAGCTAAGTGATCCCACAAGCAATACATGAGATGTAAGACCTATAGTTCTGCCATGAATATCCTATCATGAATAGAGGTGGACAATTAAACAACTAACAAGAGGAGAAAGCTCCACAAATATCACCATCCACAGTGATGAGGGAATATAGCACAACGGTGCAAAAGATACAATAACAAAGTTGCTGGAAAAGCCCACCGGCTCTGGCAGCATCTGTGAAGGAAAAAGCAGAGTTAATGTTTCGGATCTGGTACCCCTTCCTCAGAACAGAGAACAGTTCTGAGGAAGGGCCACCAGGCCTGAAACATTAACTCTGTTTTTTCCTTCACAGATGCTGCCAGAGCTGCTGAGCTTTTCCAGCAACTTTGTCTTTGTTCCTGATTTACAGCAGCCACAGTTCTTTCGGGTTTTATGTAGTGCAAAAGATAAGGCTCAAGTGTTTGTAACAAACTTCCAGCAGTAGACCAAAGTGAAGGATCTACCTCAGTGCCTTCCTGAAGTCCCAGCATCTGAAATACCTGTCTTAAAAATGGCTGAAGACACTGGATGTATGGTCATGAGCCATAATAACATTCTGACAGTGCTACAGTGTTTCAGATCGAGCTGCACACCTATCCAAGCTGTTCCTAAACAGCTACAACATCCCTACTTGACTATGTAGAAAACTATCTAGGTATGCCCCCCTCCCCACCACAAAAAGCAGGAAAAATCCAAACTGGTCAATCACTGACCCAGTAAAGTGTGAAGATATTGTCAAAAGTGTTATCAAGCAGCACTTACATAGTTCTCTGATGCTCAGCTTGAGTTCTGCCAGTGTCTGAGATAATGGGAACTGCAGATGCTGGAGAATCCATGATAACAAAGTGTGGGGCTGGATGAACACAGCAGGCCAAGCAGCATTCTAGGAGCACAAAATCTGACGTTTTGGGTTTCTGATGAAGGGTCTAGGCCCGAAATGTCAGCTTTTGTGCTCCTAAGATGCTGCTTGGCCTGCTGTGTTTATCCAGCTCCACACTTTGTTATTCTGTCAGCATCAGCTGGTTCCAGGCTTCATTGTAGGTCTAATGTCCAAAATCTAGCACCCTTAGGGAATTGAAATGATGCCAGTCTCACATTTAATGGATTTTGGATTTGAGGTTTGCAAATGGCTGGCAATCTTGCAAAAGAGTATCCTGCTGTGACCGCCTTGCTAAGAGAGGGTCCCTAAAACTATTCCGCTTGTAGAACAAGCAGTTTTGTATTTGGAGAATATGGAAGACCAGGGGAAGGAAAATCTGAAAATGCCACCTCCCTGGTGCATCTACTGCCATACAAATCTTTGATAACTAACTCTTGGCCCTATTATGAGCTATCTTGTCTGGTGCTGAGGAAAAAGGAGGCAATGAGTGAGATGGTAGTGAATGGCATGGCTGTCAGTCCTGGTGCATGTGGAGTATAAGTGTTCTGAGGGACTGAAGAGGCAGAGCAGAGGGTATGCAGGGATAATGATATGGGAGGCTGAGGAGGAAGAACGGATGAGAGGATGTTTTGCAGGAAACAGTGAGGTATTGAACCTTGGTGGGAGATAGATACGATATAAGAGAAAGAGTGAGTGAGAGATTACAGAGGGTGGTACTTACCCTGGCAGAATGGAGAAGATCAGTGACCTTCTTTGGACGTTGCAAGTCACTGTTCTACGCCTGAAGGTGGCACAAACCTGGATGACAACATCAAATTAGGCCAATAGGGTCTCATGGCATGGACTCCTCTGCCAGTCCTTAAGACTCTCCATTGCACTACCCCATCCACTAGGACCTCAAGGTTAGTGTTGGAGAAATGTGGTGTAATCCTCACCTTCTTTGTCACGTTCAATTCTGTCCATCAATGAGCAGGGCAGCATCAGAATGCTCGTGTTTGTCCGGGTGCACTGGGGCATTTTTAAAATGGCACAGGAGCAAGTGATGCTAGTTTTTTGGTGAATATCCACCAAATGGTGAGTTTTCCAGGAATGGCATATCATAAGATGGAGTGGAAATCGTACATGAGAGGGACACCATTGGAGTACGATGGGTAATTAATAAGGCAAGATAGGGCAAGAAAACTCACAAGACCTAGCTGTGAAAAATACTTCGTAAGACGTGACACAACTTGATCTTCGGCAAAAAAAATTAAGATTTAACAGAAAGGGCTGTTGAGGGCAATGCTGATGATGTAATTTACATGAACATTCAAAATTCGTGTGACACAATGTTGAACAACGGACTTGTGAGTATTATAATAGCTCATAGAATAAAGGGATTTGCAGCTACATGCATATAGAATTGACGAGTGACAGGAATCAAAGGGTAGTGCTGTGAGCAGTTCGTTTCAAAACTTTCCCTGTCACGGTGCCTTCTAATTTTCAGATTAACAAATAAAACAAATAGCACCATCTTCATTGCCAGAAGTTGTAAGAGGGTTCGCTGAGGCTAAGCAACCTCAGCTGTTACATTAAAATGGTGGGTGAGTTGAACATTTCAGTTTTCTCTCATGGAAACTATGTTAGGATTTTTTTTGTATATATCCCTCAACTTTGTCCAAACATCACTGACTGGAAAAAAATTCCCTACTCTTATGTTAGGTTCAAAAGCAGAAGTTGCTGGAAAAGCTCGGTAGATTCGGCAGCACCTGTGAAGAAAAAAAATCAGAGTTAATGTTGAGATAGCCTTGCTTTAAGTTGATATTCAAGTGCTGAGTTCATGTAGTAACAGCAATGCGTAATTACTCCTAAATTGTGCCCAAAGCCTCACAGAAGAATCTAATGTAGCTCAAATGTAATGTAAATAGCTATTAAAAACAATTTAATAAACGTGTTCTGTTTATCAAAATTGAACCTAGCTTCTGCTGAAGAATTTATGTGGACATCTTCCCCACTAGGGACTCCATTTCATGGGGTATTGGCATCAGTTTTGGAGCCAAGCAGATCTGTACTGATGGGATGGTCTCCACCTGAACCAATCTGAAACCGGTGTTCTATGAAAAGGATAAATAGGATGGTCACTAGGACTTTAAACTTGTGAGTCGGGGGGAAGGGAACGGGAAAGGAAAAAGGGGGAAAGGGAAAGGGGAGGGAGTATGATGGTAAATAAAAAGGTCAGCAGCAGGTTAGCATGTGCGCAGGAGGGTTTACATTCAAGGCAGACTGTGAAAGAAGCTAAAAGGAAGGATAACTCAGGTGATATTATCAGAGATGCTGGAAATCATGAGGGTAAGAAAGCTAGCATAAAGGCACTTTACCTGAATGCTCGTAGCATTCGTAACAAGGTTGATGAGTTAACGGCACAAATCATCGTGAATGAATATGGAGAATTAATACGATTATGGAGACATAGTTATAGGATGGTCACGACTGGGAGTTAAATATCCAGGGATACCAGACTATTTGGGAGGACAGACAGGAAGGTAAGGGAGGTGGTGTAACTCTGATATTCAAGGATGGCATCAGGGCGGTGCTGAGAGATGATATAGGTTCTATGGAGAATGAGGTTGAATCCATTTGGGTGGAAATTAGAAATTCTAAGAGGAAAAAAATCACTGATAGGCATAGTCTATAGGCCACCAAATAATAACATCACATTAGGGCGGGCAATAAACAAAGAAATAACTATAATGCCTGTAGAAATGGTATGGCAATTATCATGGGGGATTTTAATCTACATGTAGACTGGTCGAACCAGCTCGGTCAGCGTAGTCTTGAGGAGGAGTTCGTTGAGTATATCCATGATAGTTTTCTTGAACAGCATGTAATGGAACCCATGAGGGAGCAAGCTATCCTAGATCTGGTCCTGTGTAATAAGACAGGAATGATTAATGACCTCACAGTTAGGGATCTTCTTGGAAGGAGTAATCACAGTTTGGTTGAATTTAGAGTACAGATGGAGAGTATGAAGATAAAATCAATTTCCATGCTCCTGTGCTTGAACAAGAGGGACTACAATAGAATGAGGGAGAACTTGGCTAAAGTAGGCTGGAAACAAAGATTTTATAGTGGGACAGTTGACGAGCAGTGGAGGACTTACAAAGCAATTTTTCAAAGTGCTCAGCAAAAGTATATTCCTGTGAAAAGGAAGGACTATATGAAAAGGGGTAATCTGCCATGGGTGTCTAAGGCAAAAAGGGAGTCTATTAAATTGAAAGAGAAGGCGTACAAAGTGGCCAAAAACAGCACGAAAGTAAAAGACTGGGAAAACTTTAAAGGTCAACAGAAAGCCACGAAAAGAGCTATGAAGAAATGTAAGATAGAACACGAGAAAAAACTAGCACAGAATGTAAAGACAGATAGCAAAAGTTTCTATCAATATATAAAACGAAAAAGAGTGGCTAATGTAAACATTGGCCCTTTAGAGGATGAGAAGGGGAATTTAGCTATGGGATATGATGAAATGGCCGAGGCATTGAACAGGTATTTTGTATCGGTCTTCACAATGGAGGACGCTAATAACATGCCAGTAATTGACAAAGAGACGAAGGTAGGTGAGGACCTGGAAACAATCATTATTACTGAAGAGGTAGTATTGGGCAAACTAATGGAGCTAAGGATTGATAAGTCTCCTGGTCCTGATGGAATGCATCCCAGCGTACTAAAAGAGATGGCGGGAGAAATAACAGGTGCACTGGCGATAATTTTCCAAAATTCTCTGGACTCTGGGGCAGTCCCAGCAGATTGGAAAACAGCAAATGTGCTGCCACTGTTTAAAAAGGGAGGTAGACAAAAGATGGAGAATTATAGACCGGTTAGCTTAACCTCTGTAGTGGGGAAGATGCTTGAGTCTATTATCAAGGAAGAAATAGCAAGGCATCTCGATAGAAATTGTCCTGTTGGGCAGATGCAACATGGATTCATGAAGGGCAGGTCATGCTTGACAAATCTTTTGGAATTCTATGAAGATATTATGAGCCAGGTGGACAATGGGGACCTACTGGATGTGGTGTACCTAGATTTCCAAAAGGCCTTCGACAAAGTGCCACACTAGAGGCTGCTGCATAAGATAAGGATGCATGGTGTTGGGGTAAAGTATTAGATTGGATAGAGGATTGGCTGACTAACATGAAGCAAAGCATGGGGATAAATGAGTGCTATTCTGGCTGGCATTCAGTGACTAGTGGTGTGCTTCAGGGATTGGTGTTGGGACCGCAATTATTTACAATTTATATAGATGATTTGGAGTGGGGGAACCACATGTAGGGTATCAAAGTTGCAGATGACACTAAGATGAGCGGCAGAACAAAGTGACCAGAGGACTGTAAAACTTTGCAGAGGAACTTAGATACAATGAGTGAGGGGGCAATGCAATGGAATACAATGTAAATAAATGTGAAGTCATACATCTTGGTAGGAGTAACAGTAAAAAGGATTATTACTTGAATGGCAAAAAGTTGCAGCATGCTGCAATGCAGAGGGACCTGGGTGTCCTTGTGCAGGAATCACAGAAAGTTGGTCAGCAGGTACAACAAGTAATTAGGAAGGCAAATGGAATTTTGTCCCTCATTGCTAAAAGGATTGAATTTAAAAGCAGAGAGGTTATGTTGCAGCTGTACAAGGTGCTGGTAGGTCACACGTGGAGTGCTGCATGCAGTTTTGGTCTCCTTACTTGAAAAAGGATGTACTGGCACTGGAGAGGGTGCAGAGGAGGTTCACTAGGTTGAATCCAGAGTTGAGGGGTTTGGCTTATGAGGAGAGACTGAGTAGATTGGGATTATATTCATTGGAATTGAGAAGATTGAGGGGGATCTTATTGAAACATATAAAATTATGAAGGGAATAGACAAGATAAAGGAGAGAGGATGTTCCCACTGGCAGGTGAAGCTAGGACAAGAGGGCATATCCTCAAGATTAGAGGGAGCAGATTTAGGACTGAATTGAGAAGGAACTTCTTCACCCAGAGTGTTGTTAATCTATGGAATTCCTTGCCCAGTGAAGGAGTTGACGTTACTTCAGTAAATGTTTTTAAAGTGAAGGTAGATTTTTTTTTGAACAGTAAAGGAATTAAGGGATCCGGTGAGAGCGTGGGTAAGTGGATCTGAGTCCATGAAAAGATCAGCCATGAACTTACTGAATGGCTGAGCAGGCTCGAAGGGCCGGACAACCTACTCCTGCTCTTAGTTCTTATGTTCTCATGTTCTATCAGTAACTAGATTGATAACAATAAGAAGGGCTGGTTTCAGTGAATCTACAAAAGGTATCTTGGATGGTTTACAATGGTCATGACCACACTGTTAAGGCAATGTTGATAGGAAAAATGAATCATCATTAGCTGGGCCCTGTCTTTGTTAAAATTGTCTACCCTTTGTCCAGAGATTATGTCTCCTGGTTTTAGACTCTCCAGTCAGGGGAGAACAATTTGTTAATATTTATTCTGTTAAACTCTATGAGAATTTTTTATATTTCAAAGAGAAGACGCCTCATTTGCCTAAACAGTAGAGAACACAAACCCAGTGCCCTTGATCTTTCCTCATAAATTAAATAAAATAAATTCTGCCATCCCAGGGAATAGTCTAGTGAACCTCTGTTGCCCTCCTCCAAAGACAGATACATCATTTCCTTGACTAAGGAAACTAAAAATGTACACAATACTCCAGATGCATTCTCACCAAAGCTTTATACAATTGTATGAAGACATTTTTCTTCTGCACTCAAATCCTTTTATAATGGATGCCAACATACCATTTACCTTCCTAATTGCTTGTTGCACCTGCACGTTAGCTTTTAATGATTCATGAGCAAGGACAACCATGTCCCTTTGAATGTCTGCATTCCCCAATCTAACATCATTGAAAAGAATTCTGTCTTTGTTTTTTTCCAGTGAAGTGAATAACTTCACATTGTAATTATTCACATCGTACTCCTTCTGCAATGTTTTATCCCATTTACTCAGCCTGCCCAAATTCCTTTGAAGGCTCCTTGCGCCCTCCTCAGAATTTACATTCCCACCAAATTTTGTCAACAGTTAATTTGGAAGTATTATAATTGGTCCCCAAACTAAATCATTTATGCAGCTTTTGGCAGTAATGTTGATCCTTGTGGTAGTCCACTAATAACAGCCTGCTTTCCTGTGAATGGTATGTTTATTAATCATCTAGTTTCTGTGTGTTGACAGATTCTCAATCCATACTAGCATATCAGTATATTAAACTTGCCATGCTCCTAATAAACCATAGAGTTTCTCTGTTATTAGAGAGATGCCTGGAGATGCTTTAGTCTGAGGGTCACCACACCTCTAGCAAGGGGAGACCCGAGAAGATGGGACCTTCATTGTCACCTCAGCTGGTGCAGGAATTGAATCTGTGCTTTTGGCACCGCTCTGCATTACAAACTAACTGTCAGGCCAACTGCGTTAACTGCAACTCCCCTCCACCTCATGCTCCCTAATTTTACTTTCTAACTGAAGAGTGTGAATGTTTAAGGTGATAGTTGAGTCGCTAATCAAGAGGGATACTCTTTCCTACATAGTGTTAAGCTTCTGTGTTGGGCCTCAGCTGATAACTATAGCTCTAAGATTTATGTTTGAACCAAAGCTATGAGGAGTTCTAGAGAGGATTGAACCAGCAGAATACTAACTAGGCTTCAGTTATCATTTGAAAACGTGCTGCAGAATATCTCATACAACCCAACAAGAATTCCACTCTCAAATCAGTGGAAAATTAGTGAAAAATATAGCCTATGTTTATGCCACCTGCAGCACATGCAGTTGAAGAAGAAGTGACCAGTGGGGGAAGGAGGGAAATTCAGGGACAAGGTGATTAAATCATAGGAGGGATCAACTTCATGACTCTTCTCGAACCACTTCTGGTCTTAGAATCATAGAATCTCTACGGTGCAGATAGAGGCCATTCAGCCATTCATCTGCACTGGCCCTCTGAAAAGCGTCTCACCTGCACCCAGTCTCCACCCTTTCCCTGCATTTACCATGGCTAACCCACCTAGCCTACACATCCTTGGACACTATGGGGAAAATTAGCATGGCAAACCATCTAACCTGAACATCTTTGGACAATGAGAGGAAACCTGAGCATCTGGCGGTAGCCCACAGAAACACCACACAGACAATCACCCAAGGTTAGGATCATGCCCGGCTCCCTGATGCTGTGAAGCAGCAGTGCTAACCACTGCGACACTGAGCTGTCCTTGGATGATTTCTTTGTGCCTGGGTTAAAAGACCTAGTTAAAATGTTCAAGGTGCAAGCTAACCGCTGATGGAGTTTCAGTGTTTTATGACCTCATGTTTGCATTCAGTAGCTTAGCAATCAAAATACCAGGATTCAGCTTGTTCTCTGAATTATAGCTCTGCAGTGATTATGCATGTTAAATATCGAGCCTACTTTCTTTCAGCCTCTCCCCAGCTAATTCCAATCTTTAATGTTGTACACTTCAAAGATTGTAGGGTTGAATTTCATCTCTATTAAAATTCATAATTTTGAGCAAACTTGCTGTAACAGAGTGGAAATTAATGGAGATATGTAATTCTGGATCTCCTCCAAATTTAAACATTCTGCATGAGGTGAATTACATTACAGCTGTGGCCCAAACTTGGACAGAGGAGCAGAACTCCAGGGTGGTACGAGAGTGACCACCCTTGACATCAAGGTGCATTCAATCATGTGTGGCAACAAGATGCCCTAATTAAACTGGAGGCAGTGGGATTCAGGCCAAAACTCTGCTAGTTGAAGTCAAACTGAGAACAAAAGAAGAAGGTTTTGGTGTCTAAACTCAACTGTCTTCAGCTGCTAAAGTCAGAATTCGGAATGTTTGCTGATGATTGGACACCATCCAGCACCATTTGCAACTCCTCAGACACTGAAGTGGTCCATGTCCTAAAGTGAATGATCTGGACAATTTCCAGACTTCGGCTACTAAGTAAGTTCTCCACCATGTAAGTGTCAAGCCATGACCATTTCCAAAAAGGGAGCCTATAACCATTATCCTTTGACATTAAATATCGATACCAATGCTGAAATCCCCCACTATCACCATTCCGGGGTTACCATTGATCAGAAACTGAACAGGACCAAGCATATAAATACTATGACTACAAGAGCAGGTCATAGGTTCGAAATTCTGAAGTGAGTAACTCACTTCCTGTCTTCCCTGTATCTATCCACTATCTACAAGACACAGGTCAGGAGTGTGGTGGAATACTCCACTTGTCTGGATGAATGCAATTCCTACAACATCCAAGAAGCTCGACTAAGCAGTCCTCATGGTTGGCAACATGTTTACTGACTTCATCATTCACTGCCCTCCCCACTGATGACAGTGGCAGGCAACAGCATTGTGTACAATCTACAAGATGCTCTGTCATAACTCACCAAGGCTCCTTCAAAAACACATTGAAAGTCTATCTCTTCTACCATGTAGACGGCAAACACAACAGATGCATAGGAACACCAATCCCTGCAAGTTTCCCTCCAAGCCATATACCACTCTTCCTTGGAACTATATCACCATTCCTTCAGTGTTACTAGGTCACAGCCCTGAAACTCCCTTCCTTATTGCGCTGTGGATGTCCCTAATTGACTGGAGTTGTTACTCACAGTCTTCTCAAGGACAATTAGGATTGCAAAATAAATGCTAACTTGGCCAGTGATACCCCTATCTAAGGAACATAGTGGCTTTAAGGAAATTGAGCCTTCTCATGACTTCATATTATACAAGTAGATAATTAATACACAGGTAGCAAAAAAATAGAGTTTTGTGTTTGCATGACCTTTATGTTTTCAGATAATGTTACCCAGAAGCAGCATATAAATGAGGGAATGGAGGGATCACAAATTGATCCTTGGACTTCAGTGGAGATTTTGGGTTGCGAATTTAAAGAGAAATTTTTCTGGACATTTTTTCAATTTTGCATGGGAAAATTGGAATGTAACCATGCAATGCAATCCCATGGGTTAGTACACTGCAATAACATTTGCAATGTTTTAGTTTGAATTGTCTTGATCATATGTGGTGAGAACAAGACTAGAAACTAAACAATCTGTAAAAATAAAGGCTTTCAATGAAAGCTAAACATTGACTTGAGAGATAATAGTGAGTTTGAGGTCTTAGAAAAAGAAAGAAAGATTCTCGACAGGGCATTTTGGGTTTTCTTTTATGGAAAGGGGAAAACAGAAATTTTGCAAGGGACCTATCTGGTGTCTGAAGCGATGGAAGCATTGACAATATTCATTAACATGGATGGCCATGGAGGAAAAGTGAATGGACAACACTTGAAAAGAAATGGGATCCTCCAGCTCCACATCTTGTTATCTCAGACTCCAGCATTGGTAGTTCCTCCTATCTTTTAGTTTTGGTTTGAGGCAGTTCAGCAAAAGTCTATGGATGAAAATAGATGTATAAAGCAGTGCTCATGAGAAAGGAAGAAGAGAATAAAAATAAATTACCTTAGAGTAAAGGTTGAGTAATAGCTGTAGATTAGAATTGTTAGAATAAAAAGCTTAAGAGGTTATTTGGACTTGAGAATGTTTAAACTCAGGCATATAACCGTTTCAGGAAAAGACTGTGAGATTTTCTAGACCAGGAGTTGAAGTCACAATCACCTAACTGTCAAGGTGTCAGCGAAAGGGATTCTTCTCTGTTTTGAAGGCTATACAATGGGTACTTTTGTATAGGTGTGTCTTTGGAATCTGTAAATGAATGTTTTAGGATCAATATATTTTACCATAATTTTCAAAATTTCTAAATTTATGTTATGAATAAATATTTCATCTTAATTTCTTCAGTGAAATAAACTTCCATTTTATTGCCAAAACCAAATCTGCAATATTTGCGCTTATATTTCAGTGAGAAACCATTTTCTTAAATCCAAAATAAAACACTGATCTACCAAGCCAGGTTTCAGTCTGAGATCTGACTTGTCCAGTATTGACATTAGCTGGAATTAGAACAGTAACCTGAAGAAAAATGGTTGAGTTGGGGGTCACCAATCACAGCAGTTTCCTAGACTCACTCATTTTCAGTTGTTTCATCAATGACCTTAGCTGCTCTGTAAGAAATACATGCAGGCCTCCACAGTATTGCCCACATCCCATACATCTGAAATAAATTAGTGATGTTTTTAACACTACTTTCTGAATTGATGTATCTGCTTTTTGAGTCAAATCTAATTTCTTTTAAATGGACTAACAACAAGCCTCAATGAGCCCTCCCAGAAAATAAATGATTTGGGAAAGATTGCACATACATTCTCATTTCATATTCACATGTTTTCCAGCAGGAGTCACTGATAAATGATTGTAAGTCTGAATTCTGAGTGTTCTCTTTGTCTTGATCTAAGGACATTGAAACCAACCATAGCGTTCTTATCATTTTCCTGGCTTTGAACAAATGACCAGAGACTGAGCATAAGACTTCCTGGACTGTGTAACCATTTGCCTTAATTTCAGAGACAACAAGGCATTCTTACTTTAATATTTCCGATTTAGTTCTGGACCATGCCGGAACATTCATGAAATCAACACGATTTATAAAATGAGTTTGCAATGTTCTTGTATCAGGGAACTGTTAACTAAATAGAATGACAGGACAAAGCCCCTCCGTCCAAGACAGACAGACCAAGAAAATGCCAGATTCAATTCATGATTTTGTACATTAGCTGATCATGATTGAAAGACAGCAAGGCACAACAATAAGCCTGTGGGGAAGCACTGAGTACTAGACAGTGACCTCTAAGTGCTGAGCACATGCATAATATTCAAAAGGCACTTCAATGGGGTGGATGTTTTGAGACAATTTGCAAATATCACTAATAAAATAAATCATCCATTTCAGTTATTGATCTTTTGTTTTTGGACAATATAATTACAAAGAGTAAATTCTGAACAGATTTGATTTGATTATGATGAGTGAAAAATGACTTACAAAGTCACCAAAGAAGCATTGCATTATCAATCTTTTATGAATTTACATAATATATTCAAAATGATCATAAATGAACCTTTATACAAAAGTCTATTAAAATAGGATTAAGTTGCTCAGTATTGAGTTCTGAACAGTCACAAGATTCAGTGCCAGAATGTTGTTATTAATTAGTACATTGTAGCAATTGTTTCACCCCTGGAATGTTTTGTTATGAATATGGTCAATGGTGCAATCAGTGCATTGAATGGAGATTTTTTTAAAGACAATTGCTATGTTTTTTGTTGTAGTAAGCACCTGAAGTATGCATGAGCCATAAAAGCAGAGCTTCTAGCTTGACGGGCCAAAACAATGTGGTGTGATTGCTACGGTTGCTACTTCATACTGAATTCTGTGTCTAAGTTCAAGGGGCATTTACAAGGAAAAATGCAACCTTTGAAATGTTTGCCATGGCCACCAGGAGATTCAAGAAGATATGTCATAGAACAGGACAAAAATGCTAAGCTTGGGTGATGGTAACTGGGGGAGGATCAAGGGGGACCAGATGTTATACTGGCTTCAAAGGTCAATGTAATCATGAAGCACAATGTACTAAGAGCCTAATATTGAATTTTATTGGGACTACTTTCTACTAATTTTTTATCATTACTAAATATTTCACAAATTTTTTTCTCACTCACTTCATGCAGAACAATATTTCCCACACTTTTAAGACACATGAGAAAATACATTGTGTGTAGCTTAATTGCGTTAATGATGCTTCTGTCACACTGTTACATGGATGAATGACATTCACTGATTTCTTTTTCATACTGCAGCTGCAAGTTAGCATTTGGCCAGAATTTATAGCTGATGTACAATTAAATTGTCTGTTTAGAATTGAATCTCCCTTTTACTGATGGATGTAGTGAACCAGCTGTGAACCAATGTGATTTGAATTTGTTAGACATAAATCATTTGGTCTAACTCCCTGTTCTGGACAAACCGCAACACTGTTATCAGGCTGGAAAACTGAACTAAAATTGAAACAGAATATAATTTAATCTTTCAGCAGAAATGTCAAGTTTAGTTCACTTTGGTATGAATGTATTAACATTATATTTTATCAGCAAGATAGTGTTCTGTATCTGAACGTTCTGTATTTTCATTTCAGATGCATCCTAAGGGGAATGCATACATCCAGAAAAATAAACTAATGTCAATTCCTGATCATGTGTGTCAGAGCACAAAGTCAACATTTTAACCAATGGCACTGTTAATAAGGAGGTGAGTGAAGTTCCTATGTTTAGTGAAATAAATTAGGAGTAAATATAGGAATTTCTTAAGGGCTAGATTGGAAAATAAGCGCAATTGTGGAGGGAAAAGATTGAATACAATGAATCTTTTGCGAAAAAAAGTATATTGATGTCAGTATTTTTGTTGTTAAATAGAGAATGTAAATAAATATCCCTTAATGTGCTTGCTATTATAGCAAACTTTGCAACAATTCATTGACACACAAACTAATGAAACATAACTGAAAATTAGAAAGGCTGCTTGGTGCTGTAGTATTTTGAAACACAAAGATTGCCAATATGGCCAATGTAGTCAGGAGCAACATTGTAGGAAAGGAATGTCACAGGTGCAGATGACAAGCTTGCTCTATCGCTGTTCTCAGAATCCAGACATTAGGCATGTTCTCAAGATACAAACCAACCCATTCTACAACGGACAACAAAAATACTAATTTGTGAAGCTGCGCAGGAAGATTGTTTGGTTTTACAGTGAGTCAGAAGGTCATGAGGTCAAGCCCCACTCCAGGGATATAAGCATATAATCTAGGTTGACATTTTAATGTGGTACTAACGGAACACTGATTTGTCAGAAGTGCCATTTATTGAATGGCACCTTCAATGAAGGGTCTGACTCTCTAATCAATTCAACTTAAATGTTTCCAGGACATGATTTCAAGAGGAGCAGGAAATTCTTTGGAAAACTGGCCAACATTTACCCCTTAATCAGCATCTCTAAAATAGATTAATTAATCATTTATCTCATTGCAGTTTGCCTTGCTGTGCAAAATAATTGACCACACTTCAAAGCAATTAATCAGCTGTGACGCATTTTAGATATCTTGAGAATTTGAAAGTGCCTACAAATTGTAAACTGTTTCTTTTCTCAGCTTTTATCAGAAATCAATGTCACAATGTACTGTGAAAGGCAATGAACTTCATACTAAATCGTATCACTGGAAAAAGATGCTATGCTGTGTGATTTGAACTGAAGTGCTGTTCCAATGACTTGAACTGTTATAATGTCAGTTTTTATTTCTCTTAATGTTGCCCTTACTGATGTGGAATATTTTGATTGTTTCAGTTCATGATTTTCTGAATGGCAGTGAAAATTTCAAGCTGAAATAAAACAAAACAGAAAAAGTTTGATGGAAGATTAGTGTTTCAGATATAAAACTTAACTCAGTATGTTTTCCTGGACAAAACAAAAGAACAATAGGGAGAAATCAAGAGTGAGAAGTTCTGATTTGTCACATGAAATTATGTAAAAGAATGGATAGATGCACATAAAAATAAGGAATTAAAATATAAAGGAAATTCTGGAAATATAAATGCAATCATCATCTTCAATGTTAGAAAATTGTTAGATGGTATTGTTGAGCGTGCTATCAAGCAAATCTTAATGACCAAATAACCTGCTCACCAATTCCAGATCTCCAGAACCATCTAGGCCCCCGCCTCATTATAGCCTTGCTCCAAATAAACAAAAAAGGGCTGAATTTCAAAGTGAGAGCGGATGCTTGAACATCAAGACAGAATTTAACAGAGTATGACCCCAAGGAACCCCAGTAAAATTGAGTTAACGGAGATCAAAAGAAGACACTATCCTGACACAATTCGTCCCTATTGCAAAGTAAGATGGTTGTGGTTGGTGGAGGGCAACCTTCTCAGCCAAATCGCAATGTTGCAGCCTCCTTGTGGAGGCATTCTGTTCCATTTTGAATATCCAGGCTTAGGTTATAAGTGGCAAGCATCTTTCATGCCTCACAAGTTCTAGGCAATGTGATATCTTCAAGAAGACAGCACCTCTCCTTGAAATTCAAAGCTATCACCATTATCAAATTTCCAGCTATCAATATCATGGTGGGGGTGGGGCGGTGGCTGGTGGGGGGGGGGGGGGGTCAGTGTTGACCAGAGATCCAACAGGACAAATCACATAAATACTGCAGCTATACAAGTAAGTCAGAGGCTGATGTTCTGCAATGTTAACTCACCTTCTGATTTCCAAAGCATTTTCCACCATCTAAAGGGCCAAATCAAAAGAATGACGGAATACTGTTCACTTGTCAAGATGAGTACAGTAAGAAGTAATTCAACACTTGTTGGGCATGGGGGTGGGATGGTGATATTCAAAGCATAGTAATATCACTCAACTGTGATCACTCAACTAATGCAGGGTCCCAGACTAGTAGTCTAGACACATGAGTTTAAATTTATGTTTCATTAATTATTAAAATGAATTAAATACAACAAAATCTCATTCTTAATTGGCTTATGTCTTATCCTGAACTTAGACACCCTGGTTTTAGATGTACCAGTCAGGAAAACATCTTGTCAACATTTATTATGTCACACTATGGAAGAATTTTGTAAATTTCAATGAAAACACCTCACATTCTTCAAAATTCTAGAAATGACAAATCCATTTTCCTCAATCTTTCCTCATAAAACAATCCTGCCTTTGCAGGAACTGGTCTGTTAAACATCTGTTTCATGCATACTAAAGCAACTATATCCTTCCTTAGATAAGCTGCAAACTATACACAATAATCCAGGCATGTCTCACCATGACTATAGAATTGCAACAAGACATATTTCCTCTTGTACTCAAGTTACAATTTTCTTCCTAATTACATGTTGCACTTGCATGTCACCTT
The DNA here is from genome assembly GCF_030684315.1 of Stegostoma tigrinum. Lineage (NCBI taxonomy): Eukaryota > Metazoa > Chordata > Chondrichthyes > Orectolobiformes > Stegostomatidae > Stegostoma > Stegostoma tigrinum. Next base: position 79,322,471 of record NC_081356.1, read on the forward strand.
TTAGAGACTCATGAGCAAGGACACCAATGTCTCCTTTGGACACCTGCACTTACAAGCCACTTATCATTTAAGAAATATTCCCACGTTCTACTCTTTTCTACCAAAGTAAATAACTTAGAGTCATAGAGTCACAGAGTTGTACAGCATGGAAACAGACCCTTCAGTCCAACTCATGCAAGCTGACCAGATATCCTCAATTAATCTAGTGCCATTTGCCAGCATTTGGCCCATATCTCTATTATCACTTCCTATTCATATAACTACCCAGATGCCTTTTAAATGTTGTAATTGTGCCAGCCTTCACCAGTTTGTCTGGCAGCTCATTCCATGAACGCACCACCCTCTGCATGAAAAAGTCGCCCCTTAGGTCCCTTGTATATCTTTCTTCTCTCACCTTAAACCTATGCACTCTAGTTTTGGATTCCCCCACCCCGGGGAAAAGACCTTGACTGCTCACCCTATTGATGCCTCTCATGATTTTATGAGCCTCTACAAGGTCACTCCTCAGCCTCTGATGCTCCAGGGGAAACAGCCCCAGCCTATACAGCCTCTCCATAAAGTTCAAACCGTCCAGTACTGGCAGCACCCTTGTAAATCTTTTCTGAGCCCTTTTGTTTTTCATAACATCCTTCCTATAGCAGGGAGACCAGAATTACATGCAGTATTCCACAAATGGCCAAACTAATATCCTGTACAGCCGCAGCATGACCTCCCAACTCCTTAACTCAATGCACCGACCAAGCATACCAAATATGTTCTTCACTATCCTGTCTATCTGGGACTTTCAAGGATCTATGAACCGGCACTCCAAGTTCTCTTTGTTCAGGAAAGATTCGGTTTGTAAGTCCTACCCTGATTTGCCTATACAAAACACATCACATTTATCTAACTTAAGCTTCATCTGCCACTCCTCAACCCATTGGTCCATCTGACCAAGATCGGGTGGTACTCTGATGTAACTTTCTTCACTGTCGAATACAACTCCAATTTTGGTATCATCCATGAACTCACTAAGTCTTGTGCTCAAGATATTTCACCTGCCACATTTCAACCTATGATTTTGTATCAGGCAGTCCAAGTCCTCTTGAAAATTTACATTTCCACTCAGTTTTGTATCATCTGGAAATTTTACAATTGGTCCCCACATCCCATTCTTTAGTATAAATTGTGAACCCAATCTATCAATTGCGAAATAATAGTTTAATGTAAAAGGTCAGCATGCTCTGTACAACATATCCAGAATCTCTGTAGAAAAGCATAAACGATTCTGTTTTTGTTTTGCAAATATAGATCCTGCCCTTCCAATGTTAGCACACATATGTCTAATTTTCTCAACTAGGAAGAAGCAACACTGGTTATAAATTAAGTTGGCAGGTTATGTTACAAAACCTATACGTCTTGAGCAAGTCAGCAGCTTATAATGAGACATGCTGAGCTGTTGGTTATAATTTTGCTGCTTTTTTAGAAGTGGGCAGGTATGACGGTGGGAAACTCGACATGTTAAGAAATCAGATCAAGCAGAATTTGCTGATTTCTGGGAATGGGATCAATGAAAATGTAAAGAATTTGGCCACAGTTTCATACTATAGGCAATCTTCCTGGAATTAATGGCGAAGGTTTGAGGGGGCAACTCCTTGGTCACTTATAAACTCAATGTAAGAAAATAATGGACTGATAATTGATAACTGCTAGAAAACCTTTTGTCCAACTGAGACTACAAGTTCCAGGCTGCAAGAAGGGGGGCGGGAGCGCGCACGCTGTGGTGAACGGGCGGCGGCGTCTCCTCGGTTACCGGAGCAGCACCGGAGTGTAAAGCCGGTGTCGGGAGGACAGGAAGAGACGGCCTGGTAACCGGGAGAGACACGGGAGTAGCGAGAAGGCAGGCACGGGTAAGTGGTATCGGTCCAGAGAGGAAAGGAATAGATCATCTCTATTAACATGTGAAAAGTGGGAGAGAGGAGCCGTGTAACCTGGAGAGAACCTTTGTAAAAGCACAGGGAGAGAGAGACAGGACCTTTTGTAACATAGAGGGAGAGAGAGGAGCTGTGGAACCGAAAGATGACCTGTGTAACCGAGAGAAAGGAAGAACAACTAACTCAGTGAGCGAGAGAGACGGAGAAGCTGTGTAACCGAGAGTGAGAGAAGCTTTGATCATAAAGACAGGAGAGCTGTGTAACCTACAAAGAGGGGAGCTCTGTAATAGAGAAAAAGACTGCCCTGCACCGTTCCATTGAGAAAGAGGGGAGCGGTGTACTCCAGAGAGGGAGAGAGAAAAGGGAGCTGTGACATATAGCCCAGAGAGAGAGAGAAACGCTGTAAACCGGGAGAGAGGCAAAGAAGTCGTGTGAGCCAGAGAGAAGCTGTTTGATCCAGACAGTGGGAGCAGTCTTTGCCAGCACCCTGACGGAGGTCCTCTGCTTCGGGCTTCATGCACAAGGGCTAGTGCTATCTGTGGCTTGTGTATTACCGCGTATCGGCTGAAGAAAGTAAAAGATGAGGCCCTAAAGAATGCAACTAACTGAGTGTTTGAGAGATCACAGATCCTCTGTGTGTGGACGCCTGGGTCGGAAACAGCTCTCCGAGGAGAGCGCCTAATCCCTACCAGGCATGCCATGTCCGTCCCAGAGTAGGTTATAACCAACGAATAGCCCATTAACTGTTAGTGAATAAAGCTCAAATTTATTTCGCTGTTCTCTTTTTCATTTGAACATACGTTTTATTTCCATGAAAGTAGAGTTATGAATTTAAGTAACTGTTCACTTTCCACAATGATCAACACCGTACAGTATTTCAAACTAATTACGGAGCTGAGCATTTATTTTGGATTTAATAATATTTACGAAAGCTTAATAATACTACAGTGCGAAATGTCACGTGTGGTGTTGGTTAAATTCTGCCTCTATTGTTCCTCTCCCAGATTTCGCCGTCAAGAACCAACTCGCTGAAATTGATCAACGGGATATTTCGAATTGCAATTTATTTCAGGAATATAACAGTTTTCATTGTATATCTCAGTGGTGATTTCATGAAGGGGAGAAAAGATGGGTTCAGGAGGTAGGGATTCATATTACCAGCTGGTACATTTTGATTTATCTCGCTCCGAATAATTAGCACTGTGCAATGGTATCAGCCCCTCTACTTGACTGACTGGAGTTCAAGCTGGACAGATTTTCGCCGAAACTGGGCTGTTGGATGACTTCACGTCTGGCGTAACTTCTCCCAGTTTCACATGCAGCGATGGGTTGCTTCTGCGCTGCACAGGAAGAATTCTATTGCGAAGTTTTGCTTTTAGACGAGACCAAGCTCACCCTAACTACCCAACAACAAGGAATCAAAGTAAGTTGATCCTAGCCCAGCCATCAAAGCATTTGCTGATTTACTCCCACATGTGAATGCGTACAGAGATAATGGGAACTGCAGATGCTGGAGATTCCAAGATGATAAAATGTGAGGCTGGATGAACACAGCAGGCCAAGCAGCATCTCAGGAGCACAAAAGCTGACGTTTCGGGCCTAGACCCTTCATCAGAGAGGGGGATGGGGGGAGGGAACTGGAATAAATAGGGAGAGAGGGGGAGGCGGACCGAAGATGGAGAGCAAAGAAGATAGGTGGAGAGGGTGTAGGTGGGGAGGTAGGGAGGGGATAGGTCAGTCCAGGGAAGACGGACAGGTCAAGGAGGTGGGATGAGGTTAGTAGGTAGCTGGGGGTGCGGCTGGGGGTGGGAGGAAGGGATGGGTGAGAGGAAGAACCGGTTAGGGAGGCAGAGACAGGTTGGACTGGTTTTGGGATGCAGTGGGTGGGGGGGAAGAGCTGGGCTGGTTGTGTGGTGCAGTGGGGGGAGGGGATGAACTGGGCTGGTTTAGGGATGCAGTGGGGGAAGGGGAGATTTTGAAACTGGTGAAGTCCACATTGATACCATATGGCTGCAGGGTTCCCAGGCGGAATATGAGTTGCTGTTCCTGCAACCTTCGGGTGGCATCATTGTGGCAGTGCAGGAGGCCCATGATGGACATGTCATCAAGAGAATGGGAGGGGGAGTGGAAATGGTTGGCGACTGGGAGGTGCAGTTGTTTGTTGCGAACTGAGCGGAGGTGTTCTGCAAAGCGGTCCCCAAGCCTCCGCTTGGTTTCCCCAATGTAGAGAAAGCCGCACCGGGTACAGTGGATGCAGTATACCACATTGGCAGATGTGCAGGTGAACCTCTGCTTAATGTGGAATGTCATCTTGGGGCCTGGGATGGGGGTGAGGGAGGAGGTGTGGGGACAAGTGTAGCATTTCCTGCGGTTGCAGGGGAAGGTGCTGGGTGTGGTGGGGTTGGAGGGCAGTGTGGAGCGAACAAGGGAGTCACGGAGAGAGTGGTCTCTCCGGAAAGCAGACAGGGGTGGGGATGGAAAAATGTCTTGGGTGGTGGGGTCGGATTGTAAATGGCGGAAGTGTCGGAGGATAATGCGTTGTATCTGGAGGTTGGTAGGGTGGTGTGTGAGAACGAGGGGGATCCTCTTGGGGCGGTTGTGGCGGGGGCGGGGTGTGAGGGATGTGTCGCGGGAAATGCGGGAGACGCGGTCAAGGGCGTTCTCAATCACCGTGGGGGGGAAGTTGCGGTCCTTAAAGAACTTGGACATCTGGGATGTGCGGGAGTGGAATGTCTTATCGTGGGAGCAGATGCGGCGGAGGCGGAGGAATTGGGAATAGGGGATGGAGTTTTTGCAGGAGGGTGGGTGGGAGGAGGTGTATTCTAGGTAGCTGTGGGAGTCGGTGGGCTTGAAATGGACATCAGTTACAAGCTGGTTGCCTGAGATGGAGACTGAGAGGTCCAGGAAGGTGAGGGATGTGTTGGAGATGGCCCAGGTGAACTGAAGGTCCCCTTCCCCCACTGCATCCCTAAACCAGCCCAGTTCATCCCCTCCCCCCACTGCACCACACAACCAGCCCAGCTCTTCCCCCCCACCCACTGCATCCCAAAACCAGTCCAACCTGTCTCTGCCTCCCTAACCGGTTCTTCCTCTCACCCATCCCTTCCTCCCACCCCCAGCCGCACCCCCAGCTACCTACTAACCTCATCCCACCTCCTTGACCTGTCCGTCTTCCCTGGACTGACCTATCCCCTCCCTACCTCCCCACCTACACCCTCTCCACCTATCTTCTTTGCTCTCCATCTTCGGTCCGCCTCCCCCTCTCTCCCTATTTATTCCAGTTCCCTCCCCCCATCCCCCTCTCTGATGAAGGGTCTAGGCCCGAAACGTCAGCTTTTGTGCTCCTGAGATGCTGCTTGGCCTGCTGTGTTCATCCAGCCTCACATTTTATCATCTGTGAATGCGTACAGTTTGATTTATGTTATTGATATATCCTTCTCTGATCCTCTTCCTGATGGTTAACAGTCCTTGCAATAATGGCGTATATATTTAAGGACGCTATGTTAGATTTGCTGAACTTAGATTTAAACCAATGTCATGTTATCTTGTTTTCATTCATTGGGGATCTGGATCCAAGGTAAAACATTTCACTGTTTGGTACAAAATTTACGTCCAAAACGGTTTTGTTCCCAACTGGCCTTGACCAGAATCCATACTAGGCACTAATTTACTTATGTTTCATTCCCTGGTGTTGCTTTCCAAAGTGTGTAATGAATGACAACAATTACAGCTCCATGGGTTAAATTGATGCTTTCAACATTGCAGCAAGAACTGCTGGATGATTACCATACTTTTGTACTATGTTTGCATTGAACTAATTGTGGGGTAAACTTTCAAATTACTGTTAAAACATAGATGCATGTTTTTTAAAAAAAACTATCCTTCTGGCAATGGAGTTCATGCAAATATATTAACATGATCAAAGTACAGTACTATTGGAGCGTAACCTAGTACTTGGTCTGAGCTATGATCAAGCTAGTTGATCTCTCTCATGTCTTCTCCAGGCAACAGAAGATAAATATGGTAACAGACTTACCATGGTGAGGACAATGTTTAATACCAATGCCATTAGATTTCACACTCTCCAGTAGTGTTAATAGAGACTTTATAATTTCAGTTAATATAAGGTTTCTGGAGTCTCTCAGGATACTATTTAAACAAGGTGCTATTTTGTACCAGTTACTAATATTTGCAATTATTATTGCACCATTTGAGAATTTCATTGAGTGGAAATTATTTGACGTGGTCTAGAAATTCTTTTGCAATGTTACAGTACCATGAAATACAACATTGGCTTATTGACTTAATTTGTTTCAACTTGGCTAAGCATGGACAATTGCAAGTGCAATATCTTAAAAGGAGAAAACATACAATCTATATTGCCATGCAATTTATTTTCTCCCATTGGAGTAAAATAATCAGCATGTAACAAAAGTATAGTAGAAATTATATTTGCCAGCATTACAATGTGAAATGTACCAGAGAGGGGAGGTCAATCACAGCATAAATTTTAAAAATATCGAGTGTAGGTATATGGTATCTAACTTGCAGCGCCCATAATTTCCAGAAATAAGGATTGATCTAGAAATTTAGGATGAGTACCATTTGGGCACTTTAATGCCCCATTCATTGACTTATATTTCTGTAACATGAGCCTAAATGTCAGGAGCGTAAGTTTAGAGTACATGGCCTCCATATATATTTTTGTTTTCATCTATTTAATGAGTGAACATTTCTAGTTAAGTAAAAGTGAAAAAAATTGTAATATTGTGTTTCTTCATGATGTAGTTGACTGTATTCCTACCCTGCTCTAGGATACACTTAAATTCATCATTATACAGAGACAAATTCTTGAAATTATGGAAAATTTTCCCCTGTAAATTTTACATTTGAATTTCATTTGATATCTATGCTGATTTTGAAAAAAAAAGAATCTGCTGGCAGGTTTTAACTAGGTCAATCATTGTATAAAGTAAGAAATAAGACAGTTTCAGGAGAGAATGGGAGAATGGGTGAGAAAAGAAAATGTATGTAGAGCTCTACGTTATCATTGAAAGTGTACTGAACTATATTGGTGACTAGTAATTACTTAGGTCTTTGATGTATAGATTTTTAATATACTTCTTTGACAATGTGCGTTTTATCATTCTCACTTGATATTAAGATCTGAAAGCATAGTTTATTACCAGTCAAAAGAAAGTGGTCAGGTATTCAACAGAGAATTTTTCCACTGTGTCAAAGGAGTGTACAATCTCAAATATTAGCATTCAAGGCAGAGCGATTCTATAATAATCTGGTGCAGTTGATAACTGTGTTCACTATTTGGTTTGCTTTCTGTTGCGCTGAGATATGGTGATTGTTCTAAGTTGTATAAAATATTATTCCGGGACATTAGAACAGGAACAGGCCATTCAGTCTTTTGAACCTGTTCTGCTATTTAATTAGAACAAGGCTGATTATCTACCTCAATACCCCTCTCTGACGTTGTCTCCACATCTCTTGATGTCATTAGTCTCCAGAAACCTACTGTGTCGACCTGCTCAATGATTGACCTTCCACATCGCCACAGACTTCTCGGGGAGAGAATTCTAAAGATTCACCACTCCTTGAGTGAAGAAATTCATCCTTGTTTGTTTTTAGATGGCCTATTCACGATCCTGAGATTATATTCCCTGGTTTTGGACTCACCAGCTAGGGGTAACATATTTATTCCACATCCACTCTGTAACACTTGAAAGAGTTTTGTAAATTTCAATAAGATCACCCAATATTTTTGATACTATGGAGAATACAAACCCAGTCTGTCTCTGTCCTCGTAATACAAGCCCACCGCCCCAAGATTGGTTGAGTGAACCACTGTTGTTTTCCTTTGACAGCAAGTATATCCTTAGATAAGCAAACTACATCTGTACACACTATTCCAAGCGAGGTCTCTCCATGATCTACAGAATTGCAGCAAGACTTAGTTACTCCTATAGTCAAATCCCCTGGTAATGAAAGCGATGTAAACTTGGCTTTATTATTGTTTGCTGCAGCTGATTCATGGATTCCTTTGGACATCCACATTTCCCAACTTCTTGCTATTTAAGGAATGTTCTACATTTCTGCTTTTCCCACTAGTATGGAATAAATAGTGAATAAAGTGAATAGTTTCTCACCTACTCACATTTCATTTGCCATGTTCCAGCCCATTCACTTAACCTGCTCAATTCCTCTTGAAATGACTTTGCATCCTTCTCATGACTTACATTTCCACCCAGTTTGGTGGCATCCACTATTGGAAATATTACAGTTGGTCTGCGCACCCAAATATTTTTATATTGACAGTGAATAGCTGTGGACCGAACACTGATCTTATGGTACCCCATTAAGATTGGTGTGCAATTGTGTTCATCCCTACTCATTGTATTCTGATTGTCAACCAGTTCTCAATTAACATTGGTAGATTTCCTCCAATCCCATGTATTTCACTTTGTAAATTTTATTTACTAATAGGACCTTTATTGGAAGCCTTTGGATAATCCAAATACATCAGATCCTCAAGTTGTCATTTAGAAATGCTACAAGTAACATCTCATAATTCCTTGTTGACTCAGCCCAGTTTTACAATTTATAGATGTCCAGTTATCACATCCTTTATAATAGATTCAGCATTTTGCCGATTACTGACACCAAGTTAACAGGCCTGTAGTTTTGACTTAGCCTTTTCCTCCCTCCTTAAATAGTGGGATCCATTTTGTTACTTTTAAGTCCACAGGGATCTGTCCAGAAACTATAGAAATTGTGAAAGATAACAGCCAATGCATCCACTGGTAACCCCCAGCCACCACCTTCACAAACTGGAATTTAGCTCATTTGAAGTGACAGTGGTTACTTTCACAAAAGGAAGCTCATATTGAAACTGCTGTCAAGACTTGGTGGTATTAAGACAATTGGAGTGTGAAGATTACCATTAATTCCATCAGTAATTGGATCTCTACCAAAGATGGAATGATATATTGGTGTCGGTCCACTAATTATTTCTTTGATTGCTTCTGATGTGCTGGTTATGGATCTCAAAGCAGCATGAGTTGCATTGAAGGAGAGGAATTTTTTTGAAAATGATTATTTACATATGAGCATAAAGCGCCAGCCCGAAAGGAATTTGCCTGTCATGTACAAGAGCCGTGATCTTCCGATTGGAAGATCATTGTTCCTGCAGCTAAAAGAGGAGTTGTGGGTGAGTACCATGCAGAAAGGGAATTGACCAGGAAGTTGAAACCTCTAATGGGCAATTTGGCATCTGAACCCTATGATAATGTCCATAAGTCTGATTTGCAGTCGGATACTGTGGATAGATCCAACTGACTTAATAAATTATTTATCCAGGAAAGGTTACAGTGATTTAAAATCTGCTCTAACCCCTGGGTAGCTATGAAGTTGACCACTCTCACTCACCACTGACACCCCTAAGTCTTCACCTCCAACTTTCTGCCTATTAGCCTCCATTAGTCCCTGCTGGACATCAGACACAAGCCCACTTCCACCTCAAACCAAGTCTCATCTCCCCTCTGGCAACCTCATCTTGACATGACTTTACTCCACCGGCTCCTGATACCCCTCCCAACTCCAACTGGACCTATTCCAACAGCCCCTGGCCCAAAAGACCATAAGACAAAGGAACAGAATTAAGCCATTCACTCCATTGAGTCTGCTCCACTATTCAATCATGGTTGATATGTTTCTCAAACCTGTTCTCCACATAAATCTTGATCACCTTACTAATCAAGAAATGATCTATCTCTGTCTTCAATACAGCCAATGACTTGGCCTCCAAAGTTATCTGTTGCAATGAGCAGATTCACAACCTTCTAGCTGAAGAAATTCCTCCTCCTCCCAGTTTTAAAGAGTTGATCCTTCACTTTGAGACTCTTGCTTTGTGCTCTTGGGTCTGAGTCTTTCCTACTACCGGAAATATCTTCTCCTCATTCATTCTATCAAAGCCTCTCCGTATTCTGTAAGTTCCAGTCAGATCTCCCTCAATCTTCTAAACTCCATCGAGTAACAGATCCAGAGCCCTCAACCATTCCTCATACAACAAGTACTTCATCCCCAGGATCACTCTTGTAAACCTGCTGTGGACCACCTCCAACACCAGCATATCCTGATTTAGATAGGAGGCCCAAAACTGTACACAGTATTCAAAATGTGGTCTAACTAGAGCATTATTGAGCCTCAGTAGTACATTTTTGTTCTTGTATTCCAGCTTTCTTGAATAAATACAAAAAATTGCATTTGCCTTGCTAACTGTCAACTGAACCTGCATGTTAACCTTAAGAGGACCCTAAACTAATACTCCTCAGTTGCTTTGTGTGTCAGATTTCTGAAGCCTTTCCCCATTAAGGAAAATGTCTATGCCTCTATTTTTCCTACCAAAGTGTATAACGTCACATGTTCCCAAATTGTAATCCATTTGGCACTTCTTTGATCACTCCCCCAGCCCATCCAAATCCTTCTGCAGCCTCCCCACTTCCTCATCACTACCCATCCCTTCTCCTATCTTTCTGCCTCCTGCAAACTTAGCAACAGTGCCCTGAGTTGCTTTGTCCAGATGGTTAATGTATAACATGAATAGTTGTGGTCCCAACATTGACCTCTGCGGAACTCCACTATTTGCCCGCTCCAATCCTGTATAATGCCCCTTTATTCCCACTCTCTGCCTTCATCCATGCCAGTATCTTTCCCCTAACGCCATGGACTTCATCTTATTCCGCAGTCTCCTGTGCAGCACCTTGCCAAAGACTTCTGGAAATCCAAATATATCACATCCACCTTTGTCTAACTTGCCCATTAACTCAAAGAATTCTAGCAGATTTGTCAGGCGTGACCTGCCCTTGACAAAGCTGTGCTGACTCAGCCCTATTTTACTAACCACTTCTGAGTACTCCACAGCCTGACCCTTAATACACTCTAACATCTAGCCAATGACCGAGGTCAGGCTAACCACCCTATAGTTTCCTGCTTTCTGCCTCCCTGTCTTCTTAATCAAGGGCATTGCATTAGCCTTTTTCCAGTTGTCTGGAATTCTCCCTGACTCCTGTGATTCCTGAAAGATCACCACCAATGCAGTTACAACCTCCTTAGCTATCTCCTTCAGAATGCTGGGGTGTAGTCCATTTGGTCTCTGTGATTCTTTTCCACCTTTAGACTTTTCAGCTACTCCAGCACCTTGTCCTTAGTGAGTGCTGCTACACTCAACTCTGCCCCCGATTCTCTTGTAGTTCTGGTGTGCTGCTTATGTCTTCTACTGTGAAAACTGATTCAGTTCCTCCATCTTATCTTAGTTCTCCATTACTACTTCTCCAACCTCATTTTCCAGCAGCCTAATGTCCACTCTTGCCTGTCTTACCTTTTAGATATCTAAATAAAACTCCGTGCAATCTCCTTTTATATTACTAGCTATCTTACTCTCATTTCATCCTTTCCACCACCCCCACTGTTTTTGTTTTGTTATCCACTACTGGTTTTTAAAGTCTTCCCACTAATCTTCACCACATTGTATGCTTTTTCTTTTGCTTTTATGCTGTCTCTAACTTCCTTTGACAGCCGTAGCTTCCTTGTCCTCCCTTAATATGTCATTCTTCCTTGGGAAGAATTTCTGCAATGTCTCCCAAATTAACCCCCAAGACTTGGCATTGCTGCTCCATTGACTTTCCTGGTAGGCTTTCCTTAAAATCAACTTTGGTCATCTCCTCCCTTATTTCTTTGTAGTTACCTTAAAGCAATTGTAATACCATTATATCTGATTCCTCTCAGACTGCAAGGTGAGTTCTGTTATATTATGGCCACCGTCCCCTAGGGTTGCTTCATTAACTTCCCTAATGAAGTCAGTCTCAGTAGACATCACCAAATCCAGAACTGGCTGTTCCCTAGTGGGGTGTAGCACAAGCTGCTTCAAAAATCCATCTCGAGACATTCCACAACTTTTTTTTCCTGAGATTCACTACACACCTGATTTTCCCAATCTGCCTGCATATTGAAGTCCCCCATGATTATTGTAATTGTGCCTTTCTTACATTGTCTTTTCTACCTCCTGATTTAATTTCTCCACAGCATCCTGACTACTGTTACGAGGCCTCAAGACAACTCTCATCAGGGTTAACAAGGTGTAGAGCTGGATGAACACGGCAGCCCAGGCAGCACCAGAGGAGCAGGAAAGCTGATGTTTCAGGTCTGGACTCTTCTTCAGGAAATGAATTTCTGAAAAATTTTTGAAGATGGGTCCAGATCCAAAACGTCAGCTTTCCTGCTCCTCTGATGCTGCTTGGCCTGCTGTGTTCAGCCAGCTCTACACCTTGTTATCTCAGATTCTCCAGCACCAGCAGTTCCTACTATCTCATCACAGTCTTATTTCCTCTGTGGTTCCTCAACTCTACATCCACAGATTCTATGCCTTCTGACTCCATAATCACTTCTTGCTATCAATTTGACTTCATTTCTTAATGAAAGGCTCCCTGTGCCCAATTACTTCTCCTTTCAATAGGAAGTGTATCCTTGGATATTTAGTTTCCAGCCCTGATCTCCTTGCAGCCAAGTTTGTGACACCCACAACATCGTATCTACCAATTTCAATCTGCACTACAAAGTCATTTATCTTATTTCATATACTGTGTGCATTTGAGTACAGCACCCTCAGTGCTTCTCAGAGTTGCCCTCTTCTCTGCTGTTCCTAAAGTTAAATTCCTGAGCCCTTCCATACTGCGTGTCCGATGACTTGTTCTGGAAACCTGAACAAACTCTGCTGAGCTTTCCCATCCTTTAACATTCTTCATAAATTTCCAAGCAACTGAACACCACCCTAGCCTTTTAATCTAGAGTCCTACCCATAGCCCCAATTATGTGATTCACCAGACTCTGGTCCCAGCATGACTTAGGTTGAGCTTGTCCCATCAGAACAACTCCCCTTTTCCCTAGGAGATAGCAAGAACTGCAGATGCTGGAGTCAGAGTCAGTACAGCGGAGGAGCATACCAGGTGTGGCAGCATCAGAAGAGCATAGAAAGTCGATGTTTTGAGTTGGGACCTTTCATCAGTCCTCATCCACACAGAAAGCAAGAAACTCGGTTAGTACTGCAGCCTCACAGCGCCAGGGACCCAGGTTCAATTCCAGCCTCGGGTAACTGTCTGTGTGGAGTTTGCACATTCTCCCCGTGTCTGAGTGGGTTTCCTCCAGGTGCTCTGGTTTCCTCCCACAGTCCAAAGATGTGCAGGCTAGGTGGATTGGCCAAGCTAAGTTGACCGTAGTGTTCAGAATTGTGTGGGTTATAGGGGAATGGGTCTGGGTGGGATGCTTCAAGGGGCAGTGTGGACTTGTTGGGCCAAAGGGCCTGTTGCCACACTGTAGAGAATCTAATCTAAAAATTCAAACCTGTTAGAAAAGCTCAAGATTGAGGTTCCTTCAGCACTAACCCCTGGATTCCTCTCCCAGCCTCACTTGTAGTTACATCTTCCTGTCCCTGACCCCTGACTGAATTAGAGGTGGTTAATTTAATGGGCGTGACTGCATCCTGAAACACTGTGTCCAGGTAATGCTCTTGCTCTCTGATGTGACAGGGTGTTCAAAGCTCACAATGAGCCAGAATTCCTCAAGCAAGTAATACTCACTACAGATATAGTCACTGTGAACCACTATTGAGTCTTTATTGGGTCTACCCATCATTCAGTCACAACACATAATAACTCTGGACCTCCATTGTGATTACTTTGTCATTAATTTGATTCTTAACTTGGCTATTCTCAACAGTTGGACTTAGGTTTAATTTCAGTCACTCTGTATTACAGAGCTGAGATCATCAACCAAGTTTTGATGGATCTACAACTATCTATCTTATTCGCCAACAGTCAGATTTGACACTTTGTAAATCAACAAGTAAACTGTGTTTGACTTTAAGCTACACATTGCACATTAAATGGCAGGTTCAACCAAGACCAACCGTACAAATTAACTCAGCAGTCCCTTCAGATTTTAATAATCATACTGAGTTACCAAGTCCTTCAAATGGTGTTTAAGGGATTTGGGGCAAAGGCAGATATCTCGAGTTAAGCCACAGATCAGCTATGACCTCATTGAATGGCAGAACAGGCTCACAGGCTGAATGGCCAGTCCTGCTCCTATGAACTTCATAAGAAATTTCAGCTCCTCTCCTAAAGAGTTAGTCTGACCCTGAGTTGGCAGCAGCAGGTGACCAAACTGAAGTCACAGGCATAGTCTTCACCACCAGTGGCGGACATTTTCAGAACCTGCTCAAGTCAGTCTGCATGGCATAGGCCCACAGTTCTTACTTTTAAGTGACAGGGACAGCTGCGACTACTTATTTTCTTTGCTTATTCTCAGTTTCTGGATCTAACCTCTTTTTGAGTTTCCTTCAGCTTGTCTGTTCTGCTGCAGTGTAGTTATTAAGCTGGTAATGTATTGTGGAAATACGCCGTCTGATAGATTTTCTTGAACTTCCTGCTCTCATGTACTTTGAAAAGAGAAGTTACTTTGAATGCATTCGGATACTTCTATTTAAACTTCACAGGCTTTAGGGATTATTGACTTTAAATGTAAGTGACAAATCTTTCATAATGTCAATTTAATAATCATGTAGTTGTTTTATCACTTATTCCTTTTAAAAGATGTAAGGGAAATGACAATGAGAGATTAGAAAGGTTAGCAGAAGGTATGAGTAAAAATTAGGAAAAGAATGAAGGATAATTCCAAAAGAAGCTTCCCTTAACCTAAATGTTCAGAGGGCAAAGGAACAAGAGAGACAAACTGATTTTAGAAAGTGAGGGAAAGGCAGAAATGCAAAGTATTTGGTTTCACTTTCCAGAGAAAATAGGTACTGAGATTGGGGAGGTATAAGTAGAATTGTTAGTGGTAATTATTATTAAAAAAGAAAAGGTGACAAATGGTGGAGTCTTATTGAGGCCTGAATGACAGAGACTATAACAAGAAATGTGACAGTTACCTAAACCAAAGATTGAGTTTTGTTTCATGTGGTATCTCAAGGGATCTTCAAAATGATCATAGATCAGGCACCTTTCTCTACTGAAGATTTATTGATTGAACTTCATTGTGATGAGCATGAGGCCACTGTTTGTGAGGAGCTGAATTCCAGCGACGAAGAGGAAGGTCCAACTTGGTCACCAAAGATAAATGGTCCTACGTCTGAGAAGGCTGAAGCATAGCTCATGCTGAATGGGCACAGTGAGAAGCTGAATCTGTCTCAGCATGATGACGACATTGGACCTGTGCCTAAGTACTATTCGATTTGATTGTTATTGATAGCTCCTTAAACAGAGATTTTAACCAATAATGGCCACTTGAATAGACTGTTAAACAGCTCAGTACAGAAGCTGGTACCTTTTGTTGCCTCACCAAAACTCCCTGAATCAGTGTACTCCCATCTACATGGCTGTTTTGGAGTGTGCTGGTATGACTGTGTTTGCAGCTGGACTGGATTGTGGGAAGATTGTGAAATAGGACTCTGCATTTGTGGCCTGGTAGCAAATTCAAATCAGACATGATCTTCTCAAGTGGTGGAGCAGCCTTGAAGGGCTGAATGGCCTGTGCAGGTAGGTATATATAATTGATAAAATTCGTCTATCAGTACAACTCAATGAGGGAAGGAAACATGTCACTGTAACCACACTGACTCATGCATTGACTATAGTCCGAGTCTGGCTTGGAGCTTTCTCACTATTCATCACGGTCGCTCATGCAGAACCCTGGAACTAACTGATATCATTGCAGAACTCAAGAAGGCAGCTCCACCACCACCTCTTCTACGGTTGGCTTTGCCAGTGATGCTGTCATCTTGATAAATGAGTTTTACAGCACTGGAGAAAGGTAACAATTGCAGTAAGCAGCAGAGGCTTTAACCAGATTCAATTTATGCAAAGACTCTGTGAGCGGCAATAGCCTGGTGATATTATTGTTAGACTTTTATTCTAGAAACCAGGCTCAAAATCCGCCATAGCAAGTGATGGAATTTGATTTCAATAAAAGTCTGGAATTGAGAGTCTCATGACTATGTAACTGTTGATTATGGGAAAAACTCATCTTTGGTTCTTTAGCCTTACCTGGTCTGGCCTACATGATTCAGCAATGTGGTTGACACTTAACTGCTCTCTGAAATGGCTGAACAAGGCACTCAGTTGTAAGTAACCACTAGAAAGTCTGATTTAAAAAAAAAGAATGAAACCGAACAGATCACATGGCTTCTCCCAAGGCACCAGAAACAGCAATGGCAAACACAGCCTTAACATTGCTGCACAGTCCTCCTTACTAACATTCGGAGACTATTGTCAAAATTGGGAAAGCTGTCTCTCAGACAAGTCAAGCAACAGCCTGACACAGTCATACTCGCAGAATCATATCTTATAGATGTTGCCCCAGACACCACCATCGCCATCACTGGATATGTCCTGCCCCATTAGCAGAACAGACCTTACAGAGGTGACTGTACAGTGGTATATAGTTAGGAGGGAGTTGACCTGGGAGTCCTCATCATTGACTCCGGACCTCATGAATTCTCATGGCATCTTGTTAAACATGGGCAAGGAAGCCTCCTGCCGATTATCATGTTTCATTCTCCCTCACCTGATGAAGGACTATTCCTCCATTTTGAACAATGTTTAGAGGCAGCATGAAGATGGTGAGGATGCAAAATCCACTCAGTGGGGGATTTGAATGTCCACCACCAAGAGTGGCTCAGCAGCAGCACTATTAATCGAGCTGGTTGGGTCCGAAAGGATAGAGCTGCTAGATGATTGGGTCTGCAGAGATGGTGAGGGAACCAACAATATTTCAAGGATGACGAAGATAGTTGTGTTTGAATTAGGGTTATATCAGATTTTTCAAAGTTTAATTTAATTCCAATGGTTTTAAAATAATTCCCATGGGTTGTACAAAGCCACTCATCCAGATAGTCCGCTATGAAGGTGAAACAAGGAGTGTGGGATTTGAGGGGACATGGGGGTGTGTTGGACAATCTAAGGTGGGTGGGGGGGGAAGGGAAGCTTTTTGATGGGTTTGCTTCAAAGTGTATTGGGAGCTGCAGTGCTGTGTTGGAGAACTAAGGTGGATCTTCCAACCAGCCCACCACCCCAACCATGTTCCACACTCCTGCCTTTTGTGGCACACAGAATGTGCAGAAAGCCCAAACCCTATGTAGGAAAATAATGTTCCCAAAAAGAGTCACACATGGGCTGGGTGTGCATTTGGAAGATGTAAAGATGTGGATTTTGGGTCTTTCCAGAGTCCACGCAAAAATCTGGGGGATTTGGCACGACTTTAAAATTCCGAGGTTTGAAGTGGATCGACTGCATCTGAAGGCTGTCCTTCCCATTGTGCTGGAAGTCTGCCTGCTTAATGCCTGTGCTCAAATTCAAAGTTGCACCTTCTGGGTCTTGGCTAACAACTGCATTGATAGCCCAAGAAGGTCATAAGACTGTGTCAAAAATGTAAAACATTGCATTATGATTTTTCAAGTGCAGGGGCCCTGTCAAATTCCACCATGTTAAGTCCCCAGATGAGACGCAAAATACCTCAAGCATAGGCAGAAAGGAGGAAATCTTATTTAACAGCTTAGTAATGTATTGTTATGTTTTTAAAACTCTCAGGCCATTGAATAATTTACACAGGGGCACGAATGATTGAAGGAAACTTGCACTTTGCACATAATGAATAAATAAAATGTAGCAGGACCCTCTCTTATGAGAACCAGGGTTGGAGTTATAGGGACATGCTGGGTAAATGGGACATTTTCACCAGAGCGTTGGGCGGTGATCCTATAGAGGTCTGTAACATCATGAGGAGCATAGATAAGGTGAACAGCAATTTTTTTTTCCAATGTTGGGGATTTCAAAACTAGACGGCATATTTTTAAGGTGAGATGAGAAAGATTTAAAAGGGACTAGAGGGGAATTTTAATTTATACAGAGGATGGTACATATATGGAATGAACTGCCAGAGGAAGTGGTAGATGCAGGTACAGTTACAACATTTAAAATACATTTGACAGGTACATGAATAGGAAAGATTGAAAAGGATATGGGCTAATTGTAGGCAAATGGGGCTAGCCTAGTTTGGGAAACTTGGTTGGCATGGACAAGTCAGATTGAAGGGTGTGTTTCCGTGCAGTATGACTGTATAACTCTATGACTCTAATCTGATGAGAAATCTGGCAAGGCCTATCTCAACAGTGGTAGCAACTTGCTGCATATTTTAAGTAAGTCCTGGGCATCAAGGCATGATTCTCACTAAAGGGCAGCAAGTTGCCTATTATGGAGTATTGTTGCTTGTTAGCTCTCTCATTAATGGCACATCTCATTCGTATTTATCTTCCTATCCTACCGTTCATCACAAACACAATATCAAACTTTTTTGACCTGGAAGTCAGCGTGGGTATTGGCGACTTCAGCTCACTGCTTGCTCTAAAGGAACTCCATGTTGGTCACAGGGCACCAACATCTCTTGGCACGTTTCAAGGACACAGGCAATCGACAGCCATGGACATGGGTATTTGTCATGTGCCAGCCTCTAAGAACCCTCATTGCACATCATAGATCCACTTACAGTTCTATGCTACACTTTGTTGTTGCACTTTGGGGTGAAATGGATACTATCGTTGCAATGTTGCAGCAAGGGCACTTTGCAGTCCGACACATACGCCTAGTTCATGGACTGCACCAGGCTGCATCTTTGGGTTGTTTGTCTGCTCTCATAGTGTCCAGTCACGTTTTTTACCTGGATGCTCACTATATCCCTACCTTGCTTGCCTTTCTTTCCATGCCTCTTAGCCAGAGATACCAGGCTCCCATTACTGCTGAATTGCCACGCTGCTTAGTGCAGACACAAAGCCAGGAAGCTTGTCATGTTGTCAGGAGTCCTTGGTCAAATCAAGAGAGATAGCTTTCAGTCAGGGGGTCCCAGAGCAGTCAGTCAAGGGCAGTATCTAAACCAGTCTACAGGCTTTGGCCCAGTCAATGACCATTTGGAGCAGTCAGAGTCAGAATCCCCTCCTCTTTCTGTATTACTGTGACTGGTTTTCTCCTGGAATGAGAGAGAGAGAGGGATATAGGTATTCAGGGAGATGAAAGTAGATGGCACAATAATTACTACTGATGCAGTTGGGAGGTAGCCTGAGTGAATGAGTAGGTAGTGCAATGGTTTTGCAGGGTTAGTGGTGTCAGAAGTTGGGGTGTGTGACAGCGCGTGAAAGAAAATGTTGCAGGTAAGTAGAATGTTAGAGCATGAGCCTTGCTGGGAGGTGAGTGCAGCAGCAGAGGTAAGGTGAGTGTGGACTATCCAAGAAAAGATGATGGTGCTTACGTTGGTGAGTGGAGAAGGCCATTGACTACCTTCCTATTTGGTTGTCTGGAGGAATGCACAGCAGAGAGTGCACTGACCCAGGTGACAACCTCAGACTAGGCTAGCATTTTCTGGTGTGTCATGACCTCCTCTTGTCCTGGGTAAAAGAGGGAATCCCACGCCTGTACCATCCCATCCAGAAGGACCTCCAGGCCCCTGCCCACAAAGTGGGGCACAAATTTTCCCTTCTTTTCCACATCTGGGGCAAATGTCAGGAACTGCGCAGGGCAGCTCTGCACTAACAGTGCTCACATGAGTGCACAGTGGCCTTTTAAAGATGGCACTGGCACCAGGGTGCCTGTTAATTCCAGGATATTCCTGGCAGTAGTGGATTTTCTAGGAATGGTGAGTGGTGGGGTGGAACTAGAGTTGGGTGAGAGGGGCACCCTATTGTTAACGAGGTGAGTTTGGTACTGTATCTATTGCTCCCGATGTGGCCCCCCGCTCTACATCAGTGAGACCAAGCATAGACTCTGGGACCAATTTGTGAAGTATCTGTGCTCCATTCCCTATAATCAACAACACCTTGCGGTCACTAACCATTTTAACTACCCCTCCCATTCCCTGGGTGACATGTCCATCTTGGGCATTGTCCAGTGTCACAATGATGCCGCAAGCAAACTGAAGGTATAACATCTCACTTTCCAGCTCAGCAGCCAACAGCCTGATGGCCTGAACATAGAAATTCACAAGTTTCAAAATCTCACCACCCCCCACCTCATCCCACCTTCAACCCTCCCTCTCATCCCTACCTCCTTGACCTGACACAACCTGTCCATCTTTCTCCCCACCTATCCTCCCACCCTTCCCACTGACCAATTCTGACTACACCCTACCTGCATCCACTTATCACCATCCCACCTGCCTTCTCTTCCAGACCCACCCCTCCTCCCAGCACCCTTCCCCCTCCCCAGTCCTGATGAAGGGTCCTGACCCAAAACAACGACTTTCCTGTCTCTCCGATGCTGCCTGACCCTGCTGTGTTCCTCCAGCTCCACACTGTATTGAGTTTGGTATGATACAGCGAGAGAACCTTCTAGGCCCTGTGATGAGAAACCCTCTAAGAAACTGATAAAGCTGTCAAAAGAAAAACGTGCTTCAGCACAAGTTAATCAAGGTATGCAAATTACACAAGCCCCATGGTGTACAGTTGAAGATTCCGAAGAAACGTGCTGAAGAATCCACAGAGATGAGGAATGTGAAAATTTGCAGGACACATGCTGGCAGGATGTGCAGACAAGTGGCAGATGTAAGATTTGACAGTAGAAAGCAAATAAATCTTTGATGCATTTTAATTGATTTGGAAGAGCAGTGGGACTTCGTGTTGATACACAAGTTACTGAAGGTGACAACTCAAGTAGATAAGGCTATTAATTGAGGCAAACAATCAATTGTCACCAAGTTTGTCAATGAAAAATATTTAAACATTGAGGATAATGGTTTGTAAGAAAGGCCCTGTTGTGTTGCAAGGGTAGATCCATACCCTTGGACTGGGAAACTCAGTTCAAGTTCCACCTGCTCCAGACATCTCACAAAAAGTTGATCAGAAAAATAGGTTAATCGTTTTGCAAATTGTTGGTTTTTGATGGCCAACTGTCAGCAGTTGCTGTTGTTATCCCGTTGAATCTGAATTGTATTATTGTACAAATGGAGATGAATATGAAAATTCTGAAGTTTTATTTTGCTGTCTTTTTCGGATAGGTGAATCGATGGTTAGTATTTTGCATTTCCTGGTTTGGTGTCTGTGAAAATTCATTAATGCCATTTATTCCTTGAATAGCTGATCTCATGACACCTTGATACTGGGACTCTTTACAAAAAACTGCAATCAATTTAAATTGAAAGCAGTAAATTTCTCACCACAGAGATTGCTTTATTGCTTAGCACAGCTCACTTGGGTCGATGGTGATTGTGCTTACTGACTGCAAATTACATACCAATATATACGCATACAATTAGTGAAATGCAAAGTTACAGAATTGCAAATTGCTCCTAATGGTATCGTGCTATTCTTCCTCGAAATGCATACAGTGTAAATTGTTGAAGTTTCAAAGGTGACAACAGAGGAAGAATGTGCGCTGACATGTAATATTAGTATATAGTAATTGAGGAATATGAGTTTTTGGCTAGAGATAACCAGATGGGTACAGAATTATTTTATACAGAGCATGAATATGGATGGTGGAGCTGCTGAAGTTTTGACTGTTGTGAATTGTTCTTCTGCTGTGCCACATTCCTTAGAATAACTGACATAATTCTAACAAAACATCGGAAACAGTTTGTCTCAATGACTGAAACTGTTGTTCAACTTGTTAAGACTTTAAGCAATCTCAACCTTGTAAAGGTTGTCTGCGTTACAAGAAGTGAACTCCAGAATAGTCAAGCAGCAGCCTGATATGGATATGGTTCTGAGAGCATATTTATCAGCAAATGTCCCCTAATTGTTTTGCTCCAACAGGAGAATAGATAATTTGAAGTGCTGACACAGTAGGATACTTTGGGGTGGAATTTGGTCTAGAAGGGACTCATATCACGATATATTCATTGAAAAAGCCATGAATTGCATAGAAAGTATTGTTGCTCTTTGATATTTTGACATACATATGCATTGGCTTATTTATGAGTGAGACTTGAAGGTCAAATCAACTTAATATAACCTCAGTGTAAAGTCAATTTTTGATGATGTGCTACTGACGTTAAGATGAGCATTGGACTGTTTGACTAGTGGATATTGGCAAGCCATTGAACCAGCATTTCAGCTTGGTTTCTTACCTGATTTACACCCATCCACAGGAATGACCTGCAAAGAATTGATAGGCTTTTCCATCCATCATGTGTAACTAAGCACCAAGATCTCCAAACTCCCCACACATGCCAGCAGACAATAATCTGATGGGAGGTGCAAAAATCTTGTCAACTCCAGGGGCAGGAATTCCACGAAATTACTTGGTGACTACCATCCTCACCACTATGCCCGATTAGAGACCCACATTAACTGCACGGACACCTGTCGTTTAGTGGCAAGGCTTACTGGCCAAAACAGGCTACAAAGTGAAGTCAAACAGAATTGCGTGCAACACTACGTCCCTTCCTTGACAAGCTCAATACATTTTATGCTTGCTTTGAAAAGAAGGTCAATGAAACAACGCCACCTATCCCAACAGCCTCAGGTGCACTCGTACCCATGGTCACTACCACAGATGTCAGATCAGCGTTTTTGAGTGTGACCCCACAGAAAGCGACTGGCCCAGATAGGTTCCCTAGCCATGCACTCAGATCATGTGCAGACCAGCTGGTGGGAGCATTCAAGAACATCTTTAACCTCTCCTCACTTCGATATGAAGTCCCCAGCTACTTCAAGAAGACCCTCATTGTCTGAGTGCCAAAGAAAAATCACGCAATGTCCTCAATGACTACTGCCCAGTGGCTCTGACGTCCATAATTATGAAATGCTTTGAGAGGTTAGTCATGGCTGATATCAACTCCTGCCTCCCAGTTTGCCTTCATCCTTTGCAATTCGCCTACCGCCACAGCAGGTCCACAGCAGACGCCATTGTTCTGACCCCACACTCACCCCAGAAACATTAGGAAAACAAGGATACCTGCTTCAGGCTTCTGCTTATTGACTACAAAAAGCTCTGCCTTCAGCAGCATAATTCCAAATAAACTCATCCCCTAACTCCGGAACCTAAGCCTTTGTTCCCCCCCAGCCTTACTAATTCTCAACTTCCTGACCCATAAACTATAATCTATAAGAACAGGCAGCAACACTTCCCCCATGATAATCCTCAAAGTGGTGCCCCACAAGGCTGTGTACTCAGCCCCTTACTATACTCCTTATACACTCATGACTGAGTGGTCAAATTCAATCTCAACTCCATTTACAAGTTTGCTGACAACATCACTGTTGTGGGTCAGATCTCAAACAACAAGAAGACAGAATACAGGAAAGAAATTCAGTGCTTAATGGGATGGTGTAAATGCAATAATATCTCCATCAACATCAGCAAAATGAAGGAGCTGGTCATTGACTTCAGGAAGCAGAGTGGAAGGCACACCAATGGATCAATGGTGCTGAGGCAGAGATGGTCAAGAGTGTCATGCCATGGGAGTGTTGATCACCAGCAATATATCCTGGTCCACCCATGTCGATACAATGGTCAAGAAGGCATAATGCCAGTACTTCTTCAGGAGGTGAAGGAAATTCAGCATGTCCACAAAGAATTTTACCAATTTTTATAGATGGACCATAGAAAGCATCCTATCTGGATGCACTGCAGTGTGGTACGGTAATAGCCCTTCTCAAGAAATGACAGAGTCATGATCACTGCCCATTCCATCAAGCAAACCAGCCGTCCATCCATTGACACTATCTATACTTTCCTCTGCCTTGGAAAAGCAGCCAACATCATCAACTATCCCTTCCATCCTGGTTATTCTTCTTCCACCTTCTTCCATCAGGCAGACAATATAAAAGTTTGAATACGTGTATAAATAGTTTCAAGAACAGCTTCTTCCCCTCTGTTATCAGACTTTTGAATTCTCAAGTGTTAATATTGATTTCTCTCTCTCTCTCTCTTTCTCTCTCTCTCTCTCTCTCTCTCTCTCTCTCTGCACCTTCTCTGCGGCTGTAAAACTGTATTCTTCACTCTGTTCTGCCACCCCTCCAGATGCACTTTGTATGGTACGATCTGCCTGTGGAGTACACAAACAGCACTTTGTGTCTTGGTACATGTGACAACAATCAAATCAAGTCAATCACAATAAACCCGACGGCAATCAGTAAAGTTTCAGGAGTTTTTAAGCGTAACAACAGCAGCTATTTGATTCCCTTTAACACAATTACAGCAAACCTACTGTTACTGCACAAGAAGGCAATGCATTGTAGAGGGTCATTGACAATCAGTAAAAGGTCAAAATGTGTAGTGATGTCAATTTATGCTTCTATACCTTGAATTCATAGACTCAAATACACTTTGGCCCATTCACTCTATACTGTCAAAACTACATGACATCTACACTAGAGATAATGGGAACTGCAGATGCTGGAGATTCCAAGATAATAAAATGTGAGGCTGGATGAACACAGCAGGCCAAGCAGCATCTCTGATGAAGGGTCTAGGCCCGAAACGTCAGCTTTTGTGCTCCTGGGATGCTGCTTGGCCTGCTGTGTTCATCCAGCCTCACATTTTATTATCTTGACATCTACACTAGCCCCACTTTCCTGTACTGGGCCCACAGCCTTGAATGTTGTGATATTTCAAGTTCTCATCCGAGTAATTTTTAAAGGTTATGATGTTACCTAGCTCCCTCTCCACTACTTTTGGAGGTAGTGCTTTGTAGACCACCACCACTGAGTTAAAAAATCTTTCCTCAAAACCCATTAAACCTCATGCCTTTTACATTAAAGTTGTACCTCCTTGTTAATAACCCTTTAACTAAAGGGACCAGCTACTTTCTATCCATCCTGTCCATGCCCCTTGTAATCTTATATACCTCTATCTGGTCACCTTCAACCTTTTCTGTTCCAAAGGAAACAACTTGAGCTTATCCAGTCTCTCTTCATAGCCAAATTGCTTTGTTCCAGGCAAGATCCGTATGAATCTCCTTTCATTTTCTTAAGTGCAATCACATCCTGTAGTGCGATGACTAGAAGTACGCATAGTATTCCAGGTTAGCTTAACCAAAGTGCTGTATTGCTCCAATATAACCTTCCAGCTTTTATAATCAAAGCTGTGACCGATAAAGGCAAGTGTCCTGTATACCTTTTTAACTACCCTGTTAACTTGCCCTGCTGTTTTCAGGGATTTGTTTACAAGTGCCCCAAGATCTCTTTGCTCCTCTGACCTTCTTAGTGACCTACCATTTGAGTGCTCCCTTGCATTGTTACTACTTCCGAAGTACATCACGTCATACTTGATTCATGTCTCCTGCCTTTTTCCCACACCCTTGCACATATTTCCTACTTAAATAACCAGCCAAAGCCCTCGTGAATGTTTGAATTGAATCTGCCTCCATCGCATTTCCAGGCAGTTGACAACTGAGACTTGAACAATTCATTGCATGCAAAAGTTTTTCTCATTACATTTGCTGCTTCTGCAAATCGATTTAACTCTGTGCTGTCTTGTTCTACATCCCTTAATAAGTAGGAACTGTTCCTCCTATCAGATCACTTTTTTGGAGAGAAGAAAGTTTAGAACAGTCCCAAGGTCCTCAACAATCTGCCATCTGCACTCCCTTGAGAACTTTAGTTCTCTTCATTAACTTAATTTGGCTTCAGATGACTCAGATTACTTTATTATGTTGACCTTTATTGTGTTTTCGTACCTTAGGTCAGAGAGATGAATGAACCCACATCAAAGTTTCTGGCCACATGTTCAAAAAGTAATTATTTTGCTTATTCCAAGTTGCTTAATTCAAATTTAATTTTTCCGCCATCAGTGATTAATCACTTTGCAATAATTAATTGCCTTAATTCAATGTTATGGAAACAACTTTTATTTCCTTATTGGCAAAAAATGATGCAACAATCACAATTGGATCATAGTCTTCTGTAATGTTAAGATTTCAGAACAAGATGATAATGTGTTTACATTTTATTGAACTTGAAAATGAGTCATCCATTCTATATGTAGCTACTATTTTATTCTAAGTGTTTAGAAACCGCTAAATCTTTATTTAGTTCAAATATTTTTGATATGACAGTGCGAGACGCTTCGGCTATTTAAGGATTGCCACCATTTTGGTGTCTGTAGGAATATAAATATTGAACAGTTTTAATTTGTCTTTAAATGTATGAAGGAAATTAGTTATAAAAGATCTTCCAGGAAGAGCATGAAAATTTTGGCTGCTGAAAGGTGAACTATGCTTTGCAATTTTTTATGTAACACTCAGTTCATGGTATAGCTATTGTTTCACTGCTGTAAGGACAAGTTGAAGTCTGAACCAAACATTTTCCAGAGAAACTGAAGCAGCAGCTGCAATAGGTGAGCTTTTCATCAGACAAGACAATAACAGTATTAAATGTCCACATGTAAAACTGCTCATCTCACTTCTCCCAGACCCTATGACAATGTCAGGTTGTTGCTTGACTCACCTGAGCCTGGCATTGTCTGTCAGGTATGATTTTGAATATGACTGCATGTCCCAGACACTCCCTCACCATCTCTGGACATGTCCTGTCCCACCAGCAGGACAGACCCAGCAGAGGTGGTAGCACATTGGTACATAGTCAGGAGGGAGTTACCCTGGAAATCATCAACATTGACTTCAGACCCCATGGAGTCTCATGACTTCAGATCAAACATGGGCAAGGAAACCACCTGCTGATTTCTAGAGACACCTAGGTGGAAGGACTGAGGGTGGCAAGGGTGCAGAATGTACTCTGCATGGGAATTTCAAAGTTCACCATGAAGAGTAGCCCTGTAGCAACAGCAGTATTAACCGAACTGGTCAAGTGCTAAAGGGCATAGTTGTTAGACTGCGTGATAAGGGAAAAATATACTGATCTCACCCTCACCAATCTGCTGGCTGCAAATGCATCTGTCCATGGAAGTATTGGTAAGAGTGAGCTCCGCATGAAGTCCTCCCTTCACATCGATGAAACCTTCATTGTGTTATGTGGCACTAAAAGCATGTAAAATAGGACAGGCTCTGTACAGCTTTAGTAACTCAAGACTACACATCACTGAGGCACTGTGGGCTATCAACAGCAGCAGCATTGGATTCCAACTCAATCTGCAAACTCATAACCCAGCCTATCTCCCATTCAACCATTGCCATCAATGAGGATCAACCCTAGTTCAATGGAGAGTGCAGGGGAGCATGTCAGGAACAGCACCGGACATACCTAAAAATTAAGTGTCAACTTGGTGAAGCTACCAAACAGGACTGTTTTGCAAGCCAAGCACCATGAGCAGCACGAATCGGATCTAAACTGTGCGGTCCTCCAACGTTCTATCATGAATGGTGATGAGCAATTAAACATCTCATTGAATGTGGAGATGCCACAAATGTCTTGATCCTCAAAGATGGAAGAACCCGATTTTTACGTGCAAAAGATAAGGCTGCAGCATTCACAAGAATCTTCAGCCAGAAGTGCGGAGTGGATGGTCCGTCTTGACCACCTCCAGAGGTCCCCAGCATCACAGAATGCCAATCTTCAGCCAATTCGATTCACTCGATGTGATATCAAGAAATGGTTGGAGATATGGGATACTGCAAGGTCTATGGGCCCTAACAACATTCTGGCAGTACTGAAGACTTGTGCTTCAGACCTGCCAGTCCCATAACCAAGCTGTTTTAGTACAGGTATTACATTGACATCTACATGACAACATGGAAAATTGTCCAGGCATATCCGTTACACAAAAAACAGGACAAATCCAATCCAGTCAATTACCCAGCCCATCAGTTTGCCTTTGACCGTCAGTAAAGCAATGGAACATGCCATCAACAGTGCTATCAAGCAGTGCATGCTCATCAATAACTTGCTCAGTGACGCCCAGTTTGGGTTCTGCCAGGGCCACTCAGCTCCTGACCTCACTACTGCCTTGGTTGAAACATGGACAAAAGAGCTGAATTCCAGAGGTGAGATGAGAACGACTGCCCTTAACATCAAGGCAACATTTGTGTGGCATCAAGGAGCCAGGCTTGGGCTGCAAAGTGGCAAGTACATATCATACAATGCTAGGTAATGACCATTGTTCCAAGACAAAGAGACACAGTCAAATCAAGCCAGCCGTTCTATCTCTGTATTCACAACACAGCATAATTTAAACCTTCAAAGATCCTTGGAAGTGAGTCCAATGGTTCCTAACAGACTTTATTGAATAACCAATGAATAGACATTGTGAATGATGAATTTTTGACAGTAATTAGTAGCTTAAACAGAAGATTCAGCAATTCATTAACAATAGAATAGCTTTAGTAGAGCAAAATTGAAAAACAAACTAATCCAACTGGCCTACGCTACCAACCAAAAAAACTTTTTTTTACTATTTTCAGCACATTCACAGGGAAATAAAAAAGCACTGAGAAGCATTCTGGCTAGTTTTGTTAATCATTTAAGTGATCTTTGTGATGTATTGATCCACAGGCATAGATAATGGTTTCTTGGTTGAATTTCTTTTGAAGATGTTGACCAGGTTGACTTTTACAGCTCACTCAGCTAAAACACTTACGACTTAGTGTTTAATTCTGTCAGCTTCCATGAGCTGATAAGCATGATGTAGAGGTGCCGGTATTGAACTGGAGTGGACATGATCAGAAACGAGAAGTATATTTTAAATTGTACTTTTACACTCTCCCTACCTTCCTAACTGACCTTCTGGCAATTATTTTAAATCTGTTGCCTCTGGTTACTGACCTTCTACCATTGGAAACAGTTTCTCATTGTGTGTGCTTGATCAAAACACTTAACAAAGTTGAACACCTTAAATAAATCTCTTTAACCTTTGCTCCCCAGAAAAGAGCAACTCAATTTTTCTAATTGAAGTTATTTTCTTGTGGTACAATTTGAATATATCTTCTTTGCATCTCTCAAACTCAGGACTTGTTAGTTTTAATTATTCTTTCCTGGGGTGTATGAGATGGTGGCAATGCTGGAATTTGTTGCCCATCCCTAATTGTCCTTGAACTGAGTCACTTTGATGAGCTATTTCAGAGGGTAGTTAAGAGGCAACCAACATTGCTATCAATGGGAAGCATATAGACCCTACTAGGTGTACTGTAAGCAGATCTGGGAACCACACTTAAGAAAGGATATATTGTCCATGGACAGGGTACAACGTAAGTTTACAAGAACGATATCTGGACTTCAGGGATTAAGTTATGAGGAGACATTAAACAAACCAAACCGGTTTTCTTTAGAATTTAAAAGGTTAAGGGGTGACCTGATCAAAGTCTTCAAGATATTAACAGGAACTGACAGGATAAATAAAGACAACCTATTTCCACTGGATGGGGATTCTAGAACTAGAGAGCATGGTCTAAAAATCAGATCCAGACCATTCAGGAGAGATGTTAGCGAGCACTTCTACATACACAGGATGGTAAAGTTATGGAGCTCTATGCCACAAATGGCAGTTGATGCTAGAT
Organism: Stegostoma tigrinum; assembly: GCF_030684315.1. NCBI lineage: Eukaryota > Metazoa > Chordata > Chondrichthyes > Orectolobiformes > Stegostomatidae > Stegostoma > Stegostoma tigrinum. The sequence continues at coordinate 79,351,879 of NC_081356.1, forward strand.
CTGTTTTGTCTTTTAAATCTGAGATGGATAGTGTTTTCCTAAGCCAAGGTATGAAGTGATATGGGCCAAAGGCAGATACATAGAGTTAGGCCACATCTCAATGAATTGCAGAATAGTCTTAAGGGGCTGAATGGCCTACTCTTGTTCCTATGTTCCAAACTGTAGGTCAGAATGGATGAGGATGATGGTTTTCCTTCCCAAAAAGATGTCTGTGAACCAGATGGGCTTTTACAATAATTGACAACGGCTTCAGTGAGAACTACAGATTAGTTTTAATTCCAGAGTTTTATGAATTGAAGCTCCACCAGCTGTCATTTGGACCCTCTTTTTTCCTAATGCAGTGACATTTCCACCAGTATTCCCTTGGAGAGTTGAGTTGAATGCATTCTGCCTTAGAACCAAACTGCAACATTTTTATATGCTTGGTATGTTTTTTTAACAAAAAGTTTTGAATTTATATTGCACCTTTCATGGCCACCAGACACTTCCAACCATTTTACAGTCTGCAAATAACCTTATAAAGTGTAGTCACTGTTGTACCAGCTTTATTGATCTATTTTGCCACCCTCAAAGATTTGTGATTGAACTCCCCTGGCTTCTCTGTACTTGCAGCCCTCTTTGAAATGGTGCAAGTTTTAGTCAAGTTTGTCACATTCAGAAAAACAGAGTTTTATTGAGAAAAGAACTGCTTGGCTTAACTGAAAGCAACACTGGAAAGTCTAAATGTATTGCATTGGAGATACTTGGACATCCTGGTACTACCTATTAATAATTTAATGGAAGAGTAACAAGTACGCTGCATTTACTAAACCTTGATTGAAACCAGTATGCATTTTCAAGTAGTTTGTGTGCATGAATAAATTAGCTGTGCTTTAAGCAAAAAAGCACAGTGAAACCCAGAATAACTTGATAATTCATTTTTCTAGCTTTGATAATACAAAATACCTGAAACAAAGACGCTCTGTTTCAACATATTAACATAGTAATTTGATACGTATAAAAGTGTTATCTTTCACCTTTCTAAGATTTACTTCTTGTGGTATCGGAAGCTGTTTGAGCACCCCTCACATCTGACAAGAATAAACACCTGCTTCTAACTTCAAAGCTTAGTGAAGATTTAGAATGAGATGTGATTTAGAATGAAATGTGAGTGCAGTCCCTGGAGAACAAAAATGACCTTTCCCTTCAAGCTTTAAAAATTAATACACTTGTAAATGGTTAACTTCTTGGATGTTTGTTGACTTTCCATCCCGATAAAGGTGATTTTCACGTTTTGTAGGAAATACTGTCTTGGTTCTGAAACAGATAGCAAACAATTCCTTCTCTATTCTTTGTTTTCCTATCATTTTACCTTCTTTGCTGGCATCTTCTATTTTCTGCCTAAGTGCTGTTATGCTGAGTATGTTCTCTGCTTCATTAATCTTCAGTATGACTTACCTTCAGTAGGACTATAGTTTTTTCTCTTTACATCCATTAGAATGAAAGAAGTTACTTTAATTTTAATGATAAGAGAATAGATGGATGCCTCTCTTACTTTCTGTGAAAATGTTGTAATGTGCATTAAGAAAAAGTTATAAAATAAATTTTCATGTTTATTTCAGAATTTTTAGTTTTGATGAGTGTGCTCTTTTGCCAGTTCTTCCCAAAATAAAACTTTAACAGCTTGAAAATAATTTATGATTCATAAAGTATTTACAATTTAAAATGTTAACTGCTAATGCTGCTACTCAGCGATGAACCACTCATTGCCGATGTTGTCTCAGTTGGGCAGGTAGTGTCATGTTTAGCTTGTTTTGAGTTCAGGATCTTATTCATAGTTGTCGAATAGTGCAGCTGGCTAATGACGAATAGCTAAATTGTACAGACAATGAATATGCTTTAGTTTTCAACCCTAGTTTGCACCGTAGTTACTTAAATAACACTAATTATGCAATTAACTTCAGCATCCCTGGTTTAAGAAAAGTATTGGAGATTTTGGGCCTGATCGAGATTTCCTTTTGGATTCTGTGTCACTAGCTTTATCTCCCTACCCCCTCCAAACTCCTGTTTCTTCATACTATCTTAAGTTCAATTTAGAAACACAAAATTGGAGCAGGAGTGGGCTATTTGAGTCATTAAGCCAGCTACATCATTCAACAGGATCATGGCTGACCTTGTAACTCAATACCATACCCGTTGATACATTAGTTGCTAGAAATCTATTTCTTTGTTAGGCATATTCAGAGACTTGACCTCCACAGCTTTCTGTGTTAGGGATTTCCACACAGTCACCATTGTTTGAGTTAAGAAATTTCTCCTCATCTCAGTCCAAAATGGCCAAGTCCATGACTTGAAACTGTGACCCCTTGTTCTGGACTTTCTGCCCTGGGGAAACATCACCCCTGCATCCATTCTATCCAGCCCCGTCAGAACAAGATATGTTTCAGTGGGATCCCCTCTAATTCTTCTAAACTCTGGTGAATACAGACCCAGTCAACCTAATCTTTTGTCATGACAAACCTATCGTCCCAGCAATCAGCCTGGTGAACCTTTGCTGCACACCTGCGGTGGCAATAATATCATGGGTAAGGAGACAAAACTGCATACAGCGCTCCATGAGATGTCTCACCTAGGTCCTGTACAGCTCTAGTGAGATTTCCTTACTCTTCTCCTCAAACCCTGTTGCAATGAAATGGAGGTGTTGGTGTTGGTCTGGGAAAGTCAAAAATCACATGACAACAGGTTATAGTCTAAAATGTTTATTTGAAATCACAAGCTTTCTGAGTGCTGCCTTTTCATCAGGCACTGTGAGATGTGATTTTTGACTTTGTTGCAATGAAGCTAACCTACCATTTTCCTTCCTAACTGTTTGCTTCAGGGATCCTGCACAAGGACACCCAGAGCTGTTTGTAAGTCAACATTTCCTAAGTTACCACAGTTTAAATATTACTCTGCCAATTTTCCTATTGAAATGGACAACTTCACTCAAATGCACTTTATGCTGGTTCTGCCATGCCCACTCACTCAACTTGTGTACAACATCTTGAAACTTCTTTACAGCCTCCTCACCATTCTCAATCTCACAAAGCTTGTTTTTTTTGGAAAAGTGAGAATATTACATTCGATTCCATCATCCGAATTGTTGATATGTGTATATTATGAATATTTGGGATACGTACGTAGATCCCTGTGGTCTCACACATCATCACCTTCCACACTTAGAAAAGACCCATTTATGCCATAATGCCATAAAATGTAGGTGCATAAGTAGGCCATTCTGCTCCACTATTCAATGAGATCTAAGTGGATATAATAATCCTCAATTCCACTTTTCTGCCTTTTCCCTCTAATGCTTGATGCCTTTACTGATTAAAAATCTATCTCTCTCAGCCAAAAATATACTTAACAACCCAACCTTAACAGCCCTCTGTGATAAAGAATTCCCACAGATTCACTCATCTCTGAATGAAAAATTTTTTTGCTAATCTTGATTTTAATGGGTGACCCCCTTACTCTGATACTATGCCCTCTGGTCCTAGACTCTCCCACAAGGGGAAACAACCTCTCCACATCTACCCTGTCAGACCTGGTAAGAATCTTGTCCAACTAATGTTTCTGACAATTGTTGCTTCTTAATTTCATCTAGACCAAGACCACATCTAGATTTTCTACACCAATTCACTATTGCACTAATTTCTTAATTATACCAGCCACCTCCTTTTCGTTTCTGCTTGTTCTTCCTAAAAGATTAAATACCCTTGGATGTTGAAATCCCAACTTTGGTCAACCTGCAACCATGCCTCTGTATTTGCAATCATATCACATCTGATTATTATTATGTGCACTGTCAATTTGTCTCCCTGGTTTGCAAATGCTGCATCTATTAAAGTATGCATCCTTTAGGCTAGCCATTTTTTATATCTTTGTACTATGGCCCTGTTGCTGCTAATTTGCTTCCCCTGCTTTCCACTTTTCCTTCCTACTTTTCTGACTTTCATTTCTATCTTTGTCTCACTCTTGTCTCCCTGCTGATACACCTACGACCGTCTGCAACTCTAACTTAAAGCTGCCTCACAGTATGAAAGAAGACCCCTGCAAGAATATTGATCCCAGTCAATGGCCCCTCTAGACTACATAGATTTGCACACAAGTGTAGCCAGCCCAAGGTTCCATGCATGGGATCAACATCGGTACCGGCACACCCCTTTGCAACATTGACTTCCAGTTCTGCAAGTCACTGCCTCTCGTCAGACTTGGTTGTGCATGCAGATGATAAAGTAATTAGAGGGAATGCTGGTCCTGGTCAATTGAAGGCAAACTATCCAGTTGCTATGGATCCCATCTTCTTCAGAATCAGTCCCAATTCCTCATGGATCTAAGATAATGAAATGTGAGGCTGGATGAACACAGCAGGCCAAGCAGCATCTCAGGAGCACAAAAGCTGACGTTTCGGGCCTAGACCCTTCATCAGAGAGGATGATGAAGGGTCTAGGCCTGAAACGTCAGCTTTTGTGCTCCTGGGCCTGCTGTGTTCATCCAGCCTCACATTTCATTATCTTGGATTCTCCAGCATCTGCAGTTCCCATTATCACTCCTCATGGATCTAAGTCCTTTTCTGCAACACCATCCTTACATGATAATTCATGATCGTGTGTATTTGTTGTTAGGTTGAGTTGATTCATAGAATCATGTAGCACAGAAGAGGGCCACTGTACTTGTGCCAGCTATTTGAAAGAGCTGTTAGTTAGCTTAATTGCTATATTTTCCTGTGTGTGAAGTTTTCTTTTTAAAGTTAGAGCTTTAAAAACAAAAGGTAAAGCTGCGTCTATGAAATCCTTCAATCAAATATAATTAAAAGTAATCTACTTGAGAACATTCAAAAATATTTTAAAATCATGGGGAGTTTTGGTTTTACTTGTGACACCTTTCAATCATACTTGTATTCTTGTGACTCTGTATTTTACAGAGGATATACAGTTCATTTTAACATTCAGGCAGCTCTCCTCCAGCTTTAATTGTTGCTGAAAGCCAGAGGTGATGAAGAAGACATTGTGGAATTTTTGGAAGCCGACAAGTCTGTGAATGTTCAGCCAACAAAAGGAGCTTGTTTTGAAAAAGTGAGGGAAGTCCTCAATGTTCAAAGTCCAAGCTGTGTAATGAGCTCTAAGCAATGGAGTAATTTAATAGCATTCCTCTGGCTGAAAGACTGACTCTAAAAGATTAAAGAAAACTGAAATCGTCCTGGGCTTGTTACTAACCTAGGGGAACTGACCAGTTTGTTGAATTTTCAATTTTTTGATTCCATATGTGTCTTTCTCCTGATTTTTATGCATTATTATATATTATGTATTCTCAAATTTATTTTGGATGCTTTTATTTAATTGCTGTATTATTTCTTCTTTAGTTTCCACAATTTGGTCCCTTTACTTTGGCTGATTGTATGCTTCTGCTGGTTTGTTACATGTTTCTTAAAAAGCAAGGGTTTACTTCATTCTCAAAAAATGTATTCCTTGTAGGGATTACATTTCACAAAGCCACTGTTACCTTGCCCAAGTGGCCATTATTTACCCTTCAGCCTTGACAAAGTGTGTTGACAGAGTATTTAATCACTGGGAGCCATATGCCAATATCAATGCTATCCTTCCCCATTTCTGTTCTTTGCACAACTTCAATCGATTCTGAACCGTTTAATGTTTTCCAAAAATTTAACATCTTTCTCTTTATTTGTCTTCCCCATCAGTTTTTCTAAACTTGTGTTTGGGTGTTGTTGCATCAATAATAAAGATCAGGGGATGATGGTGACATGGTGTATAATGCCACTGGGCTAGTAAACCAGAGGCCCAGGCCAAGGTTCTGAAGACGTGTTGAAATCCCACCTTTGCACCTGGTGGGATGTAAATTCAACTAATAATTCAGAATTGAAAACTTGAGGTGAATGGTTGCCACAGAACTGTCATTAATTTCCATTAAAAAAAGTCTTGTTTACTGATCCCCTTTAGGGAAAGAATTCATCTTGGTGTTACCTAAATATGACTGCACACTCACTGTGCTCTACTGCTCCCTGAAATAGCCTAGGAGCTACTCAATTCAAAAGGAAAAATGATGGACGAAGAATGCTGGCCATACAAGCAGCACCACATATCATGAAGAAATAAATTTTAAAATATACCAGTCCTACGATATTCTATACACTAAATATTGCCAACGATTCAGTTGTGAGTTGTCAAGCCAATTGCAAACATTCAAGGTTGACTTGGAAAGATATTTTGATAGACAAGGGAGTTGAGGATTGTTAAGTGGCAGATGTGAAAGTGGAATTAAGACCACAATCAGCTCAGTCCAGTCATGATCTTATTGGATGGTAGAGCAAGCTTGAAGGTATGAATAGCCGACTTCTGGTCCTCAGTCTTACATTCTTATGTTCAGGCAGGAGTTACTAGATAGCAATCAGGAATAGGAAACCTGACAGACTTTTCTTCCCTGGAATGTGGGGATGGTGTGGACAAAATATCATCCCCGGCTATTAATAAATTTTGTATTGTAAGTAATAATGCAGTAAGTGGGGTGTTGGAAATTAATGTCTTTGTATCTTTGATAAAGCGATGGCATATATCTGTGTACACCTCACTAACTCTGTGGCCTAAGTGAGTACAAGGGTGTGTGTGTGTGTGTCTGTGTGTGTCTGTGTGTGTGTGTGTGTGTGTGTGTGTGTGTGTGTGTGTGTGTGTGTGTGTGTTTAAATCTACACATATGCATCAATTATTGAAGATGGCACGACAGGTTAAAAGCTTAGTTAATAAAGCTTGGGTTTTATCAATAGAGTTGTAGAGCACAGAAGGAAAGAAGTTATGGTTAATTTTCATAAAATATAGTTTTAGCCTGAAATTGAGTATTGTTTCCAATTCAGGGCATTAGACATTAGGAAGGATGTAAAACCTTTCAAGAAGGTGCAGAAAAGATTTAGGAAAGTGGCTCCAAGGATAAAAAGCTTCAGTTACTGAGGAAAAGTTGGGACTGTTCTCCGTGGAGAAGGAAGATTATGAGGAGATTTGATATTGGAATTTAAAATCGTAAATCATCTGACAGAATAAATGGTGGGAAACAGTCCCTTTAGTGGCAGGATCAAAGAGAACAGTTTAAGAAACTTGGCACAGGAAACATTGAAGAACAATGTTTTACACAATAAGGCCATCAGACAGAGAAGTAGGTCATTCTGCCCATCACGTCTGCTTCACCATTTGATTAAGTCATGGCTGATCTGATCATCCTCAACTCCACTTTCCTACCTTATCCCATCTACCTTGATTCCCTTCTGATCTGCCTATCTCAGTCTTGAATTTTACTTGAATTTTTATGACTCATCCTCAACTTCTCTCAAGAATTACAGATTTAATCCTCTCCGCAAGGGAAAAAAAAATCATTTTAACCTCTGTCCCAACTGGCTGATCCGTTTCTGTGAGATTATACCCTCCAGGCCTACGTTTGCACAATGGAAGACAACCCCTCTGAAACCACCCTGTCAAACCTCCTAACAATCTTTTATATTTCAATAATGTCATCTCGCATTCTTCTAAACTTCATGGAATAAAAACCCAACCAACTCGACCTCTCCTTACACAAAAATCTCTATTCTCTGAATCAAACTGGTGAAGCCTCTCTGGACTGCCTCCAATGCAAATGTATTGTAGATGAGGTGACTATAATTGTTCACAGAAATCTAGTTCTGATGAAGCGTCACTGAGCCTGAAACAATAACTCTGATTTCCCTCCACAGATGCTGCCAGACCAGCTGAGCCTTTCCAGCAATTTTTGTTTTTGTCACGGAATTCCAGGTTTGGTCTAACTAGTGCCTTGTATTGTTTTAACAATATCTCCCTATTTTTATATTCCACTCCCTTTTGAAGTAAAGGCCAACAGCCAATTTGCCTTCCCTGCCATCAGCTGTGATCAGCTGCACTTGTGAAAAATGGAGGACCAGGCTTGAAGGGCCGAATGGCTTCCTCCTGCTCCCAGCTTCTTTGGTTCTATGTTTCTATGAACCTGGATGCTAGCGTTTTGTGATTCATGCACAAGGAGTGCTAAATCCCTGTGTTCTGTATCTTTAGTGCAGTCTTTCTTTATTTAAATAATATTCATTTTTCTATTTATCCTTCCAAAGTGCATAATCTCATATTTTCCAATATTATGTTCCAGCTGCCCTGCAAACAAGATCATGAATACATCAATTAAGAGATAGTGGAGACAAGTTGAGTAAACACATTCAAACAGGGTGACAACTCTTATGAAGTAAAATAAGAGCCACTAGGACTGAGGCAGTGTGTGTCACTGTTTGTCACTGTGAGGTGAGGTCAGAGTGTAAGGAATGGGTGGGTGCCTGAACAAGCGTCCAGAACAGTGCTTCCCAAATTATTTTCCTACAGGATTCTACTTTAAATTGGCATCTTCAAAAATTAAAATTTCTCCCGGCACCAATCAAAACAAATAGGAATACAGAGATAATGGGAACTGCAGATGCTGGAGATTCCAAGATAATAAAATGTGAGGCTGGATGAACACAGCAGGCCAAGCAGCATCTCAGGAGCACAAAAGCTGACGTTTCGGGCCTAGACCCTTCATCAGAGAGGGGGATGGGGGGAGGGAACTGGAATAAATAGGGAGAGAGGGGGAGGCGGACCGAAGATGGAGAGTAAAGAAGATAGGTGGAGAAGGTGTGGGTGGGGAGGTAGGGAGGGGATAGGTCAGTCCAGGGAAGACGGACAGGTCAAGGAGGTGGGATGAGGTTAGTAGGTAGCTGGGGGTGCGGCTTGGGGTGGGAGGAAGGGATGGGTGAGAGGAAGAACCGGTTAGGGAGGCAGAGACAGGTTGGACTGGTTTTGGGATGCAGTGGGTGGGGGGGAAGAGCTGGGCTGGTTGTGTGGTGCAGTGGGGGGAGGGGATGAACTGGGCTGGTTTAGGGATGCAGTGGGGGAAGGGGAGATTTTGAAACTGGTGAAGTCCACATTGATACCATATGGCTGCAGGGTTCCCAGGCGGAATATGAGTTGCTGTTCCTGCAACCTTCGGGTGGCATCATTGTGGCAGTGCAGGAGGCCCATGATGGACATGTCATCAAGAGAATGGGAGGGGGAGTGGAAATGGTTTGCGACTGGGAGGTGCAGTTGTTTGTTGCGAACTGAGCGGAGGTGTTCTGCAAAGCGGTCCCCAAGCCTCCGCTTGGTTTCCCCAATGTAGAGAAAGCCGCACCGGGTACAGTGGATGCAGTACACCACATTGGCAGATGTGCAGGTGAACCTCTGCTTAATGTGGAATGTCATCTTGGGGCCTGGGATGGGGGTGAGGGAGGAGGTGTGGGGACAAGTGTAGCATTTCCTGCGGTTGCAGGGGAAGGTGCCGGGTGTGGTGGGGTTGGAGGGCAGTGTGGAGCGAACAAGGGAGTCACGGAGAGAGTGGTCTCTCCGGAAAGCAGACAGGGGTGGGGATGGAAAAATGTCTTGGGTGGTGGGGTCGGATTGTAAATGGCGGAAGTGTCGGAGGATAATGCGTTGTATCCGGAGGTTGGTAGGGTGGTGTGTGAGAACGAGGGGGATCCTCTTGGGGCGGTTGTGGCGGGGGCGGGGTGTGAGGGATGTGTCGCGGGAAATGCGGGAGACGCGGTCAAGGGCGTTCTCAATCACCGTGGGGGGGAAGTTGCGGTCCTTAAAGAACTTGGACATCTGGGATGTGCGGGAGTGGAATGTCTTATCGTGGGAGCAGATGCGGCGGAGGCGGAGGAATTGGGAATAGGGGATGGAATTTTTGCAGGAGGGTGGGTGGGAGGAGGTGTATTCTAGGTAGCTGTGGGAGTTGGTGGGCTTGAAATGGACATCAGTTACAAGCTGGTTGCCTGAGATGGAGACTGAGAGGTCCAGGAAGGTGAGGGATGTGCTGGAGATGAACATCCCTCACCTTCCTGGACCTCTCAGTCTCCATCTCAGGCAACCAGCTTGTAACTGATGTCCATTTCAAGCCCACCGACTCCCACAGCTACCTAGAATACACCTCCTCCCACCCACCCTCCTGCAAAAATTCCATCCCCTATTCCCAATTCCTCCGCCTCCGCCGCATCTGCTCCCACGATAAGACATTCCACTCCCGCACATCCCAGATGTCCAAGTTCTTTAAGGACCGCAACTTCCCCCCCACGGTGATTGAGAACGCCCTTGACCGCGTCTCCCGCATTTCCCGCGACACATCCCTCACACCCCGCCCCCGCCACAACCGCCCCAAGAGGATCCCCCTCGTTCTCACACACCACCCTACCAACCTCCGGATACAACGCATTATCCTCCGACACTTCCGCCATTTACAATCCGACCCCACCACCCAAGACATTTTTCCATCCCCACCCCTGTCTGCTTTCCGGAGAGACCACTCTCTCCGTGACTCCCTTGTTCGCTCCACACTGCCCTCCAACCCCACCACACCCGGCACCTTCCCCTGCAACCGCAGGAAATGCTACACTTGTCCCCACACCTCCTCCCTCACCCCCATCCCAGGCCCCAAGATGACATTCCACATTAAGCAGAGGTTCACCTGCACATCTGCCAATGTGGTGTACTGCATCCACTGTACCCGGTGCGGCTTTCTCTACATTGGGGAAACCAAGCGGAGGCTTGGGGACCGCTTTGCAGAACACCTCCGCTCAGTTCGCAACAAACAACTGCACCTCCCAGTCGCAAACCATTTCCACTCCCCCTCCCATTCTCTTGATGACATGTCCATCATGGGCCTCCTGCACTGCCACAATGATGCCACCCGAAGGTTGCAGGAACAGCAACTCATATTCCGCCTGGGAACCCTGCAGCCATATGGTATCAATGTGGACTTCACCAGTTTCAAAATCTCCCCTTCCCCCACTGCATCCCTAAACCAGCCCAGTTCATCCCCTCCCCCCACTGCACCACACAACCAGCCCAGCTCTTCCCCCCCACCCACTGCATCCCAAAACCAGTCCAACCTGTCTCTGCCTCCCTAACCGGTTCTTCCTCTCACCCATCCCTTCCTCCCACCCCAAGCCGCACCCCCAGCTACCTACTAACCTCATTCCACCTCCTTGACCTGTCCGTCTTCCCTGGACTGACCTATCCCCTCCCTACCTCCCCACCCACACCTTCTCCACCTATCTTCTTTACTCTCCATCTTCGGTCCGCCTCCCCCTCTCTCCCTATTTATTCCAGTTCCCTCCCCCCATCCCCCTCTCTGATGAAGGGTCTAGGCCCGAAACGTCAGCTTTTGTGCTCCTGAGATGCTGCTTGGCCTGCTGTGTTCATCCAGCCTCACATTTTATTAAATAGGAATACAGCCTTGTTCTAACATTTTGTCAAACCCATGAGGAATTTATGGTGAGGAGATGGGGGAAGGTGAGAAGTACACAAATATGTTGCACACAGATTTGAACTCAGAAAGGATTTCTATTTAAAGCAGAAGTTGGATCTGAGCAGAAGGAGTAGATTTGAGTATATTGCTGTCTTCTATTGTTTCAGCCCTATTATTGGCAATAGCATTATCAGTGACCATTTGACACTGAACACCATTTCCTTCATTGGTTTTGAGGACATGCCCCTGTAACTGTAAGACGGACCTTGTGCCCTAACTTGTGCACCACCGTGTCCAATTATAGAGATGTGTTGGAATGTATATGGTGCAACCTGCCTGGAGGTTGGGGTTGTTTTGGTGGAATAACTAGCAATATATGAGAGTGAGATGTGTGAAGGAAGTGGTACATTTTGTGTGATTAAGCATTTGAAGGCATTGACCATTTGTATGATGGCATTGAACAGCATCCATGCTTTTAGGGCTATCTGGTCCCATTGCTTTCTAAAAGTTTTTAGGAGGACCTTCTGGTTTCCTGTGGATGCAGCATATCTCTTCTTCTCTTTAACGATGGCGAGCACGAGGGGGCATAGCTTTAAATTGAGGGGTGAAAGATATAGGACACTTGTCAGAGGTAGTTTCTTTACTCAGAGAGTAGTTAAGGGAATGGAACGCTTTGCCTGCAATGGTAGTAGATTCTCCAACTTTAGGTACATTTAAGTCGTCATTGGATAAGCATATGGACGTACATGGAATAGTGTAGATTAGATGGGCTTGAGATTGGTATGATAGGCCGGCACAACATCGAGGGCCGAAGGGCCTGTACTGTGCTGTAATGTTCTATGTTCTATGTTCTAGAACTGCAGATGCTGTAGATGCCTGGTTATTGATACTCAATATCAAGTTTAATAACTTCATGGCTTGAACTCTCCCATGACCCAGCCCTCTTCCCCACACATCAGACCTTCTGATCACATAGTCTGCTATTTACACACCACCCATTATTAACCACTAACTGTCTTCATTAACAGCTTTTCACTCTCCTAGCTGGATCATTATTCACTCCTTTATCTCCAACTGTTTTTCTCTCTCTTTGGGTTCTATCCCCACCTATAGTTTACTCCTTACTTCCTTCTCCCCACCCTATCTTTTTGCATAAAAACCAACATTTTCTTAGCTACCATCAGCTCAGAGGAAGGGTCACTGGACCCAAAACATTAACTCTAATTTCTCTTCACAGATTCTGCCAGACCTGCTGAGCTTTTCCAGCAATTTCTGTTTTTGTCTTCTCCTCTTTAGTCTGGTCTTAGGTGCCAACATTGGGAAATGTACCAAAAATCAGAATTAATTGTTAAATGATTTCCAGCATCTGCTACATCACAACACAATACACCTTTCTTTGAAGAAGTGCATGCTGGTTTTGAATGGTGCTAACCTTCTCATGCAGCCTTGCAACCACATGGTTTTCACTGGTTGCACAGTACAGTCATGGTAATCAGCAGACAGCCTGAAGTTTGCAACTGTTTGTGTTCAAAACAATTTGTATGTGTTAATCCTGTGTTGCAATGTCCATGCCTGTTTTTGGGTCTTTTGAATTTAGTTCCCATTTGACAGTAAGTTGTTAAACTGGTGTGAGGCCGCTCTGCATTGATGAGAGGGTTTAAAATGTCCACAAGACTGAAAGGCATTCAGTGGTAAGAGTTCTTAGCGGGTTAAATGACAAAGGTAGAAATAATGTAAAAAATTTACAGTTACTGTAAATCACACTGTATAAATCGATTCTGAAACTTCCATAAAATCCCTTTAAAGCATTGGAGCTACACGCTTAGAATAAAATGTGAACAGCTGTTGCGAGTGTGGGTGGTTGCTGTATTGAAATGTGAAAAGAACATAATACTAGTAATTCACTGTAAATTACAGTGTAAAGTTTATTGAGTGAATAAATTGTAAAAAGATACTTTGATTGTGGTTAAAAGGTACCTTAAAACCATTAAAATTGTCATCCTAAAGCAGCACAAAGAGTTCATTTTGAATCACTTTGGTTATGGCATCACTGCAGTGATCACATGCTCAATCAGATTTTACTTTCAGTAACAGCACTTCAAATTAACCATCTTTCTGCCAGTCCATTGAAGTGGATAGTCCACAATTTTTGAATGTTCTGAAGACACTTGGTGCACTATTAGCATCTCACAAATTGATATTGAAGCCACGCAAAATGTGTACTTCCACTCTTTGTGATGACTCTTTCTCCACCAACCATTCACCTATTCCATTTGGCATAAATAGAATCCATGAATGGCTTGCTGAGGCATGGATCCAAAGGTTGAACCATGGGCATCAGATCTCCTTATTTTTAACTGCAAAATGGGTGCTATTTGTTCACAAGCAATTTTGATCTCATTAGTTATGTCGGGTGAAATCTTAGAGGGTCTGAGAGATGTGGGCTGTGGCAAAATTGAAGGAGAATTCTGAGTGGAATATCTCCACATTGGGAGCATCTCACAGCATCGTGCTTGTGCTCAGCAGTGAGATACATTGCCAATTAAGAGGGTATTGCTTGTTAAATGTCTTATTAACATGCAAATATACCTTATTAATATTCAACTTGCTTTCATACCAAACATGCCAAATAAATCAGATATCAAGAAATAGTGCGATGAAAATCAGAGTGGGTGCCTGGTGAGTTCAGCTCGCCTCTTGCTCCAAACATTTGCCATATTGGAGATGTGTTCAAAAACCCCCCAAACAACCTGCAGTTAGCAAAAAAAATTCAATTCAGCTCATGATATTTGAATATGAACCACATCACTGCATTTTTATGTAGACCACCAGGATACCACCTTTTATCAATCCATACCTTCAGTCCGCCCTCATCTGTCCAACTATTGTCATGGACATGCATAATAACTTCTGTAGAGACTTGATTTTTGACATGTTTCCATTTCTGAAAGCTACCAAAGCTTTAGTTTTGTTCCATTGGCCATGCAAGGTTGTTTCAATTAGAATCTTAAATTCTCATGCCCTGACATTTTCACTAGAATTTTTTTTTCCAAACCTCTCCACTCTCCAGATTAGCTGCCGGGTATATGTGGTGACGACTAGAATTTTTGATATCAATGTCTTTTGGTAGTCTCTGAGCAATCTTAATCTTCTGCTATAACCCATGCCTGTTCCTTTCCACAAATAATCTAAACCAATTCACTATCAGTCTGAAACCTTTGCTGCACTCTGGGTTTAATTTGACCATCTAATGTGTGTGTGTGTATATATGTTGCTTTGCTGATGATGCTGTATTGAAATATTCTGATGCATGCTTCTTGAGATCAGGTCAGTGGCTGATTCCTATTCCAACGATGCATTTGGTCTTGACCATCTTCTTCAGGGTGAATGTCTCCTTCCGTTCTACTTGCAGGTTTTCACTAACTGAATTTCCTTGCTGGGGCATGTTATCTAATAAGTTAGTCAATGTAGCAAACTTGTAGCTTGGAAGCAGCTTTGTATTTCATTCCTTTTTCTGGACGACTATTTTCTGTTTGTTATTCACCATGTGATGTGTGGTCTTCCCTGTGTGGGTATGTCTTAAACTCAGATGTTCCTGCCTGATCCCATATAGAATAATTTAGGCATAGCATGCATTTCTGGAATAAAAAGCTGAGGCCAACTGCTAATGTGTGCACAGCATTAGTTGCAGCATTCTTGGCTGAAAGAGTGGGTTGACTCAACTGTTGAGTCTATGCAAGAACATGATTTTTTTGGTGCCAACAAATTAAATAGTCCAATGCTTTAGATAAATTTATGCTACAATCTATGCTACAATTTTTGATCCAAAATTTGATTGAAACTAGATTGTAAAGTATTGTTTTCATGCATATTTCAGAAACTGATGCCTAACAGCCTAGTATGGAAAGGATACTGGGGACTTTATAAATAATTGAGAATATTTTCGCAGCTAAAATTTTAAGCTGCACCTAAGGCAGATTGGAATGAGGAAGGATGTGAAGAACATTGAGGTAGCAGTCACAAACAACTTAGAATAGATGGGTGGGGTTAGTTGGCTGGGTGGAAATTGGATCCCGGACAAGAAGAATTGCAGGATAGAAAGTAGTTCAGTGGCGACTACAGAAAAATTTACTGACAAAAAAAAATACAAACTGTTGATTAGTTGGGTAGTAGGCGATATGAAGGGAGATAAGTATGTAATGGTGTGTAAAGAAATATTCAAGACAGGAGAAATAATGTTAAAGAACAAGTATCTATTGTAGTGTTATAGGGAACTGTGATATTGTGTAAGTAATAGAAATGTGCCCAAAACTAGAGGCTGGTAATGAGCTTAACATTCCACAGATATAGAGATTTTTTTAGAAAATGGAGAATGCACAGAATCAAGGTGATATATGAGAGGAGCACCAAGGAGGTAAATACTACAAACCTAATTATTTGGTCAGGTGTCTTCTAAATTTTAAAAAAAATCCATCAAACTCATACTAATTATCATAATGACAGCCTTTCAGCATAACAGCAACTCGCTCCATGAAGCAAGAGGCAAGAACAGGAAAGTTAATTTTAATGGGCGATTTCCCTTAACTAAACATAAACTGGGGCTTAGATTGTGAACTAGTGTAAGACATAACTGGTTCATAATTTGGCCATCCCAGGAAGTCTCAAGTGATGCACGAATTTTGAGCTGGTATTTGTTAATGACACAGATAATTACAGGAAATTGAAGGCATGGTAACCACAGAACGACGACTTTCAGCATTATCTAGCAAACTGAAATATCTAAGACTAAGGGGTATATTTTTCCTGGCCCCACATTTGAGGGAGTGGAGACAAAAAAAATGGCTGTCATGTTTTGCGGCTGGTGGTCCTCCCTCCATTCTGCCATCTGAGATATTCCCTGGGGCATGGGAGGGAGCATGCCTCAGACAGGCCCAGTCCTATTAAAACAGCAGTTGAGATCGTTAAATACATCTCTTGGGGACGTTCTGAAATTTTCAGAGAGATGCTAGTTGAAACAGCTCTCTGAGTGAATTCAGCTGCACAGAGACATGAAAGTTTTCAAACGATAGGTGTTTTTTTTAAGTTTAAAGATCTTGCCTGTCTGTAGTTCAATGTCCATTACATGTCTGGGGAGGAGACAAATAAAGAAATCTGTCAGAACCCTCCATGCATTGCCTGGCAGGAGACAAAGCTATTTACACCTCATCTGAGTACCAGAAAGACTACAGATGAAAATGGGTAATAAGAGCAACAAATGTTGGAAAAGCCCAGCAGGTCTTGCAGCATCTATGGGGGAAGGGAGCAGGGAGAGAGAGTGAGACAGTTCATGTTTGGATTTGAACTTGACTCTACTTTGGAATAGCTATACCGTCAAAAAACAAGGCCATTGGACATGACAGTGCCTGTGTACATGGGAAGTGCAGAGTGAAGGATGGCTGTGTACTGGTGCTTCTTTAAAATCGATGTTGGACAACACATCAACATTATGATATTAGGAGATTCAGTGATGAAAATGCCATTGAATGTCAAGGGCCAATGATTATGTTCTCTTTCTACAGATGGTCATTGACTGGTAGTTGTGTGACATGAATGCTACATGTCACTTGTGAGCCCAAATCTGAATATCTTCTTGATCTTGTTGCATTTGGACATGTTCTGCCTCAGCATCTGAGTGTTGCAAATGATGCTGAACATTGTGTAATTATTCACAAACAATCTCACTTCTGACCTTAGTCTGGAGGGAAGGTCATTGATGAAACAGCGAAACATGGTTGGGCCTTGTACATTACTTTGACGAACCTCTGCAGAGGGGTCTGGAGCTGAAATGACTGACCTGCAACAGCCATGAGAAACTCTAACCAGTGGAGTTTTCCTCCTGTTCCCATTGACTAGTTTTGTCAAGGCACCTTGCTGTCACTCCCTTTTTCATCAGATTGTAACACATTTTGGTTTCTCTGGTACAGAGTTAAATTTGACACAAATTTCCCCTTAGGTCAAGAAGCGGCGTTAGTGATGGCAACTGTAGAGGGGTTTGAAAACTGGCCTCGTTCTCGCTCCCACTAACATTAATTGGACAGCCAGGAAACCCATTTTCATTCAATTAAGTATTCAGTTGTGGGAAAGTTTGGATCTCAGCCAGGTTCCCACCAGAGGTGAGTTTCTGACACCAAGACAGACCCGACTCCTGCCTCTCTTTTTCCAATGGGAAAATCCAGCCCAATAATTGGCAATTATATCACTTAAAAGAGCTACATTCCAATAAATAAGAGAACAACCAAAATGATTGATTTAGGATTTGGCTAGACAAGAGTTTAGTAGAGATATAATGAAAAGCCAATGGCTGTTGGGGATTAAGGTATGTAAAATTGTTTTGAAACTAGAAAATGTATATTTGTAATATTATTTTGAACTCAGTTATGAGATGACGACAGGAACCATAAATGTAAGGTCGTTTTAGAAATACAAGCAAAAAATCATCAACTTGTAAAGTAGACAGTAGATTTTGAGTGATTCATGGAGGAAAAGTATGCTGGAATTTTTAAAGAATAAATCAGATGCTGAGATAAGTGAATGGGGCTTTAGGATTTCTGGATCAATGTAGTAAGATGGGTTTAATAGCTTTCCTCATCTATTTATTATCTTGTGAAATCAGTTAATATCGCATCAATTTGGTCTGCTTGCTGCCAATTTTGAACAGTGGAAATATTTTTTTTCTGTATTTCCTCCACTGTACCTCACATATTAGGCTACTTCTATTTGTGAACCAGTGGCTTTTACTGGCAGCTGTTGATCATGCATGAATTCACACAATTGTTGTCATTGAACTATTAAAGCGCAGTAACATTACAGATGAGTTCATTCCCAACCATTTCTCATTTCTCCATTTGCAAATTTAAAGCAAAAACCTTAGTCATTTTTGTGCCGTATTAAATTGACCATTTTATGATCTACAGCATATGAATGACTGCAGTGTCATAGTCCACTTTGCTCTACATTTGTAAACTATTCTTAATCCCTTCAATTCTGCAAACAATGGAAAAATTCTGCTTGTCCTTGGAAAAATAAAGCTTATATACCAACCCAGACCTGGTCAGTCAAATACCCCACCATCTCCACATGTTGAAGGCGAAATAATTGAAAATGTTGAGCAGTTCCCATACCTTGGCAAAGTGATAAAAGTTCAAATTATCATTTTATTATTTGAAAACCTGGGTTCTAAAGTGGTCAGATCCATTTATAGCTTTAAATTTAATTAGACTATTGTGTGTACATTAAAAAGCGGAGACATAATTTTAGTCTCATTCTTTAATTCTGTGTGAGGTGCATGATTGTCTGGAAATTTGTTAACATGCATTTTATATGAAACTTCTGAAAAAGCCTTGAAGTGGACAGTTCAGTGCTTCAAAAACTAATGTGAAAGAGGGGCAACAAAAGCTGATCCATGAGGTCTCATTAGACACAAAGAAGCTTTCTTTTAGAAAGAGGGAACGATCCAGAAGGTTAAGAAGTGGCCAGGTTTCTTTCAGAGAGCAAAGCAGTTCAGAGGAAGAAAATCTGTAATTGTGAAGATATGTTGAGTTCTTATTAACAAAAAATACTTACAGAAATAAAAGGCTTTAAGATGTCGGTGAGGAAGGCATCCTGTGTTAGCAATTTATTTAAGAATTTTTTGAAGGGACCCGAAACATTAACTCTGTCCTGGGACTGGGTCTGAGCTGGCTGGTCAGAGTCCATGTAAATAAAGGATGACTTGGTGATGGGACCGGCTTCTGTGCAATCATTTCAGCTGACAACTACAAGTTAAAAATCAAATATTTGTAACATAACTTCCATTTAAACTTTGTTGGCCTGAAATCTCAATTGTTGCATGCAGTTTGTCAAGAGTAATGGAGTGTGTCTGAAGTCTGTTCCTCGAGAATAGCACCTGACCCAAGCCAAATTGTGGAATGAGGTCAATTGTGTGCTTGGCGTATGTAATCTCCCTTTGAGATTGCTGGAGGGGATCAATAAAACATCAATTACTTCAATCTTCAACTTCCCACAGAACAATCAGAACTTTTTTTAAAGTTAGTATTTTTGGCTATAGCCACAGCTGACGTGTGAGGATAGTGCAAAACAGATGACTGTGGTATACCATGACAGTAGATCCCCTGGCAGGGAAAGGTGAAGTAGCAGCTGGTTTTATGAAACTGGGGATTGTGCAGGTAGGGTGTGTCCAATTGCAAAGACAGTGCACATTATACATCAGAGAAACTTAAAATACTTATATGGATGTGGTTTGCTAGACTTTCAGACACGGCAATTCCTTTCTTTATCTTTCTATGTTTCCATTCTGTGGGGTGTTTTACAATCTAGAGGAGAACAAACTGCTTACAAACCTCAATTTATTGTTTATGTAAATTACTAGATAGATCAACGAAATGAATTAAATTTACCTTTATTATCAGATGGCAATGACTTAAGAAATAGGAAAAGAAGGAAGTTGTCTTGTGTTCCTCCTTCCTAATAAGATTCACTAAGCTTTGAAAGTTTATGAATTAGATTCTTTGGGTTCAGTGCCCAAGGCTGCATTTTTCCACAGTTGGTACTTAAAATAACCAGAAGTCTCAGACAGCGGGCCATTTGTTTGCTTATTATACTGATTTACATGATTTGGGAATGTGCAGTATAAACACAGACATTTCACAACATCGCTGGATAAACATTTTGGCATGCCTTGCTGATCTCTTGTTAATAGTTTACTATGATGTGGCACCTTTCAAAACATTGTTATTTTTTTTTTACTAACTGTGGTAATGTCCAAGTTTATTTGAAACCAAAGCAAACTTCGCCATAAAAATGAAAGAAGGTGGCTGAATTTTGTGTTTCAATTTCAATGTCTTGTGTGCTGTGTTTTCATGAGTTTAGTTGAAATGTTATAAAACATTATTTCTTTCCTCACTTTTATTACCATTTACTGTATGTGTAGATAACTCTCTATATCCCCCTATCTTTTACTTATTAAACTGTCACTGAGGAAAAAGTTGTTTCTTTTACCCCAATCCCAGTGGCTAAATTGTCCAGGAAGTGTCAAGCTTTGCTTCCTTATCTGTACTGATTTAGCCGGATTAGCATGGACAGCAATTAGAGCAGAGACCAACTGCATTTGGGAGCTTGAAATGTCAGTTTCCCTTGAACATACAGTTGGCTTTAGGCATGATAATCATAAATGAATACGCCATTGATGTTGACAGGTTTGAAGATGAAACGTTTAATATGCTTTAATTTGTTTATGAAATTTGAACACTGCCGGCAGGGCCAGCATCTATTGCCCATCTTTCAGTCATAGTATGTTTACATCACTGCAGGAGGCCATTCAGTATGTTGGATCTGTACCAGCAATCTCGGAGAACAACTCACTGGATCCCACTTACCTCCATTTTTCCCGAAGCCCTGCATTTGTTTTTGCTTCTGGCAATTATCCAGTTCTCCTTTTGAAAGTTGAAGCAATTGAATCTATGTCAGCATATTTAGAGATCCCGATGGCGTAAAAATGTCTTTCCTCCTTTCACCGTTGCTTCGTTCGCAAATCAGTTTTAAATTTGTGTTCCTGGTTCTCAAACCTCCTATCAACCAAAGCAGTTTCTCTCCAGGTACTCTATCTGCATTCCTCAGATTTTGAAAACATGCAAGAAAGTACCTTTTAAAATTGACGAAGTAGAACATTGCAGCTTCGTCCATCTATCTGTGTAGTCATCAGTGGATCATTGTCATGATTCTCGGGCTGTAACATAATAAGAACAGCAGTCGGCCATTTGGCCCCTTGAACCTGCTCTGCCATCCTGTGACATCGTGTCTGGTATGATTGTGGCCTTAGTTCCACGTTCCTGCCTGCCTCATTCATGACACTCAAAGAACAAAGATAAAAGAACAAAGAAAATTACAGCACAGAAACAGGCCCTTCAGCCCTCCAAGCCTGTGCAGATCGAGATCCTCTTCTAAACCTGTCATCTATTTTCTAAGGGTCTGTATCCCTTTGCTCCCTGCCCATCTGTGTACTTGTCCAGATACATCTTAAAAGACACTAACGTGTCTACGTCTACCACCTCCGCTGGCAACGCGTTCCAGGCACCCACCACCCTCTGTGTAAAGAACTTTCCACGCATATCTCCCATAAACTTTCCTCCTCTCACTTTGAACTCATGACCCCTCGCAATTGAATCCCCCTCTCTGGGAAAAAGCTTCTTGCTATCCACCCTGTCTATACCCCTCATGATTTTGTAGACCTCAATCAGGTCCCCCCTCAATCTCCGTCTTTCTAATGGAAATAATCCTAATCTACTCAACCTTTCTTCATAGCTAGCACCCTCCATACCAGGCAACGTCCTGGTGAACCTCCTCTGCACCCTCTCCAAATAATCCACATCCTTTTGGTAATGTGGCGACCAGAACTGTACACAGTATTCCAAATGTGGCCAAACAAAAGTCTTATACAACTGTAACATGACCTGCCAACTCTTGTACTCAATACCCTGTCCGACGAATGAAAGCATGCCATATGCCTTCTTGACCACTCTATTGACCTGCATTGCCACCTTCAGGAAACAATGGACCTGAACACCCAGGTCTCTCTGAACATCAATTTTCCCCAGGACTTTTCCATTTACTGTATAGTTTGCTCGTGAATTAGATCTTCCAAAATGCATCACCTTGCATTTTCCTGGAGCTCCTTATAGGTCAAAAATCTATTTAACTCTGCCTTACACATAATCAATGCTCCACTGCTCTCTGGGTAGAAAACATCAATTATTAATGAACCTCAGAAGAAATTCCTCTTCAACTCTGTCTTAAGTGGAGAACCCTTTACACTGAAACTGTGTCCCATGGTCTTGACCCCAAGAGGAGAACCAACCTCTCAGCAACACCTTACCAGAGACCCTCAGAACCTTTGTATGTTTGAAGAAGATTAAAGCTTATTCTTTGCATAGGTCCAATTAGCTGAAACTTTCCACACATGACAATCCCTTCATATCAGGACTTAACCTAATGAGCCTTCTCTTGAATTGCCTACAGTATAAATGTATCTCTCGTTAACTAAGGAGCCCAAACTTATACACTGTTTCTGAGGTACAGTTTCACCAATTCCCTGTTTGACTATAGTGGGACTTCCTTACCTTCATATGCCACAGCATCACTAAAGAATATCAACATTCTATTTGTTGTCTCAATTATTTGCAGCACCTGCATGTTAACTTTATGTGATTCATGTACCAGGACACCCAGATCCCTCTGACCCACAGAATTCTGCAGTTTCTAGTCATTTAAGTAAAATGCTGCCCTCTATTATTTTTGCTGAAGTGGATAACCTCACCTTTCCCCAAAGATCATCATTTGTCATTTTTGCCCACTCACTTAACCTATCTTTATTTCTTTGGCAGACCATTGTGTTCTTGTCACAACTTTCTTTTCTACCTATTTTTGCATTGTCAACAAATTTTGCTACAAAACGATTTATCCCTTTATCCATATCATTCATATGGGCTGCAAATAGTTGAAGCCTCAGCACCAAGCCCTGTGGTATACTGCTCGTACTAGTTTGGCAATCTGAAAATGACCTGCTTGTACTTATTCTCTGTTTTCTGTTATCCATCCTCATATATTACTCCAAAATCGTGATCTTTTATTTTGTATGTTAACCTTTTACATAATTGCTAATCAATGCCTTTTGTAAATTCACATACCTCATGCTATTGGTTTCCCTTTATCCATAATGTTCATGATAGCCTCAAAGGACTCTCAGAAATTTATTGAACACAAGCTCCCTTTCATAAAACTATGTAGACTCTTCTTAGTTGTATTTTGATTTTCTACATGTTTTGCTTTGACCTTCTTAACTTCTTACACGCTCTGTTTAATGCTTTTGCACCCTTTCTTAAGTACGGTGCCCAAAATAGAGTGTCCCATACATCAATTTTAGCTCCACTGTTTTCTCTGCTCAGGATCACTATTCATGAAGCCCAGGATTCTATATGCTTTATTATCAAAACTCTTAACCTACCATGTTCAATTTCTTTCATATATCAGGCCAGGCAATGACCCCCTCTAATAAGAGGCAGCCTAACAACTGCCCCATGACATTCAATGCCATTGACATCACTGAATTCCCCCACTATCAACATCTGTAGGTTACCATTGATCAAAAACTGAACTGGACTAGCAACATAAATACAGTGGCTACAAGAGCAGGTCAGGCACTAGGAATTCTGTGACAAGTAACTCTCCTTCAGATTGTCCAAAACCTGTCCACACCTGAAAGATACAAGTCAGAAGTGAGATGGAATATTCCCCACGTGCCTGGATGGGTGCACCTTCAACAACACTCAAGAAGCCTGGCACTATCCAGGACAAAGCAGCCCAGTTGATTAGCTCTGCATCCATAAGCAGCTACTCCCTCCACCACCGATTCAGTAGCTGCAGTGATATAATCTAAGTAATGCAATGCAGAATTTTATCAAGGCTCCTTAGACAGCATCTTCCAAATTCTGATCACTACCATCTTGAAGGACAAGGTCATCAGATACACGGGTGGTGGCTGGAATGGATGTTTGTGGATATGGTGCCAATCAAGTGGGCAATGAATGCAGGCTCAGCCAGCAATGCTCACCTTCCACTTGTGAATTCAAAAAATGCTGCTTCAGGGGCTCATGATCACAGTTACTTAATATAGGCAGCCAAACATTTGTCAGCAATTTGTAAGCTATGAACCTCCCTTGATAAGACAGTCACCCCATTCCTAGTTAATAAAATGTGAGGCTGGATGAACACAGCAGGCCAAGCAGCATCTCAGGAGCACAAAAGCTGACGTTTCGGGCCGAGACCCTTCATCAGATACCCCATTCCTAGTATCAGCCAAGTGACTTTCTCTGGACTGCCTCCAATGCCAATACATTTTTCTTTAAAGGAGTAGCCTAAAATTGTTCATTTTATTCCAAATGTGGTCTGATTAGTGCCTTGTATAATTTAAACAAAACTTCCCCACTTTTATACTCCATTCCTTTTGAAATAACAGTCAACAATAAAGGCATTGAGTATAGAAGTTGGGAGGTTATGTTGCAGTTATAGACGCTGGCCAGGCCACACTTGGAGTATTGTGTTCAGTTTTGATCACCTTGTTATAGGAAGCACATTATTAAACTGAAAAGAGTGGAGAAGAAATTTACAAAGATGTTACCAGGGCTCAAGGGACTGAGTTATAGGGAGAGGTTGGACAAGTTTGAAGTTTTTTCTTTAGAATATTGGAGACTGAAGGGGGTGGGGGTGGGATCTTTTAGAAGTGTATAACATCATGAGAGGAATGGATAGGGTTAATGCACTCAATCTTTTTCTCAGGGTTCGGGAATCAAGGACTAGAGGCCATCAGTTTAATGTAAGGGAGGAAAGAATACATGGGAGCCGAAGGGACAACTTCTATTACACAGAGGGTAGTACGCATATGGAATGAGGTGCCAGCGGAAGTGGTTGAAGCGAGTACATTAACAACATCTAAAAGGCATTTGGATGAGTACGTGGGAAGGAAAGGTTGAGAAGGATATGGGCCAAGTGCAGGGAAACATTTTGGTGGGCATGGACCAGTTTGGGCCAAAGGGTCTGTCTCTGTGCTGTAGGACTCTATGACTCTATGATTCCATTTGACTTCCCTATTATCCAAAGAAACTGAATGCTATCTTTTTGTAATCTATGGACAAAGACTCTCAAATTGCTCTGTTTCGTAGCTTTCTGCAATCATTCTCCATTTGAATAATGTTTAGCTCCTCTAATCTTCCTGTCAACCCGCATGATCTTTCATTTCCGTTCATTATGTGCCATCTGCCAAGCTTTTGCCCACTCACTAACTTGTCTATATCCCTTTGTAGACACTGTGTCACAACACACACTCATTGTGAGCTGGCCTACATGTTTGTAGCATTCCTGCTTTGTATTACCATGTTTTTTTTGCTGCTTCAGCCAGACATACCAGGGTCATCTTACTTTGATCTTTACTTGCTGTTTAGTGTAAACACAACGATTTTCAGCAAACGTTGGTCAACTCACGGGGCATGGCCTTTGCTCGGGGGCCCTAGTGCAATAAATCAATGGCAGCCTCCAGTATCAGTCCATTGGCTTGGAAATGGTTAGTAAATCTGTCAGTGAGGACAGTCGGAGTCGGGATGCTCTCCAATGTAAGCGTGGGGAGCTGAATATTGGGCAGTCTGCCACTTTTTCTGAGTCTTTCTGCCCCATCATGGGCTGTTCTGCTCCTGGGATGAGAGAAGTAGATATTAACAAGACTGGTACAGCATGAACCCTAATGTGGAGTGCACAGAGTATCAGAGATAGAGCGACAGGTGGAAGAGGAAGTCCCCCCTGTTTGTACCACCCAGTCCATCAGGATTCTCCATGTCCTTGCCTGCCTGGTTGGGCACTGATTTCTCCTTGACTGCCATGTCGGGAACTTTCCCTAAAAGCGTGCAGGACAGCTCCAGTGCCAGTGGGTGATAATGGATTTTAAAGATGGTGCAGGTACAAGAAGTAATGGTGAATCCAGGGATACCCTTTTAGTGGCAAGTTGTTTTGGCCACGTGTTAAAATGGGTCCAGCATCAGAAGTGGGGGAGGATATTAATGAGTTTGATAAGATTCGGTGAGAAAACACTTTAGGCCACACATTAGAAATCCTTCCAAAAGCTCAATGCAATTCGAACTTACTTTTAGTGGCTAAGATTCAGTCCAGTGATAAGTTCCTTGTCAGGATGGTGTCTGACTACAGTGGAAGT
Source organism: Stegostoma tigrinum (assembly GCF_030684315.1). NCBI lineage: Eukaryota > Metazoa > Chordata > Chondrichthyes > Orectolobiformes > Stegostomatidae > Stegostoma > Stegostoma tigrinum. The sequence continues at coordinate 79,378,004 of NC_081356.1, forward strand.
TGCAGTTAGTGTTGTTCACATGCATCTGCTACCCCCTTTCCTTAGGTCGACAAGGTTTTGAGTTTGGAAGATGCTTGGCGAATTAATGTAGCGTTAGATCCTACCTATTGCTGACATTGTGTACAGGTGAAGAAGCATGAATAAATTTAAGGTGCCAATCACATGGCTGCATTATCTTGATTTTGAATGTTTATGTCTCCAGTGTTACGGGGCTGCACTTCTCCAGGTAAGTTGGAAGTATTCCATCACATTCCTGACATGTGTCATGTAGATGGTGCTAAGTATTTGGGAGTCAGCGGCTGAGTTAATTACCTGGCAGTACTTCTGAATGATGAATAAACTGGCTAACCAAAACTTGTGGAATAATATTCCAGTGTGTCTTAATTGCATTTAGGAAGCAATGTCATGCAGACAAAATGGAAGGTGTGGAAATAATATAATGAAATCTGCAGAAATGGGAAGGAAAATAAAAGTGCTACAGTACTTTGTTCGATATTTTTCCCCTTCTATTTAACATTGGTGATTCAGTTCTTAAAGAAGGAAGAGATATCACGGGAGTATTTTTTACAAAGGGACAAGCAGTGGAAGCCACGACACCGGCCATACCTGGCTGGTCTGAGTTTGCCACCGGGTTAGAGCAGTCTCAGGCACCTGGAGAGATGCATGACACTGAAAGAAGGTCAATGACCTTCTCCACTATGCAGCGTAACTGTCACTATTTTCTTTCCAAACCTTCAGACTCACTCTACCTTTGCTACTGTAGCAACTCTCCACCAAGCTTCATGCTCTGCTGGACATTAATGTGTCTGTTCAGATGCTTTTGGTACCTAATATATGACATGTTTTACAGTACTGCACTGCATCTTTAGGAATCTTGGCCATATAAAATGGCTGCATATTGATGCTTGATTTTTCCATATTCCGACATGCCCTGCCATTGGATTTTCACTTGCTACCCACAATATCTCCTTACAATATCTTGACGAAATGGCAATCTGATGAACAGCTATCCATTTCTCGTCTACACTTCTACGTGGATATCTCCATTGCCTCATTATATCTGGATTGAATATGGTGACATTTCAGAACTCCTTTAACCTCAGCTTCAATGTGGGTTGATTGTGCTAACATGCTGAGCTCCCAACTTATTTTCTGGGCCTCAATTAAGGAAGACACACCAAACACTTTTTTTTTGAAATCCCCTATCCTTAGAGAATGGTTTAGCTACTCTATCATCTGTCTGTTGTGTTGCTTTGAATTGTGGTGCAACATGTTGTTGAGCACTTACTGTGGTCACCACACTGCAGCTTGTTCCTTTAACTGTTTCATTTCCTTAACTTTATTCAGACTTCCTGTGGTTATAGGAGAAGGTAAAACTTACATTGTTGATAGAAAAAATCACCAGGAAATAAGTCAACTCCAACCAAGGACAATATCTTAACTCTTTCTCAACTGTTCTGGGCATCAGGTCACATTATCATTAAATTGGCTCAAGTGGTTGAATAGCCCACTCCTGTTCCCATGGAATAGGTATGCACTCTCTAATTATCCTATTTATTGAAGCTTTGACTATCTGTGGAGGAAAAGCAATGTGCTTCTCCGCAAAACGTCATTGTGTGTCTTGTGTTTCCCTTAATATAGTTACAGGTTTAACTGTATCATTTAAAGAAAAAGGAGTTACCTTTCCTTTTGTTTTAAATTCTCTTATCTTTCATTTACCTTTATTCATTTCACCGGCACATTGCATGGTGTTTACCTTCAATCTCATTATTGTAATTAGCACAATGTTTTGGTTGTACTTTGCTTGTGAGTTCCTTTTTAAAAACTCACTCTTATGAATCCCAAGAAGTCCGATGTGTTGCCTGTGCAACATTCAGCATTCAGAATGAAAATATCCCACTTTGTTGCAATGGAAACACTTAGTCTATAACTCTCATTGCTCCTTTCCAGTTTCAAAAAGAATTCCTGGGGCATTCTCAACTGTCTGTCTTTACCTTGGTTACTTTTCCTTCTTTTCATTCTCCCAACTGCTTTCCTTTCTGGATTTATGATCTTGATCGATCAGCTCATGATGGTAAGCTATTTCTGTTGCACGTTTAATAGTTGCAATTCCTCTGGTCATCAACATATGCTAGAATTACTAAACCTGTGAATTTTAAAATTATTCTAGAAGAATAATTTCCCTGTGATCTTCTTATGTGGTATTTACTCCTAATGCTGGTTAGCACTGATCAAACTACTTTGAATTTGAAAGCATAATGTAGGCTTGCCTAGGCATTTTCCTTTAAATGCTTAACCTTTTGCCTGTAGGCTTCAGGATCTGATGCATACATAATTCATAGAAACCTCCTCTAACAGTGATGCATAAATCCCATGCTTTATCTGTCAACCTGCTTTGCAGCAACCTGTTCTGAGGAGGGGTCACTGGACCCAAAATGCTAATCTTGATTTCTCTGCACAGATTCTCTGCTGAGCTTTTCCAGCAATTTCTGTTTTTGATTCTGATTTCCAGCATTCATAGTTCTTTCAATTTTTTTTTAGCCTGCTTTCCATGGTCTATACTCTGCTATCCTTTGGCTGTTTTATTTGTTTTGATGTCCTTTAAATGACATAAAAAATGACTCCACATACTTTTCCTAAAAAGTTTGAAGGACCTGTAAAAATTTAAACATTTCCTACTGGACTGTAGAGAATGATGAGGATTTATGCTATGACAGCTGCCTTCTGCATCTGAAGCATCTTTGTTTTAATTGTAGTTTTCGAAGACAGGTTTTTTGAAATTTCTCTCTTGCCTTTTTAGTCCTTTTGCAATTCAAGTTGTAGTCTGTTAAATTGTTTTTGGTGGTCTTTGTCTCTTTTCTTCAACTTCAAGTCAAAGTTCCATTTCCCTTTTTGTTTCAAGCTGTCTTATACTCCAGTTGCCTCAGCTGTATTTGGATTCTCTCTGACTCAAATGACTGACTCTACCCTTTGTATTTGCACTAACACAAATGTGGCTTCAATATTTTAATTAAATCTGTCTTCTTGGCCTATGTAGGAAACTCCACCTTTGACTCTTTTACTAATTCTATTACTTTAGCCTTCCTGAATTCTTGTAAAACAGGGAGGGATAACTCCTCCATCTGAAGCCACTTTTAGTGCTTATTTTATAGTTTGAGACTCCTTGCATCTGCCCGTTCAGTCTTCTTATTCACCTTTTAAACCTGTCTTGTGTACAATCAAAAATCTGGCAAACTTTTGCCAAAGTTTTTGTCATAACCCTGATGGGAAGAATGCATGAGTAATCATGCCCTGATATCCAATGAGATGCTACGGTACATATTCTGGTTTCCTTGTTGAGTTTTTTTTTGACATCTATCTTGTTTGGTAACTGTGGTAATGGGAGGCTGAATATTATTGAGGTGAGTTGTAGCATTAATAAGGTGTTTGATAAGGCTTAGTCCCATTTATTTGGCATCTTGCTGCTGCCCAGCTTGTGTAAAGTGTAAAGGATGGAGTGAGACCACCCTGAGGCCTTGCCACACTTGCTTGATTCTGTCCCACATCATGCCATATCCTACCTTGCTGAGATCTGTCTTCTCTGAGTGTTTGGCTAATCTACGTGTCAAGAAAACAGCATTCATCTCCAAGGTAGAACATCATTTTTATTGTATAAAGAAGTTTATTGATTTTTCTTTAATTGCACAGAGCAGTAGCATCTGCAAAAAATTCAGTAGTCCATAGTGAATTATTTAAAATGTCAACAATAACCTCAGTATTACATACAAAGGTCATTCATATTGGCACAAAAATCAATCCTCGTCACGAGTACAGCTAGAATATTCCAAATCCGTCACATCACAAGGTACTAATTGCATATTATAAATAGATTGTAAATTATTGCTGCTTACAACAACAGTTTCAGGGCTGTGAACTGTTAACAAGTTTAAATCAAAAATGGGAAAATAAATATTTTCAGTTGATTCCTTATTTAGCAGATGGATTTTAACTGCTTTAATGATTAACAGGTTCCATGACCATTAAGTGTCAGGAAGAGGATTTTTTCCCTTTTGTTGATTTGGCATTTCCAGTTAATTTGCTTAGCATCTGTTAACTAGATGTTTTTATGCTCCTCCCGAAATTCCTGACTCTTGTCTTTGATGAATGACTGACTTCAAACATTAAACTTTAACATAACACTCCAATCACCATTGGTTTGCTGGATCTGGTGAGTTCAAATTTTTTCTACAAAAACTAATATCTTTTTCATTAAAAAGAAACAGAATTCACAGCAAAAGAAAAATTTAAAAATATCAATCTGGTTTTAAATTGTGGACTTTGCTTACTTCATGGTGCCTGAAACAGAAAAGGATACACTACCTGTTCATAGAATTGTAGAATCCCTACAGTGTGGAAACAGACTATTCAGCCCATTGAATCCACACAAACCCTTTGAAGAACATCCAACCCCAACCCAGCCCTCCCCCCACCCTATCCCAATGAACCTGCATTTATCATGGCTAATCCACCCAGCCTGAACATCCCTGAACTCCACAGGCAATTTAGCATGGTGAATCCACCAAACCTGCACATCTTTGGACTGTGGGAGGAAACCCACCCATGAACGGGGAGAATGTGCAAACTCCACACACACGGCTACCCGAGGCTGGAATCAAACCCGGGTCCCTAGCAGGGAGGAATAAGATTGTACTTTTTAAATAGTATGTTTAATATGATTTATCAGTGATTGAATAACTTATTCAGACATAACTCTTTGTGAGTTGTAAAATGTTAATTATTAAACTGAACTGATTCTTCATAATTTGTCGAGTAAATTTTGCAGGACAACAAAATACATTTAACAAATAATATTTACAACAATAAAAAATGTCTGATTCGTTTCAATCTTAATCTAATGTGCTGAGACATATTTTTAAGGAAAATTGACACAACTGAAAACTAAGTTCCCAGTGCGTTTTCTTTGTTTGACATTGCACTGTATCACCCAGAACCCCCCAAACATATATCCTCAGTTTTCTCCATTTGTTTTATATGGTGACAATCTGCCAGATTATCAAAAAATATAAATTGCGGCCCTGATATGTACCTTGAAGACACCCAAATAAACCTCTCAAATGCCTTTGTCAATGCCTCCAATGCTTGTCCACTTACTCGTCGAACATGCAGTATGGATGAATTGCAGTTTTCCCTGTTAAACATTGGGAATGTCAATACCACCGTATTCAATCTCCACCTCAAACAAATGTGCTCCCACCATTGATTCTAGTTTCAGATTTCTGTTCACCATATCAACATTTCACTTGACTGTTATGAAACATATATTTTATTTGACTCCTGCCCTAAAATCCTTTGTCACGAAGTTTATGTATTTCAATGTCTGTCACATCATCCATCTGCACTCCTGCCTTTGGATATATCATGCTGCAGCCCTGATCCAAACATTTTAGTTTCAGACTCGGTTATTTTAATGGGTGTCATGCTGTCATACTGTCATCTGCCCTCCATGAACGTCAACATGTACTAAGTTCTGCTACTTGTATCCTGTTTTTTGTCAAGTTCTGCTCCTTCATTACTCCACTGACCTCTGAGTCTCATTGGCTTCCAAACCTCAAATTTAAAGTTTGCATCTTTGCGCTTAAATGTCTTCAATGCCTCACTTACCCCATCTCTGAAATTGTCCATACCTACAATCATCCAAAACATCCTATATTTCTCCAATTCAAGCTATTGTGCAGCCCACCCTTGCCTGGTGGTACTATTGATAATCTAGAGACCTGAGTAATGGACACAAAATAGTAAACATCACCCTCACTGGAATCAGATTCACCAGGAAAGAGGAGAAGAACAAACAGCTCCCATTCCTGGATGTCATGGCGGAACACAGGGCAAATGGGGAATTCCTAACCAAGGTACACAGGAAAGCCACACGCACTTACCAAGTACTGAATTTCAACAACAACCACCCTCACACACATAAACGAAGTGAGAACATTATTTAAACAGGCAACAACACATTGCAGCAGCACAGAGCTACACCAAGAAGAAGTGTACTTCTTTCAAGTATTCAAAGACAATGAATATCCAAAAAAAAACTGGGTCAGAAGATACCTATCACACACATGACAACAGAAACGTACTACACGACCCGATACACTCACCATCTTTCATCAGGCACACATCTGAACTGACCACAAGACTCATATGACCACTGGGCATCAGAGTAGCACACAAACCCCCATCAACCCTACACCAACTGCTAAATCAAGCAAAGAACCACTACCGACTATGGATCATATACAAGATTCCTTGCAAAGACTGTGACAAACACAACATTGGACAAACAGGATGGAAATTAACCACAAGGGTACACCAGCATCAACTGGCAACAAAAAGGCATGACCAATACTCACTTATCTCCATTCAAATGGATAAGGCGAACCATCAATTCGATTGGGATAACACCAGGATCCTCGGACAAGCAGATAAAAACACAGGAATTCCTAGAAGCCTGGTCCTCCACTAAGAAGGCCATCAGTACACACATTGAGCTAGACCCCACATACACTCCATTGCGAAGGAAAACCGGAAGTGAGGTAATCCAGCTCAATGGATACCAGAGTTTAAAATCACAGGTGGGAAAACAACGGCGCTTCATCGGAGGTTGCACTGATGACGTTAACCAGCAGGGTAATGAAATGTATGCGGAGCAACAAGCCAGCTCGGCGAGCCAACCAACCCGACAACATCCACAACCCGAGCTACAAATCTACTCTAAAACGTTATGGAACTCATTTGCCTGTGATTTTAGGGCGGGGTAGCTAGGGCTAAAAGGCAGAATGTAATACACAGATAACAGTTTGACATCCTAACTTAGACTATTTTGAATTGTTGGTGCCATGTCTCTGTTGTGTATCCTGCATGGTATTACATTACCCTTCAGAAAAGGAGAATGATTTCACAATGCAGTAATGATGATGTGATTTGATATCACTGAATGTTATACACAATTCTAGAGTCGATATGGGTGAACAATTTTTAGTTCCCAAACTGAGCCTCATTAAGCAGGAAGATGTTAAACAAAAGCTGTGACATCTCCTGACAGACAGTAAAGGAAGCCAGAGGCCATCATAATATGTATCTATTCCCTGGCACTTGCTGTGACCATGGAACACGTTCTGTTTCTGACTCCTACTCAAAAAAAAAATCACTGAGGAGAAAAATTACAGACAATTATGAGAAGCAAGAATCATCACACAGCCATAATACATTAAAAAGATTGCCAAAGACCATAACATTTTGATCAGTGTTAAGAATAACACATAACTTTAAATTGAACTTTTCTTCTTTATATTATGTGTTAAGAAGAGGGAGATATTGTTTATTTTCATTGCTCAGTACTGATGTAGGTTGTTGACTAAATTTCCAGAGACCTGTTTTGTTACAGCTCATTAAAATATGTGGTGAGGTTTTAAACCTTTGAGGCGAATGGTTCAGATCGCTGGGGAATCTCAGACTTGAAGGACATACCTGTTGATTGAGTCAGTGGCAAGTTGTGTGGGAAAAGATACTTGACTCATTTGCAGATGCTGCTGGCCACAGTAGGAGTGATCACCATACAGTCCTAGGAAAGGCAAAGTTCCATCTTCACACTGAGGATGGCCTCCATCATGTTTGTGGCACTACCACTGTGGTAACGGAGTTAGATTAGGGAAGGTGGTGTTGTAGTGGTTACGTTTCTGGAGTAACAATCCAAAAGGCTAGGCCAATGTTCTGAGAACCTGGGTTTGAATCCCATCTTGGTAGATGATGAAATCTGAATTCAATAAAATAAGGAGCTTGTCTAATGGAGATCATGTAACCAAAATCAATTGCTGATATACCCACCTGGTTCACCAATGTGGTTTCGAGAAAGAAATCTGCACTCCTTACGTCGTCTGGCCTACATGTGATTCTTAAATTAGGGATGCACTTCAAATGCCATAGATGCCCGCATTCCATAAATGAATTAAAATTGAGTTTGAACAAATCCAGGAACTGAGAATTCGAGGACCATTGGTAACCATAGAGTTATACTCAACCACAATCTGAAACCTTATGAGCTGGCATTTCTGCCACTCTACCACTTACTACGAAGCCAGGGAATCTGTTCGGGCCCAGAGATGAGTGCAGGAGGCTATGCCGGGAAGGACTCCAGGTAAAACTAAAAATCACTCATCAGTTTGGTGAAGCTGCAACAGAGGACTACTTGTGTGCTGACAGAGTAAGCAAGAAGTGATAAAGCTCAGCAATTTAACGCCAGCGGATCAGATCTAAGCTCTGCACTCCTGTCACATGTGAATGGTGGTGGACAATTATAAACTCACTGGTGGGGAAGTTTCACAAATACCCCTGTCCTCAAATGATGAGGGAACCCAGCAGATCAGTGCAAAAGAATAGGCTGAAGCATTTGAAATATTCTTTACACAGAAATGCTGAGGGAAGGATCCATCTTAACCACCTCCGAAGCCCCTAGCATCACAGGCACCAGTCTTCAGCAAATTTGACTCACTGCATGTGACATCAAGAATCCGCTGAATGCACTTGAACCTGGCTGAAGATATGTCCTTCAAAAATTGTTGCATTCCTAGCCAATTAGTTTACTCTTGATGATCAGGAAAGTAATGGAAGGTGTCATCAACAGCACTATCAAGCAGCACTCACTTGGTAACAAACTGCTCATTGATGTCCAGTTTGGGTTCTGCCAGGGCCAATCAGCTTCTGACCTCATTACAACCTTGGTTCAAACATAGACAAAAGAGCTCAGTTTCTAGAGGTTAGGTGAGTGTGACTGCTCTTGACCACATCAAAGCCACATTCAACGGAGCTTGGTATCAAAGAACCCTAACAAAAGCAGAGTCAATGGAAATCTGCATTCATTCACTGATCAGACTCATAGCTGGCATAAAAGAAGATCATCTCAGCTCCAGGACATCTCTGCAGGAGTTCCTCAGGATAGTGTCCTAGGCTCAGCCAACTTCAGCTGCTTCATCAATGATCCTCCTCCCTCATAAGGTCAGAAGTGGAGATGCTTCCTGTTGATTGCATTATCTTCATCATCATTCATGATTCCTCAGATACTGAAGCAGCCATGTCCAAATTTTGCATGATCCGGACAACATTTGGATCTAGTCTGATATGTGACAAGTAACATTCATGTCCCCAATGCAGGTCATGACCATCTCAAGCGAAAGAGCATCAAACAAATAAGATTCAATGACATTACTAGTGCACAATCCCCTACTATCAACAAGTTGGGGTTTACTGTTGACCTGAAACTGAATTGAACTAACCACATAAATATTGTGACTACAAGTGCAGGTTAGAGGCTCGGTGTCCTACAGCAAGCAATTACACTTGTGACTTCCCAAATCCTATACAAGAGGGATAAAATTCTCCCGATATGCCTGGCTGAGCCACTCACTATCCTGACTTGGAAATATATTGCCATTCCTTAAGTTGTTGCCATGTCAAAATTCTGAACCTCCCTCCCTAACAGCATTGTGAGTAAACCTACATTAAATGGAATGAAGCAAATCAAGAAAGCAGCTTACCATCACCTTCTCAGGGTAAGTAGTGATGGGCAATAAATGTTGGCCCAGCTAGCAACACCTGCATCTCATGAATGCAAACATACTCAAATCATGAGATAAGAATTGTTCAATACCTTAATTCACCTGCGCAACGAATAAACTCTTATGTCTCTTAATCTTTGAATCCCTGAACCAAACCCAACCTAATGATCAATATGTTAGTCCACTCTGCTCTTTCTTTTGTCAGTTTTGTATTTTTAAATTGGCTTGAAAAAACAATTGGCAATAAAACTTAAAATTCCGTCACTGGCTGTAACTGAAATTGATTTTGAATACTAAATCTTTGTTGAAATCATTGAAACTCTGAACAAATCTTCAGCATTTGTCATAAGGCTGCATTTCATTTCATGGACATTCGTGTTTTAACCCAGAAAGCAGACTTCATTGAATGCTAGAAAAGATTACTGGACATGTTGAAAGGAGTGGGCTTTTCTTTTGCATCTGCTGCAGCAGTGTCAAGGGTGAATGTTTTTTTAAGAAGTGCTCGATAATACTTCTCCAAGATATTAGATCTCACATTTATTTTTCCATTGTCTTTTGGCACTTTGGACATTTCTGCAGTGATAAATTGACATAAATCAATAATTAACCAGGCCATGTTTGTTTGCAGCGGTCTCCTGTTGTGTGCAATTGAAAGATTTTGTGCTGAGAGAAAGCAGAAAGGCAAGTTTATGCACAGCCTGTGAAAAACACAGGTCTCAGTTCCAGCCCCTTTCTTTTATCTGGGAGATCTGGACTATAAACCATACTTCCAGAAGTGTCTTATTTTATCTCAGTAATCCCAACTCCACTGTCTCTGGAATCAGGATGCAAAATCGTAAAAAAAGTGAAAGAATTTACTATGAATTCATGTGTTAGTATTTTATAAAAAAATACAGATTTACTGTTAGTTGATAAACCTGTATAGAGGTTTATTTTATCTCTTGCAAGTTGTATGAAAGTACTTTTAGTTCTGCACTTTGTCCATGATTATACAGGTAGACTAAGAGTCTGGTGTTCAATGATCCATGCTATTCCTTCATGTCTCCATTTAATTTTCTCCTGTTTCCATTCCAAGTTAAGGCTGATTAACATTCCCATAAGGAGGAGAATTGAGTTCCATGCTTTCAAATGTTATATGTTCAGTCAGGTGCACTATCGTTAGTCCCATCACTCATTGCACTGGTTGGAACATACATTTAAATATTTCACCCAATTAAAGATATTGCCAATTCTATACCACATTCAGAATAAAACAAAAATCAGCCAGGTTTCTTCCATAAACAGCTAAGCTCCTGATTTATTTCAAGAATAGTACTTATTTAAGAAAGATGCTGAATAGATTAACACAGTTTGAAATACGTAAGTTAATTATTTATCCTTCTAAATGACCTTCACACATGCACATACAACTTTCTGTATGGAGATTAACTCTGGGGAAAAACACTTTTGGCCAAAAATATTATTCATTCTCAGAGAAATAAAAGAATAGAAATGAAATGTTCTAGATTGTCTTTAGTCAGAAGCCCTTGTGCACACAGATGGGACAATTAGTGCAGACATTTCTCATTGGGATCTTCAAATGCAGTTGGGACAAGAGATATCCAGAGGGAGTCCTCAGAAAGCCTTTCAGGGAGAACAGCTGGCTGAATTGTTCCCTGGTGAAATCGTGAGGTTAAGATCCTATTGCAAGATTGAGAGCCAAGCTTAATTTTGATGACAAATTGCATCCCTCATGGTATAGTTGTAAGATTTGAGATGTTTGTCTTCAAGCCCTGTCTGATACATAGCCAATTTGCTCAGTTGCATTGTTCCCACGTTTGCAAATGACACAAAGGTAAGTGGAAAGACAGGTAGTATTGAGGAAGCATGGAGGCTGCAGGAATAACCTGGACAGCTAGGAAAGTTGGCAAAGAGGTGACAAATGGAATGCAATGTGCAGAAGTATGAGGTTATGCATTTCTGGATGTGAGTTTGCTCGCTGAGCTGGAAGGTTAGTTTTCAGACGTTTCGTCACCATTCTAGGTAACATCATCAGTGAGCCTCCGACGAAGCTTCGTCGGAGGCTCACTGATTATGTTACCTAGAATGGTGATGAAACATCCAAAAAAAATCTAACCTTCCAGCTCAACGAGCAAACTCACATCCAGAACCTCAACCTGAGCTACAAATCTTCTCAAAACTCGTTATGCATTTCGTTAAGAAGAATAGAGGTGTAAACTATTTTCTAAATGGGAAGGCTTCGGAAACCTGAAACAAAGGGACTTGGAGTCCTATTTTAGGACTCTCTTAAGGTTAACATACTGGTTCAGTTGGTGGTTAGGAAGCAAATGCAGTGCTGGTATTCATTTCAAGAAAGCTAGAAAACAAGAGCAAGGATGAACTGCTAAGGCTATATAAGGCTCTGGCCATTTGGAATATTGTGAGCAGTTTCTGGCTGTATGTCTAAGGAAGGATGTGCTGGCATTGGAGAGTGTCTGTAAGAGGTTTACGTGAATTATCCAGAGGATAAAGGAGTTGTCATATGAAGAATGGGTGAGGACTCTGGAACTGTACTTGATGGACTTTAGAAGGATGAGGAGTGTCTCATTGTAACTTACCGGTTTGTGAAAGGCCTGAATGGAGTGGAAGTGGACAAGATGTTCCCATTAGTAGGACAGACTTGGACCTGAGGGCAGAGCTTAAAGTGAAGGGATAACTCTTTAGAACTGAGATGAGGAAGAATTTCTTGAGACAGATGGTGGTGAATCTATGGAACTCATTGCTGCAGATGTCTGCAGAGGCCGAGTTGTTGAGTGTATTTAAGACAGGGTAAATAGTTTCTTGATTAGTAAGGGAATCAAGGTTTATAGTTAGAAGCATCAGAATGGAGTTGAGAGACATATCAGCCATGATCAAATGGCGGAGCAGACACAGCGGGCTGAATGGCCTAATTCTGCTCCTATGTCTTATGGTCTTATAGTTATTTATTTTTAACTGTTACTTTGCAGGAATTTGATGTTATAACCTTAATTGCCCTATTGTAATTTTTGTTGCTTATGAAAATTCAAGACAGTGATTTTCTTGTTATTGTTTTATTTAATACAATTAATAACCTGTAATAATCAAAAGCATATAACATTTCAAACATATTGATAAAGGACTTCAGTGGCAAAATGAATGTGTTTGGTCAATATTGTTGTGATTTTAGCTTTGAGTAAATGGAGTGGTGATTTTCTTTGTAGAAATACAATGTTATTTTCACAAGCTCTCTTTTCTTTTCAATAAGCACACATAATCACTGTCCCACTCCTGCTTTCATTGCCTCCCATCTGTTTCTCAACTGTTCACACTAAGAATTTTTTATCACCTAGTTATCCTTTATACCGTAGTAACTGTTAGATAAGTAGTCATTTTAATTTATCGTCCCAAATCTGTTGATGGCGGTAAATCATTGTGATATGATTGATATTCGCTAGCTACCTTACACCACCTTGCTACATTGGCTCTTGTTCATGTCTAAATCAGGAGAGCAGGCAGCCCAACTCTGAGGCCAAAGGCTAAAACAGACCTTGTCCTCCCTGGATATTCATACCAGTGTGTTTCACAACAGAGGTCATATGGACTGATATGACATGTATATGACTTGCAGATGGACATATGAATTAGAAATCATGCATCCTTTGAGTACATCAGAATTAGGAGCAAAAGTAGACTATTTGACCTCTCATGCATTTTGTGCTGGTCATGGCTGACTTGATTATGGCTCAATTCTACTCTCCTGTCTACTCCCAAGATTGTTGACTACCTTGTCAACTGCTAATCTTTCTAATTTAGCCTTTAAAATAATCAATGATCAGGAGTTAGGCACTTGGCTGATATTTAGGCACCATGGCTTGTTATCATGCTAATTATCATGCCCATGCTTTCTGAGATCTGCCAGTGTAGAGAAGAGCAGGAACGAAAATTGAATCTTTTCTGGGGTTGCGAGGCTCCATAATTGGCGTGGCATTGATCCACCAGGTCATTTCAAAAGCCCTGCTTTTTCTTTTATTGCTTTATTTAAACTCCTTACTTAGCCACATTTTATTATAATAATAATCACTATTTGGAAAGTATAATCTCCTAAACTTCAAACCGCAGGATATATTGTCAGTTTTAGCACAAATAGTATTAAAATGGATTTAATGACAGTTTTTTTTATCTTTGCCTTTTATTTGTTGAGAAGTTATTTATAAAGAAAACTCAAGTGACAATCAAAATTCATCACACTAAACACATTCCTGGCAGTAGTAATAGATTAAGGGATTACAGGGGTAGGCATTACAACATTTTAGACAATCCCAGTCACAAAATCACTTTATAGTTTCAAGCCCGGTGTTTAGCAACTTATCTGTAAGCTAATATCTACAAAACAGGTTTTCGCAAAATGAAAATTCTGAAATCATATAAAGTTACAATGTGGTTTATAAATTTCCTAAAGGATGTGTTCAGTTCACATCTTTGCTTTTAAGTGGTGTGCTTGCTGACTGCATTTTTGAACATCTAAAGAATTACACCAGACAGTGGTAACTTAACGTCAGAATGCATCCATTGTTACATTCATTCAACATGTTTAAATTAATGGATGTAGAAGGTTAAGACCTGCCCGATTTCTTTGAAACTGCAACGGGTCACGTGGTTAAATATTAGTCTCTATCACATTAACTTATTTTGACATTTTGTCAGAGGGAATATGATATGGAGGAGCTGAAGTACAACATTTCTGATTGGTGTTAAAGCCACTGATCAAGCAGAAACACAAGGCATTCAGCGAATTAGCTTTGTGGAGGTGAGGGCCGAGACCAATCAAGGGGTCCAGCAGGAAGTCATTGGGCCTAACATTACCTCATGGGGTCGGAAATCTGGGTACCATTTTTATAGGACACCCACAGGCATTCACTCCTTGCCATCCAGGAGCATCAGCCTGGCTGTCTATAAGAAGTTTGTGATCCTTGGAATTGCTAATGATGATCATATTGAAAAAAAATCACATCGAGTTCACTAGTGTTCTTTAGGGAAGGAAACTGCCATCCTTACTTGGTTAGATCCACATGTGACTCCAGAACCACAGGAATATGGTTGGCTCTTAAATGCCATCTGAAGTGGCCTAACAAGCCATTCAGTTGTATTAATTGCCAGAAAGTTTCAAAAAAGGAATGAAACTAGACAGATCTCCTGACTTTGACTCAGGCACCAGAAATGATGATGGCAAACCCAGCCTCATTTCCTCTGGAAAGGAAACTACAATGTTCAGGAGTCCTGAAATTGAGGACCCAAAGAAGTCTCTTGGCACAAGGCCAAACACGGGTAAGGTAAAATCTTGCTGACTACTATGTATGCCCTGTCCCCATACCCAATCTGAATTCAAATGTCCATCACTAAAAGTGGCTTGGCAGCACTGCTACAAACCAGGGTGGTCAAGTCCTAAAAGAGATTGCTGGTAGACTGGGTCTGCGGCTGGTGGTGAGGGAACCAACAAGAGAAGAAAAACATACTTGACCTCATCCTTACCAATCTGCCAGCTGCAGATGCGCCTGTCCACAACTGTATGGTAAATGTAACCACACACAAAGCTCTGGCTTCACACAGAGAGCACCCTCACTATCACTGTGCTAAATGGGATAGATTTCAGAAAGATTGAGTAACTCAAGATTGGTCTTCCATGAGGTACTATGTGCCATCAGCAGTAGCTAAACTGTACTCCAATATAGCCTGCAACCTCATGGCCCGGCATATCCCTGTTTGTAAATCTGTTGGTACATGTTTTCAAATTTTTGTATCTACTACTCAATGGAAGAGGGCGGAAGGCAGTATAACTGGAGCAGGAGGGGTCTTTGGTTATACTGAGGCAGTGGAAAGTATAGATGGAGTCAATGGAAGGAAGGCCGGTCTTTGTGATGGGCTGCCTTCACAACTTGTGGTAATTTCTTGTGTTCTTGGGCAGAGCAGTTCCCGTACCAAGTTGTGATAATCTAGGTGAGATGCTTTCTATGGTGTATCTGTAAAAATGAGTAAGAGCCATTGTGGACATGTCAAATTTCCTTAGGCTTCTGAGGAAGTAGAGGCGTTGGTGTCCTGTCTTGGCCTTGATGGCCCAGGACAGACTGTCAATGATATTTACTTTTAGGAACTTGAAGCCCTCAACACCCTCCATCTTCAGCACTATTGATAATGACAGGGTTGTGTTCCCCACTCCATTTTCTGAAGTTGATGACGAGCTCCTTCATTTAGCTGTCATTAAAGGAGAAATTGTTGTCTTTAACTATGCCTCTAGCTGTCTATCTCTTTCCTGTACACTGTCTCTCGTTGTTTGAAATCCGACCCACTGTGTGTTGCCATCACCAAATTTTCAAATGGAGTTACAGCTGAATTTGGCCACGCAGAGATGAGTCTATAAAGAGTATAGTAAGATGCTGAGTACAGCCTTGTGGGGCTCTGGTGTTGAGGATTATTGTGGAGGAGAGGAGAGGAGGTGTTGTCGCTTATCCTTACTGATTGTAGTCTGTGGGTCAGGAAGTCAAGGTTCCAGCTGCAGAGGTGGGAGCAGACCCCTAGCTCTCAGAGTTTGGAAATAAGTTTTGTTGGAATTATGGTGTTGAAGATGGAGCTAAGGCCAATAAATAGGAGACTGGTGCAGGTGTCCTTGTTATCTAGAAATTCCAGGGGTGAATGTAGGGCCAGGGAGATGGTGTCTACAATGGACCTATTGTGACAGCAGGTGAAATATAGTGGGTCAAGGCAATCTGGGAGGCTGGAGTTGATGTGTGCCATTACTACCCTGTCAATGCACCACCTAATGATGGATGTCAGAGCCACCAGGCAGTAGTCATAAAGGCATGCTGCCTAATTTTTCTTTGGCACTGGGATGATAATGGCCTTCTTGAAGCAGGTGGGAAAATCACATCGTAGCATGGAGACATTAAGATGTCTGCAAATACTCCCATCATCTGGTCCGTGCAGAACCCGAGTACACTGTCGGGGACCCCATTTGGACCAGTCGCTTTCCATGGGTTCACCCTGAAGAAGGCCGATCTGACATCTGCAGTGGTAACTGTGGGTACAGGGGCACCCGAGGCTGTCGGGGCAAGTGACATCATTTCACTGACCTTCTGTTCTGAATGATCTACCCAGTTCAATGGAAAGTGCAGGAGGCCATGTCAGAAGCAGCACCCGGCATGCCTGAAAATAAGGTGTCAGCCTGGTCAAGCAGTCAAACAGGACTACTTGCATGCCGAACAGCATAAGCATCAAGAAATAGAGCTAATGATTCTACAACCATTGGATCAGATCTAAGCTCTGCAGTCTTGCCGCATTTAGTCATGCATGATGGTGGACAATTAAACAACTCACAGGAGGATGACGGCACCACAAATATCCCCATCCTCAGTGATGGTGGAGCTTGGCATCTCGGTGCAAAAGATAAGACTGAGGCATAAGCATTTTCAACAATCTTCAGGCAGGAGTGCTGAGAGGATGGTCCATCCTGGCTTCCTCTAGAGTTCCCCAGTAACATGGATGCCAGTCTTCAGTCAATTTGATTAACTCCATGTGACAATAAGAAATGGTTGGAGACACAGGATCCTGCAAAAGCTATGGAACTTGACAGCATTTTGGAAATAGTGCTGGAGAGAATTGCTCCAGGACTTGCCACTCTCCCACCGAAGCTATTCCAGTACAGTTGCAACATTGGCATCGGCCTGATAAGGTAGAAAATTATTTCAGTTTGTCCTATGTACATCTAACCCAGCCAATTACTGCTCCATCTGTTCTCAATCATCAGTAACGTGATGGAAGGTGCCATCAATAGTGCTATCAAGCAGTTCTTGCTTAACAGTAACTTGCTAAAGTTTAGGTTCTGTCAGGACCACTCAGCTCCTCACCTCCTTACAACCATGGGCGTCAGTCATCTCAGCTCCAGGATATCTTTGTAGGAATCCCACAGGTTAGAGACTGAGGCCAAACCATCTTTAGCTGCTTCATCAATGACCTTTCTTCCATCACAAGATCAGAAATAGGATGTTCTTTGATGATTGTGCAAAGTTCAGCACTATTTTTGACTCCTCAGATAGTGAAGCTCCCCATGTTCTAATGCAACAAGATCTGGACAATATCCAGGCTTGGGCTGGCAAGTGGCAACTAATATTCATGCCACACAAAAGCCAACCAATTACTATCTCCGTTAAGAGACAATCTAAGCACCGTACGTCGACATTCAGTGGTGTTACTATCAATAAATTCCTGCACTATCAACATTCTGGGGATTACCATTGGCCAGAAACTTTTTTAGACAAATACAGTGGCTACAAGAGCAGATCAGATGCTAGGAATACTGCAACAAGTATCTCATCTCCTGATTCCCTAAAGCCTGCATACATCAGAAGTGTGATGGGATGCTCCCCACATGCCTGGATGACAGCAGCTCTAACAACGCTCAATAAGTTTGGCGCCATCCAGGACAATGCAGCCGGTTTGATTGGCATCACTTACACAAGCATTCACTCCATCCACCACTGATGCTCGGTAGCAGCAGTGTTTACTAGATAAAGATGCACTGCATCTTTAGAGCCTTTGCACTTTCCAAACCCATAGCACTTCCATCTAGAAGGACAGGGACACCACCATCTGCAAGTTCCCCTCCAAGCCACTCACTGTCATGCCTTGGAAATATATCACCATTTTGTCGCCTGGAATTCCCTCCCTTAGGGCATTGTGTGTCAACCCACAGCACATAGACTACAGTGGTTCTAAAAGGTAGCCCATCACCACCTTCTCAAGGGCAACTAGAGACGGCAATAAATGTTAGTCCAGCTATTGGAGCCCATGTCTGATGAGTGAATAAGAAAGAATTGGTACTCTGTCTCCCACTCAATTTAAGTTCCCTGCTTTGCCTCATTTTAACCTCCCTGGACTTTGCAAGTATCTGGCCTGAATTAGTTTGAAATGTGTGATGCAAGCATCTAGCTAATTTTACATTTTCCTCTGTGACGATTGTTTATTCCATTCTCCCAATACTGCCTCAACTAGTCATAAATTTTCCCTTGCTCCTCAGGACTTGTTCAAAATAAAGTTGGACATTCAGATGGGAGAGTTAATAAGAAGGATAACCTTGCTGGTTGGCATAATGACCGTTTGTCTGCCACCGTCATTTGAATGTGGTCAAGTCCCCAACCTATTAACACACAACATTAGAGTTGTGTGGTGTGGGATGGGGTGGAAAATGAAAAGAAAGAATCTAGGCTGGATTTTACAAAGAATGGCAATCAGTCAGATTGTTGCTTCACACGTACCTTTTTCTGTTCAGGCTGATCTGGGAGAAGGAACACTGTCAGTTTAATGTCTGGACAAGCTGTAAGAGACCGAGGGAGGTGTACTTGAGGGTGAATGGTGTGTTGCAGTGACAGTTTATTAGTTACCCAGGAGTTCGACTAAGTTTTTAATCCTCCAACTTTTCCTGGAACACTATCGACTGTCTGAAATTTCAGGTCTCAGTGCATACTTTGGAAGGTCCCATGATCAGAGGAGTTGCCCATTGCAACCTTTAATTTCTCACGCAGTTTCCTTGGGGCCTGCTGCGTCGGGGATTCTGCAAGGTACCAACATGCAACTCCCCTTATTGCTGCAGGAATGACTACCCAGCATTTGGAAAATCTGAGCTAAAGGAAGGATAGAGGGTTTAATCAGTTGTTGCACTAAGTAACTAAATTGATTTATAAATTTACACTTGAATGAGATATATGTGTTTTAAAGATTGTGGAATAAGTGTATTTATTTTCTTTGAATACTTTAGTGATTTCTATAAAGTTTAATGTTTGGGTGGCTCAGCGGTTCGCACTGCAGCCTCACAGCACCAGAGACCCGGGTTCGATTCCAGTCTCGGGCGACTGTCTGTGTAGAGTTTGCACATTCTCCCCGTGTCTGCATGGGTTTCCTCTGGGTGCTCTGGTTTCCTCCTACAGTCCAAAGATGTGCAGGCTAGGTGGATCAGCCATGCTAAATGCCCGTAGTGTTCAGGGGTGTGTGGGTTATGGGGGATTGGTCTGGGTGGAATGCTTCAAGGGCGGCGTGGACTTGTTGGGCCGACTTGTTTCCACACTGTGGGTAATCTATCTATCTATCTTAATAATTGAAAAGATGTATCTGAGCATCTTTTGAAGTTGCAGCTGTTTGTAATAGAGTTGCTGAAATTTTCTTTGTGGTTTTTAAGATATTCCTTTTTGTTACAACTTCATGGTAATGTGAAATTACAAAGCTATAAAACTTGAAGCTGTCAACATTGATTCAGGAAAAATTGATTCATCAGCTGGTAGCAGCTTGTAGGTTGAACCACTGGAATTCTGGGAGAAAATAAATTCTTCAACCCATCTGGTGTAGCACATCCCAGTGCTGTTAGGAAGGGAGTTTCGGGATTTAAAGGTGATGTAGTTTCAAATTGAGATAGTGTGTAACTTGAGGGGATGTTGCAGGTGACTTGTCTTCTTAGGATCTGCAGTGGTGGCAGAAAATGCAGGACTGGAAAATGCCGCTGAATCAATCACAGTGATAGTACACATCACTGCCCCTGTTTATTGCTCCCTCTTATGGAGGGAGTGCATCTTAAGATGGTGAATATAGTCCCGATGCATGTGGTTGCTTTACACTGGATGGTGCTGAGTTTTCTGAATATTGTTGGAGCTGAACTCAACCAAGCAAATGAAGAGTACTTGATTCACAAAGGAATATGGGAGTCAAAGTTCAGGGTTCTCTTAAGGGTAATATGTAGGATCAGTTGGTTGTTTGGAAGGCAAATAAAATGTTACCATTAATTTCAAGACGATTAGCCTACAAGAGCAGAGATGTAATGCTGAGATCGTATAAGGTTGCGGTCAGACTACATTTGGATTATTGTTAGCAGTTTTGGGCCCCACATCTAGGAAAGGATGAACATATTCGGAAGGGTCCAAAAATAATGCAGGGTATGAAGGACTTGTCATATGAGCAGCAATTGAGGACTGTAGGTCTATCCCCATGGAGTTTGGAAGTATGAAGGAGGATCTGAATGAAACTTACATAATACTGAGAAACCTGGATAGAGGGGATGTGAAGAAGTTGTTTCCAGCAGTAGGAGAGACTAGGACCCAAGGGCACAGCCGCAAAGTGAAGGGGTCATCCTTTAGAAGTGAGATGAGGAGAAATTTCTTCAGCCAGCGGGCAGTGAATCTGTGGAACTTGTTGCTGCAGAGGGCTGTGGAGGCCAAATCATTGAGTGTATTTATACAGATAGATAGGTTCTTGATGAGCAAGAGGTTTAAAGTTAGAGGGAAAAAGCAGGAGAGTGGAGTTGAGAAACATACCAGTTTTGACCCGGTGGCAGAGCAGACTCAATGGGCTGAATGATCTAATTCTGCTCCTAGATTTTATGGACTTATGGTCTTATATTATTCCATCTCACTCTTGACTTGCGCCTTGTCTGAACAGGCTTTGGACAGTCAAGAGGTGAGTTACTGACTGAATTAGTGAAGCTTTTGTTCAGTTGTTACCTCCCAGGATATTCCTGGTGGGGTATTCCACACTGACAATACCACTGAACAATAAAGAGAGAGTGTTGGTTTCTTTCTTGGTGTTGATAATTGTCTGTTACCTGTGTGATACAAATGTCAGTTGTCATACATTAGCCCAGGTGCATGAGTTGGGCTCAGTTGCGCTATACTCTGTAGGTGGATAGCCTATAGCTCCAGTTGTCATCACTCACATCATTATTGGTGTATGTAAAGCTTCCCTGCAGCTAGAATTCAAGAGGTGATCAAAATCCTTCAGAAAGAAAGTCTGGGAGGAGAGAAACGTTGAAAGGGAAGAAATTGACCACAATGTTCTTGATATTTCTCAATATGTTTCTATGGGTTACTGAAAGCCCGTCTGTACCTCTATCATATATTTCAGGTACAGTGATATTTCCATACTTTCACAATTTCAAGTACTCATAATATTTTAGCATTATTTGGAAACTTATGTACTAAGTTAGAGGAGGAATTAGTTTTACTTGTCAGTTCTGCAAAGCACTTATTCTTTTTTAGATGCCAGGAATCATTTTAAACAATGAGTTAAACAATATTTGTAAGAAACTATGAGATTTTAGCGAAAAGACTAGCAAGCCTTCCAAAGAGCGAAAGGGTTTTGCTGACTTGAGTTTTACAACTTAGAGAGATACAGTGTAGGGATACCAGAAACCTGTTTATTCAGAGAGAAAAAGACCATAATGGCTAATGTGCTGTTTGAACACTTGCTCTGTTTAGTTTCAAGACCCATTCCAAATACAGATATGGTACAGCCCTTCACTGTTTTTCCTTTATTTTTCTAATTTTCCTTTGGTTTAGAACTGTGAGTTGAGGTTAAGTGTTGAACTTTGAACAGCAGCTTGTTTTAAAGAGGAAGAAACCAAAGACAGAGATAATGGGAACTGCAGATGCTGGAGATTCCAAGATAATAAAATGTGAGGCTGGATGAACACAGCAGGCCAAGCAGCATCTCAGGAGCACAAAAGCTGACGTTTCGGGCCTAGACCCTTCATCAGAGAGCTCTGATGAAGGGTCTAGGCCCGAAACGTCAGCTTTTGTGCTCCTGAGATGCTGCTTGGCCTGCTGTGTTCATCCAGCCTCACATTTTATTATCAAGAAACCAAAGACAGATATTTGCTGTTGCTAATTGGCCTTGAATATAGAGACTACACAGTGTGGAGCTGGAGGAACACAGCAGGCCAGGCAGCATCAGAGGAGCAGGAAAATTGACCTTTCCGCTCGGGACCCTTCTTTCATTTTCTGAAGAAGGGGGGTCCCGACCGGAAACGTTAATTTTCATGCTCCTCTGATGCTGCCTGGCCTGCTGTGTTCCTCCAGCTCCACACTGTTATCTGTGACTCCAGCACATGCAATTCTTGCTATCTTTGAATATAATGCAACTTCATCACTGTTTTAACGACACTGTAGACAAATCAGCACGGAGCTGTTGCTATGTCCTGGGGTGACAGCTGGTAGGAAGTTGGCTTGGCCAATCACCAGAGGACTAACCGGCTAACCACAGAGAATTTTGATTAGAAACAGAACAAAAAAGTTCTGACGGGGTTTTTGGCACGCAAGTTTTTTGAAAGCTTCAGCTGATTTTCTTTTTGTCTCTTTCTTTCTGTTGAGTTATTGAATTGTTGAATTTGCTGAGAAAAGAATTCCAAAGAAAGAAAGAAACCTACAGCACAGGAACAGGCCCTTCAGCCCTCCAAGCCTGTGCCGATCAAGATCCTCTGTCTAACCTGTCATCCATTTTCTAACGGTCTGTGTCCATTTGCTCCCTGCCCATCCATGTACCTGTCCAAATATATCTTAAAAGACGCTAACGTGTCTGCGTCTACCACCTCCGCTGGCAACGCGTTCCAGGCGCCCACCACCCTCTGTGTAAAGAACTTTCCACGCATATCTCCCTTAAACTTTCCTCCTCTCACTTTGAACTCATGACCCCTCATAATTGAGTCCCCCACTCTTGGGGGGGAAAAGCTTTTTGCTATCCACCCTGTCTATACCCCTCATGATTTTGTAGACCTCAATCAGGTCCCCCCTCAATCTCCGTCCTTCTGATGAAAATAATCCTCATCTACTCAACCTCTCTTCATAGCTAGCACCCTCCATACCAGGCAACATCCTGGTGAACCTCCTCTGCACCCTCTCCGAAGCATCCACATCCACATCCTTTTGGTAATGTGGCGACCAGAACTGTACACAGTATTCCAAATGTGGCCGAACCAAAGTCCTATACAACTGTAACATGACCTGCCAACTCTTGTACTCAATACCCCGCCCAATGAAGGAAAGCATACCATATGCCTTCTTCACCACCCTATTGACCTGTGTTGTCACCTTCAGGGAACAATGGACCTGAACACCCAGATCTCTCTGTTCATCAATTTTCCCTAGGTCACTGAAAAGGTCACTTAAAAAAGTGAAAATTTCTAGAGGTCTGCTGGAACAGTTTGCATTGACCAGCATTTTGCAATTTAGCCACAACATACAGTTCTAATTGGCTATGAACAAGCCATTGCCCAAGGATTTCATGAAGGCCAGCATCCCATCATTCAAAATGGTTTATTAAACTGGCAAATTACGATTCTTTTATTTTCCTTTCTAATGAATCCCTTTAACTCTGTGCGAGTAGAATTTATGATCAAAGAAGATGGGCTTTAGATTGTAGATATTAATTAGATCACCTTGCTTATCCATTTTCTGAAAAGTTAGGTTATTAATAAATTGTCAACTTTGCTTAAGTTATAAAGTCAGTGTCCATTATGTCCAGTGTTATTTATAAAGTCTGGTTAGGACCATTGAATGTTTTAATTTCATTGTGTTGTGAATCCAATGATAGTGAGGCTGATTTGGTTTGCCTTGCTAGCCCTGCATCATAATAACATGTTTTTATTAAGTTTTACAGAAATTATTAAGTGTATCAAAACAAGTATACTAGATGAAAGCAACGTATTTCAGTTGATTAATTTTGGGACACCAATTTGTGTCACTGATCAACTGGGCACATGACTCAGTTCTCTTTTGTTAACTGAAGTTCTCATTCTGTCTTTAGACTTATGGGCATTAAACCATTTGGCATTATTAACCCTTGCTGGCCACTATCCCCTGTGTATGAGGTAATGTGGTATCAGCAGAAGAATTTGTATGCTTGTTTCAAGAATGTATGTTTATCATGATTTAACAGTTCTAAATGTCCCAACTAATAACATCTAAGTATTCTCCAAATCCTACCAATACTTTTTAACCTCAAGTGAGTGCGCAATAACTGTTGATGCATAAAACAAAGTAATTAAAGTTATTATCAGAAGTATCTTTTGCTGTCTAATGGAGCTGTTACATACTTTCAGTAATAAAACTAAACATTTTAGAACATAGATGTGTCCTTAAGTAAAGCCTTTTTACTTCAAAACATTTTCACATTTGTCAGCTCAATTTTGCATTCACTTGCAACATAAAAACAACCATAAAACCATAAACTCACAGCCTTAGTTTTTGACCTGAGCAATAGGGCTATTCTTCCTTATGTAACTAACCAAATTTAAACCGAATATAATTTGGTTCCTCACTTGTTTGATTAGGTTAAAGTAGTCATTATTGAAAATAACAAGCTCATCCCTTCACAGAAGAGGAGATTTCCTGAGTTGCTTAGAGTAAAACTCCCAAAGCAGAACAGTCTGGAGGAAGACATCCTAAAAGGCAGTTGAGGACAAGAGTTGAAGGAACTTGCATCCACTAGTAGAAGTGGGCTGATTAAGCAGCTTATTATAAGGTATCAGGGACAGATATTACTTGAAGCAAGTGGCATCTGGTGTTTACACAGACCTTTGGTGAAAACGAAACTTATTACGTTTCTGCCAGATGGAATAACTGAAGTTTAGGCAGCTATTATGTCATTGTTGGCGTAAAGAGTTGAGTCTTCCTTTCTGTTATTTGTAATGAGACTATTACACAACTGTTTTGGATTAAACTTCTGGGCTATTTTGTTAAAAAAATACATTGCTATGCTCTTGTGAATATGTTCAGTGACTAATCTCTGGGATAAACAAAAAGAAAAATAAAACCTGATTGTTAAGCAAGGCCTTACCCTGGGATCTGACTTTTCCAGTATTACCATTAGTTAGGATTATAACATCACAACCTGCTTGTTAATCACCATTGAATTTTTTGTTCATTGAAAAACAGTTTATTATAATCTACTTCTGATGATAAATTTGTGGAATATTTCAAAGAAGTTATCTTGAGCAAACATTTTTGATAATTTTCCCATTCCTATACCAATCTAGGTCGATTCAGGATCATCCTTTTTGAGGTTAATCTTGAACACTTACAGAAGCTTCTGTGAATGTACCACTTCCTGCTTATCTGATAATGCAATCCAGAGTGTTTCGCACACCAGAAAAATGATACGATAGAGCACTCTATGAATATAACTTGTCCCTCTGCACTCTCTGATAAGAGTAGGAGAAACCTTGGCCAGGTGCCTGAATCACACTTACTGTAAAACTCCTTTGTGATGTCAAAAGCATTTTTCAATATGTGTTGGTATTTGTTTTGGGAATGTGGGTGTAATTATTGCCCAACCCTTATAGCCCTGAGATAGTAATGCTGATCAGTAGTGATAATGGGAACTGCAGATGCTGGAGAATCCAAGATAATAAAATGTGAGGCTGGATGAACACAGCAGGGCCAGCAGCTTTTGTGCTCCTGAGATGCTGCTGGGCCTGCTGTGTTCATGCAGCCTCACATTTTATTATTATGCTGATCAGTAGTGTTTGTTTTATTACCTGGCTGGCTTGTCAAACCATTTCAGATTTTTACTTAAAAGTGCGATATCTGTGTCAATGTAGATGCCAGTTTGTGTTGCCTGAAGGATGTTAATGAAACTGATTTTTAAGACAAATTGGCAGCTTCCATGATTTTGTTTAGTACTAGATTTATCGAATATTTTATGGTAGAATTTGCTGTCGTAATTGCAAGTCCAGGAAGGTAACTACTTTACTACTGTACACCATTTTACAAATAGTTGTTCTTAGAATATGGGCAGTGCTGGGTAGGTTGTGTTTCACTGTCATGCGTAGTTGCCGTAAGAGGCTTGTGATGATTATTCTCAAACTGTTGCCGATGCACTCATTTTTAAGATTAGGTTTCAGATAGGAATCCTTCTGAACAATAGCACAATTATAATTTGCACTTTTATGAAAAAGCCCTTTATATCCAGTTCCCCAGAGTATTTTAGGTGTTAACTCATTGTTGGCCTCTTTGTGAAATGAAAGTACTTGGCAAAGAAAGTTGATTAAAAATAGCGCTTTATCTATATCACATCTGTTTCGACTCTTTCGAGCAGTCCAAAACTCATCGCAGTAGCTTGCTGTGTCCCCTTTGCTCTGTAGCTTCCTATGATTCAGTTATTTGGTTAGTTGTTGCAAAAATGTTCAATGGTATACCCTCAGCTAAATGTATCAGTGAAGCACTCTAAACTCTGACAGCCCTCTGCACAGACGAAACATATCCTAATCTTCCTCTTCACTACCTGTTAGTGATAACTTTCATTTTATGACTTTTTTGTCACTGACCTGCTAACCAGAGGAAATAGATTTTTTCCCCTATTTATTTATTCATTGTTTTACAATTAACTGTTTTCTCTGTTGGGAATATAATCAGTATTGCAAGTTTTATAACTGAAGTTTCCCATTCCTGGAACCAAGGTGATTAATTTCCCCTGCAAACTCTTTGTTGCTTTAATGTTCTTTCTGTAATGGGACATTTTAAAACTGCATACTGTACTTAATTGTGACCTATCTAAAACTAAGTAGTGTAGACATTTACCATACATTTTTGTACTCTGTAATCCTCAAAAAAGATTTTGTACATCAGAATTTCTGGTTTTAAGGAGCATTGTTCTGCCTTGCATCACAAGTCTAATTTGAAACAACATTCTGAAAGGCAAGCTTATTGTCACCCTCTGGATTTTATCACTCTGGAGTGATAATCAATATTGGAAAAAATAAATCTGAGAAACAATTAATATAGTTCATACCAGACCACAAGACTTATGGATTGTTGAAGGGAAACCTCAGAAATTAATTGTAGATGGATGGGTATGTACTTTTGGGAGGAATATGCTGATTTTGGGGACAAATGAAGGTAGGAACTGAGACAGGCAGGCATGTTATTTCTTGAAACAAAAACAGAAATTGATGGAGAAACTCAGCAGGTCTGGCAACATCTGCAGGAAGAAAGCAGAGTTAATGTTTCAAGTCTAGTGGCGTTTCATCTAAACTGCTGTGTGGAGTGGTAGGACTCAGCAACCCATCTGATTCTGAGCAATGATCAGTTTAGCTTTTAACAAGCTTGTCAACTTAAGGGTTAGTTGGAGTTCTGTGTCAGAAGCCTTGGGTTTAAGTCCTACATGTTCCAGAGTTGTGTCATACTATGTCTGAACAGGTTGCTTACTGATATCTGCACCAAGATATCATTTAAAGATCTTCCTATTCACATACCCAATCTGTTGCCTTTTAAAAGTCATTGTACCAGGCTCTGCCACTTCCTCTGGCAGCTCATTCCATACCTGTACCACCCTCTGCATGAAGAAGTTTGCCCTCAGGTCGCTTTTAAATCTTTCCCCTCTCACCTTAAACGTATGCCACCTAGTTTTGGACTCCCCCATCCCGGGGAAAAGACCTGGTATATTTACCCTATTCATTCCCCTTATGATTTTGTAAACCTCACTAACGTCACCCCAAGCCTCCAACACTCCAGGGAAAATAGCCCCAGCCTGTTCAGCTTCTCCCTTTAGCTCAGAGTCTCCAACCTTGGCACCATCCTTGTAAATCTTTTCTGAACCATTTCAAGTTTCACTACATCCTTCCTATTGCAGGGAGACCAGAATTACATGCGGTCTTCCAAAAGTGGCCCAACCAATGTCCTTTACAGCCACAACAAGACCTCCCAACTCCTATATTCAATGCGTTCACCAATAAAGGCAAGCATACCAGACGCCTCCTTCACTACCCTACCTATCTGTGACTCCACTTTCAAGGAACTATGAACCACGATCTCTTTGTTCAGCCACACTCCTGAGGACCTTACCATTAAGTATATAAGTCCTGCCCTGATGTGCCTTTCTAAAATGCAGCACCTCTCAATTAAACTCTATCAGTCACTCCTCAGCTCATTACCCCATCTGATAAGGATCCCGTTGTACTTTGAGGTAACCTTCACACTCCACTGCACCACCAATTTTGGTGTCATCAGCAAACTTATTAACCATACCTTGTATGTTCACACCCAAATCACTTATATAAATGATGAAAAGCAGTGGATCCAGCACTGATCTTTGTGGCACACTGCTGGTCACAGGCCTCCCGTCTGAAAAGCAAGCGTCCACCCCCACCCTCTGTCTTCTACCTTCGAGCTAGATCTGTATCTAAATGGCTAGTTCTCCCAATATTCAATGGGATCTAATCTTGTTAACCAGGCTACCATGTGGAACTTTGCTGAACACCTTACTAGTGTGCAGATAGATCACATCCACTGCTCTGCCCTTGTCAATGCTCATTGTTCTTCTTCAAAAAACTCACTTAAGTTAGTGAGACATAATTTCCCAGGCACAAAGCCATGTTGTCTCTCTGTAATTAGTCCTTGCCTTTCCAGATACATGTAAATCCTGTCCCTTAGGATCCCCTGCTACAACTTGCCCACCACGAATGTTAGGCTCACCAATCTATAGTTCCCTGGCTTTTCCTTATCACCTTTCTTAAATAGTGACACCACGTTAGCCAATCTCCAGTCTTCCAGCACCTCACCTGTGGCTATCAATGGTACAAATATCTTAGCAAAAGATCGAGCAATCACTTCCCTTGCTTCCCGCAGAGTTTTAGGATACACCTGATCAGGTCCTGGGGATTTATCCACCTCTATGTATTTTAAGATGTCCAGCACCTCCTGCTCTGTAATACGGATATTTTTCAAGACATCAATTGTTCTAGGTTTCTCCCTTTCTATAACCTCTGATTTACCTGTTATTATTGGTAA
Source organism: Stegostoma tigrinum (assembly GCF_030684315.1). Classification (NCBI taxonomy): domain Eukaryota; kingdom Metazoa; phylum Chordata; class Chondrichthyes; order Orectolobiformes; family Stegostomatidae; genus Stegostoma; species Stegostoma tigrinum. Next base: position 79,407,207 of record NC_081356.1, read on the forward strand.
CAGGTACTATTGCCCCTCACTGTGAAAACTGAAGCAAAATATTGATCTAGTGACTAACATTTCCCCACTTTTAACTCCCCAGTCTTGTCCTCCAAGAAACCAACAATCACTTTAGCCACTCTTTTTCCTTTTGTATAGTTTTAGAAATGGGCCAAATTTGGCCAATGGAGTTTAATGTGGGTCAGTGAGGTTATCCATTTTCATTGGAAGAATAGAGACCAACATACTGTTTAAATGGAAAGAAACGTTAGAGTGATTTGGTGCAGTGGGAGCTGGGTATCATTGTACAAACTTTAGAAACTGTTGCTAACTGTTTTTATATTTTATAAAAGTTTTCTTTCATAATTTACTTTAGCTCTTTTTATTTTCTGAATTTTCCAGCCTGCCACTCATCTTTGCAATATGATATCGCTCTAGTTTAGTCTTTATATTATCTTTTTAATTTCTTTGTTGAGCCATTTAAGCTTCCACCCCCCCCCCCCCACCACCTTACAATCTTTCTTCCTTTTCGGACTATATTTTAGTTGGGAACAGTCAAGTATCTCCTGAGAAATCTGCTTCAGCTCATCGACTGTTCCATCTTTCAGTCTTCCTACCAAGACCACTACAGCCAGAACTTCATGCATATGTAATTAAGTTTGTTTAACTCCGGAATGCTCGTATAGAATTCCAGTTTCTTGCTCAAAAACTGAATTTTTATCATGCTCTGATTATACTTCCCATTGATTAATTCCACCTCCTTAAACATTACCAAATCCAGATTAGCCTACTCCCTGAAATAACGAGGTGTAGAGCTGGGTGAACACAGCAGGCCAAACAGCATCAGAGGAGCAGGAAAGCTGATGTTTCGGCTCGAGACCCTACTCTCTGGTTGAGTCCACAATGTATTGTTCCAAGAAACAATCACCAACATATTATCTCCCTTGAGGCTAAGATCGCCAGTTTAGTTAATCCAGTCTTAATGTATATTAAAATCACCCATGATTATTGTACCCTTCTTACAAGTCACCAGTATGTCCCGGTTTATACTGTGGCCCGCTATGCGATGACGGTTTGGGAACCTACAGATTACTCGCATCAGGGAATTTTTTCCCTTACTATTTCTTATTTCTGCCCAGCCTGATTCTATATTTTGATCACCAGTGCTGATATCATTTCTCACTACAGCACTGATCTGTTCCTTTACTAAAAAAAACGACTTCTTTTTTCTTCTTGCCTATCCTTCTGAAATACTGTGTACCATTGGATATTCAATTTGCAAACCTGGTCTCCCTGCAGCCACGTCACAGTAATTGCCATCAAATTATATCCATTTGTCTCTACTTACATGGTTAATTTATTAATTTTAGTCTGTATTCTTTGTGTTTCAGATACAAAGCCTTTAAGTTTGGTCTATTATCAAATTTCCCCATTGTTGTATGATTCTTTGGTGTGAGATGATGTTCACACAATCTGCCCCTTTCTTATCTTTTCTGGTACCTGTATTCCCACCTTTCCCTCTCCTTTTGACTTTATAAATTTCCATGCAATTGAAGCCACCCGCACACGCCCCCGCCCCCCCCCCAAACAACCCCCAATTTAGTTTAAAGCCCAATCCATTGCGTTAATGTGATTCACCAGGACTCTGGTCTCAACAAGGTTCAGTTGAGCCCGTCCGATTGGAACAGCTCCCTCCTTCCCCAGTACTGGTGCCAATGACCAATGAATTCAGTCCCATTTCTCACACACTAATCTTTGAGCCACGTGTTTGCCTCTTTAAACAAATTGGCCCTGTGCCAATTAGCTTGTAGCTCAGGTAGTAATCTGGAAATTATTACCTTTTTATTTCTGCTTTTGAGTTGAGCCTCTGGCTGCTCATATTTCCTCAGCTGTAACTTTTCTCTCTTTCTGTTTATATCCTTGGCACCTATGTGGCCCATGATAAATAGACCTTTCTCCTCCAGCCCCAAGTTCCTCTGCAGCTCAGATATCCCGAACCTGGGCATCAGGCATCCCCGTATCATGGTGCTATGGGCAGTTTACTTATCTCCCCTACATTCCCTGTTCTCTTCAAAAACAGAAGAAAGAACCTCGAACCTGTTGGACAAGCTCAAGGGCTGACGCTCCCTCAGCACTATCTCCTGGATCCCTCTACCTGCTTCACTAGTAGTCACACCTTCCTGTCCCTGATTACTGACTGAATTAGAGGTGATATGGAGGTGCTAGTGTTGGACTGGGGTGGACAAAGTCAGAAGTCATATGACACTAGGTTGGAGTTCAAAAGGTTTATTTGAAATCACAAGCTTTTGGAGCGCTGCTCATTCACCTGATGATTATAGCCTGGTGTCATGTGACTTTTGAATTAAAGGTAGTTAATCTAAGAGCTGTGTCTGCCTCCTGAAACAGAGTGTCCAGGTAACTCTCCTGCTCCCTGATATGTCACAGTTTTTGAAACTCAGACTGCAGCACATCAGCTCTGAGCTGGAGTTCCCGGAGCAATCAACACTTGCTACAGATGTGGTCCCTGTGAGCCACAATGGGGTCCACCAGCTTCCACATCAGGCGGTTTCAACACGTCACCTTTGTTTTTGTTCCAGTTTATTTACTTCATTCTTAATTTCTGTTTCTAAAAAAAACGTTCCTACAGGTCTTAGTTTTTAACTGGCAAAATACTTATCCTATTTACCTGTGCTGTAATCTGAAAGTAACTCTGTCAGTTTAGTAGCTATTCCCAACCAACAAAGTTATGATTTTCCTGTGATAATGCTGTTCGTTTTGTGTTGGGATCCCAGTCCTGGTGTTTAGTTCATCCTGTTAAAAAAGCTGACAAACTATGAACCAAAAAAAGACAAAAAGAACCTACTCCCTTTTGCGCAGAATTCCCATGCTGCTCCAAAACCCTAGAAATACACATTCTGTTGGCCTGTGCCTCACCTCGTTATGTGATCTCTCCCAGCTGCTTGTGCGAAGCTTACTGGAAGACAAAAATGAGAAGAATTATTTTTTCTTAGCAGGCTCTGTGACTTTGGCCCTATAGGGGACCAGCAGTTGAAGGATTTCCAGAAGGCATTTGATACAGTGCCACCACAGCATTGTGAGGAAAGTAACAGTATTGATGTCTGCCACAATCGACTCTCCATGTTGCTGTGCCTTGCTTGTGACCCTCAAGGCTGAACAGTGCCGTAACTGTCCTGTACTCTGTGAGTGGGACTACCCCAGCTGTCTCTCTCACTCTGTCTCACTCAATCACCGACACTCTCTCTCACTCTCACAATCTAACTCTCACTCTCATTCTTACTCTCTCACTCTCACGCTCTCACACTCTCACACTCACTCACACACCCACACTCTCATTCTTACGCTCGCACTCGCACTGCCACTGTTACTCTCACATTTATTCACTCACTCTATGCTCTTCACAAACTGCCTATTTATCTTTGAATTGTTGTTGAGAAACAACTGACGTGAATGAATGTGCAATGATGGAGGACATGCTTTGAAAGATGTGACTATGCCAGGTCTATAACTTTGACCTCTTCACCGGATCCTGGCGAGGTCCCTGTGATAATGACATGCTCTTCAACCCTCCAGGACAAGGCTTGGGGGAGACATGAGGAGGTTATATGAGCTTGTTTATGACAACTCCTGCTTCCACAGAGACCAGGCTTCCTAATGCAGCAGAAAGATTAATACATAAGGAAGGAGTGCGCTCTATTTCCTTCACTTACAGAATTCAATCTTTTTATCCATACTGAAGGTATTTTCTTTTCTCTATCACCCACTTCCTCATGTGACCCCTTCCTCCTGCCTACTACATTTGAGTATGGAAAGAAAACTAATGTATACTTACACCTCTGCATCTCCCTTTCACTCTGTGCCCATTTCGCCTTCAAATCCAAAGGAGAGAGAGAAAAAGAGATAAAGCAAAACTGACTCTTCTCACTAATTCCAGCAACTCATTTAAATGAGATGCTGAATTTATTTGTGCTCTACTGACATACTAAAGGTTTGAGTCTTGCTCAGGTTTGGTAATTAGATTGGGCACACATTTCTCTTATGATCAAGAGCTCCATGCATGCTTTGGCTCTGGAATTTTTGTGGTGTAATGGTAATGTCCCTAATCCAGAGGTGCATCATAACATCTCTGAACAGGTTGATTAGAAAAGACCCAGCTGTATGGGTTTCCCAACAGGTGTATCAGCTGGCCTGCTGATCTGGAGATCCGCTATCTGGATGTTGCACTGCTCTCACCTTATCAGAACAAAGAAGATCATTGAGCCTCAACTGTTCTTTTGCTCTGCTATTTGCAGTTGGATCTGTTTGGTCTCATTGGTGGGAGAGATTGTAGATGCTGTTCTTTGCAGTGATATGCTTTGGTATAAGCAGAGGGAGAACCAACATGACTTTAACTTCTGAATCACAAGAGATTATGCTTAAAGTTTTATAAGTATTATTAGAAAGAATGGTGTCAATATTGTTTTATAGATTGTTTAAGAAATACCTAGATACAATGAATAGATAAGACAATGGGTAGGAACAGAACAAGAGACCAGCAATGTAAGATGGTCACCAATAAGGAATTCAGAAGAAACATCTTTATCCAATGTGCGGTGAGAATGTGAAACTTGCTACCACAAGGGATGGTTGGAGCAATAGTATTGATGCAATAAAGGGGAAGCTAGACAAAGGTAAGAAGAAGAAGGAAACTGAGGGTTCTGATAGGTTTAAGTGAAGAACAGTGGAGGTGGCTCAAGGGTAGCATTAACACAGACTTGAACTCGTTGAGCTGAATGGTGTGCTATTGTATAATGTGTCCTATTAAATAAATTAAATATTGTTTTCTTTTCCAAACAAGGTCCATATTCGTAAGATAACATTGGGGGGAAGGTGCGGGGAGCATCGAATGGGGAGCAGATAATTTTGGAAGAAAAGAAGCAAGTCAAGGAAAATCAACATTAGACAAATTTGATAACTATTCCAAAATTCTACTGCCATCTTGACTAAAAGTATAGAAAAGTATCTAAACTTCTTTTGAAAAGAATAATGAGTAAACGAGAACCATTTTTTGAAATTAAACAAATAATTTATCACAATGTTTCAATTTGCAGGCTAACAAATGGGTATCATTAGTTAGCTTAATTTGTTATTTCATTGAATAATTCAAGCACGAACATGCTACTGTTCCAGTAGCGTTAAGAATTCATCTTTTAATGGACTTTATAGACACCATAGTGAAGCTTTCTTTATTGGACATGATCTGCTCAATGTCAGGGAATTTATGAAGTATTTCTGTCTATTAAATAGCTTTGTGTGATTAAATTACAGCTGGGTGAAGAAGCTGTGATAGTGTCATGCTGGCCCTCTATGGCTTAGCACTGCACTAGTTTTCATACCGAACTGTGATTAATTGACACACAGCATTGTGGCTTAAGAAATCAGATCCATTTCACAAACGTATGCCGATGATTCCACTTCAGGGTGCTGACTCACAAAGGCAGGCTTTTCAAACAGGTTACTGCAAGAATTAAAATTGTGCCAAAACCTCAAAAGTGTAAAGGTTTAGTGTAATTAATATATCTTTTATTCTTTGTAGCTCACAGAGGGTATTTTTCTTGTTCAGATATCCAAACTCAATGTCAATTACTGATGAACCTTTGGACTAACAGCAGTGTAAAGCTCTTGAAATACAAACCATCTCAGTTACATTCTCCAAAGGCAATAGGAATAACAACTTACTTATCCAGAAGTGGATTTCTTAGCGATAGCCTTCCAGTGGCCAAACAGTATATAAAAGTGCCTTCAGTCTCAAACTTGGAATTTATTGGGTAAGTTAACTGCCAACCAATTAATTTCAATTAAGCGCCGTTTTTGTTGATCCATTAATTTTTGTTAACCAGACACTGATGCAAATAGCAATGTCAAATGGACAGTACATATAGATGTGTTTTTCTATCAACTTACTTAAATTGAATAATGGTGTTGTTGGTCAAATGTTATTATGAAGTAGAACAGAGTCTACTCTCTCACCAATAATGAAGAGCAAAACAATATAACCTAATACTTATTCCACTTAATTAAATTTTGAGTGTGTTAATGAAAACGAACAATCATTAAACTAATCCTTTTTTATTTATTCATTTTGTGAGATGTGGATGTTGCTGGCTGGTCAGCATTTAGTTGTCCTTGAGAAGGTGGCAGTGAGCTGCCTTATTAAACCACTGTAGTTCTCTTTATTTTCAAAATAATTCTACTTGCAGAGCTTTCAGCTGTTTGGTTGGAGTTTGTAAAACATGACTGAATTTAGAAATACTGCGGTTAAGTTGTTAAAAGTTGGATAATTTTTAAAATTGTATCGGCAAAGGAATGTGACTTTTCTACAGCTCACACTTAAGTGGATGTCTCCGTCATGAATGAAAAATTAGTTTTCATAAATTGCCAGTTTACAGACATTGGATTTATGTTTTAGGTCACAGAAATAGCAACAATGCACTTGCATTTATATAGTAACCTTCACAGCCACAAAACATATCAATGTCTTACAGCCAAGTAAGTACTTTTCAAGTTGTCATTGTTATAATGTAGAACATGTGATAGCCAATTTGCACACAGCAAGCTCCCACAACTAGCAATGTGATAATGGTGAGAAATTCATTTGTCATTTTTTTGGCAATAAATATAATCAGGACATTTAAGATAACCTCTAATCTGTCAAAATAGTGCTATGGGATTGTTGTGCTCTTCATAGAAAGCTGGTGAATGAAAAGTATAAAGTCTGTCTTTACTCAGCTTAGATTTATTCGGAGTGAAACATTGAAGGTATATATCTCCTTATGATATGGTACTCTATATCAGTCAATATGTGTTGCTTTACACATGTTTAAGGAACTTGCTGCAAGAGCCAGTGTTTCCACAGCTAATGTACTTTTAACAATTCTTTTAGTTTCTAGTTTCCAAGGCTGAAGAATAGCATTTCCCATTTTCACCCATGAAAAATATTTTTTATCCATTCTTGGGATGTAGGTCACATTGGCTGGACCAGCATTAATTGTCCATTCCTTATTGCCCTCAAAATGGGTGGATTGTTCAGCCATTTCAGAGGGCAGTTAAGATTTAATCACATTGCTGTTGGTCTGGAGTCAAATGTAGACGAGATCAGGTAATGACAACAGGCTTCTATCCCTATAGGACATGAATAAACCAGACGGAGTTTTTATTTTATCACAATTTACATGATTGCTATTAGTTCCAGATTTTAAAAAAAGTTCAAATATCACTATCCGCCATCGTGGGATTCAAAACCATGCCATCAGAACATTAGTCTGGTGTTCTGGATTACTGGTCAGTGACATTGCCATTACACTATTTAGCTGCACTTAAGGAAGATTAGCATCAAAGCATCAGTAAAAATGTTTTAATGCTCTTTGAGTCAACTGAGGGTAGAAGTTTAAGTGTGCATTTCTTCATATCAAATGTTTATTTGCTCTGAAAATGTCCTTGACTTCAGGGTCTTTCAGCTCCAATTTAATTCCCATACTTGAAACAAGTCTTGTCTGAGTATGTTACCAATGTAACTGACTGATCAAGCTCTGCAGTTGCTCTTTCTCTTCTTCAGATGTAATGCAATCTTTTTATGATGACTGGCACAATTAACTGGGATGGGAATAAGACTCTTTCAACAGGATGATTATTTTGAAGTTATCCTATGTCTACTCAGCTTAATACACAAGACGTTTGTTTCAAAGCTCCAGAAGCTTGACTGCCAATCTGAAATTCTTCTTTAATCTTATTAATAACATATATATCAAATTCTGCAACACCGCCCTATAAAAAGTCATCAACATGCTGTATGAAGATACCTGAACGTTTTCTTTTGAAAGCCACAGTTGAATCTGCTTCCATTGCACCCTTAGGCAGTGCATTCCAAAGCCTAGTCATTTTCTCATGTAACCTTTGTATCTTTTAGCATTCATGTTAAATTGGTTGCTTTGCTTTGCGCTGAACTTAAGGCTGTTGATGGTGCTCGTGCTGAAACTAAGTGTGGCACATATTATATATATTGGTGTGGAGCTGGAAGAGCACAGCAGGCCACGCAGAATCAAAGGAGCAGGAAAGTTGACGTTTCGGGTCCTGCTCCTCTGATGCTGTGCTCCTCCAGCTCCCCACTGAGTTACCTCTGACTCTAGCATTGGCAGTTCTTACTATCCCTTATACGTGTTTGATTTGATTTGATTTATTATTTTCACATGTACCTAGCTACATTGAAATGTTTTGTTTTGCGTGCGATACAGGCAGCTCAGTCCATAAAAAGTGTATTAGGATAGTAGAACAGAGTGAAGAAAACAATATTATAGTTGTATAGAAGGAGCACAAAGAGCAGGATCAACATTAAATTGAAAATTTGAGTGGCCCATTCAGGAGTATAAAACAGCTGTCCTTGAATCTGTTGTCTGGTTTTCCAGGTTATGCACAAGCTGTTTGTAAGTCAAACAAGATGTGCAAAACAAAGTGGATTTTATGATTGTAAAATATAAAGTTTATATATATATGTATAATCTGTCCAAAAATAACAATTGTTATCCAATCATCAAATAAGTGCCATTGTAAAGGTGAAGACAGATAAGAACTTAGCCATGTTGTTTGGCTAAGTATTTTTCACAACAATTCAATAAGAAATCCAATAATACTGTGAAATACTGTCTAGTTCATGTCTGGTTCAGCCATTGTCCTTCATGAAAATGTCACACAAATAGAATATCAGTGAAATTCTGCCTAGAGATTATTAGCTATAGGTTTGGAGAACTGGTTCTCCAACTGGAAAAGAAGGCTTTTGTTTTGCTTGATTTCCTTACAGTCTCTTAGCAATCATCTCTGCTGGGAAAGGAGGACAGGCTTTTCATGATGTAGTGGGCCAGTTGTTAAAAATACTAATTTGGATTTTCTGGAATTTTTGATATGTCTCTTTCTTCTATAGACTGACTTATAATGGTATTTCAAAATTAAAATACATATGAGTTTATTTAAATAGACTGACAAAAAACAATCGCAAAAGTATAACTGATAATCAGAAAGGGACAGATGATTTTTGAACTGAGAGTCTGCTATCAAATTATACTCATTCCCCATGATGTTGAAAAACTAAGAAGACTGATGTAATTTGTTGACCCAATATTGCAAAGTAGCTTGAGGCTAAAGCTTTTTTGTTGTGTCTGTTATGGTTTTGTAAACTAAGATAAATGAGAATACAACAGATATTAGGATGAAATGACAGAATGCTCAGAATGCTTGTCAAATGCGAGCTACTGGCTCAGACATTCAGGAATCTATTTAGGCTGGGTTAATTTGCATGAATTGAAAACAATTTCGTATGGTCTTGTATCAAGTAAAGGAAAACTTAAAATTAGGAAATTGTAAGCCCAAACATTTGTCTCTGGTAGTTGCAAAATGTTAAAAACTAATAATATCACATGACATTTGATTACTCAGTTTCAATGTTATGAGGGATTCACAGTCCAGCTCTAGGAAATGTTGGTTCTTGCGCAATTACATGAACTACTGTTTGAGCATGTGATCAAAATGTTGATTGAATACAGTTCAGTTGTATACCTTGAATATCCAAAGGTATTTGACAAATTATCGCATTAATGGGATTAGAGGAAAATTAGATTGCAACAATGATGGGGAATGATAGGGAGGTTATCAATTTGATATATAAACAATTAAAATAAGATACATAGAGGAATGTTATTGATGGAGCTAGTAACTAATTTTTGACCTATTCCATTCATTTTCCTGAGCATCCTTAATGCTTAAATGTATTGGGCCCTACAACACTATAAGTTTTATTCACATTTATCACAGTTTAGAAGAAAATTAAACAATAATGTCTAATGAAACAATTCTAGTTTCACATCAACCCTTTAGTACTGAGCTCACTGATTATAGGAGTCTTCTTGACCTTTGTACTTCAGGTAGAATGGCAAAAATGTAGATCTGTACAGCTGCGTATTGAACCATTGTTGAGCGTCGTTTTCAAGTTTAGATGGAACCATTCTTGAATTTGCTGATGGTGAAAAATATGTGAATCGATCTATAATGTGGACCAAATCAATAGCTTTCAGACAATTCTAGATGAACAATGAAAACAGCTATATAGCTGCAGTTCGTTGTTTTTGGTGATGTGACAGACATTGGTGCATGCAGAGAAATATTTTGTTGGGCTCCAAGCTCCAAGCTTGTTTGTAGCGTGCAGAGATATCTATTAAAAATCAGAGTAAATGACTTAAGTATTAGCCAACCTCTCGTCAGGGACACATGATCAGTGTTAAGGAGCTACAAAGTAAGCCAAGTGGAATTTAGGTGTCATACCAAAGCATGAAGTAGAAAATTAAGAATGTTCTAGGGCTCTGATATATGTGTTGTTAATTTATTCCAAAGTCAGTTGGTGCAGTAGGAAAATAGGCATCAATCTTTTACTTACCACTAGGGATAGAATCTTATAGAGATGTGAGCGATGTGGGCTATGACTAGATGAGTGGCAGAATTGAGAACAAAATCTGGTGCGGTACATTTAAAAATTGAGATTGTTTTGCCGCCACCTTTAATGCTATTCACTAATAGAGTGGTGAATTCTTGCCTGTTGTGGTAGGTTGCAAGTTGATGGCGATTAATGCTCGTTAAGGTCCACTCAATATTCCTCCTCAATATTGCCTCTAAACTGGGCCACTGCTTCAAGGTTCTGCACACACCAATTAGCGTTTCACACCATTTCCTGTCTTAACTTCTGGTTTTGAAAGTTAGTGTTGTTTGTCCACCGATTTTAAAAAGTTTACTTTGAATATAGTTCTTCTGTCTGGGTGCTTCCTGACACACTGCCCCTGTGTCCATGTGAGGACAGGGCTCCCGGACTAAGGCCACTTTTGCCCTGAGGGAGCTGGACCTGTATCTCCAAGGCAACCACCAACTGTCCATGAAAACAGACATGCTGTTGCAGGACAGGCTGCATTGCTTCAACTTCTGAACAATGATGACCATTACGTCACAGGACTGGCTGCACTGTTGCAGCTTTTCAGCTCTAAAGGACCAATGCATCCTGCATGCCTGTCTGCAGCTGCTGATCCCCTCCCCTGTGTGTTTCTATCAAGAACCTGACTGCTGAGGGCACAGGGGGATGAACAGGTGCCTGGTTTCCATCACCCTTTCTTTGTGCCAGTGCCCTTGGCCATTTCTCCCTCGCCTGCCTGCCCACTTCCTATGCAACCCTCAGTCTTCATGCCCACACTGAGCAGGAAGTGAGTTCCACTCAGATGTCACTTTAGGAACTGATTTGGGGTATCCAAAGCTGCCTAGCTGAAGTCTTCTCCTGGGAATTGTTACTGCTGGTATGGGCGGTCAATGACTTGACCGCTAGGACTCTGTCTGTGTGTTACGATGAATTGGTGCACCTGTAGTACAGAAAGGACAGAAGGCCAATTAGCCAATGGCTGAAGGGATGTTCCCTGCAAGGCACTGATGCCCTGGATAATGTCAGCATTTCAGTGGAATGATGGGTTGTATTTACCCAGGTATCAGGATATGGATGTTTGAGAAGCCCCACAGGAGCAATTGCATTCCTTCTTACGAGGCCAAGGATTTTCTCCAAGAAAAATGTGAGGGCATGGATGTTTGGAACCTCCCCACCTCCCCTGTGACTGTCTGTTGTTCTGCCCGATTATGGAGTGCCTTCTCCTGCAATTATGTAAAGGAGGTGGACGAATAAGATACAAGTGTACATCACAGCTGTTAGTGCTGGCCTATGTGGGGGTATTGTGTTGAGATGGTCTGAGGGAGTGAGGAGACACTGCACAGGGCATGTAGGGTTAGTGACCTGAGTACAAAGGAAACAGGCAGCTAAGTGAAGGTAGATGTTGCGCTGAACAGTGGGTCAGTCAGAGCATGGACTGAATTAGGAGTTGAGTGCAATGGCATGGATAGAATGAATGTGACGTGGCAGAGAACAGAGTATGGCATTTACCCTGGTGGAGTAGAGAGTCATTGACTTTCTTTCTGCATTTCAGCCCTGTCCTCAGCACTCGGGGTGGCTGTTATGGATCAGACCAAACCCCCTCAAGATATATTAAAAAGATAGCCTTGACACCAACTTTTCTTATTTTTTAAGACAAGTGTAAGGCATTGTGTTCTGGATGCAATTTGATTGGTCAAGTTACCAGCCTGGAATCAAAACATACTTTATTTTTACTCTATAGGTTAAATACAAATAAAGGAAAGAAGATTTGGAATAACTTAACACTACTAGAAAACTTAACAGAATGATAGATTATTTAACCAGTAAACAGCAACTATTCCAATATAGGAACATCTCATAAACACATCCTTGGCAAAGGCAAATTCAGTAAAACAGATTGTCTCATATGCAATTTTAGCAGCAAGAAGAGACCCCAGCTTTTAGTTGTGACAGAGAGAGGAATAAAAGCTTTCACATTCCAACTTCAAGATCTTAGCATTTGCTGAAAGCATAAAACAAAAAATCCTTGTTCTGTGGGTGTATGCCCCAACCCCTTCATGCTGCTTCTATTGTTCGAGTATTAAAAAACAACAAAGCTAGCTGGGGTCTAAGCAGACTGCCTGATTCTAAGTTTACAATGCTTGCTTTCAAAAATAGACATGACAGAACACATCCTTCTCAAAGGCACATGTCATAACAGTGGCATCGCTGACCAGGCTGGAACAGAATGGTGCAGCCTCCTCTGGTGGGCCTTTTGGAAGAGAGTATCTCTTCACCGCACCACCCTGCCCACCTGAGATCTCCAGGTCCCTTTCTGAGAAATGTGGTCCCCTTCTCTGCCACCTGTCCTGACTGTTGCATGATAAACAGGACAACTGCCAAATACCAGGTCCCTGCCCAGTGAGTAGATGGCATAGATACAAGGAAAGTTAATCTGACAGTGGATATCTGCTGAGTGGGAATGGTGTATGGTTAGACTGGGCAGAAATTGGACATAGTAAATGCCAGAGGGATGGGAACGACATTTAGTTGGTAAGATACAGCAAGATAACATGCTCAGCCTTGCAATGAAATCATTCCACCAAACTCAGTGTGACTTCGCCAAGAAAATGTAAGAATTGACCCTTGATCTATTCACAAAAGGACACATTACAAATGCTCTTCTCTTCTTTAACCAACACCCAATATCCCAGAATTATTTCTGCACTTTTGAGTATCAATAAACTAAATTAACCAATCAATAAACAAATACTCTCTTAAAGAGACACTACAAAAAAATCAAACCCTAAAGAAAGCTTTAAACTTTATGATCATTTCTTGAACCAAACAGAAATTAATAACCAAACATCGTGAGAATCAAGTGAACTAATTAACTGAAACAGAAACAAAAATTGCTGGACAAACCCAGAAACTGGCAGCATCTGTGGAGGGTAAGCAGAGTTAATGTTTCAAGCCCAGCTAACCTTCTTCAGAACAGGTCACTGAATCCGAAACTAACATAAAATTGACATTACAGTATCATAGAATTCCTTCACCATGGAAAGACACCATTTGGCCCATCGAGTACAAAGAGCATCCGCCAAAAATGTACCTGCCGTTAGACACCTTTTCTGCTGATGCAAATAATTATTTTTGTGATAGGCAGAGGCTTTACTCATTGCACCTTCATTGGAGCTGTGATGAAAACACATTTACAGCTGCAAATTTTCAGTCCCTGTATGTTTTCTCAAATGAAGTATTGTTGATTTGCTGTCATAGTATCTCGTTGAAGGGACAAAGAACTTTACAATACTAAAACTTGACTGATCTTTGTAATGCCCATCGGGGAAGGCTGCAGGGAAAAATCACTAAACTTAAAGCTGTTTCAATAAAAGACATACAAGGTTACTAATTCCTAGAGATATATATTTGACAGCCCCTATCAATACCTCACAGTGGTCATCTTCATGACTGTGTCCACAGCTAATCATCAGAATCAATAGGCCTGACAGTGAGTTAATGTATCAGGATAGACCAACTGATGAGCCTTCAAAGCACATACTACTTTCTCACTGGAAATAAAGACCCAAATCTTCCAGGCTGCATAATCAGAGCCCAGATGTAACCAGAAAACCGGGCAATATCGGACATACAAACTCAGTGACGATTTGATAATTGCCCAGGAAGTTAAAACTTCTAAGGGTCAATTAACCTGCAACTGGAACCCTTCCAAAATCTTCTCAACTCTTAAAACACAGGAGGTGACCTTGGAGGACTCTGACTCTTACCTTAACAGATAGCTAGAAAAAGTGTTAGACAAGCTAAAAGCTACTGTAGCTCCTGGCTAATTATGAAATGGACCCTCCAATCACTCTCACTGACCCAACGACTTCAAACCCATCCACCCCCCCACCACCAACTCCTGATCCACCTTACCCCCTCAGCCACCTGACCAACCTGCCGTCTAATCCCCTCAACTTCTTACCTAACATTCTTCTCCCCTCATCATCCTACCTGCTACCCTATCTACTCATGCACTTACTTCACATATGTAATTTCTATTCGTAGCTGTGTAAGAGGCTTTAGGACCTTCAAACTTTTTTTCAAGTTTTGGCATATGGGAGCTATTGCCATAAAAGTGGTCTGTGGGGTCTGCAAGATTCCATTCCGAGGCTGTTTTCATGGTTTAGTGCATTGTAGGTGTTTGGATTTTTTTTATGAAAGGTTGGGCCTGAAAACACCTGGTAAGATAGGTAGGCAACTTTAAATCAAAAGCAACCTACTGCTGATGCTGGAGCTCTGAAATAAAACCAGGAAGCGTTGGAGAAATATAAGCAGGATTTATCCCATTCTCTTCTCAGTTTTCCCGTTGCATCTGTTCTGATGATGTCACCTCCCACTGGGTGCTTCAACATGTCTTTCAATTCCTCAGCTGAAGATTCCCCACCCAGGACAGGGCCCGACACTGTGTGTGACCCATTTCCTTCTGTGCTCACCCTTCAGAGGAGCAATCATTGTCATCGGCAAATACTCAGTAATGAATCTGCTTGTCCTCCTCGGAAATTCCATGTTACTGCCCATAGGTTTTGTAGATTCACGTGTACCTGATAAGCCTGATCCTACAGTCACAGCTTTGACTGCACATTTGACTGGTGGGATTGATCTTTGACCTTGAGATCACTGGCATTACTTTCTCTGGTTCCTTTTCCGCACTTCCATTTGCCGACGCATGTTCGCAAAGGCTTTTATCTCTTCCTACAGGAGATTCCTCCAAGTCAGTTTCTTCTGATCAGAGGTCTCCCACAGGTTGCATTTCCCGAGGGAAGCCTTCAGGGAATCTATGAAATGCTTCCGTTGGCCTCCTCCTTTTTTGAGTCTAACCACTGTGTTCTTCTCTCAGCTGCCCTTCGCCTTTTCCTTCTGCAGGGTAGTGATATCAATGCTGAAGTACTTGAGTTCACAGGCAGCAAGGGCAGGTCTTCATTCCAATGATAGTTTTGCCTGTTGTCCATGACTGCTCGTACATTCTAGGCTCTGAGATTGAGTTGGGCTTTGCAGTTCAGACTGCAGGTGGATGAGACACTGGGTGTGGTTGTCCAGCCAGGTTGGTGATGAAACAGGCTATTTTTAGGGCACCTTTTTGAGCTCCTTCCTTATGTGGGCTGAGCAGAACAGATCCTGAGGGGGGTGGGGGGGTGCTGCTCAGCCTCGAAGAAAGCTGCTGAAGTGCTCTCCTGTTCCTATTCAAAAGTGAAATGACTGAGTTGAACTCCATTGCCTATGGCTCAGTCTGAAGCTAGGGTCTTCTAAATCTATTAATGCTAGCCTGCCACCTGCCACTGATCGCTGCAGGGCTTATATTGTGTTGAATTTATCTTGTGTGGGACATCTTTTGATGTGGGAATGATGTTGCACCTCAGCAGACACAAAGTCCTTGATAGAAGGTAGATCCAGCTCAAATGGTACAGAAACCTCATGGACTGGGAATCTTCATCCTGTTGCTGCCTTCATCCAGTATTGCAGCCATTGATATCATATGAATATCTTCCACCTGAATCATCACTGGGGACTTGTTCTGGAATATGCTATGTTTGGTTCCTCCCCTCTGACCTTACCATTATGGGTAGCCCCATCAGAAGTTGAGAACTCTTGACTGCATTGCTCTCAGGATCAATGGAGCATTCAAGCCTCTCTATTGTAACAAGGTGGTAATCCACAGAAAGGGACAGTCTAGGCCCGAAACGTCAGCCTTTGTGCTCCTAAGATGCTGCTTGGCCTGCTGTGTTCATCCAGCTCCACATTTTGTTATCACCAACTTGTGTCTGTTGCATTTAGCCCAATTTTCTCCAATTAAACCTTAATCCTTAAAACTACAAATTATACTTGTAAAGCTAAATCTTCAAATCGAAAACTCATGAACAATGAACCAAATATTCACAATATTGTGGAATTCCGCACACTGTGCAGGCACAAATTTACATATCTTTGCAGTATTCCAATTCCAATAAACTAATTGCATATTGTTTCATTTCATAGAGTTTACTTGGAGCAGTAAATGTAGACTTGATTGAAGCATTCAGAAATAAATGAATGTGTTCCTGATTTTTCCTTCTCCTTCTCTCTCCATTTTTATAAATATCTCTTGGATATTGTGCCAGTTAATTAGGCTTAGGGGTAGTGATGCAATGATGGGGAGTTGGGGTGGGAATAGGGCATAGAATTCCTGTACATGCATAGAATTGACCATCTATTGCACATGCCACTTGGACCTCTTTATCACTGATGTCAATGCACAGAAAATTGGGTTGATGCATATCAGGAAATCACTTCTGTGTTACCCATTTTCAGCATTGGCAATAATTAAAATGATCCCAAATGTTATTAAGATTAGGATTATATATCCAGTGTAGGGGCACTGAACTACAGAAACTGAACAAGTCAAACTCTATTTTTTTGTGTATTATGGAATTCGTGCTCTGTTTTTAAGATTTTAATTTCAAAATTTGTTCTAAATGAGTGGATTTCATATTTTGTGCCAAATCCATTTATATGTAGCAACCCTGATAGAGCCCACTCCTTTTATGTGTCTGTTTAGTGAGAAGATAATAGGTCCCATCTCTTAGGATTCAGAACAATTGTAACCTTGTAGCAATGGGTGGAAAATTGTGCTTGCTACCCTACCTGATCCAGACTAGAAGGATTTATTGGGTGAAAGGTTTCGCTTGACAGCTGCCAGCTGTGCTATCCTCTAGGACTGCAGGTCCAGTTCCAGGAGGGGACAGAATTTTGTGGGAGCCTTGGTGAAATAGAGCAGCTGATCACACTTCACTTGGCTGAGGGACAGGTAGGGTTGCTCCCAGGAGGCCTTAAAGGATAAGGCTGCCTGCTGAGGCACTCCTTCTTCTGCAAGAGGACTGTCTTCTTTGTAGGCGTTGCTCCATCATCCTCTGTCGCTGCTGAAAGAAACTGCAACTGTAGCTCTCCTGATTGGGAACAAGTGGTAAACACATCGAACTTTCGGAAGTGCACGATGCCTTCTGAACAGTCAGCGCCACTCCTTTCAGACTCCAATATCTTTTTCTAAATTCTTCCAAGAACCTGTACTTCCACCCACCTCACAGAACAATGAATAATGTTACCAACAAGGAAGAGATCTGGGCTACTTTACCCTTCATTCCACGTCTTGACGGATTGCAACAAGATTTATTTTTGAGAACATTTTTTTAACCCCTTGAGATCTGGGATTTTTGTGATTAGTCGCAAAGTAACTTGTAACTTTCTTGTAACTTTAAATCAAAAGAAAGGATAAAAATTTATTTTCACAGCATCTGAAATATAATCGTGACATGCATCTTTCTCTCATTCACACAAGAAATAAAATTTCCAAATATGTGGTACACTGTTCAATTTCTTAAAGTTCTGAGATCCAATCTTACTCTTGTTCTTTTAGAAGGTTATCAGAAGATACAGGACAAAAATCTTTTGGGTGAATTCATTCTCAGTGGTTCACTCCAAGCAACAGAAGACTTTTCCCATCAGAGTCGGTTGAGCCCCACAGTGAAAGTTATAATTTTGCAGGTAAAACAAAGAGACTCCACTTGGCTCAGAGATAATGGGAACTGCAGATGCTGGAGAATTCCAAGATAATAAAATGTGAGGCTGGATGAACACAGCAGGCCAAGCAGCATCTCAGGAGCACAAAAGCTGACGTTTCGGGCCTAGACCCTTCTAGGCCCGAAACGTCAGCTTTTGTGCTCCTGAGATGCTGCTTGGCCTGCTGTGTTCATCCAGCCTCACATTTTATTATCTTGGAAGACTCCACTTGGCTGCCTGTCATGGATTTTCTAGCAGGGTCCTTCCTTTCTCTCCGCGAGATGCCCTCCCTTCAATCTTTTTGCCCCTGACTGCTTCACTGGACCACCCTGTAGGCTAGTAAGGTACTTCATATTCCTAGCCAGGATCTGTCATGTGAAAATAGTATTGGTGGGCTGTATTTTCTCAGCTCCAGAGCAACATGGGAAGTGGCTAGGAAAATGGGGCAAGATCAGAAAAATGAGATTCTTGATGCTGAAGAAATAATGTTCAATTTTCCACGGAGTGTTTGAAAGTGAACTGAGGATTTTGCTAGTGAGCGGCAAAAGGCCCAGTTCCATGCATTTACATCTCATTATTACCTGTTCTCACTTCACTTATAGATTACAAAGAGTGGGGCTGGATGAACACAGCAGGCCAAACAGCATATTAGGAGTACAAGAGCTGATGTTTCGGGCCTAGACCCTTCATCAGAAAAAAAAAATGATGAAGGGTCTAGGCCCTAAATGTCAGCTCTTGTGCTCCTAAGATCTGCTTGGCCTGCTGTGTTCATCCAGCCCCACTCTTTGTAATCTTGGATTCTCCAGCATCTGCAGTTCCCATTATCTCTGATCACCTTATTTATATGCAGTTTGCTGTTTTCCCATGCAGCAGAGAGAAACTAGGTTGCATGATATAGAAGTCTGAGCAAGTATCGGGCTGCTCCAGCTTTCCACTTACTTATCTGGGCTTCTAACTTGGCTTCATTCCCCACCATCGCAGGGCATTGTCCTTGTGTAGTGACTGCCAGCATTTTCATCCGTGGAGACCAGCATTGGACATGCACCAGCCTCACACATCAACATAGCATAGCTCTGACACATTTGAATACAGTTTCCCACTCTAATGCTGTATTTGGAGTGCACTGTCACCTTCCATTTAAAATGCTGCTGCTTATGGTGCTTTATGCAAAGAACCAGATAACATCTTGTGTACTGGAGCGAGGTGCACCTCAAGATTGTGATCTTGCTCTTTTAGCACTCACTCATTTTGATGTTCAAAGCATCTCTGCCTTCCCATGTCATACTTTGCTACTTCATTCAGAGCTTAGGGGCTCAGAGTACTTCTGTCTTGCCTTGCATCTTCGTGCAGATACAAAGCCAGACAGCTTGTCATGGTTATCAGTCAAGGGAATGGAGATGTTACTGAATTGCTCTGTGCTAATTCAATGTCATACCCACAACATGAGCCAGTAACTTACATTGCACATCATGTGCTTCAGCCAAATACCCTTGTCTCACAGTCTAAGGGGAGCAGCTCTTGGTCAAGGCAACCAGTTGGGTGTCACCACAGTCAGTCCAGAGCAGTGCCTAATCTCAGTCCAGCAGTATGGACACAGCCAGTTGGCTGCTTGGGACATTGAGTGTCATGGGTCCTGAATCATTATAGCCCAGGGATTGTCAGTTCTAGGCCACCGTCAGTTCTTCAGGTCCAGAATAACCATGCAGGGGATTAGTGTAAGGCACTCAGGAGCTGAACAGAGAGTGGTCAGAGGTCCAGTCACTCGTCAATAAGGGCTGTACTTTTGCCAGTCAGGGGATGGGCCATTGTCGGTCCTGGGGCTTTGTTCAATGCAAGCTGAGGTATGGTAGGAAGTTGGAGACATCGATGTTGGGGATTGGACTCAGCATTCTGGAATACAGAGAGACAATGATTCTGAAAGGGATGCTACACAACATATAAGGGTGGGAGATGATAGTGCATTGGAGGGTACGGGTTACTACATGCAGAGTGGTCATCCACAGTCATTACCACCCTGGCTTTGATGGAATAACAGCGTATCCTGATGGTTGGCATAGCTATGCCGTAGGCCTAGGGTCCGGAGGTGATATAGGGGAATGAAAGCATAAATGAAAGAGTTGGTTGGAAATGTGTGGAAGTTCAGAACTGATGGGTATGACAGAGAGTAGAAGGTAGAAAGGAACACAAAGATCTGCGGGAGGCCCTCCGTACTTACCAAGCTGAGCCTGTGACTCACTGTCTTGGCTTCCAACTTCATCCAAATAGCAAATGTGCAATGAAAATTAAAAGTAACTGTATCACACCCGGACTGAGAGAAGGAAATTTTTTTTGTCTGTTTGGATGGTGTCAAGCTTCTTGAATTTTGTTGGAGCTGCACCCACCCAGACAAGTGGGGAGTATTCCATCACTCCTGGCTTGTGCCTTGTAGATGGTGGAAAGGCTCACTCAGGAGGTGAGTTACTCACCATAGGATAGCTAGCCGCTAACCTGGTCTTGTAGCCACTACTTATATGGCTAGACCAGTTCAATAGTCCATCTTCAATGCCACTTTTTAAAAGTACTATGCCCATCTTCTCCATGAGCTCATAGGAATATGATGCAAATAGAACAATAATTAAAAAGGCAGTATGACAATTCCTTTAAAGAGCTTTGGTGGGGACACTGGGTGCACATTTGAAGGTTAGTGAAAGAGAGGCTGTTTATTAGAACTGCAAGGTTGAAAAGGCATGTCTGCTGTTAAAGCAGTTCGATGGTAATGTTGTGATCTGCTTGTTTTGCATATTTGCTGCACAAGTTCATAATGCCCTCAACATCATGACTCCCAGTGCAAGTCATACATTTTTTTCATCTATATAGGCACCAGTAGCTTCAAACTTTGTGTTGCCACGGAGGTTCATGTACATTGTACCTGTGTGAAGAATTTTTGTCACATTAAAGTATTTGGCAAAGCCTCGGAGCAAAAACTACTGGAATACAACATCACAAAAGCTCACTGAATAGAACTGATGCATTGCGATAAAGTGGGGATGCTGCAGACTATATGATTTCACAACCTGGATTTGACTTTGAGGTGTAGCTCTGGGTGAGAACATCAAATCCAAACCTGTGCTTTTTGTGCCTTCAGGTATAATTTTTGGAAGCGTTTCAGAAAAAATGAAGAAAAAGTAAAATGTGCATTTTTCATACTATTATCATAGCATCATAGAATCCCTACAGTGTGGAAACAGTTGAATCTTACAATTTCAGTTACAAGAAAAACTTGCAACTGAAGAAAATGTTCAGAGCAAAATGCAGTAACCAGCCAGGATAATATGTTCTCACTATAAAATAGCAGCTAGAAGGTTCTGTGAGGAAATGTGACACCATTTACACTGAACATGGCTGTCACAGCACCACCTCCAGGAGTAACTGATACTTAACAATACTTTCAATGCTACCTGTTTCTGGCGTACCAAATTTGATATTCAATGTAGATCCATTGATTTAAAATTATAGTGAAATAGTAAGTCATTTTGCAATTTGAGAAGTACAGAAATAGAGATGGTTGGAGCTTTTGACAGGACAGACTGAGGAGCTGGAGACAAACTGTGACCTGGCAGGTAGAGCAGTAATAGCAGAACAGGCTTACACAGGTATTTTCAATACAGATAAAGACATTGACTTATTTTTTAATTGAAAATAGACACAAATATAGTCATGAGACTTTTAATATATTAAAATCCACTTGTTGTTGCATATGCTGTCAGTTTCTGTGCATTAAAATTCTCTTGTGTGCATGTCGTTCTGCCCTCCAACGTAGCTGGTGGTTTTCCTGAAATGTGTCCTTAAATTTTTCCGACAGAAGTCCACAAAGGGGGCTATTGTCTTGGATTACGTATTCAGACATACAAACCTGATGGAGACAGACTACTTCGGTTTGCGTTATTGTGACAGAAGTCATCAAACGGTGAGTAATGTATCAAGGTGCAGGGACTAAAGAGTTGGGAAAAGAGAGTTGCTGTAATTTATAATAAAAATTAAAGTAATTTTCAATAGTAACATTTCAGCAATGATATTATCTTTACAATATTTTCCACTTCATCTTTGTGTTAAACTAGAAAAATGTCAGTTAAATAATTTAAAGACTGTATAAAACAGGGCATATAATTCTAAAGGTGGGTGCAGGGACAGAGGGATCTGGGTGTATATGTGCATAGATTGTTGAAAGTGGCAGAACATACAGAGAGAGCAGTTAATAAAGCACACAATATCCTCAGCAAAAGAGGGATAGAGTGAACAAAAGCAAGGAGGCAATATTGTACTTGCATGAGACACTTGTTAGATCTCAGCTGGAGTATTGTGTACAGTAATAAAAACAAAGTTGCTGGAAAAGCTCAGCAGGCCTGGCAACATGTGTGAAGAAAAAATCAGTTAACATTTTGGGTCTGGAGACCTTTCCTCAGAACGTTAACTCTGTTTTTTACTTCATAGATGCTGCCAGACCTGCTGAGCTTTTCCAGCAACTTTGTTTCTGTTCCTGATTTACAGCATCTGCAGTTCTTTTGGTTGTATTGTGTACAGTGTTTTATTTTTAGATTAGATTCCCTACAGTGTGGAAACAGGCCCTTTGGCCTAACAAGTCCAGGCCGCCCTTTGAAGCATCCCACCCAGACCCATCCCCCTATAACCCACACACCCCTGAACACTATGGGCAATTTAGCATAGACTGCACATCTTTGGACTGTGGGAGGAAACCGGACCACCCAAAGGAAACCCACGCAGACACAGGGAGAAAGTGCAAACTCCGCACAGACAGTCACCTGAGGCTGGAATCGAACCCGGGTCCCTGGCGCTGTGAGGCTGCAGTGCTAACCACTGAGCCACCGTATCACCCTACTGTTGGGTGCCATATTAGAGGAAAAATGTGAAAGATTGGACCGTGGGAGAAAACCATAGCACCCAGAGGAAACCCATTCAGATACAGGGAGAATGTGTAAACCCCACACAGGCTGGAATTGAATCTCGGAACCCAACACCATGAGATAGCAGTGCTGACCACTGAGCCACAGCCTGGAAACTTGGTGGAGGCAGGATCAACTGAAACATTAAAGGAGCTTGTGTGGTTATGTGGATAAAAATAATGTTCAAAGGTATGGGGCAAAAGCAGGAAACTGGCACTAGGGAATGATGTACACTTAAAGAGCCAATACAGGTATGATAGACAAAATGGCCTCCTTTTGCAACAGAACAATTCTGTGGTTCTGTCAGAAAAACAGTGACTCAGTGGCACAGTGTTTATTGGGCTTTATGGTTAAGGAAAAAGTGGTGGAATTATGCCCTTTTTTTCCCATCCTCCAAAGGATTCCAGGCAGATATGTTTATAAAGGGCAGCACGGTGGCTCAGTGGTTAGCACTGTAGCCTCACAGCACCAGAAACCCAGGTTCGATTCCAGCCTCGGGCAACTGTCTGTGTGGAGTTTGCACATTCTCCCCGTGTCTGCGTGGGTTTCCTCCGGGTGCTCCGGTTTCCTCCCACAGTCCAAAGATGTGCAGGCTAGGTGGATTGGCCATGCTAAATTGTCCGTAGTATTCAGGGGTGTGTGGGTTATAGGGGGATGGGTCTGGGTGGGATGTTCCAAGGGGTGGTGTGGATGTGTTGGGCCAAAGGGCCTGTTCCCACACTGTAGGGAATCTAATCTAATCTAATCTAATCTAAGGGGAAAGTGATTCAAACAAACAAAGCTCTTATTGGGGGAAAGTTACTTCTCAACATCAGAATGTATTTACAACAACACGCACTTTCCCAAAGGAAAAGGTGACTACAATATGCGTGGTATCTTAAAACAGTTGAAAATGCCACTATTCTACTTGGGTTTTTTGAAACATTTCAGGCTTGATGATTCCATTTTAGTTCACTGAAGAAAAAAAAATTTTTAAGCTTTTGATGACAAATTTGCTGTAGCTTGCTACTTGTGGCAACAGGTTTCTGGCTTTTCTCCATCGAGGTGCCTGTGCTAAAGTTGGCTCTTTAAATTGCTTGGTAAAAGCTGGGAACAATCATCCATCCACAAGCAGACTTTAGATGGTGTTCTTTCTTTGTTGAGTTGAATTTCTTCCCTCTGAGTCTCTTTGTCTCCAAGTCTGACTGAATGTGGTCTCAAAACATTCCTTCTCACAAGTTAGTTTCTATTGCTTGATCATAGTGTCTGTTTTCCATTGTCTACACATGGTCCTTGAAAGAAACACAGAAAATAGGAACACATGTGGCCCGCTCAACCCTTCAAACCTGTCCTGTCATTCTATATAATCACGGCTGATCATCCAACTTCGTAGCCTTTTCCTGCTTTACCCCTGTATCCTTCGACTCCATTAGCTCCGAGTGCTAGATCTAACTCCTTATTGAAATCATAAAATGTTTTCTGTGGTGGGAAACTCTACAGGCTCACCGTTCTCCGTGTGAAGAAATTTCTCCTCATCCTAAATGGTCCACCCCACATTCTTAGATTGTGTCCTCCTCTTTTTGGATTGTTAAACTGTGACCCTGGTTCTGGATTTAAGCGTTGACACACTGTAGGTGTTTACTATCTTATTTGTTTAATGAATGTGGGTGTCATTGGCTGAGCCAGTATTTATTGGCCATACCTTGTTGTTTTGGAAAGGTAATGTTGAGTGGCATCGGTAGGGTGAACTTGGGTGGGGGAGTTCAAAACGAAGGGGCATATTTTTAAGGTGAGAGGAGAAAGATTTAAAAGGAAGCTGAGGGGCAACATTTTCACACAGAGGGTGGTTTGAACGTAGAATAAACTGCCAGAGGAAGTGCTAGATTGCAGGTACATTTAAAAGACATTTGGACAGGTACGTGAATAGGAAAGGTTTAGAGGGATATAGGCCAAATGCAGGCAAGTAGGACTACTTTAGTTTGGGAAACTTGGTCGGTATGAATGAGTTGGACCCAAGGTTCTGTTTCTGTGTTGTTTCTATGACTTGATGAAGGTCAGATATCTGCTACTAGCTTAAACTGATTTAAAAAACACAAACACATCACATATTAAAAATAATTATTTAATTGTG
Organism: Stegostoma tigrinum; assembly: GCF_030684315.1. Lineage (NCBI taxonomy): Eukaryota > Metazoa > Chordata > Chondrichthyes > Orectolobiformes > Stegostomatidae > Stegostoma > Stegostoma tigrinum. The sequence continues at coordinate 79,432,309 of NC_081356.1, forward strand.
TCTTGTATGCTATATTCTGTCTCTAGTGCTTCAAATTGTATTACATAAAATAGAGTCCATATTTTGATAAATGAATTTTGATATTTTGTGTTTTATGATGACAACCTTCCTATCTAGATGTAACCTGGAGTTTCATGTTTGGATCTTCCTATTCTCAGTTTCTCAGGTCTCAGTTTCTGCCATAGTACTAAAAACAGCTGTTATTAAAGTTACAAATAACATCATTTATTATGATCATAAAGGAAACAATATCTCCCATTCTTCTCAACTTTCCTACGGCCTTTGGCAAGTTTTCTCATTACCAGCATTCTGCAAAACTTCTCATACATAACCCAGCTGAGTGACACTACATTTGGTACCATTCCTATCTTTATACTCATGGCTAGTGAATCACTGTATTGGTTTGTCTCCCTGCCCAAGTGTTCCTCTGCAGTTGTTCAGGAGTCAATTTTCAGCCAACATCCTCCTATTTCGCACCTACATTCTGCCCTTCAGTGCCATTATTGGAAAACAAAAGTGCATCAGTTTCCATGTGTCACCGATGACATACAGCTTCATTTCATCACTTGTCTCAACTCCTCCTCACTGTCTCTAGATCATCAGATTATTTGTTTAACATCCAGTGCTGAGTGGGCAGAAATTTCTCTAACTGAAGATCTACTCATGCTCTTAGCTTTTATGTTTTTTACCATTGCTTTCAGATTCCGCCACAAACTCTGTTCCCCAGATCTTGATTTTATCTTTCAGAGCTTGTAACGGTGCACCCTTAGACCTCCTAAATAAAATCCTGATCCTCCCTTCTGAACAGCACTGTGGGTATGCCTAACCTACATGGATAGCAGTGGTTCAAGGTAGCAACTTTCTATCACTTTCTTAAGGTCAATTAGGGACAAATAACAAATTTTGGTCTAGCCCACATCCCATGAATGAATAAAAAAATCTATGCTGTTGTGAATACTAGATTACTATACTCCGGTATATCAATGATGTCATTGGTGCTGCTTCCCCCTCTCATCCGGATTTTGAGAAGTTTATCAATTTCACTTCCAATTTCCACCCCGTTTTCACCTTTACCTGTTCAATCTCTGAGTCAACTCTTTCCTTCCTAGACATTTCTGTTTCCATTAGGCTGGCCACCAATATCCACTATAAAACCTGCAGACTTTCACAGTTACCTTAATTATACATCCTCACAACCTGCTTCCTGTAAAGACTGTATTCCACTCTCCCACTTCCTCTGTCTCCATCACATCTGTTCTGATGATTGTTAACTTCAACAAGGGGGTTCTCTGAAAGGTCCACCTACTTCCTCAACTGAGGATTTCCCAGCATCATAGTTAACAGGGCCCTCAGCCAGGTCCAACTCATTTCCCGCACTTTGCCCCTCACCCCCTCTGTTCCCTCCCACAGTGATAGGGTCCCCCTTGTCCTCACCTACCGTTCCACCACTATTCACATCCAGAGGATCATTAGTGCTATTTCCACCACCTGTGTAACATTGCCTAACTCTGTCCGTACTTCATTTTAACAGCTGCTAAATCCCTCATCCATGCCTTTGTTTCTTTTAGACTTGACTAGTCTGACACAGTTTTGACCTGTATTCTCCCCTGCGTAAACCTGATGACAATCAATTGCTCTTGCTCCTGTTCTAACTTGTACCAAGTTCCTTCAATGATTATTCAGTACTCACGGAATTACATTAGCTTGGGTTAAGTCATGCCTTGATTTTAAAACTTTCATCCTTGCTTTCAAGTTGTTCCACACTCTTGCTGCTCCCCATCTCTAAAACCTCCTCCATCCCACAATCATCTGAGATTTCCATGCCTCTCTTATTCTGCCTCTGGTGCATGCTTGATTTTAATCACTCTTTCATCAATGGCTCTAACTTCAGTTACCTGAGCCCTAAATTCTGGAATTCCATCAATACATTTTCTGGCCTTTTTACCTGTCTTTCCTCCTCTAAGAAGCTTCTTAAAAACTTACATTTTTGACCAAACTTTGATAATGTGCTCTAGTATCCTCTTACATAGCTCACTGTTATATTTGGTGTTATGCCTTTGCGATACGTCGCATTTTAATACATTAAAGGGGCTATGTAAATACAGGCTCTTGTTATTGAACAACTCCGCTTCTTCCTGAAGAAAGGCCTGAACTGTCCCCGTCCATCACCACCATCCTCTGCCTGGCTAAGCTCATTCTCACTCTGAACAATTTCTCTTTTAACTCCTCTCACTTTCTTCAAGTCAAAGGCGTGGCCCATGGGTTACTGCATGGGCCTCAGTTACGCCCGTCTCTGTGTGCGGTATGTGGGCCATTCCTTGCTCCAGTTCTATTCCAGCCCTCACCCATCTCCGGTATATCAATGATGTCATTGGTGCTGCTTCCCTCTCTCATCTGGATTTTGAAAAGTTTATCAATTTCACTTCCAATTTCCACCCCATTTTCACCTTGACCTGGTCGATCTCTGAGTCAACTCTTTCCTTCCTAGACATTTCTGTTTCCATTAGGCTGGCAACCAATATCCACTATAAAACCTGCAGACTTCCACAGTTACCTTAACTATACATCCTCACAACCTGCTTCCTGTAAAGACTGTATTCCACTCTCCCAGTTCCTCTGTCTCCATCACATCTGTTCTGATGATGTTAACTTTGACAAGGGGGTTCTCTGAAATGTCCACCTACTTCCTCAACTGAGGATTTCCCAGCATCATAGTTAACAGGGCCCTCAGCCAGGTCCAACTCATCTCCCGCACTTTGCCCCTCACCCCCTCTGTTCCCTCCCACAGTGATAGGGTCCCCCTTGTCCTGTTCCACCACCATTCATATCCAGAGGATCATTAGTGCTATTTCCACCACCTCCAGCTGGGTGCCACAACAAGACACATATTCTCCTCCCTTCCTTTGTCACACTTACACAAGGACTGTTCTCTCGGGACCCTGATCCACTCCTCCTTCACTCCTAATGGCCCCCTACAACCCTTCGGCACCTTCTCCTGCAACTGCAGAAGGTATAACACCTGCCTGTTGACTTCCTCCCTCCTCAGTATCCTCAGGCCTAAACACACCTGACAGATGAAGCAGTGCTTTACCTGCACTTCACTCAATCGAGTCTGCTCACAGTGTGGTCTCCTCTACATTGGGGAAACAAAGCATAGACTGGGCGATTACTTTGCAGAACACCAATGTTCTGTCCACAAAAAGACCCAGAGCTTTCTGTTGGCTGCCACTTCAACACACCATGCTGTTCACTAGCCAATATCTCTGTCTCAAGTTTGCTGCAGTGCTCCAGCGAAGTCCAGTACAAGCTAGAAGAATAGTACCTCATTTTCTGCTTGGGGACTCTATTGCCTTCTGGACTCACTCAATATTGTGTTCAGTTGAGCTTGAGTTGCCTTCTCCCATGTCCTTAACCAATCCCCACACACCAGGCCTTGTTATCACATGGTCTGCTCTTACCCACTACCGTTGTTAACCACTAATAGTCCCCTTTAGTAGCAATTCATTCTTCTAGGCTGACTGTTATCCTCTCCTTTGTCTGCCCAACTGTGTTTTACTCTCTTTGGGCTTTATGTCCGCCTATCATTTACTCCTTAGCCCACCCCCACCCTATCTTGTGCATAAATAACAACCTTTTTCCAGCTCCCATCACTTCTCAGGAAGGGTCACTGAGCCTGAAATGTTAATTCTGATTTCTCTGCAGGTGCTGCCAGACCTGCCGAGTTTTTCCAGTAGTTTCTGTTTTTGTTTCAGATTTCCAGCATCTGCAGTTCTTTCAGTTTTACTTCTTGTTATTGAAGCTAGGCTTCAATCTACTATTTAAAAAGTGTTTCAGAGAACTATTGTCTATTTATCAGGATTGTGTCAGAAGACCATGATAAAGCAGTGGAAGAAAATCATGAGTTAAATATCCATCTTCTGAATAAAGACCTTACATCTATTTAAATGCATGCTTCAAATCGAATCAAATCATATATTGGTAGTGAACATGTGAGTTCTTGTCTATGGAAAGATTTCATGTAATTCTGCTGTGACATGAATTTTCTTTTATTTCTGAATCCATGTATTTTGGTATGATTCCGTCTAAAAGGAACACATTGAATTGTCCTAACAGCAAATCTTTATTTTACACAGTACTGGCTGGATCCCACAAAAACACTTGCTGAACACAAGGATCTTATAAACAGTGAGTAATGGCTTCAATCAATTTTTGCAACATGCATCTGATGCTTTACAGGGCCATTTAAGCTGTGATGGACAGTTTAGGAATGGCTGTCACTGTGTATTTTTATGAGTCCTTGCATGACATGGTCAAAAAATGCAGATCACTTTGACTTTCACTGACTTGATATGTTGGGGCTTGAATGAAATGAGAATTGTGATATATCAATTACCTGACAAAATTTTATGACATTGGGCCTACAGCCCAAAACTATTCAAATTATTTCAAAGTAAAATAGGTATTCCTATAAATGTCACGATATTAAGCCAAGCTCCATTCTGCGTTTGTGGTGGACATTAACGATTCCATCGCACTATTTGAAGAATCTCAGAGTTTTGCTCAGTGTCCTGCCCAATATTTATCCCTCGATCTGCATCAGATAAGCAAATTAGAAGGTCTTTATCACTTTGTTGTTTGTGGGAATTTACTGTATGCAAATGAGTTGATGTGCTTTTCCATGACAATTGTGACTAAATTTGAAAAGTACTTAGATAACAAAGTGTGAAGCTAGATGAACAGCAGGCCAAGCAGCATCTCAGGAGCACAAAAGCTGACGTTTCAGGCCTACACCCTTCATCAGAGAGCTTGAAACGTCAGCTTTTGTGCTCCTGAGATGCTGCTTGGCCTGCTGTGTTCATCCAGCTTCACACTTTGTTATCTTGGATTCTCCAGCATGCGCAGTTCCCATTATCTTTGAAAAGTACTTAGTTGGCTGTTTATAAGAATGGTCACTGGGCTTGAAGTGTTAACTCTTAATTATTTCTCTCCATGAATGTTGTTGGGCCTGCTGGGTTTCTCCAGCAATTTCTGCTTTTGTTTCAGATCACCAGCATCTGTAGTTCTTTGTTTTATATTGACTGCCTAGTTAATGTTTTGAGATATTCTGTGGTTGTGAAATGTAATATATCAATACAAGTCTCTGTTTCATAAGCTTTCTGAGCATATTTTGTACAAGTTTCCAGAATATTTTTTATTTCTGTTTCTAAAGTAGGTGATAACAATATTACTTTAGCATGAACAAAGCAAGTATTTGGTTGAAAGAGTTCAGAAAGGATTTACAATCATGTTGATGGGATTGATGGGGTTGAGCTGTAGGGAGAAGCTGAATAAGTTAGGACTACTTTCCCTGGAGCATTGGAGACTGAACGGTGACCTTATAGAGGTTTATAAAATCCTGAAGGACATGGATAGGTTGAATAGCCAAGGTCTTTTTCTCAGGGTAGGAGAGTCCAAAACTAGTGGGCATATGTTTAAGGAGAGAGGAGAAAGATTTAAAAGGGACCTGAGGGGCAACTTTTTCATGCAGGGGTAGAACTTGTATGGAATCAGCTACCAGAGGAGGTGGTGAAGGCAGGTACAGTTACAACATGTAAAAAACATCTGGATGGGTATATGAATGGGAAGAGTTTATGGGCCAAATGCTGGCAAATGGGACTAGATCAGTTTAGGATATTTGGTCGACATCGACAAGTTGGACCAAAGATTCTGTTCCTGTGCTGTGTAACTCTATGACTCCAAGACTGAGATGAAGCCAGTCTTACATTGTTAAATTGATTTGTTTCAAGTAAGACACCTTACTATTTTGATCACATTCAATTCAATCTTTACAATTTATAGGCAATAATGCAGAATAAAGAAAATGCTGGACAACACCATGCCAATAGGGTACGAAATTGACTTAAACAAGATTTCCGTTCCTGAGATGCAAGAGGGAAGATGATGGGAAATTAGGCATATAATCAAGTGGGTTGGCATCACAGAGATACATGATCCCTTGTCTTCACCTGAGGAGTGGAGTTCTGAGTGGCACCCAATTGAGTTTTGGACTATTGTCGACTGTCCTGACTCAAGAAATTCAAAAGAAAGAAAGATGAGAAAGCTTCGTATTTATATATTGTTTCCCACTAAGAACTTTTCTACTGGCAAATAAGTAATTTTGAACAGTAGTTATAGTTGTACTGTAAGAAACCTTGGAGTCAAAACACACACAGCAAATTCTGAGAAATGGCAGCGTGATAATGATTAGAAATACCTGTTTTTATAATGTTGATTTTATTGAAGAAAGCAATATGAGAGCAGACAAGCAAAAGATGTAAATACAGATTGTAAACATTTCTATATCTGAATCATAACAGATTAATGAAAATAAACTTAATTTATTAAATGCAAAATCAGGTGTAAACATAATCAAGGATAAGGAAATAAAAAAGACATTAACATTTTTAAAAAATTAATTTATGTGATGAAGGCATTACCGGTGAGACCAATATTTATGGCCCATCCTTAATTATCCAAAAGGCAGTTCTCAGGCAACTACAATCCTATGGTCTGGAGTCACATGTAGGCTGGATGAGGTAAAGATGGCAGTTTCCTTCCTTAAATGACATTGATGAATCAGTTGGGTTTTTCTGACAATCAATAGTAGGTACATGGTCGTCATTAGACTCTTAATTCCAGATTTTTATTGAATTCAAATCCTACCATCTGCCATCATGGGATTCAAATCCAGGTCCCTAGAACATTTCCTGGGTCTCTGGATTAAGAGTCCAGTGACACTATCTCTAGACCAGCATCTAACTTTGCATTACCTTCTTCAGACAGTACAGCACTGATGCTCACATCACTCACATTGATAGCCACCTACAATGGTTTTGCATAATTAGGTACGGTTAACACTGGAGCAGTAGTTAACACAGCTTTTACGTTGTCTCATGCCTTCTGACATTTCCCCTTCCACTGGAATTTTCTGCACTTCTTCAACATGTCAGTCAGTGGAGCAATCACACTGCTAAAATTTGGTACAAATTTCCAAATAAACCAGGAATTGTAGCATTTCCCTCTTCGTCGATGGTGTGGCAAACTTTCTAATAACCTTTGTTTTCGTGTCTCGTGGGGCTATCTGTCCACATACAATAATATGACCCAGAAATGTGACTTGAGCTTTTGCAAACGCAGTCCTAGCCAGGTTTATCATCAGCCCATCTCCTGAAGTCGATCGAACAATTTTGATAGACGCTCCAAGTGTTCCTTCCACATGTGACTAAAAATCACCAGGTTATCAAACGTGCACCACTATACAATAGGGTAATTCTGAAATGAATTCATTTGTTAGTCTGTGAAATGTGGCTGACCCATTTCTCATACCAAATGGCATGGCTTTAAACAGGTCATGTCCATTTGGTGTCACGAAAGCCAAAATTTCCTTCACTGTTTCAGATAGGTACCTGTCAGTATTCTCTGAATAAAATTTTTTAAATTGTGAGGAGCATAGATCAGGTGAATGGTGAAGATTTTTTCCATTTATGCTTAGATTAAATTTCCCCATGATTTTTGACATTGCTTATCACAAGCAATCAATACTTTTTCTTATATTCTTTACCCTAAACTGTGGTCGAGAGTCTACTGACCAGTTTTACCATTGAGTCCTTTTCTGTCTACGCCTAATTTTCACTCAAACCGATACCACACCTTAATCTCCTGAACTAAGTATATCCCTATTACACAAACGTCATCGTTGATTAAAGGTGCTACCTGTCCACATTTACATAGCTTACTTTTGTTTTGTTTTGGATGTTGTACACCTCTCAATGTTCAGTTCCCAATTTGCATCATCCTGAAGTCATGTCTCTGTCATAGCTGTCAGTTCATATTTATTTACTGCAAGTTGCACTATCAATCAATTTATTTTGTAATGAATGCTGTAAAAGAAAAGTTTTGTCTTTTTTGTTATCTTTGGAACGTCTAGTCTTTATTGTTGGTATATTCCTAGGTTTTCTTTTCCTGCCTCTTCCAGTCATTCCCTGACCCTCATGTCCCATTTTATTACTTTCCTCCCTTACCTTCTTTCTACTCTTTGACAAAGCATGTTTGGTCCCTTGCCCCCATTATTTACTTTAAAATCCTTTAAATTTTGAAGTTCACAAGAACACTGGTCCCAATACAATTCAATGTAAACAGTCCAAATGGTGCAGCCCTCACATTCTCAATGTGGAAACCCTTTAATTTGCCCTTGTACTTCCATGAACCAAGGCATGTACATGAAGTTAGGTAGTCTGGCCATGCTAAATTGTCCATTGTGTCCAGGGATATTCAGGCTGGGTGCATTAGTTTTGGGGAATGTAGGGTTGTAGGGTAGAGGGGTGGGTCTGGATGCGATCCTTTTCAGAGGATCAGTGTGAACTTGATGTGCCAAATGGCCTGCTTCCACACTGTAGGGATTCTGTGATTCTATGAGTTGGTTATTCTTTACATCCTTTCAGTATTTCATACTAAGCAATTTTAAGCTCTAGCCTCTAAGTAATGACTACTACAAAATATTTATGGTTTGAAAATGTCATGTTACATGTACTCTCCTGCCATCAGTGAAGTTGAATGTATAATGCTCAGTGTCTTAATTCAGGGCCTTATATCACTCAACTATATCACTCCGAAAATGTACACCCCATTGTTATAAAATGAGAAGGATTGATGTGCTAGAACTGCTATCTGAATTCTAACATTAGAATGAGAGATTTGTAAAACACGCACAGGTTCAGAAGCTTGAGCTGTGCAGCTGCATGTTAATTAGAATCCAGTCTGTGCATGTTATTCGAAAGGATCCATTTTGCACTAAATGAGTAGCAATGAAAATCCTACATGGGAGCTCTTTTTTATTATTTTCACATTCACTCCAATACAAAAGAAGAAAGTAAAACTTTACACCTGAGGCTTTCAACCCATAATGATCCTATTTTGAAGTCACAACGACAGCTAGATATTAATGTTTCTATGATTGTTCTGAAGTACTACTTGGTTCTGAGCACCTACTGCAGAATGACAGCATTCTGGTTTAATCTGTATTTCTCTCCTTTTCGCTCATGTGGAAATAAATTGGTTTTCTGTCTTTTGGAATGAGATATGGTCAGAGTAAATGAAATTTAAATCCTTGTTGGAAGTGATGTATTAGCAGACTGTGCCATAGCATTAATGCCAGTTTTAGAGGAACTGTTCTCCACTGGGTATATTCTGAAGCTTACCTCAAAGAACGGGGTAAACTGCAGTGAAAGGCTGAATACTTCAAACACAGGAAGGAAGATGGAATTTGAAAGGGAATCTCTGCAGATAGCTGTTGTACATTGAAATAACTCTTCGGAGACCAGCATCCAATCACCAATCATCCTTTATTTACAAATGCATAACCTTTGAGAATAGCGCTGCCTCTCACTGAGTCAGGCATTCAGGGATGCAATATCCCATCTGTCCTTTTATGTCAGCCAAGCCTCCCTGTTTGGACGAGATTAACAGCCCCAATTGGTGAACTCTTTTTCTATCAAGTCTAGCTGGCAAATCTCATTACAGCCACTACACACATCTCCAGTAGATGCTGAACCCTGACATTAGTTTGCTTACTCACCAGAGATAATGGGAACTGCAGATGCTGGAGAATCCAAGATAATAAAATGTGAGGCTGGATGAACACAGCAGGCCAAGCAGCATCTCAGGAGCACAAAAGCTGACGTTTCGGGCCTAGACCCTTCATCAGAGAGGGGGATGGGGGGAGGGAACTGGAATAAATAGGGAGAGAGGGGGAGGCGGGCCGAAGATGGAGAGTAAAGAAGATAGGTGGAGAGAGTGTAGGTGGGGAGGTAGGGAGGGGATAGGTCAGTCCAGGGAAGACGGACAGGTCAAGGAGGTGGGATGAGGTTAGTAGGTAGCGGGGGGTGCGGCTTGGGGTGGGAGGAAGGGATGGGTGAGAGGAAGAACCGGTTAGGGAGGCAGAGACAGGTTGGACTGGTTTTGGGATGTAGTGGGTGGGGGGGAAGAGCTGGGCTGGTTGTGTGGTGCAGTGGGGGGAGGGGATGAACTGGGCTGGTTTAGGGATGCAGTAGGGGAAGGGGAGATTTTAAAACTGGTGAAGTCCACATTGATACCATATGGCTGCAGGGTTCCCAGGCGGAATATGAGTTGCTGTTCCTGCAACCTTCGGGTGGCATCATTGTGGCAGTGCAGGAGGCCCATGATGGACATGTCATCAAGAGAATGGGAGGGGGAGTGGAAATGGTTTGCGACTGGGAGGTGCAGTTGTTTGTTGCGAACTGAGTGGAGGTGTTCTGCAAAGCGGTCCCCAAGCCTCCGCTTGGTTTCACCAATGTAGAGGAAGCCGCACTCTCTCCGTGACTCCCTTGTTCGCTCCACACTGCCCTCCAACCCCACCACACCCGGCACCTTCCCCTGCAACCGCAGGAAATGCTACACTTGTCCCCACACCTCCTCCCTCACCCCCATCCCAGGCCCCAAGATGACATTCCACATCAAGCAGAGGTTCACCTGCACATCTGCCAATGTGGTATACTGCATCCACTGTACCCGGTGCGGCTTCCTCTACATTGGGGAAACCAAGCGGTGGCTTGGGGACCGCTCTGCAGAACACCTCCGCTCAGTTCGCAAAAAACAACTGCACCTCCCAGTCGCAAACCATTTCCACTCCCCCTCCCATTCTCTTGATGACATGTCCATCATGGGCCTCCTGCACTGCCACAATGATGCCACCCGAAGGTTGCAGGAACAGCAACTCATATTCCGCCTGGGAACCCTGCAGCCATATGGTATCAATGTGGACTTCACCAGTTTCAAAATCTCCCCTTCCCCTACTGCATCCCTAAACCAGCCCAGTTCATCCCCTCCCCCCACTGCACCACACAACCAGCCCAGCTCTTCCCCCCCACCCACTACATCCCAAAACCAGTCCAACCTGTCTCTGCCTCCCTAACCGGTTCTTCCTCTCACCCATCCCTTCCTCCCACCCCAAGCCGCACCCCCCGCTACCTACTAACCTCATCCCACCTCCTTGACCTGTCCGTCTTCCCTGGACTGACCTATCCCCTCCCTACCTCCCCACCTACACTCTCTCCACCTATCTTCTTTACTCTCCATCTTCGGCCCGCCTCCCCCTCTCTCCCTATTTATTCCAGTTCCCTCCCCCCATCCCCCTCTCTGATGAAGGGTCTAGGCCCGAAACGTCAGCTTTTGTGCTCCTGAGATGCTGCTTGGCCTGCTGTGTTCATCCAGCCTCACATTTTATTATCTTGCTTACTCACCATCTTGTTTAAGTAATGGTAATGGTAATGAAAAGTAAACTAAAGCTGCAAAGGGGAGAAAGATAGAGATATACATAAAATGCATCATGGTTTTGATTTTAACCTGGAATTATGTTCTGTGCCACGGTTGGCACAGTTCAATTGTTTATAACAAGGTGTGTGACCTTCTCTTTAAAAGTTACTAATCTCTACCCAGATTAGATTGAGTGTTGAGTTTATGGTTTTCAAATCCACTGGACCTTTCCAGAATCAGGGACTTTTTGTAGATTAGAGCCAAATGCATCCACTTTATCTCTGAATCTAATTCTTTTAAGATCTGATGATGCACGTCATCAGTTCAAGGGATTTGTAATCCTTTAGTCCAATTAGTTTTCACAATGATTATGATTGTTTTAAATTCAACCCACTATTTTGCTGCTTCATTTTCAACTATAATTGAGATGCATTTTCATTTTCCTGCTGTGAAGAGGAGTATGAAATACTTCGTCAAAGTTGATGCTCCTTCTTTGTTTCCCATTGTCAATTTTCTAGTTTCTCCATTTAAAGAACTAAGGCTCACTTTAGCTATTCCTTTTTTTTATATACTTATAAAAACTGTTGCCATTTGGTTACTATTTCATGCTGTTTTTTTCTTATACTATAGTGATTGGAACCAGGTGGACCTCATTTACTCTGAGGTTCTTGACTGTGGTTGTTAACCTGGGCCAATCAGGAAAGCCCTCGGCTGACTAATGTAACCAGGAGATTAGAATCTGCTTAGTTGAGGACTGACTTCGATCTGGCTGGTCACAGTCATTGTACTGTAAACTTGTAAATAAAGGGTGACTTGGTGACAGGACATAGCCTCTGTGCAGTTATTTCACATACTCTAATTCTGATTTTATTAGTTGCTGGTTTTTAAAAGTTTCTAATCTTCTGGTCTACCCATTAATCCTCACAAAATTCTGTGCTTTTTCTTTCATTAGGCTACATCCTTTATTTGCTAAGTTAGATATGAAAATGCATCATTTGGTAGAGTCTTTTCTTTTCAATAGGATACATCTTTGTTTAAAATTATGAACTACCTTCTGAAATGTTTGTCACTGCTTCTCTTCCATCTTGCTTTTGTTCTAACTTTTCTAGTTCAATTTGTCTTAATCTGTACTCAATGTGATTGATTAATTCTTAATTGCCTTCTGAAGTGGCCAAGCATCCCACTAAATCCAAGGGCAACTAGGGCTGCTAGCAATGCCCAGATTCCATGAAAGAATGTTTTGAAAAACCTTATGATTGCAATTCTTTATATTTATGACACCAGTTTTTGATGTCCATTTTTCACCCTCAAATTAAATATAAAGTTCTGTCATGTTATGGTTACTCTCATCTACAGGATTCTTTGTTATGACAAGGAAGTTTTTTTCACTCAGAGCATTATCAGGTTTTGGAATTCTCTTCCACAAGGAGCCATGGAGGTTTGGTCTTTGAATATACTCATTACTGGTTGATGAGGTAGTCAAGATAATGGACGTGGAGCAGATGGCTATAAACAGGCAGAAAAGTGGAGTTAAGGTTACAATCAGACTGGCCACTGAATGGTGTTCAATCTCCTTGGGTCATAAAATAGACTTTCTTCTACTTCAATTTCTTAAGCTCTTATTAACTTATGAGGTTTATTATTGTGAAGCATGAGGAGCATATAGTAGACTTCAAGCACATAGACGGGCTGATTGAATAGGTGAACGTTTTCATGCTGAGAAATGCAAACTGAATTTCCATATGAAGAACTAGAAATATAATCGGAAGAAAGAGTTGAGAAGGAACAGAGAGACGTAAAGAGTTTATGTGAATAAATTGTTGAACTGACTGGGCAAGTAGAAAAAAATTGTTAATAAGGACATAAGAGTCTCAAAAAGATCAGCCATGATCTTATTAAATGCCATCTGGCCTCTCGAGCCTGCCTGCCATGTAATAAGATCATGGCTGATCTTTTTGAGACTCAGCTCCACTTAGCTGCCCACTCCCCATAACCATTAATTCCTTTACTTTTCAAAAGTTTATGTAGCCTTGCCTTAAAAACATTCAGTGAGGTAGCTTCAACCACTTCACTGGGCAGGGAATTCCACAGGTTCACAACCCTTTGGGTGAAGAAGTTCCTCTTGACCTCAGACCTACATCTGCTTCCCTTTATTTTGAGGCAATGCCTTCTAGCCCTAGTTTCACCTGCTAGCGGAAACAACTTTGCTGCCTCCACCTTATCTATTCCCTTCGTAATCTTATATGTTTCTATAAGATCTCCCCTCATTCTTCTGAATTCCAACGAGTATAGTCCCAGTCTACTCAGTATCCCGTCATAATCCAACCATCTCAATGCTGGAATCAACTGAGTGAAACTCCTCTACACCCCCTCCAGTGCTAGTATATCTCTTCTCAAGTAAGGAGACCAAAACTTCACACAGTACTCCAGGTGTGGCCTGACCAGGACCCTATACAGCTGCAGCATAGCCTCCCTGATTTTAAACTCCATCCCTTGAGCAATGGCAGACAAAGTTTCATTTATCTTTTTAATCACCTGCTGCACCTGCAATCCCATTTTCAGCGATTCATGCACAAGGACACTCCAAGTCCCTCTCCACAGCAGTGTGCTGCAATTTTTTACCATTTAAAACATATTCCCTTTTGCTGTTATTCCTACCAAAATGGATGACCTCACACTTATCAACATTTTACTCCATCTGCCAGACCTTTTCCCACTCACTGAGACTATCTACATCCCTCAGTAGACTTTCAATGTCTTCTACACACTTTCCTCCACCTCTCATCTTAGTGTCATCTGCAAATTTTGATACACCACACTTAGTCCCCAACTCCAAATCATCTATGTAAATTGTAAACAATTGAGGTCCCAACATTGATCGCTGAGGCACACCACTAGCCACTGACCACCAACCAGAACACCCAGTTACCCCTACTCTTTGCTTTCTACTGGTCAACCAATCCTCTATCCATGCCAATACATTACCTGTAATACCGTGCAACTTTATCTTATATAGCAGCCTTTGGTATGGCACCTTGTCAAATGCCTTCTGGCAAATCCAGATACACCACATCCACAGGTTCCCCATTGTCCACCATTCAAGTAATGTCCTCAAAGAATTCCACCAAATTAGTTAAACATGGCCTACCCTCCATGAACCCATGTTCCCAATGGAACAATTTATATCCAGATGTCTTGCTATTTCTTCCTTAATGATAGATTCAAGCATTTTCCCCACTACCAAAGTTGAGGACATAAGGCAGATTGTTTCATGGGCTTTACAAACAAAGGCATGAAATATAAACTATGGAAGTTATGAAATGCTACTTTTGTCTCAACTGAAGTATTGTGTCCAACCTCAGGAAATACCTGAAGTCTTTACAGGAGATGTATAAATAATTTGAGAATAGTTCCAGAAATGAAGCTGAGATTATTCGCTTGAGAGAACAGAAGGTTGAGAGATTGACTTTTCAAAAACATTCAGGCAGTAGGCAGAGTAAATGGAGAAAAGCTGTTCAATTAATGGATAGATGAAGAGCAAGAAGACACTGATTTAAGTGATTTAAGGCGAAAATACTAAACGTGCCACGTGGTCATTCAGCCCATCCTTTCTGCACCAGCTCTTCAAATGAGTATCATTACCTACAGCTAATTTCCTACATATCCTCCCATACCCTTGTACATTGGATGATTATTTGGATAGAAACAATGCCTTCTTGAATGCCTCAATTGAACCTGCCTCCACCACACTCGCCAGACAGTGCATTCCATACCCTAATTACTCACTACGTGAAAAAATATTTTTCTTGCATCACACTCGTTCCTTATGCTCTGCATTTGTTTTCCCCTTTAGCTCATCCAATTTCCTTTTGAAAAGCACAGTTGATTCTGCTACTGCCAATCTTTCAAGCAGTGCACTCCAGGTCCACACCACATGCAGCCTGAAAACATTTTCCTCGCAGCACCTTCGGTGTTTTTGCCAATCATTTGAAGCGTTCTTCACCTAACCATCAATTGAACAACTTTTCTCCATTGGCAGAGACAGAATCAGGTTTGAAGGGTTTTAAGTATAAGGAGAGATTGGTCAAATGTGGCTTGTTTTCACTTGACTGTCGAATGATGAGGGGCGACCTGAAGGACGTTTACAAAATTATGAGTGGCATCAACATAGAGAGGAATCAGGACGTACAGGTCCACTGTTCTCTGAAAATGCCAACACAAGTGAATAAAGTGGTGAAGAAGGCATATAGCATGCTTGCCTTCAATGGTCAGCTCTTAGAGTATAAAAATTGACAAGTCATGTTGTGCCTGAATAGAACTGCAGTGAGAACACATTTGCAATATTGTGACAGTTCTGGTCGTCACACTACAAGAAGGATGTGGAGGCTTTGGAGAGGGTATAGAACCAGTTTACCAGGATGCTGCCAGGTTTGGAAGGCATTAACTATGAGAAGAGATTGGACATACTTGGCTTGTTTTCACCTGAGCATCGAAGGATGAGGGACGGCCTGACAGAAGTTTACAAAATTACGAGAGGAATGTACAGAATGGATAGTCAGAGCCTTGTTCCCAGGATAGAAATGTCAATTACTAGGGGACATGCATTTAAATATAATGGGGTAAGTTTAAAGTAGATGTGAGAGGCAGGGTTTTTTTATACAGAAGGTGATAAGTGCCTGGAATGCACTGCCAGAGGAGGTGGTGGAGGTGTAGAAAACGGCAACATTAAAGAGGCATCTTGATAGAAACATGAATAGGCAGAAAATAGAAGGATACAGACCATGCAGACATAAAAGGATTTTAGTTTAGAAAGGCATCATGTGTCAGCACTATCCTGCTGGGCTGAAGGGTCTATTCCTGTGCTGTGCTGTTCTTCATTCTTTGTTCATAGTGAAATCTATCCTTTGCAATGCTTGAGAAGTTCTAGATATTGTAATTTTAAGTAAATGTGGGTGCTTCAAAATATTTAAGTTAAAAAGCATTGATATGTAAGTATATTGCATTCTATTTCAAAGTTTCTTTTCTTCTAGCTGGCCCACCATACACACTATATTTTGGTGTAAAGTTCTACGCAGAAGATCCATGTAAGCTTAAAGAAGAAATAACAAGGTAACAAGATGTAAACGAGATGCTTGTTACATTATAAATGTCTAAAGTAAACTGGAGCTCCCGAAGCTGTCCCGCTAATCATGTCTGGGGCAGGAAGGCTTGCAAGTAGACTTCCTGTTCTGAGGCCAATTGAGATAATGAAGCTGTCACTTCAATACCACATCTCACAACCACTGGCATTGCATCATTATTGGCCAGGGTTTTCCATCGGGGGGGGGGGTCACCTAGCAAACCCTGAGGATCCCTCCCTCATGGGCACTCACCACCCACACCCTTCTGTCCGATCAAATAGAGACCCTGGCTTCCAAAGTCTCCTGGAGAGGGTGGAGAAAAAGCTCACCAGGATATTGCCTGGCCTGGAGGGTATTAGCTATGAGGAGAGATTGGATAAACTTGGTTAGTCTTCACTTGAATGTTGAAGAATGAGGGGTGATCTGATAGAGTTTACAAAATCATGAGAGGCATGAATAGAATGGACAGACAAAATCATTTTCCCAGAACAGACATGTCAGTTGCTAGGGACAGATGTTTCACATAAAACAGGATAAGTTTAAAGGAGACCAAAGAGGCAAGTTTTTTTTATATGAGGGTGGTAAATGCCTAGAATGTGCTGGCAGAGGAGGGGGTGGAGGCAGATACATTAGCAACATTTAGGAGGCACCTTGCTAAAAATGTGAATAAACAGGGAGTAGAGGGATGTGGACTGTAGAGAGGCAAAGGTTTTTTTAAGCCTAGAAAGGCATCATGTGTCATTAAATTTCATCCACACAATCTCTTAATGATACAATTAAATCATCTAAAATGATCTCTGTGAGGACAATGATATTTAACAGTTTGTTCACAGAAAACACATTTGATTCTTTCATGGTGAAATTGACAATTTACTGCAGTCACAGAATTCAAAATACTTCCCTGACATTGATCTGTTTTAGTATCAGGTCTGGGAGGTTCCCATTGAATGCTAACCTCCACTGCCCTTGCTGCTAACACTCCTTTTCTCGCAAGCAATCCCATCCTTGTGACTATGATCCCACCTGCACTTACCTCTGTCCAGGTATCTATTGGTGATCTCCAGTGAAGGCCCCACTGTAATACCAGCAATGGCCTCTGCTCACAGTGGCATTGTCCAATTTGAAGCACAGTTAGACTCTAATTGTTAGGTATTTCTTAAGTGGAGTTACTGTCTTAGCTGGCTAAATTCGACAGGGGGTGAGAGGGTGGTTTGACATGGGTCATGGAAGTGCTTGGTTGGAGTGTAGTCACATAAAACTCCTGGAGAAAAACAATGTTGGGCATCCTGCACTTCTCCAAATGTTGGCCAACATCCTTGTCGCTGAAATCCCAGCCAATGTTTATGTCAGTTTTCTTTTGTCAAATACCTGCCTCAGCTTTCATCAGATGTATTTCAACTGTACGCGGATTTGTCAAAAATGTTGATGCACTAGATGGAATTCGGTTTTTAAAATGTCTTTACTGATAACTTTCTTGTTCTCATTTTAGATATCAGTTTTTTCTGCAGGTGAAACAGGATGTTCTTCAAGGTCGGCTGCCTTGTCCTTTAAACATTGCTGCTCAACTGGGTGCTTATGCAATCCAGTGTAAGTGTGTCTGTCTTACTCTAACTGTTTAATGAAGTTTTATAATGTATGTTGCACGAGCTTTAATGAAGGACACTGTTTCTTCGCAGATAACAATTACACAGGTCTGTAAAAGTTAACTTCAATGTGGAGCAAGGTGAGTTCCATTTGCAAGAGGAAGAACTTGCTTGGAGTTTCTGTTCACTGCTCCTCATAATCAGTCCTTTGCTACTTTTACACTCTGGGAGCATTTATTTTATCCCACTTTGAGTTTCTGACTCTTAGTTTTATTAGTCAGAAGACCTTGGATCGGGGATGGAGCTTCCTGTTCTCTACATGTAGCAGAAGCATAGAAGCGGAAAATCCAGGCTGACATATCCCAATACAGTGAGGTGTAACACATATTACATTGAGTAGTGTTACAGTGTCAGTTTACAAAGGTTATACAATCACAGAGAGGAGATGAAAAGTTTTTTTTAAATATAAAATTAGAACAATTAAAATTAACTTGGAATTAAAACGTAGGTCAAATGGATTGAAATGGTAGTGATTGGAATGAGTTTGGCCAGGTGGATCTCATTGACAATGAGTTCCTTGATGGAGGTTATTAACCTGGGCCAATCAGAGAGCTCTGGCAGACAGATATAAACAGGATGCTCAGCTAGTTCCCTTACTTTAGGGGCAGCCTCTGAATGAGCTAGGTAGAGCCTATATGTAAATAATGGGTGATGGAATACTGACCTCTGCAGTTATTTCTGAAACAAAAGCAGAAATTGCTGGAAAAACTCAGCAGATCTGGCAGCATCTGGAGAGAAAGCTGAATTGTTTCTGTCTAGTGACCATTCTGATTGAGGAGCTGAGATACTATCATAATTTTTTAAATTAGAATGCCTAAGGTCCAGAGTCCATCATTTATATACCTACATTTGTAAATATGAAATGAATCCACAGTTCTAGGTATAACAGTAGAACCAATTGATTACATTGGTTGTAAATGTGAATGCAAGAATATAATCAAATGTTATTTTTTTCTGTTTAGCTGAACTTGGGGACTATGACCCTTACAAGCACACAGCAGGTTATGTGTCTGAATATCGATTTGTTCCTGATCAAAAGGAGGACCTTGAAGAAGCAATAGAACAATTCCATAAAGCATTAAGGTACAGCCATTCTGTTTCTCTCAGTAAACAAACTATACTTCGGTTAGTATTAGCCACTTTCAGAGTCCACAGGAGTTTCTGTAACCAAGAAATATGTATTAGAATATTTTTTCTTAGTAATTATATTTTAACAATAGGAGCCTCAGCTGTGACCAGCATTTGCTGATGATTGCGCAAGGTTCAGCACCATTCACAACTCCTCAGATACTGAAGCAGTCCATCATCAAACGCAACAAAGATGAGACAATATCCATGCTTGGGCTGACAAGTACCAAGTGATGTTCATGCTTGTCAATTGTGTGGTACTGACCATCTCCAAGACAGAATTTAACTATGGCCCTTGACACACAATGGCATTACAATCACTGAATCTACCACTATCAATATCCTGGGGATTACTATTGACCAGAAACTGAACTGGACTAATTGTGTAAATATAGTGGCTACAACAGCAGGTCAGAGGAATGTGTGTAACTCACTCCTGACTCCCCAAAGTATATCCACCACTTAGAAAATGTAAGTCAGGAATATGTCAAAATGCTCCCTGCTGTCTTGGATGTGTTCAGCTCCAATAACACTCAAAGCTGGCTTCCATCCATGACAAAGCAGTCTGCAATCACAACCACAAACATTCACTCCCTCCACCAGCAATACTCAGCAGCAGCACTATGTACCATCTACAAGATGCACTTCAGAAATTCACCAAGGATTCTCCAGCAGCACCTTCCAAACCCACTACCACCTGCAAAATGTTCTTGTTGTTTCTTCAGTCATTGAGTCAAAATTCTGGAACTCCCTTCTCTGACACCATGGGATGCCATGTACTGCAGCAAGTGCTTGCTTTCTAAAAAAAAACAGCTCACCAGCTTCCCCAGGGTAGTTAGAGATTGGTAAGAAATGCTGGTTGAGTCAGCTTTGCTCACCTCCCATGAAAAGATGTAAGAAATTCATGGAATTAATAAATGTGCAATGATTTGAAGCTAATTGTGCCATTTTGAATCTCGATGCACCAATTAATGTTCTTCCTTTGAACACTTAGTTACTGGTAGGAAGGCTCCCCATTTCAGCATGCTATTTAAGGTGATCATCAATTACTTACAGGTTAGTGGCTGGCTGATTTCATTGGGCTGTTGTTACAATTTGTACAAATGTCTAATGTTTTCTCTAACTCTTTGATAGTCAGTGTGTTGCAGAGGGTAGCGACGTGACAAATGCTAAGGTTCTTTCCTGCCATTAAGGGTTCTGAACAAATCAGTTGCTCCTTGGCTTGAACACAGTAGTATCCTGAAACGTAACATGACTTGTAGATTAAGTAGATGCCACATGCAGGACATGATTCTAGGTGTTGGATGAGTAGGAGGAAAAGGTGTAAGGGGGCTTGTCCTAACCCAAAACGTCAGCTTCCCTGCTCCTCTGCTGCCTTGCCTGCTGTGTTCCTTCAACTCCACACTATTATATTTTCAGCAGGTCATGTCCACCCAGTGTGTTCAGGAAACAATTCTATTACCTGAGCCCAATCAAGAAATGGTGTGTAAGAAATCTGTTTCAGTAAGAACCAAGGCAGAGAATCACAAAGTCAGTGTCTGGTATTTTTGTGGTGGTGTTCTTTGCCAGCTGTATATGAACTATCATACCCAAATAAAGACCAATAAGGGACAAAAAACCCTCCCTTGATCACATGATTCATGAATCAGGTGCACCGTATGCACATGTGTAGAATACGTGCCGATCTAGCCATTCTGTCAAATTTCAGAACTTGGCAGTTCTCTACTATGAAAAAGAGACATTTGTACCTTTAACAGTTCTGTACGAGAAGACCTGTCGGGATGGAATACAGCATTTCTGAAGGAGCCTTGACTGCATTCTCCTGTCAACAATGTGGAGCTCTGTCCTTTTTGTACAAAAGGGGTTGGAATGGCAAGCTGTGATCGCCACTCCTTAAAATCCAGCCCAATGGCTGTCTGCCTGAACTGTTGAGTATTTAGAGCAGATGTTGAGAATTGTGTTGGTCTCATGCATACTGTAGGATCTTTCATCATGAGGGTACAGTCCTTTTTAGCAAAGCTGCGAAGGAGGACAATGTAGTCCACCATGTTCTGCCTTGGCTGTCCACAAAAAGCTAATCTGACCACAATATTTACCATGATCACCATCCCTCGTTCATCAACCTCAGTACCCCTGTAAAGCAGGAATGGTGTTTGCTTTGTATATTTAATTTTGATTTGCCATTACTCTGCCTTTAATATCCCATCCATCACCTCTTAACATGATGAATTTATATGCCTATTTTAATCATAGAACATAGAACACTACAGCACAGTACAGGCCCTTCGGCCCTCTATGTTGTGCCGACCTGTCATACCGATCTCAAGCCCATCTAACCTACACTACTCCATGTACGTCCGTATGCTTGTCCAATGACAACTTAAATGTACTTAAAGTTGGTGAATCTACTACCATTGCAGGCAAAGCGTTCCATTCCTTTAGTACTCAGAGTAAAGAAACCACCTCTGACAACTGTCCTATCTTTCACCCCTCAATTTAAAGCTATGCCCCCTTGTGCTCGCCGTCACCATCCTAGGAAAAAGGCTCTCCCTATCCACCCTATCTAACCCTCTGATTATTTTATGTTTCAATTAAGTCACCTATCAACCTTCTTCTTCTCTCATGAAAACAGCCTCAAGTCCCTCAGCCTTTCCTCGTAAGACTTTCCTCCATACCAGGCAACATCCTAGTAAATCTCCTCTGCACCCTTTCCAAAGCTTCCACATCCTCCTTATAATGCGGTGACCAGAACTGTACGCAATACTCCAAGTGCGGCCGCACCAGAGTTTTGTACAGCCGCAGCATAACCTCTTGGTTCCAGAACTCGATCCCTCTATTAATAAAAGCTGAAACACTGTATGCCTTCTTAACCGCCCTGTCAACCTGGGTGGCAACTTTCAAGGATCTGTGTACGTGGACACCGAGATCTCTCTGCTCATCTACACTACTGAGAATCTTACCATTAGCCTTGTACTTTGCCTTCCGGTTACTCCTTCCAAAGTGCATCACCTCTCACTTGTCTGCATTAAACTTCATTTGCCACCTCTCAGCCCAGCTCTGCAGCTTATCTATGTCTCTCTGCAACCTACAGCATCCTTCGTCACTATCCACAACTCCACCGACCTTAGTGTCGTCTGCAAATTTATTAACCCATCTTTCTACACCCTCATCCAGGTCACTTATAAAAATGACAACAGTGGACCCAACACCGACCCTTGCGGTACACCACTAGTAACTGGTCTCCAGGATGAACATTTCCCATCAACTACCACCCTTTATCTTCTTTCAGCAAGCCAATTTCTGATCCAAACTGCTGTATCTCCCACAATCCCATTCCTCCGCATTTGTACAATAGCCTACTGTGGGGAACCTTATCGAACGCCTTGCTGAAATCCATATACACCACATCAACTGGTTTACACTTATCTACCTGTTTGGTCACCTTCTCAAAGAACTCCAATGAGGTTTGTGAGGCATGACCTACCCTTCACAAAACCGTACTGACTATCCCTAATCAATTTATTCTTTTCTAGATGATTATAAATCCTATCCTTGTAACCTTTTCCAACATTTTACCAACAACTGAGGTAAGGCTCACTGGTCTATAATTACCAGGGTTGTCCCTACTCCCCTTCTTGAACAGGGGAGCCACGTTTGCTATCCTCCAGTCGTCTGGCGCTATTCCTGTAGACAATGACGAGTTAAAGATCAATGCCAAAGGGTCGGCAATCTCCTCCCTGGCTTCCCAGAGGATCCTAGGATAAATCCCATCCAGCCCAGGGGACTTATCTATCTTCACCCTCCTGTTGGATTTCTAATACCTCTTCCTTGTGAACCTCAATCCCACCTAGTCTAGTAGCCTGTATCTCAGTATTATCAGTACATGATTGTTTGATCTTTCAGCATTTAAACCTGATTATTTGCTACTTTGATTGAAAAAACATCTAAGCCACGCTGTAATTCTGTCATTGGGCTGCAAGCTTTGTTTTTTTTAAATTAAATGCCATTACTATTTATTTCCAAGCTTAGTTCCCCTTAGTTGTTAACCATCTGAGTGCCCACCTGGCCAAAATATAAACATTAAAGCCACCACAAAATAAACATTCCAAGCCAAAATTCATGAATAACGTAATGAAGTCTTGTGTGCACAGTTCAATCAGTCGCTCTTAATACCTGTTTGCCTGTTCTCGTTCTCCCCTGCAGTGTACCCTTGTAGCTTGCAGTATGGCTGCTAGAAGGTTGCTGAATTTCTCTAAGAGGAAATTGCAGATGGCTTTAGCAGATGGCCGCCAGCAGCAAACCACCTCAATTTCAGTATGGGATGGAACAGCCTGGGAAAATAAAATTGTAGTTGTAGCCTGAATGAAAGGTTTGAGATAGTAACTATTTATAAATAACAGCTAGTAATACCTGTAAGTCAGGTGGAAGTGAGAGAGGAACTTAGCAAGACTATAGTCTTGTGGAGAATGATACTGACCAAACTGGAGTTGTGGGCTGACAATTCTGCAGGTCCAGATGGACATTATCCTAGGGTCTTGAAAAAGATACCTAACATGTTGGTGTTAATTTTCCAAACCAATTTGGTTTCTGGAAAGGTTCTGTCAGGCTGGAAAGTAGCAAAAAATATTATCCCTCCAAGGGAGCAAGGCAGAAAACAGGAACCTATGTGCCAACTTGCTTGATATGTCATAGGGAAGGTAATAAAAGTGATAGTTAAAGGGAATATAGCTGCACACTTGGAAAATCTCAAGGTATTCAGAAAGACTCAGCATGGATTCATCAAAGGGAAATCGTGTTTAACCTATTTATTGGAGTTCTTTGAAGAAGTAACATGCACTGTTTCTTTCAGGCACCCCAATGCACCAAATAGTTAACTATGCATTCTCATCAGCATTCTTCTGTGTACTGCTCTTCACTGTTTCCCAGGACAGCTTCACTTCCTGAAGGCTTCCCAGCTGCAAACACAACGATTTTCTTCGAGTTTCATACTTGCTTTAAGTGGTATTGGAAAGTAGTTTGAGCCTGCGGCTGATGCTTGGAGACGATCGCCACCATAGTTGGTACTTGCTGCGTTCATACAGACCTATAAACAAAGAACAAGAGCAGGCCACTCAGCCCCTCAAGCTTGCTCCACCATTTAACAAGATCATGGTTGATCTGATTTTAACCTGCAAATCTCAATCTTCCTTCCCCTTGGGTATGAACATTCTCAAGGCTGAGAATCAAAGGAATGGATTTCATGTGATTGTAAGAGAAGCAGTGTCTAACTGTAGGAAAGTACAATGATGGGTTAGGACCTAGAATGCACTCTGGAGACAGAATCAATAGACATTCAAAAGGGAATGAGATTTTTCTGGAAAGAAACATTAGCAGAGTTATGGGGGAAAAAGTGAGGCATGGGATTGACTAACACTTAGAGCTGGCACAGATTGACAGCACAGCTGAAAAGCCTCTTTCTGTTCTGTAGGCATTCTCTAGTTCTATAATCTTCATATTGCTTAATATTAATGATAGAAACATGTTGCCAAAGCCTGTGGTCTTGTGCCCATCAGGATAAATGCAAGAATGCCATATTTTAAAGAATCACCAATTTATGCCACAAGCAAATGTTACTGATTATTTGGCAAGTTGGATCTGATTAGTAATGGCAGGCCATCCCAATCCCCCCACCTCTGCTGAATTGAAAATTTTCATGACACCACAGTACGGGAGATGTAGTGGGGCTGAGCTGGGAGACTGAGCTCGTGGGGTTTGGGAGCTGTTGGTGGAGGAGGAGGGGGGGCTGGGCAGTGAGGTTGTGGGAGATCTGTGACAATGGGGATAGGAAAACATGGGAAAATGGGGAGGGTGCTGTTTAAGCTGCAAGGCTTTTGAGTGCAAAGTATCTACCTTTTCAGTTACAACAAATTGCTGGCAAAACTCAGCATTCTGGCAGCATCTGTGGAGAGAAAACAGGTGTCCACAAAATAAATAAGTCTTTCAAAATTTAAGTCCTCCAAGCAATATTAAATATAAAGTCTTTTGTAGCAATGTAACTATGATATCCAATCACAAAACACTCAGTAATATATAGGTGTTGGTATCAATTTTACCAAATATTTTGCCACAGTCAACAGCATTGTCACATCTGAAGTGGCATTAATTCAAAACTAACCCATTGGCTATATTGCATTTTAGACATCAGATACTGCTGTGTTTAATCAAACTTGCTGAATAAGTTACCAAAGTGTGAAGCTGGATGAACACAGCAGGCCAAGCAGCATCTCGGGAGCACAATAGCTGATGTTTTGGGTCCAGGACCAAAACATCAGCTTTGTGCTCCTGAGATGCTGCTTGGCCTGCTGTGTTCATCCAGCTTCACGCTTTGTTATCTTGGATTCTCCAGCATCTGCAGTTCCCATTATCTCTGAATAAGTTACTCTTTGTTAGCCCCTATTTTCAAAATGAATTGGTGAACTATGTCCAACAAATTTGTCGTCCTGTCAGTTGTAGGTTAAATCATGTTTTGTTTCATGGCATTTTCCAGTCCTACTTCTGCATTATTTACTTTGCCATTTTATCACTAACTTGGAGTCAGTGTCAGAGTTAAAAGTGCAAAGCAAACAGGATATATGATATGTTTTCAGATCCTTGATCTGGAGTGACCCTGAGGTGTTCTGACTGAATAGGAAGTTTTAGTTTTAAATCCTAATAACATATTTGTAACATTGTCAGACATGTTTATTACAAATGGGTTGGATATCCATAATTTTGCATTAGGGGTTGGAATAATATTAATTAGTAGTTCAATTACTTGAAAAGAGTCTTTCCATCTCTTGTAAATAAAAATAGGGTGGGCCCTCTTGTGGCACAGCAATAATGGCCCTTCTCCTGAACTGAGGAAACCTAGGTTCATGTTCTGCCTGCTCCAGACTTGAGTGATAACAGCTCTGAACAGGTTGAGAAATTAGGTTAATTAAAAGAAATAGGGTCTCCACCTGTTTCAAACAACTCTCCATTCTTTCTTTTCTGCAAGAGAACAGGTTTTCAGTAACTGGAAATCATTTTTTTTGAAACTTGTATTTCAGTGAACAAACGGATGTCCTGAGAATCTTTACTATTTATGCAGAAACACTGTTTCGTTTTTTTGGAGTGACTTGGTTTGAGTTGAGATTCCTGTTCCATTGCTTATTTACCTATTTTAGTTTTGTTAAACTAACCTCTTAAACTGCACTTACGAAGCACTACTTTTCTTGTCAAAGCAGCCATAAATACTTATAAAATGCAGCTTTTGTAGACATTCCAGATTCTTAGTTATTTTAACAGAGCCAATCAAACAATCTGCTCTGTTCTGTTCTGATAAACCTTTAGAATAGGAAGGGGTGAGTTTCTGACTTGCTTTCTTCTGTACTACCCTTAAGGTACTGATCAGTGATATTGTTCTTTCTATGCCACGAACTGTTTTTGGTACTTTGTCCTGGTGGCCATGCATCACATTTGAATGTAAACATAAACATTTAGTGGTAGCAGACTACTAAACTGTCACTCTGTCCCTACTAAGTTAAAACTAAGAATTGTTTATGCAGTAATGGTCTTTTTTGTTCAAAAAACACAATTTATAGTCTCAGTCCATGTGACATCTTTTAAACTCCAGCTTTTGGATTAAAACCAGCCTGATTCCAGGTTAAAACTGACAGATTCTGAATGAAGCCTCATACTTATAATTCAGTGTCACTTTTTGTAAATGGTTATGGCTCTGCCTGATTTGTCATGATAGTACAGCACTGACACTTAGTGTGCAAAGTGTTTATATTGTAACACTCTTGGTCACCTGCACAGATTTATCATCTGACACTCAACCCACACACCAATTGTATGATGTTTTGATCTCTCTGCCCTTGATTTCTCTGTCTGTTGTGGTGTCTCACTGCACCTGAGAAAGTGGCTGAACTCTGACAGCTTGTGTGATTCCAAATAAACCTGTTAGATTATAACCTGGTGTCATGTGACTTCTGACTTTGTCCACCCCAGTCCAACACTAGCACTTCTGCATCATCTTCTGAATTCCATTTGCTTAAGATACTTGTCAATGATTTCAATTGCTACTGCAAAATGAATATAATTGGAAATGTGCTCAACATTGTCAAATGGGCATTGAATGTGTCACTTACCCAACAGATAAGTTATCTTTACTGATATTTGTCCATAGCAGTTATACTTCATGACCTGATTTGCCCAACTCCTTCATAGATTTTGTGTATCTAATTTGGATAGTTACCTAGAACCTCTTGAGGCTTCACAGAAATGGAAGGTGTCCTTCAGAAGGCAATGAGTGATATAAAACATCAATAATGTAACCGTGGGCAAAGAGGTGCTCTGAACATAAGACTCTCTGCGGGTGAAAAATCCCAGTGTGAACTATTATAACTGTTTATTGTGGACTTTTGGCCCATTGGAGTAATGCATTTAAAATATTCTGCAACTGCTAGCCAATAAAATCCATACAGATTGCCATTCTGTTTCAGACCACAGGGAACTTTTGAAGTATGACCCAATCAGGTCACATTGCATGGATTTTGTGGTTTTTGAGCATACCATTGTACTTTGCAAGAGTAACTATGTCATCATTACTTCACAACACAGTTATTAAGAAAGGATTTATGTTAGTCATTAGAGTGGATAGATTTAGCCACAGTCTACATCATCGTATTGCTGAAAAAGGGTGCATCTTGTCAAAACATTTCACCTTCAGCAAAATTCGCAAAAAGTATCTATGTAATGGTAAAACAACATCTATACTATATGACAGGAGAATGCTAATTGGTTGACAAGTGAACGATTGATAAATGTGATTGGCTGTTAACTGCCACACATTGTCTGAATTTTATATCAGGCAGGTTGATGCTTATTTATTGCCTTTCTTAAATAATGGCAATTAGGAGGGCAGGAAAGCAGAGCTAGCTGAAGTGAACCAGCAAACAAGTTTAAGGAATAGGTTAAAATTGTATCAGAGATAATGGGAACTGCGATGCTGGAGAATCCAAGATAATAAAGTGTGAAACTGGATGAACACAGCAGGCCAAGCAGCATCTCAGGAGCACAAAAGCTGACGTGTCGGGCCTAGACCCTTCTTCATGGGGTGAGGGTTCTGGAATAAGTAGGGAGAGAAGGGGAGGCGGACTGAAGATGGAGAGAAAAGAAGATAGGTGGGGAGGACCATGTCCTGAAGCAAACCATGTACCACAGCCACATCACGTTCCTACCTACTAACCTCAACCCACCTCCTTGACCTGTCCATCTTCCCTGGACTGACCTATCCCCTCCCTTCCTCTCTACCTATCTTGTTTTCTCTCCATCTTCGGTCCGCCTCCCCTCTCTACCTATTTATTCCAGAACCCTCACCCCATCCCCCTCTCTGATGAAGGGTCTAGGCCCAAAACGTCAGCTTTTGTGCTCCTGAGATGCTGCTGGGCCTGCTGTGTTCATCCAGCTTCACACTTTATCTATTATTAAGGAATAGGTTAACAGCATTGTAGTGGCAGGCATTTTAAAAAGGGATGTTTCAGCATAAACAGAACATGTACATTTCAACACTTGAGAAATAGTCCAAGAGGAGGACTCAACATCTGCAGTTAACTTAAAAAAAATGATAATATCATAGTTAAAGCTAAAACATTTAATGGCACAAAGTTGTGTTAGTGCAGAGGATTGGACAGAATATAAAAAGCAGCAAATAACCAAATGATTATAAGGAGGGTAAAATTAGAGTAAGGGCGGGGGGGGGGGGAAGCTAGACATACCAAAAGAGTAAGAGTTTCTATAGACATTATTAAAATAGAATTAAGAGAGCAATAGTTCTATAGGAAATGAGTCTTTGGAATTGCTAACAGAAAATGAGATGGCAGATGAACGGAAGAGATACATGTATTTTTTCAGAGAGGATACATGTAACATCCCCAAAATAGTTATAAACCAGGAAATGGAGAGGGGTTTGGAACTGAAAAAAGTTGCAATCTTCAGGGAGATACTCCTGAGCAAATTCTTGGAGTCGCAGGTGAAC
Source organism: Stegostoma tigrinum (assembly GCF_030684315.1). Lineage (NCBI taxonomy): Eukaryota > Metazoa > Chordata > Chondrichthyes > Orectolobiformes > Stegostomatidae > Stegostoma > Stegostoma tigrinum. Next base: position 79,461,549 of record NC_081356.1, read on the forward strand.
AGGTCTCCAGAACCTGATGAAATTCAGCATAAGGCCTTAAAAGAAGGGGCTGGTGAAACACAATGTTTTGGTTTTAATTTTCCAAAACTTTTTAAATTGGGGAAATGTTCCATTATGATGAAAGTTAGCAAATGGAATTGTTTACTGAAAAAAGGAAGGCAACCTCAAGCAGAAAAGTATAGGCCATAACATTGGTTGAAAGGAATATTTTAGAAGCTATTATTAAAGATGAAATAGGAGGGCACTTAAAGTTCAAGATGATCAGGCAGAGGCAATCTGATTTTGTGAAAGGGAAATCTTGCTTAACAAATTAATTAGAATTTGTGGAGGCTATAACGTGTGCTGTGGGTATGGTGGAGCAGGTAGATGTGCTGTATTTGATTTCCAGCAGGTGTCTGATTAACATTTTGTTGTGGAAAATAACAGTTCACGGTGTATGCCTTACCATTTGGCATTTGCAGAAGACTTGCTAGCTAACAGAAAAATAGTTTTCTGAATATAATTGAACCTTTGATATTCGAGGAAGGGTCACCAGACCTGAAATGTTAATTCTGATCTTTTCTTCACAGATGCTGCCAGACATGCTGAGCTTTTCCAACTTCTGTTTTTGTTCCTGATTTACAGCATCCACATTCTTTCATTTTTTTATTTGATATTTTAAATGCATTTTACCATTTTGTCTAAGAATGAAAAACAAACAAAATCTCTGAAAGCTTATGACTTCAATACGTTTGTACATTGCAGCATGACATGTAATTACTTGCTGCAAATTTGAATTGCTTTCTGGTAGTTTGAGATACATCAATTATGGTGTTTCGACATTAACATTACTTTTGAAATGCGACACTATTCTTGCGAACTACACACTAACCCTGGCAGCATCTTCCCACTTTATTGTTGGGAGTTGGAAACCATAGAAACAGAACTCCAGTACTTTGTGCTGCAGATCAGTCAGAACATTCACACCTACAGCATATTCTAAGTTTGCAGTGTGGGGGCTACATTGAAATTTAATACACTGCTTTATATTCATTTTGAGGCTCAGGACAAATTAGCCAGTTGCAAATTGTCTTACCTCAGCTAGCTATGAATTTCAAGTCTAACATGTAATTCCTTTTTGTCACCTGCCACATACATATTCCCAAGCAAACTGTATCGGAAACATGAACTTATTGCATTTGAATGCATTCATAGTTAAGCACGAAGTTGTAATTTAACCAAGCAGAGTCCAATATTGGTAAAATGACAACTTGCATATATTTAATGCCTTTCATTAAAGAACATCCAATCAGATACTTTGTAAATGGATGCAAGGGAAACAGATTCTGAGCCAGGAAGAGAATGGATAAACGAGGTGACTAAAAAATTAATAGGACAGATAAGGTTTGTGAAGGTTTTTGAGGTGTAGAACACAGGAGAATTTGAGAAATAAGCTTCCAGACAATAAATCCATGGTGGATAATAAAAGAAATGTACAGACCTGAGTCAAGAAGACAAACAAGTAGAATTTTGTCATCCTATATCGACTTGAGCAGGGAGGTTGAGGGGCAGCCTGAAATTGGACCTTCAGCCTCATTAATATCAATTAGACAATGTGTTGGTAAGTGTCACACCTTCATGGGTGTCTTGCCATATGAACAAAGTGAATATTTGATGACTTACCTTGCCAATTGCACATTTAAGGTCAGTCTTGATGTCTGAGGAGTGACAAAGGAGAGGTGGAGATGGAGATGCAATGGAGTTGGAAAGCTTGTCTGGTGTGCACAGCAATGTTTCAGAAAAATATTTGGTTTGGGGAAAAAATTATCAATTGGTGTCAGATGCTGCTTATATCATGATCATAGAAGAATCCTGAGCAGATTGAGACCAGAATTGGCTGAGTATATGGAGACCAATAGTACCCATCACAGTTCTTGTTTACATTTGTAACAGGCCTATCATCTGTTTGAGGTAATGGGAACTACAGATGCTGGAGAATCCAAGATGACCAAGTGTATAGCTGGATGAACACAGCAGGCCAAGCAGCATCTGCTCCTGAGATGCTGCTTGGCCTGTTGTGTTCATCCAGCTATACACTGTTATCATCTGTTTTCGATGATTTCCTAGGATTCACTGAATGCTGCAAAGGTATGACCCATACCTTTATAGATAAATTGGACAAGATTTTCAATATCCTAAACCCACTGCAAGCAAAGTAGAAGCCAAGAATTCTTGACGTGGATGTTGAAGCAGGCATCTGGTAACTTTAACTCACTATTAGCTGCAGGGAACCACCAAGCTGGTCGTCACATTTCAGGGCCTGGTACATGGACGACTGATACATGCATTCTTCCTTCATTAACATTAGTATCCAATAATTGCCAAACCCTCATGATCTTCATGGTACCTCTCCCATTCGTTTGCAGGACACTTGAGAAGTTGAGACCTGCAGTGTAGGGTGCTCTGGCAACTAGCATTGAAAGGCTGCTAAAAGAAGACTTTGCATGCAAGGGAGACACCAGCTCACAGATTAGGTCAGGTTGGCATTCAGAGCTACTCGCTTCCTCTCATGCACATCACACCTACCTGCATGCTCACAGCAACCATGTCTTGTCTTGTCTTGCCTCACCTTGCCTTGCTTCACCTCGTAGTGCCGTGACACAACAGGCAGATTATCTTGCTGTCAGCAGTCTGGAAGGTGACAGCCATATTTCAAAGTCATAGGAGCTATGTTTTCACTAGAGTCTGTGGAGACATCCATCAGACAAGTGTTCCTTGAATTGTAAACCAAGGGCAGCTTCCGATACTGGTCCACAGGATTACCTGTGTCAGGCGTCTGGATGGAGAGTTCTTGGTTGGGGGTTTATGCCTCTGGTAAGTAGTTCACTCTAGGTCCTAGTGACTAGTCCGTGGGATAGGGATGACACGGTTCAGGAAAGTACAGATATTGGTCAGAGGTCAGAGCTCACACGTGACTGTCCAGTTGGGTCACAAGAAGCTAGGCTATGGTCTGTTGGGTCCATCCAGAGAAATTAAAGTGAAAGAGGAGCGGGGGAACGTTGGGGTTTGCTGCTGCAGAAAGGAGACTTGGGAACTCATTCTTGGGGTCTTGGGGATGCAGGCTGTGAAGAGGAGGATGACACTTATGAGGGGGTGAACCATATTTGACCCTGTATGGTAAAGCCTGCTTGGGAAGGGAGTATTGCAGGAGGGTGTGTTCATCCAGTCAGGAGCAAAATAACTCTTCACAGGCCACTATCCAATCACCAATCACCCTTTTATATACAAATGCATAACTTTTGACAATAGTTCTGACTCCCACTGTGTCATGCATTCAGGGGCTGAAATATCCCTGGTCTTCAGTGAGAGCCAGGATTCTCTCCTTGCTGTGGGTAAGCTACCTAATGCTGGGCACTGCTCCACCTGTCCTTGCTGTTTCCGCCTGTTTTCTCTTGTAATGAGAATGAAGGATGGATTGAATGAGATGAAAGTGGGTGGACCAGCTGTTAGTGCTGGGGAAGATGGTGAGGTACCTGAGGCGAATGAGCAAGCAGCGCAGAAACAAAACAGTGAGTGTAGGGTAGCAGAGTGCAGACTGTGGCACTTATCCTGGCAGAACGTAGATGGTCATCAAACATCTTGTGGCATTGCTGGCCATTTCTCCAGAATGTAGACACAGCACTGACCCAGGTGGCAATCTCTGATCAAGCTGCCAGAGTCTGGTGGTGTAGCCCCCTCCTGTCAGTGCTCCTGAACGAGGAAAGCCATCTTCTGGATCACCCTGTCCACCAAGACTTCCAGGTCCCAGTCGGTGAATTGCAACACCATTTTTCCTTTCTCCAACATCTTTGGCATGACTGTCCTTCGAGCAGAGGAGTTTTGGAATGCCAGTGTTTGAACATGTGTCCTTGGCCTTTAAAAGATGGCACTGGTTTCCAAGCTATCCGACTGCCTGCTGATTGGTGAGTTCCTCAGGGAACACTGGTTGGTAGAAAGGAGCTAGATTGGGGTGAGAGAGAGCCATAATGACAAAATAGGCAGTTTTTGAGGCACATTTGGTCAAATGTAGTGAGAGATCTCTTTAGGCGTCATGGAGAGAAATCTTCCATGAATCCTGATGAAATTCTGTATCTGACAATTTTTAAGGTCTCATTTCTTAATTTCTACTTTTAATAAATATGTGGCCATTGGTTTTATTTGATTTATATTTTTGTATTTATTTATGCATTTTCAGTTTATGACAAAGCAGACACACTAGAGTAATATTGAATGGGAAATCACTTCTGATGCATCAGACAAAGTGCTAGTTAGTTCCTTAAACATTAGTCATAAACTTTTTTTTTTGTTTTCTAACAAAATGCTTTTGTATCTGAGTATTGTTGTGGTTATGATGGCAGCCAATGTGTACTATTTCCTTGTTTGCAATGTTAATATAGGGAAAGAAAAATAAAGCAGTGACTGGTTAGAATCTGGAATGCGCTACCTGAATACATAGTCAGCTAAGGCTTTCAAAGGGGTTTTGGGTCACTGTCTGAAAAAGACAAAATAGCAGGGTATTGGGGAAAAGGTGGGAGAATGGCACGACTGCGTGGGGAATGCTCCTTCAGAGGGTGAGCTCAGTCAGGATCAGAAGAATGACCTCCTGTGTTGCAGCAATACTATGATTTAGCAATTCAGCACCAAAGACTATATTGCATAAATCTTCAGTGTATTTAAAGTGATTTCTATATTTGACGTTGAAACAGTTAATTAAGATATAGTTTTCTATCCATTGCCCTGACTGTTGATTTTGTTTTAGATCTCAAATTGCACAGGTCTGGTTACCAATTAAGTTATTGGTAATTTCTTGGCTAACTTCATATATGTACAAGAGAAATAAAAGGAGGAGTAAGCCATTTAACTCATTGAGTATGTTGTGCATTCATGACTGTAAGGTCATGGCTGATCTGGGCATTGCTTTAATCTCCCTAAACCTAAGTCAAACCTTCGACTTTCTTGTAAATCAAAAATTTATCTAACTTGGTGTAGAATATATTTAGTGACCTAGCCCTCATTGCTCACAGGTTTGTAATGATTCTAACAAAGGGCCACTAATCAGGTCCAATCAGGGAATCCTGACTGACAGAGGAGAGTCAGACATTCTGACCAGTGTCAAAAGACTTTCCACGTGTAATTAAAACGTGACTTGGTGACAGGATACTGGCCTCTGGAGGTGTTTCAAGGGTCAAAGAATTTAAAGAACTAGTGACTTTTGAGAGAAGGAATTCTTCATCCCCATCCTAAGTGGAAGATCCTGATTTTGAAACTGTGTCCCCTAGTTCTTGATTACCCTGTCGGGGAAACATTTTCTTATCTCCTATCCTGAGCTCACTCGGAATTTCATATGTTGTTTAAGAAGTGTCAAGTTTGGAGTCAGTAGTACCATTTTCCATGCTGTAGGTTGTGTGGTCAAGTTCAGAATTAAGCATAAAATTACACAGGGAGTGCTACACAATCAGAAGCATGATCATTTGATTTTTTTTTTGTTAGGTTGAGTTATGGAGAGAGGTGAGATAGGCTGAGAATTTTTTCACTGGAGTGGAGGTTGAATGGTGACCTCATAGAGTTTTATAAGATCGTGAGTGGCAGAGATAGGGTTAATGGTAGGTATATTTTCCCTAAGATGGGGGATTTTAAGAGTAGGGGGCATATTTTTAAAGTAAGAGGAGAGAGATTTTAAAAAGACATGAGGGGCAATTTTTTTTAACATAGTGGTTTGTGTTTGGAATGAACTTCCAGTGGAAGTAATGGATGTGGGTACAGCTACAACATTTAAAAAGACATTTGGATACGGACATGAACAAGAACCATTTGGAGGATATGGCCCAAGCGCAGGCAGATGGGACTAGTGATTCTATTTGGGTCAGGTGTAAATTCTTCCCCCTCAGATTAATGTAATGGATCCTGCAACTATTCGATAAAGGTCAGAGAAGTTCTTTTAATGTCACAACTTGTGCGTATTCTTCAACCAAAATCACTAGAGTAAATTATGCGGTCATTGTTACTTTGTTCTTTGTCACTGGGAAAAGAAATGTAACTTTTTTCCATTTTTTTACAACAAACTAATTATCTAACTTAGTCAATTGGTTGTTATGAGACAGTGAGAAGTTCATATAAATATTCATCTTCTCCCTTTTAAGCAGGTTGGATATAAATGAATGTAAGAGCAGCGAGTTTTGTTTTGCTCTGCTAGCTGTGTTGACCTGCTAAATAATGAGCAGACAATAGGAACTGCAGATTCTGGAGATTGAGATAACAAGGTGTAGAGCTGGATGAACACAGCAGGTCAAGCAACACGAGAGGAGCAGGAAGACTGACGTTTCGGGCCTAGACCCTTCTTCAGAAATGAACCCTTCATTTCTGAAGAAGGGTCTAGGCCCGAAACGTCAGCCTTCCTGCTCCTCTCACGTTGCTTGGCCTGCTGTGTTCATCCATCTCTACACCTTGTTATCTTAAATAATAGCATCCTGGTTTCCCATGTGATATAAATTGCTATGGCCATTTTAAATTTGAAATTCTGTTGTTTGCCTAATAATTGTAAGACAAAAGACTTTGTCAACATGTCTTTCTCTCAGCGATGTTCAATTTTCTTTGAATCTGTTTTCTCCTTAGGGGTCAAGTTCCTGCAGAGGCAGAACTCAATTATTTGCAAGTTGCCAAATTATTAGAGATGTATGGAGTCGACCTCCATCCAGTTTTTGTAAGTATCGTATTCATACAAAAGGCTAAAGTAAATTTAACTTTCCCCCTTTTTATTCCTCTCCAAATCAGATTACAGTTCTGATTTTAATGGCCCTTAAGTGTCTTGCCCCTGTTGTTGTGAGACTTTTCTGGTAGCTCAGATGTGAAGTTCACAGAGCAAAACTTTATCCTGAACTTATTCAATGCCAATGTATGTACAATTTCAAGGCCTCTAAATAATAATTCTCTGTTCCGAGCTTCGTGACAAGGACTAGTTGTTGTGCTGTCATCATTATTTTGTTTAAGCTAAATTAATACTTCAAAAACAGTCATTATTTCTTACTGAATTTATTAGTGGCTATAGTAAATCTATTTTTATCCCAGAGACAGATTAGAATATGGTACTCAGTACAACATGAACTAATTGAGATGAATAGCATATGTGCATTTAAGGAGAAGCTAAATAAATACAGGGTGAGGAAAAGAACAGGAGAATATACTGCTCAGGGGAGGTGAAACAGGATGAGTGAAGTCTGTTTACTGCATAAAGACTGGCATTGACCTCTAGAGCATAATGGCCTATTTCTGTGGTGTAAATTCTACCTAGCTCTAAACTTATTGTCTTCCCGGTCTGTTTATGTGTATTTATTTCACCTCCTGCAAAGGAGCCATTGGGAAATTGTATACCAAAAACAAAATGTAGTATTCTTCAATCATGTGCAATGGAGTAAGATTTGTTTTCAAAATTCAGTACAAGTTGCATTGTGTAACAATCCCCAAAAGATTCTCCTTTGTTAATCAACTGGATTCCACTCGTCTGCTTGCATTTTTTATCTCTCCATTCTTGGCTAAAAGATCATCTGCAGTGGCTTCTCTTCCTGTTCCTGTACCTGTACCATTACTTCTGAAGTTCCCCAAAGAACTCACCTTAACTCCTCCTCCTATTTCTCATTCACCTATTATGCCTAGATTAAAACAATTTAAAATACGACCTGGGATTGAATCCAGATGGTATGAAGTTAAATACACTGGAGGTCCAAAGAGACTCTGGGAGGAGAGGTGGGGTTCAGTTGCATAGATCTCTAAAATGTCATGAACAGGTGCAGAAAGTAATTGAGAATGTTAATGAAATGCTGGCCTTTATGTTGAGAGGATGGGAGCACAAGAATGCAGAAGTCATGCTGCAGTTATACAAAGCCCAGATTAGACTCCACTCAGAGTATTGTGAGCAGATCTGGGCACGACACCTTAGGAAGGATATATTGGCCTTTGGAGTGTAAAATATATTTACAAGAATGATCCTGGACTTCATTGGTTATACAAATTATGTCTGTTTTCTCTCAAATTTAGAAGGTCAAGGGGTGATCTGATTGAAGTCTGAAAAAAAGGGCTGATCATCTGGGATCGAGTTGAAGCTAATTGTTTTCACTCAGATGGTCGTGTATCTTTGAAATTCTCTATCCCAGGGAATTTTTTTTATGACTGAAAATACTTACGGCTGAGATTTCAGGCTTGATTAGTACCGTCCCTGTGCCAGGAATGTTTTCAGTAAGGGGTGGAGAGGGCTCAAAAAATATGTTGAATGGCCAGCCCACTGTCTTGCTGCCCTGACTGATTCCTTGTAACGCTGAGGAAGAGCAAGTTGCCCACTAGGACGCTACCTCTAGGCCCTAAACAGCCCAAAGTAAGAGGCAATTAAAGGCTTCAATCTACTTCCAGTGCCCCACAATGCTTGGTGCTGTTGGGTCAGAGGAATAAAGCTATTTCGAAAATTGTTTAATTAAAAAAGTGGGACAGAAGGAGGGCACAAAAATTGGGGGGTGCCCTCTGGACACCAAGAGAATCCGCCATTTATTCATGCGCTGACCTCCCTCACTGCCTCTTTACCCAACCCATCCTGCTCAAAGTCTGGGACTTGGCTCACTCCAGTTGCTGTTGTACATCTTTGCAGAGATGCTACTTACTTTGTCGGACTCGAATGGTTAGATCAGTGAGACAGCACGTTTCTACTGAGCTGAGTTTGAAATAAAATACTTAAATGCCATCACAGGAAAGGCATGAGTTGATTGGTACTAAAATAAATGCAAAGAACTGCAGATGCTGGAAATCTGAAACAGAAGCAGAGTATTGGAGAAACATGTCAGTTCTTCTTGCCAGATCTGCTAAGGAGTCACTGGTCTTGAAACATTTGCTGTTTTTCTCTTTACAGATGCTGCCAGATATGTTGGGTTTCTCCAGCACTCTGTATATTTCATGAGTTGATTGGTGCTGAGCTGTTTGGGAATGTGTTTCAACTCAAGTAGCGCTCTCTTCAAACAGAAAGTAAGAATTTATAGGCCCAGGATAAAGGAAAATAGGTAGGTCATACCGGAGTGCACAGAGATCCCCCTCGCTAACTGGTTTTCTCTTCTGGGTATTGTGAGAGTGATGGCTTCTTAAAACAATGCAGCAAAAGCCAAGCAGATAGCACCATGGAAGGCTTAACCACATAGGATGAAGGAAGAAGAGTGGATTGGTAGTACTTATAGAGGATTCTTTAGTTAGAGAAACAGACAGGTATTTCTGCAGCCATCAATGTGGCTCCAGGATTGTTTGTTGCCTCCCTTGTGCTAGGGTTAAGGATATTAAGAAACCGCTGCAGGACATTCTCCCGTGGGAGGGCAAACAGCAAGACGTCATGGTCCGTATTAGTACTAACTTCACAGGTGGGAATGGGACATGATACTGAAATCTGAATTTAGATAATTGAGCATAAAATTAGGAAGCAGGACCTCCAAAAGTAGTAACGTCCCAATTACTAGTGCTGCTACTTGCATGTGAGCACAGAAATAGGAAGATAAAGAGGAATATATGGCTGGTACTAGATGGAATTGATGGGTTAGATTGCTGGGACACTGCCTGGCTCTGGAGGAAGGTTAAAGCTGTACAAGCTGGCTTGGTTGTATCTTTCTGAAGAGAGGCAGGACTGAATTCCCAGCAGTGCTTTTTGCTTGTGCTGCTGGAAAAATTTAAACTAAACCTTTGGGATTTGAGAACAAGGAGACAATATTAGAAAGTAATGTCAGGGTGCACAAAATGCTGGGTGAGACAGATAGCACTAAAACGGGGAATAGTAAGTTAATAGGTGGAGTTGGGTATTAAATTTTTCTGGGTGACAAAAGGGATTAAGTTAAAGAAGAAAAACTCAGATTGTGATAGGTGTCAGGTAGTAATTACAATTACGAACCAAGCAGAAGATATAAGGTCTAGAAGGAACCTGAAGGAGTACATAAAAGTGGCTCAGTGGTTAAAACTGCTGCCTCGCAGTACCACGGACCCAGTTTGATTCCACCCTCAGGCAACTATCTGCATGGCATTTGCACGTTCTCCCCATGTCTGTGTGGGTTTCCTCTGGGTGCTCTGGTTTCCTCCCACAGTCTAAAAGATGTGCAGGCTAGGTGGATTGACCATGCTAAATTGCCCGAAGTGTTCAGGGGTGTAGGTGGGTTAGCCATGGGAAATGCAGGATTACAAGGAAATGGGGATTGGGTCCGGGCAGGATGCTCTTCAGAGGATCAGTGTGGGCCTGTTGGGCAGGATGGCCTTTTTCTACGCTGTAGGGTTTCTATAGAAAAGGGAGTATGACAGGATACTGGCAGCTAACATCGAAGAAAATTTCAAAGTTTGTAGATCTCTCAACATTGGGAAAATTATAAACTGTGATCATGACAGACTAGAACTTCAAATGGACTCTGTCAGGTTGGAGGAGTAGGCAGCTAGGTGGCAGGTTAAGTTCATTGTTGAGAAGTGTGAGGTACAAAGAATATAGGGAGGTAGCATGAAATAAAGGCTCCTGTTGTAAAGTATAGGTAGAATCATAAAGACCATTTGGTACAGAAGAAGCCTCTCAAACAACGGAATCTGTACCAATGAAAAAAAATCTCAAACCTACTCTCTCTCCACTTTCTAGCACTTGGTCCATAGCCTTGAATGTTACATCTTTTCAAGTGTTCATCCAAGCACATTTTAGAGGTGAGAGATAATGGGAACTGCAGATGCTGGAGAATCCAAGATAATAAAATGTCAGGCTGGATGAACACAGCAGGCCAAGCAGCATCTCACGAGCACAAAAGCTGACGTTTCGGGCCTAGACCCTTCATCAGAGAGGGGGACGGGGTGAGGGTTCTGGAATAAATAGGGAGAGAGGGGGAGGCGGACCGAAGATGGTCCGCCTCACCCTCTCTCCCTATTTATTCCCGAACCCTCACCCCATCCCCCTCTCTGATGAAGGGTCTAGGCCCGAAACGTCAGCTTTTGTGCTCGTGAGATGCTGCTTGGCCTGCTGTGTTCATCCAGCCTCACATTTTATCATCTTACATTTTAGAGGTCATGAGTTTCCTGATTCAACTTCCTTTCCATTCTTGTTACAAACCACCTTCTGGAAAAAATGTTTTCCTCAAATCCCCTCTCTACCTTCTGGCTTTCACTTTAAAATTGTGCCCCCTTGTTATTGACCCTTTGTCTAAGGGGAACAGCTAAATTCCTGAGCCATCCAGCCTCCCTTCATGGCAAAACTGCTCCATTCCAGGCAACAAGAATCTGTAGATAAGCATCCCAATATCCCTCTGTTCCTCTAAGCTTCCTGGTGTCCTGTTATTCATTGGGTACTCCCTTGTGTTGATACTACTTCCATTTCATACTTATCCATATTAAATTCCGTCTGCCATTGATGTACTCATTTGACCAATCTGTCTATACGCTTCTGTAACCCAAGACTTCCTTCCTCACTGTCAACCACTGCCCAATCTTGATGTTATCTACAAACTCTCTTATTATCCCTCCAATGTCTTTTCTATATCAATTTATATCATCATGAACAATAAAGGGATCGAGCACTGATATGCCAGCTTTGAGACACAAACAACCTTCCACCATCCTCTGTCTCCTACCAATAAGCCAATTTTGGATCCACCATGCCAAGTTACCCTGGATCACATGTGCTTTTACCTCTATCAGTCACCTAGGTGAGGCCTTTTAAAGGCTTTGCTGAGTCAGAGAAAGCAGTTATTAAAACACTATTCTGTAACTTAAACAGGGGCATTGTGTATCAGTGATAATGGGAACAGCAGATGCTGGAGAATCCAAGATAATAAAATGTGGAGCTGGATGAACACAGCAGGCCCAGCAGCATCTCAGGAGCACAAAAGCTGACGTTTCGGGTCTAGACCCTTCATCAGAGGAATCATCTGATGAAGGGTCTAGGCCTGAAACGTTAGCTTTTGTGCTCCTGAGATGCTACTTGGCCTGCTGTGTTCATCCAGCTCCATACGTTGCATTGTGTATCAGAACAGGTATGTTCTGCTGAACTCGTATAGGACCCTAGTTAAACCTCAGTTGGAATACTGTGTACTGTTTTGGGCATCATACTTTAAGAAGGATATGAATGCATTGGAGAAAGTGTGGAAGAAGATTACAGGAATTGTTCAGGGATGAGAAACTTCAGTTTTGAAAATAGATTGTTGAAGTTGGGGTTGTTTTCCTTGAAGAGATTGCTGCAGAGAGATTGCATGGAAGGTTTCAAAATCATGAAGCGTCTGGGCAAAGTAGATAGGGAAGGATCGGGAACTAGATGACACTGATTTTAAAGTAGCAAATGCAAGGTGAGAAAACCTTTTTCACACAGTGAGTATCTAGGGTTGGAATGCATGGCCTGCAAATGAGGGAGAGGCAGGTTCAATTGAGACATTAGATGATTGTTTAAGTTTAACAAAGTGAAGGATTATGGGGAAAAGGCAGCCAAATGCCTTTCAAAAGATAATGGCAAAGTGCTCGGAATGCTGAAGCAAACATGAAGGACTGAATGGCCTCCTCTGCATCACAGTAATTCTGTGATCCTGAGATGTTTATAGTCCCAGCAGTATCCATGCATGACTGTTCTGGTGCTGCTGGTGAATGAGATTGACCAGCAATTCTCAAGGGAGAGACTTGCTGTTTCTGAAGTGTAGACCTCAGACTTTTAGCCTGGCGATACTGCCCTCAGTGGAGTATTGCTGGGGATGGAGGAAGGTGGGGCATCTTTTTGAAAATTTGGTCTACTTGGAACACCCTCAAAAACCCTACAAATGTTGATATTGCTCAATGATCCACTCTTGCTATGTCTAATATTGTGAATAATTTTCATTTTGCTGGCAACGGATCTCGTTTCCTTCCTGCTATTCAAATACTGTTAACTGACATGATGTAATCTACTCATGGGAGTACATAGTAAGCATACAAGTTATGGAGTTTTCTGCTGGATAGCACGCTCATGGAAACAACAAGCTGATAATAACAGATTTATTCTGTTGTTGTTTTATATTCAATTTGTCCTGCCCGGCATCTCATATCCTAAGTTTCAACTCATTGAGATGAGTTAGTTGTAAACTTGTGTTATCTTTAGTGGAAGAACATACATGATAAAGTCATACAACACAACATTATGAGTGTGTTTGGGGACAAATTTCTGAACTCCAACAAAATTGACTTGTATGTATAAATGTTGACAGGAAAAGCAACTAAAAATGATAACAGTTCAACAACCACCCCAAACAGGAGGATATACAGGTGATTTGAAGATTTTAAAATAATACCTATAAATACCTCTATTTGAATTCCAGGGTGAAAACCAGACAGAGTATTTTTTAGGATTAACACCAGTTGGGGTTGTTGTCTACAAGAACAAAATACAAGTTGGAAAGTATTTCTGGTAGGTAACCTTTTAAATGTACTCTGATTTTGACTTTCATGCTTCATTTGTTTTAATTTGAACTTAAAAAGGTTCTCTGTTTGGTAACAGGCCACGAATAACCAAGGTGAACTTCAGAGAAACCCAGTTTGAACTAAGAGTACTAGGCAAAGATGTAAGTACTATAGCAGCATGATAGTTTTCCATTTTCCTTGACATCAATCCATTAGGCGGCTCTTCAAAAGATTATTTGTAAATTAGTTCCTGTGCTGAGTAGCCTTTGGGCCACAGATTACAGATACTTTCAATTCGACCTGACATGAACACTTTCAGAAGGTGGCAACAGGATGGATAAGTTCAACAGCTTCAGTGAACAGTGAGTTTGGAGCAGCCAAACAGCTGAACGTAGCTGAAGTGCATTGGTTTGCTGTTAACAGCTGTACACCAGCCACTCGACAGCCCGCATATTTAGCATTGCACTGGAGGGGCAAGGGCTTGCCAACATTTGTATTAGTTTCCACCGTAGATGTACTTTTGATGGACTGAGCCCTAACTTTTTACCCCATGCACATTTCAAAGTTATAGATATCAGCAATCATGAAAACAGAGCCCATGGCCTTTTGCTCACTTGGCAAGCTTGACGCTGAAATAAACTGCCATGTTTATCCTGATCAGATGATTGTTCACTTTATATGATGCAAATTTGCAAGTGAGTCAAAGGGCATTGTTTCAAACTTAAAGTATCTCAAATTACCCTGCAAGGAAACTTACCTCTAAAGTGAGAACGCTAGGTTAAGCAAGTTGTTTCATGCTGCTGCTATGAATTGGCTATGAGAGTGAAACTATCCACTGACCAGTTGCAGCTATTGGTCCAAGAAGACATTCTGCCCACCCCACAATTGAGCAGCATTGTGTGAGAATGTCAGTGCCTATGCTATGCCGGCTACGTAGGCTGTAGGTCAGTGATTGGTCATTTGAATCAAACATGTTCCTTTTTGGTTATTCCTAATAGCAGACCATACCCAACCAGCCATTGCTTGCAAAGCCCAAAACAAAGTATTTTCTATTAGCTTTGAGTTGAGTAGATAAAATGTCATGTATGAAGTTGATGGAAGTAACAACCATTCACATACAGAGACCCATTCTCTGCAAACAAAAGAATGTATTCAGGCCTTGTGTCTTTTTAAAATTAGCTGGACCTTGGTTAAGCTGAAGTTTTCTCTTACTATCACCATGGTAACACCTCAGATTCAAACTCAAAGACTGGAAATCTTGTGCAAAAATAGGTGGCAGTTCAGAAGACTACACAGAATATAAAAGGAATTGCTAAAATTTTAAGGAGAGAAAATTTGAGACCAAAGGAAAGACAGCAAAAAGTATAAAGACAGATCAGAAAAGATTTTTAGGGTATGCAAAAAGAAACAGTTTAAAAAGTAAGTTTTACTCCTCTAGAAAATGAGTCTGGGGATCTCGTAATGAAGGATGACAAGATGGCAGATGAATTGAATGGATTTTTTTTGTTGATCTTCACTAGAGTACGCAAGTAGCATCCTGGAAATAGCTGTAAATTAGGAATTGAAAGGGAGGGAGGAACTCACAAAAATTATAACTACAATGGAAGTGGTTCTGAGTAAATTGTTGGAACTGCATGTTGTAGGTCTCCAGGTCCTTATCCTAGGCTCTTATTAGAAGTTGCCAGTGAAATAGTTGGTGTTGGTTTTGGTTTTCCACAACTCATTAGATTTGTGAAAGAGATAGTAAGAACTGCCGACGCTAGAGAATCTGATTTGTGAAAGGTTCTTTTAAGCTGGAAAATAGTTAATGTAACTCCTTTATCCAAAAAAGGAGGGAGACAAAGCAGGAAACTGTAGACCAGTTAGCCTAACCTGTCATAGGGATGATATTAGAAGTTTTAAGTTAAGACAATGTAACTTTGCACTTGGATAAGTTTAGGTAATTGGGCAGAGACAGTATGGTTTTGTCAAGGGAGAATCATGTTTAACTAACTTATTGGAATATTTTGGAAAAGCTATTTGTATTGTGTAGATAAAGGGGAACCAGTGGGTGTATTGTACTTGGGTATGCAGAAGGCAAGTAAGTACCACATCATTATATACTTGTGGAAAATGGAAGCTCATAGAATCATACAGTACTGAAGAGGCACTTTGGCCCACTGAGTCTGTGCTGTCAAAATACACTAAATCTACACTAATCCCACTTTCTAGTACTTGGTCCAGAGCCTTGAATGTTATGATACTTCAAGTGTTCATCCAACAACTTTGTAAAAGGTAAGGTTATCCATCTCAACAACCCTCCCTCAAAGCATATTCCAGATTCCTACCACCCTCTGGGTGAAAACATTTTTCCTCAAGTCCCCTCTAAACCTCCCGCCTTTCATCTTAAGTGTGCCCCCTTGCTATTGACCCTTCAATTAAGGGCAACAGTTGCTTTATATCTGCCTTGTCCATGCCTCCCATAATC
Source organism: Stegostoma tigrinum (assembly GCF_030684315.1). NCBI lineage: Eukaryota > Metazoa > Chordata > Chondrichthyes > Orectolobiformes > Stegostomatidae > Stegostoma > Stegostoma tigrinum. The sequence goes on from NC_081356.1 coordinate 79,477,432, forward strand.
TTACATACCTCTATCAGATAACCCCCCACCCCAACCTTCTCAACAGCAAAGAAAACAACCTGAGCCTATCTAGCCTCCCTTCGCAGATAAGGTGTTCCACCCCAGGCAACATCCTGGTGAATTCCATTTGCACCCACTCCAGAGCAATTGCATCCTTCCTATAGTGTGTAACGACCTGAACAATGTACAGTATTCCCATTCAGTCCTAACCGATGCTCTGTACAACTGCAACATGAACTTCCTGCCCTTTATAATCTATCCTTTGACTAATAAAGGCAAGTGTCCTGTATGCCTTCATAACTACCATGTTAGGAATCTATGGGCAAGCACCTCAAGTGCTTCCTGATGTCCTGCCAGCATCACCTCACACTTATGGTGTAGTGGGTAACATACTTGTGTGGAGAAAAGATTGGCTTGCTAACAGGAAGCAGAAAGTAGGAATAAATAGGTCCTTTTAAGGCTAGCAGGATGTCATGAGTGGTGTCTCACATGTATTGGTGCTGAGGCCTTGGCTCTTTGCAATTTATTAAAATGACTTGGATGAAGGGGCTGAAAATATAGTAGTTAAACTTATTGATGACAGGTAGCTAGGGAAGTGAGCTGTGGTGATGACATAAGGAGCGACAAAGGGAGATGCACAAGTTAAATGAGTAGGCAAGTATTTGGCAAATGGATTAATATGTGCAAAGTGTAAAATTGTCCTAGGCCTCTATCCTCTGGAGTTTAGAATAGTCAGAGGTGACTGAATTGAAACACAAGATCCTGAATGGATTTTGCAGGGTCGTTGTTGGAAGGATATTTCCTCTTCTGGGAGAATCGAGAACTAGGGGTCACCTATTTAAAACACAGATGAGGAAACTTCTTTGATAATGGGAACTGCAGATGCTGGAGAATTCCAAGATAATAAAATGTGAGGCTGGATGAACACAGCAGGCCAAGCAGCATCTCAGGAGCACAAAAGCTGACGTTTCGGGCCTAGACCCTTCATCAGAGAGGGGGATGGGGAGAGGGAACTGGAATAAATAGGGAGAGAGGGGGAGGCGGACCGAAGATGGAGAGTAAAGAAGATAGGTGGAGAGAGTATAGGTGGGGATGTAGGGAGGGGATAGGTCATTCCAGGGAAGACGGACAGGTCAAGGAGGTGGGATGAGGTTAGTAGGTGGATGGGGGTGCGGCTTGGGGTGGGAGGAAGGGATGGGTGAGAGGAAGAACCGGTTAGGGAGGCAGAGACAGGTTGGACTGGTTTTGGGATGCAGTGGGTGGGGGGGAAGAGCTGGGCTGGTTGTGTGGTGCAGTGGGGGGAGGGGATGAACTGGGCTGGTTTAGGGATGCAGTTGGGGAAGGGGAGATCTTGAAACTGGTGAAGTCCACATTGATACCATTAGGCTGCAGAGTTCCCAAGTGGAATATGAGTTGCTGTTCCTGCAACCTTCGGGTGGCATCATTGTGGCACTGCAGGAGGCCCATGATGGACATGTCATCTAAAGAATGGGAGGGGGAGTGGAAATGGTTTGCGACTGGGAAGTGCAGTTGTTTGTTGCGAACTGAGCAGAGGTGTTCTGCAAAGCGGTCTCCAAGCCTCCGCTTGGTTTCCCCAATGTAGAGGAAACCACACCGGGTACAGTGGATGCAGTATACCACATTGGCAGATGTGCAGGTGAACCTCTGCTTAATGTGGAATGTCATCATGGGGCCTGGGATAGGGGTGAGGGAGGAGGTGTGGGGGCAATGGTATCAATGTGGACTTCACCACCAGTTTCAAGATCTCCCCTTCCCCAACTGCATCCCGAAACCAGCCCAGTTCGTCCCCTCCCCCCACTGCACCACACAACCAGCCCAGCTCTTCCCCCCCCCACCCACTGCATCCCAACACCAGTCCAACCTGTCTCTGCCTCCCTAACCGGTTCTTCCTCTCACCCATCCCTTCCTCCCACCCCAAGCCGCACCCCCATCCACCTACTAACCTCATCCCACCTCCTTGACCTGTCCGTCTTCCCTGGAATGACCTATCCCCTCCCTACATCCCCACCTATACTCTCTCCACCTATCTTCTTTACTCTCCATCTTCGGTCCGCCTCCCCCTCTCTCCCTATTTATTCCAGTTCCCTCTCCCCATCCCCCTCTCTGATGAAGGGTCTAGGCCCAAAACGTCAGCTTTTGTGCTCCTGAGATGCTGCTTGGCCTGCTGTGTTCATCCAGCCTCACATTTTATTATCTGAGGAAACTTCTTTACTCTGGGCGGTTAGTGTGTTTGGAATTTCCTTCCTCAAAAGGCTATGGGTGCTGAATCTTTAAACATTTTTAAGGCCAATTTAGACAGATTCTTGATTGCCAAGTGGATGAAAGATTATCAGGGGTATGCAGGAATGTAGAAAATAGAATGATTTTTAAAATTTTACATATAGAATCAGTCAGTCATGTTTAGAAGCTTAAATGATTCTTGTGATGAATTCATAAAAATATATTGGCATATTATTTTTGGTGTATGAATTTAATGGTCTGTTTCTCTGCATGACTGAAAGTAAAGGATAACCCTGACGATGTTGTTACAATGTTTACTTTTCATGCGAAAAGAACAATTTAATGAAATCGGACGAGGCATTTCTCAATCAGCAAAGTCATAAGAGCCCAGTGTTGGATTAGGTATATGGGCATGGATACAGAATTGGCTCATGGGCAAGAAACAACAAGTGGGGATAAGGAGATAGTAGGAACCACTGATGCTGGAGTCTGAAATAAGTGTGGAGCTGGAAGGACGCAGCATGCCAGGCAGCATCAGAGGAGCAGGAAAGTTGACATTTTGGGTTTTTTTCTGAAGAAGGGTCCTGACCTGAAACGTCAGCTTTCCTGCTCCTCTGATGCTGCCTGGCCTGCCGTGTTCCTCCAGCTCCACACTGGTATCGAGTGGGGATAAGGGTTTTTTTCACGTTGACCTATAACCAATGGGAATCCACAGGGATTGCTGCTGGGACTGCAACTGTTTATAATTTATATTGATGATTTGGGGAAAGGAAATGAATACATTGTAGCCAAATTTGCCGATGATATGGATAAGCAGGTTGAGAGAAGAATATAAACAGTTTGAGAGATTTGATAGGTTAAGTAAGTGGGCAAAAAGTTATCAGATGGAATATAGAATGATAAAAGGCAAAATTGTTCAATTTTGAAGAGTTCATTTTGGGTGGCACAGTGGCTCACTGGTTAGGGAACTCTCATTTCCTTCCACAGTCCAAAGCTGTGCAGGTTAGGTAGCTTGGCCTTGTTAAATTGCCCTTGGTGTCTATGAATGTGCAAGCTAAGTGTGTTAGCCGTAGTAAAAATGTAAGGTGACGGGAATAGGGTTGGGAGCTGGGTCTGGGTGAGATGCTCTTTAGAGGTCACTACAGACTCAATGACTGAAAAGCTTCTTTCTACACAGTAGGAATTCCATGAGAACAAAAGAACAGTATTGCTTACATGGCAGTTAGCTGCAACTCTAAAGTTATAACACAAAACATAAAAAGCTAGCAGATACAGCAGTGACCAGGAAGGCTAATGGAATGTAAGCTCTTATTTCAAGGGGTTGCAGTATAAGAGTAGGGAAGTCTTCCTGCAACTGTACAAGGTGCTGGTGAGACCACATCTGGAGTACTTTGAGCAGTTTTGGTTGCTTTATTTAAGAAAAGATACTATTTCATTGTGGAAGCTCAAAGAAGGTTCACTCGGATGATCCCCGGAATGGGTGGATTGTTTTATGAGCAAAGGCTAAACAGATTGTGCAAGAATGCCATTCTCCCTGTATCTGCGTGGGTTTCCTCTGGGTGCTCCGGTTTCCTCCCACAGTCCAAAGATGTGTGAGCTAGGTGGATTGGCCATATTGTTCAGGGATGTGAAGGTTAGGTGGGTCATAGGTGAATGGGTTTGGGTGGGTGCTGTGAGGGTCGGTGTGGGCGTTTTGAGCCGAAGAGCCTGCTTCCACACCGTAGGATTCTATGATCCTATGATTCTACTCAGTAGAATTTGTAAGAATGAGAGATGATCCACGTGAAACATATAGGATTCAAAAAGGGACTAGACAGGGTAAATTCTGAGAGGATGTCTCTTCTCATAGAGTCTGGGACCAGAGGGCTTTGAGGTTAGCACTGCTGTCTCACAGCGCCAGGGACCCAGGTTCAATTGCACCTTTGGGCGACTGTGTGGAGTTTACACATTTTCTGTGTGGGTTTCTGCCGGGTGCTCCAGTTTCCTCCCACGTGGAAAGAGTTATGTGGATTAGCCACGCTAAATTGCCCATAGTGTCCTTGCATTGGACATGGGTAATGCAGGATTACAGGTAAAGGGTACGGAATGGCTCTAGGTGGGATACTCATCAGAGGGGCGGTGTGGACTTGTGGGCCAAATGGCCTGTTTCCACAATGTAGGGATTCTATTATTCTCAGCCTAATGGGATACCAGTTTAAAACTGGGAGAAGGAGGAATTTATTCTCTCATAGGGTTGAGAATCTTGGACCTCCTTGTGACAGAGATACGGGGCAGATTCTTGTACACTTAAGGCTGAGAGATTCTTGAACTGTAGCAGAATCCAGGGTTACGGGGAAAAGGCAGGAAAATGGACTTAAGAATTGTCAGAGCAGGCTTGAGGGGCCAAACAGCCTACTCATGTTCCTATTACTACTTGTTATATGGCCTTAATTGCTCTGAAATCTGGCCACCTTCTCTGGGATTGCACCCACCCTTCAAACTAAAGAACTCCCTCCCATTTAGGGATGTGATCACCCTCTTCTCCGTTGCTGGGATCAAGGATCAAACAACTGCCAATTCTTTTCCTCTAGTTATGACTTACTTCATGGTGCACCCTGCTTGACTGGAATCCAATTTCTGGGTGGGATCCTGTCAAACATAAATGCACACTGTTAAACTCCACAATAAACATGAATACTCAAGACTTCCAGTTGAAACTCTACACTGTCCCCTTGGAAACCTGCCACTGCCAATGTTGGGTCACTGATCACAACGTGTAAATTAAAGGATCTGCCCTCTAAACAAATTACTGTGGAATAAATATCAATCAGGGGCTCAATTTCAGATGGGAGGATATTCTTTGAACTGTGAACAGGAGAGCTTGAGAGTGCGCTCAGCCTCCACCGCATTGACGTAAAACAATACAATAGGCAATACAGCTCTCGGAATTTAATTAAACTAAGCTCATTGTGATCAACATTGAATGGAGGTAATCTCAGTGCTATGAATGTGGGGCTTTACTAGGCAATTATGTTTTAAATATCTCCTTTAAGTTAAAGTTGAATAGCATGATTGAGTGGGGATGTGGTGGCGAGATTCAATCCTCCCTGGATTCCGGCCCAACTGATTCTGTTGTCATGGCCAAAGATACCCAAATCAGAAAAGGCAATTAACTGTTCTCATACCTTGACACAAAAAAAGTTTGCTGTTTGGGGATGGATACTGATACAGATACATCTCCCCATGGGGTAAGACAGTGCGTGTGTGCGTACTGCAAGAACTGTGTTGCTGTAAATCAGGAACAAAAACAGTTGCTGGAAAAGCTCAGCAGGGCTGGCAGCATCTGTGAAGAAAAAAGAGCTAATGTTTGACCTAAAACATTAAGCCTGTTTTTATTCACAGATGCCTCCAGACCTGCTGAGCTTTTCTAGCAACTTAGTTTTTGTGGGTGCTGGTAAGAATTGGTTCTGTTTTCAAAGAGAAGGGAGAGGACTGACAGAACACTTAGAGTTTTAACGGGTGTGGGGAGTGATTTTTGTGGAGCCCGCAAGAGCAGGAAAAGTGGTTATTTATGGAATAAATCCACAGAGGCTGTTATCCTGTCACCAACGCACCATTATTTACATGTAGAGAATCCTTGACACTGATCCAGCTCCCTCAGAGCCAGCTGTCAGAGTGAACAGGATGTCTGACACTCCCGTTCTTATCTGTCAGCCAGGGCTCCATGATTAGGGCTGTAAATCAGGTCAAATCAGGGAACTCATATTCAATGAGATCCACCTGACTGACATTACAATTTATTTCGGTAGAATGTGAAATCTAGCTTTCTCAATAGAAGTTTGCGATGCAGAGGCAAAACCACTAACATCAAGTCTCCCATTTGGAATATATTTGCATGTCATGAATAATAAGACCAGAAGATACAGGAGTAGTATTCAGCCACTGAGCCCTTTGGGTCTGCTACACCATTTGATCGTGCCTCATGTGTTTCCCTACCCCATTCTCCTGCCTTCTCCCTGTAACCTTTGATCCCTTTACTAATCAAGAACCTATCTGTCTGCCTTAAATATACTCAATGACTTGGCCTCCACAGCTCTCTGCAGCAATGAGTTCCACAGATTCACTGTTCTGTGACTGCAGAAATTCATCTCAGTTCTAAAGGGTCACCCCTTCACTCCGAGGCTGAGCCTGCAGGACTTAGTCTCCCCTACTATTGGAAACATCTTCTCCATGTCAACTCTATCTAGGTCTCTCACTATCCTGTAAGTTTCAATGAGACCTTCTCTAAACTCTATTGAGTAGAGACCCAGAGTCCTCAACCACTCCTCACATGACAAAATTTTCATTCCCGGGATCATTCTTGTGAACTTCCTCTGGATCCCCTCCAATGCGAGCACATCCTTCCTTTGATATGGAACCCAAAACTGCTCTCGGTAATCTAAATGCGGTCTGACCAGAGCCTTATACATCTTCAGCACTTCATCCCTGAGCTTGTACTCCATCCCTCTCGAAACGACTGCAAGCATTGCATTTGTTTTCTTAACTGCCAGCTGAACCTGCATGTAAACCTAACAGACTCCAGAATTAGGACTCCTGAGTCTTTGTGCTTTACATTTCCCCATTTAGAAAATAGTCTGTCTTAGCTCTTCCTACCAAAGTGCATAACTTTACACTTTCAATATTGTATTCAATTTGCCACTTTCTTGCACACTCTTGTGGTCTCTCCAAGACCTCCTCCAGCCTCCATGCGTCTTCAACACTACCTGTCCCTCCACCTATCTTTGTGTCATCTGCAAATTTAACAATAGCCTTAATCCTTTTGTCCAGATTATTAATGTTATAATGTGAATAGTAGTGGTCCCAGCACTGGCCATTATGGAACTCCACTAATCACTGGCTACCATCCTGAAAAAAGTCCCTTTATCTCCATTCTCTGTCTTCTGCCATTTAGCCAATTCTCTACCCATGCTAGTACCTTTGCCCTAATACCGTGGGCTGTTATTTAGCAGCCTCCGGTGCAGCACATTGTCAAAGGCCTTCTGAAAATCCGGATAGATCACATCCACTGGTTGTCCTTTGTCTGACTTGCTCATTACCTCCTCAAAGAATTCTAACAGATGTGTCACACATCACCACCTCTTCACAAAGCTATGCTGACTTAGCCTTATTTATCATTCACTTCCAAGTACTCCGCAATCTCGTTTTTAACAAAGTATCTAAAATCTTAGCAATGACTAAGGTCGAGCTAGCTGGCCTATAATTTCCTGTTTCTGCCACCCTCCTTGGTAAACGTAGTGTTATTTAATTTCCAGTGCTCTGGAACTCTCCCAGACTCCTGTGATTCCTGAAATATCACCTCCAATGCCTCCACAATCCCTTCAGAACTCTGGGGGTGTAGTCCATCTGGGTTGGGTGATTTATCCACCTTTAGACATTTCATCTTTCCCAGCGCCTTCTCCTTCGTGATGGCCACTGCACTTAGCTCTGCCTCCTGACTCTGAAGTTCTGGTATGCTGCTGGTATCTTCCATGTAAGCACTGATACAAAGTACCTATTCAGTTCCTCTGACACTTTTGTTCCCCATTACTATCCCAATCTCATTCCAGTGGTCTCATGTCCACTCTTGTGTCTCTGACCTTTTACATGTCTTTTAAAAAAAATCTCTTGCAATCTTCTTTTGTATACTACTAGCTAGCTGACCCTTGGTATAAAACTTTTGTGCAGTTACGTCTTAAAAATTGAGAGAACATCAGCAGTACACAAGAATCCCATAGCTCCCAGTTTCCAATTGTTTATGCATGGTTTGCTGCAGTCTTGTACACTTGTGTTTTAAGGTCAGTAGCTTTCCTTACTTAAATTTTGGCACAAGTGAGGGGAGCAGGAGAATGGCAGCGTGCAAGAAGCCTCAGGACTAGCAGGGTTAGTGTGTGCGTCAGTGGTGAGGGAAGTAGGGGTTGTAGATTGTGTCAGAATGGAGCAGGGGCCTAAGGAAAGACTGGCAGCCGCATTGGATGTATGGAAGAATGAAAATGGAAAGGGCCTGACTTCCTTGATATTTTTTGGGTCAGTGATTGGTGGAAACCGTCAGTCAAGGTAAGAAACTTTAAGAACTAAAGGGTGACCTCAGTACTGTCCAAATGTGTGCCCATTTCAGGATGTTGACCAAGTCCTCTCAGATCACCTACAGTTTTTCAATTGTCCCTGCTTAAAGTGATTTTGGACAATATCCTTTCCACTGCAAAGATGAGAGACCAGCTAGGTTTGCAAGTTCAGCCATGTCCCACAAATTATGCTAGTATATTTAGCTCTTTAACTAAACTAGCCTCAATAAATAATGTTGATGCTCATGCAAACAAAAGTGAAGTCAATAATAAGTGCCACTGTTGTGCTTTGAAATCTTAATGAAAATGAAGTTGGGCAGGTAAGTTTTTTTTGATTTGGATGCAGAACAGGAGGCTCTTTTATAGCCTGCTGCACTGTCATCAAACAGCAGGTTCCACCTGTGGAATTCCACGTGTTTCCTCTGCACACTGCTAGAATTTTAAATTTAACTTGTAATCTGATGAGAAATGGCAGAAAGCAAGAGAGCAAATATGATTTTCAATTTAACCGCCAGGAATAACATACAACTGATAGCATTTCCTCTGGGCAGCTGGCGAGATGGGCCTTGCTGGTGAAAGTTAATTTTACAATACTCGGACTGAGTGGAATAACCTTCAAAGGGCACTGGAAGATTTAACTTGCTGTGGCAGAGAGAAATGAGCCTGCTGCAAGGCTTGGGAGTAACTGGGGGCTGATTCGTTAATGCTATATATCTATCAGAAATGTGGCGTAAAGTAAAAATATTTTGCGTGGCATATTTGAACTGTTATTGATTCAAAAGTACTTTTTAATTGGTATGATCTGTTAAGTTATGAGTCTGTGTCGATTTAATTTGCTGTTACAGTAAAATTTAAAACAGTTATTTCCAACGGTTATTTGGAAATGCACCATTTTTTTTGGAAAATGTTTTCTCAGTTCTGCATTTCTAAGGTGAGATTCTGCTCAGATGTCCATCAGTGAAATGGGGAGCTGTACCTCCATTCTGATCCTTTATTTGTTGTATAACTGTTCAAAGAAGGCAAAAACAGCCCCGTTCATAGTTCTGAAATTGAAAGTTTCTGACAGCATTTTCTCAGCTGCTGAGATGAGTGATATTAGGGTGCTGGGAGGGTAGGTGAACATAAGCTTCAGAGATGGACTGGAGTACCCAGCATCTCACATTTTTCTTTAATTATTCACACTGTTCATGACCTGGTAACCATGATGTGAATAAACTGGCTTCCAAGGGCCAAATCTTTTGCAGACTTGGACCAACTCCAGAGATCTCTTAAAAATTCTGGAAAGGATCCAAATGCAGATACACTCCATGCATTTCCATAAGCCACCATTTTTTACAGGCAGGAGAAAGGGGCAGGCATAAATCACACAGGGAGGAAACACCAATGCAATGACCAATGTCACTAAAATCAGATGTTGGGTACTGCTGTTCATTCTGAAGCTTATTTTCCATTAAAATATATTTAGAATCATCTGGAGGAGTTTTTTCACAATTATTGGTTAAGGCAGTCAAGCTACACAAAGCCGCATTGTTTAAGTGTCACGAGTTGACAACGATATTTTATTTTTCACATCATTTCAAGTTGCAGTTGACTCTCCCACCAAGGTTTCTAATTAAAATACCTGTAATGGGATTGGGTATCGGCCTTTGTTTGAGAGCCACATTTTTCATTGAGTTTTGCAAATTGAATTTCACTGCGCTTTCAGCAAATGAAATCAATCCTTTATCTGTTCTGTGACTTGGTACATAAAGAGGAATTCTTATTCAGGACAACAATATTAAAGTTGAATGATTTCAGACTTACAGCTGACTAGATTATGTTGGAGATAACAAGGCATAGAGCTGGGTGAACACAGCAGGCCAAGCAACATCGTAGGAGTAGGAAAGCTGATGTTTCAGGCCTAGACCCTTCATCTGATGAAGGGTCTAGGCCCGAAACGTCAGCTTTCCTGCTCCTAAGATGCTGCTTGGCCTGCTGTGTTCATCCAGCTCTATGCCTTGTTATCTTGGATTCTCCAGCATCTGCAGTTCCCATTATCTCTAGATTATATTGGCAACATTAGTTTTTATTAAATATTAACAATGTTTGCCTTTGGTTTCTTGTATATTATGCATGTACTTTTGTTTCCATTTTGTTTGTGCTTTATTTGCCTTTGAATGTGACTTTTGGCCACCTTGCTTTCTTCTATCTACCCCTTTTTTACCAAATCAGCTAAAGGGTTATTGATAATAGGTGAATGTAATTGTACGAGGAAAAGCATTTTTGGCAACATTAAAAATCAGAGGATCATCAAGACTATGCTGAGCCATTGAAAGATGATCAACGGCATGTTAGTAAATATTAATCAGTTTTCAGTAACATTGTTAAAATCAAAATTGCTGAGGATAGTGAATTAGATGCCTAAAATACCATGAATAGATCTGGCCCAAGTCACATCATCATGAAGGATCCTACAGAAGTGCAACAACATTGGGTTTGGATGGGATGCTCCAACGGGCGGTGTGGACTTGTTGGGCCAAAGGGCGTGATTCCACACTGTAGGGAATCTAATCTAATATGTAATCCTCTTGCTCATATCTTTTAATAAAGATTAGGTTCGGAAGTGTTTCTTCACATTGCGATCATATTAATGGTTCCAACATTTAAAATGTTTGAAAAATAGAACCAGATAGCTATAGATCCATTACCTTGATTTTATTAGATGTTGGTGTTAAGAAGTGTAAGTATTGGTGATCTCTATGACCATTTAGAATAGCATTAATGAATACCTAATAGTAATTTGCTGTGAAATTTAAGTTAGTTTGAGCCCATCTTTAGGTGATCTTCACTACAATACATCTTTCTTGTGAGTCATTAGCCATTTTCTTAATCTGCCATTGTTTCCCAACTATCTTTTCTACTATTTTTCCTTTCCCAGTCTACTCCTTTCCAGCTAACTCTGCCCTCTCATTTCTTTGTGTTTGCCCCTATTTAGGTTTAGCACAGCATTTCTGATCCAAGTTTCTCTCTCTCAAACTGAATGCTAAATTCTACTGGTCACTATTTTCTAAGGGATTTTTTTAGCTGAGATCATCTATTAAACCTGCATCATTGCACATTTCCAGACACACAATAACCTGACTTCTTGTTGGATCCACACGTATTGTTCTAGGAAATTGTTCTGAATACATACTATGAATTTTTCCTCGTTGCTATCTCTGCAAATTTGATTTTTCCCATGATTCCCAAACTCAGTCATGATTAAAAGGCTGCTATTTTTAAATACTGTCTTATATCCTCATTGTAACAAAGTTACCCCACCACCCTTTCTTTCCTGTTTGTCCTTCCAAAATGTCTCCTATCTCTGAATACTTAGTTCCCAGCTTTGTTCACCTCGTTACTTGTCTCTGTAGGGTTATAAGACAAAATCCATTCACCTTGAATTGTGCTGTTAAATCATTGTCTGAATGCTACACACATTTTAAGTAAAGAGCCATTAATTTTGCCTTTTTACCATTTTATTCCCTTTTGACCCTATTCACTTCTGTTTTTCTGTATTTACATACTTTGTCCCACTCTAAGTGTCATTATCAAAATCGCTGCACTGCAATGCTGCCATGTTCTCTGGCTTTGTACACGTATATTAGCCCTCTCCCAAACTGAACCCCAATTAGTTTTGAGCCTTCTCCAAAGCCCTAGTTATTTGATTTGCCAGGACACTGGTCCCTGTACTGTTCAAGTGAAGCCTGTCACACCAGAACAGTTCCTTTCTACCCAGTATTAGTGACAGTGCTCTGTGAGCTGAAACCTATTCTACCCACACCAGTCTTTAATCATTAATTTCACTCCTTGGTTCTATTTACTCTATGCCAGTTGCCTGTAGGTCAGGTAGTAATCCAGAAATTATTATCTTGGCGTTTCTCCTTTCTAATTTAGCTCCTAAAAGTTCAGAACCTATTTTCTAGCTTTACTAATATCAATGGTATTGTAGATGACTATAAGACCATAAACAGTTGAAACAGGAATTGGCTATTTCCCTCCTCAAGCTGCTCCTCCATTCAATAGAATCAGGACTATCCTGGTCACTTTTCTGCCCTTTCCCCAAAATCCTTGATTCCTGTACTGGTCAAGAATCTATCTATCTCCGCCTTAAATATGCACAAGGACTCTGAGTCCCCACAGCACCGTGTGGCAAGGAGTTCCAAAGACACTCAACGCTCAGAGAGAATAAATTCTGAATCATTTCAGTCTTAAATTGGTATCCTTTATTTTGAGACTATTCCCTTTGGTCCTAAATTCTCCCATGAGAGGCAACGTGCTCTCAGTATTTACACTGGAAAGTCCTTTAAGAATCCTACTTCAATGAGACCATCTTTCATTCCTCTAAGTTCCACTAAGTGGAGTCCCAACCTGTTTGCCTTTGATGATAAGACAATCCTTCCATACCGGGCGTAATCCTAGTGAAAACCTTTTCAGAACTGCATCCAGTGAATTAATATCTTTCCTTAAATGAGGGAACAAAAAACGCTCATAGTACTCTAGGTATACTCTCACTAGCATCTTGTATAGTTACAGTGACCCCCTTGAAATAAGGGCCAAAATTCCATTGCCCTTCCTGATTACCTGCTTTACCTGTGTGCTAGCATTCTGTTTTGTGCACAAGTACCCCCAAGTCTTTGTGTCTGCAGTTTTTTCCATTTAAATAATATTGTTCTTTTGCGCTTCCTTCCAAAATGAACAATTTCATATTTTTCCCACATCATACTTCATTTACCCGCTTAGTTAACCAATCACTGGTTAATCTGTAACTGTTGCTATATCTTTTGCAACTTGCCTTTCCTCCTATTTTTGATGGTACGTCTGCTTCCTTCCTCCAAGTCATTAATATACGTAGTAAACAGTCGCAGTCCCAACACCGATCCCTGTGGAAGGCAAGGACTGCATTGTCAGTGGTTTTTAAAGTAGTCATGGTTATAAACATTTTAACATCCATCTCCTTTAAGGCTGGAGAGAACTTATTTGTATATCTCACTGTTTGACATTCATTATTTTGCATTAGGGAGGCCTCTCCTTGTCTGGCAGAAGCAGATGGAGTGAGCTCATGGCTTTGCTCAAGGCAAAGGTCTCCCCTGTATCATAGATATTGTCTACAGTGCCATTTGTCAACTCTGTCCTATATTGGAACCAAAAGGGATTTTACTCCCTCAGTGTTCAGCTGATATGTGAACATGAGCAATGAATTATTAAGGACAATGCCAAGAATCCTGATGAAAATCAAGATGTTTTCATTTCTGCGGCATTCCTTTATGTAAGCTGCATTTGAGTGGTCATGACAAACAAAACCTCCAGAATGATGAGCTGTCCACTGAGGAATTGGCTAATAATTTGCAGTATTTACAAAATCTCTCAATCGTGTGGTATCATCCCCTACCACCAACTAAATGACAACGAGCTGAGGAGTTTATTTAAAAACTTCATTCAACGTGTGCATCAACAGCTGGGCTAGCATTTATTATCCATCCCTATTTGCCCTGGGGAGGTTAAGAATCAACCACGTGGATGAAGGTCTGGAGTGATGTGTAGGCCAGAGCAAGTAGGGACTCTAGTTTTCCTCCCCTAAAGGTTATCATTAAACCAGATCAGTTTTTCCCCAATATGGTCGCCATTAGACTTTTTATTGAATTCAAATTCCACCATCTGTGATGGCAGGATTTGAACCCAATTTCCTGAGTTTCTAAATCAATAGCCCAGTAATAATACCACTAGAACATTGCCTAGTGAGCACAGAGAGGAGGGTGATATAGGAGGTATTCCAAACAGCCCCTTTCAGGCTGGGCTGTTTATAAAGGACACATTTGAGTATGATACCAATAAGTGCCGCCCACCTTGCCGAGCAATTGTCCAAAATGCAAAAATTAACCCAACACAAAATTGACATTCCAAACCAAATTTATAAATGGAAGTGTTACTTTTTTAAAGAAAATTTAACCATTCACATTTCGGCATTCTGCTAATGCTTGTTTCCCTTTGCCTGTCCGAGCACTGCTGCGTAGTGCTACTCCAGTACTTGCAGCACGTTTTATGGGAAGCTGGTTATAGTGTGCAGCCATGTTTCTGTAGTAGCAATGGATCTCAACCATGTATCTCTATTTATACTTTTTGATCATCTCTCTTGTTCTGCATGCTACATGTATTCAGGTGCAGTGCCTTAAATTTTGACTTTGAGATCAATTCACTTCAGAAGCATACTCAATGCTCAGTTAAGTTTCTCTTGTCCGTAACACTTAAAAGATGCTCTGAGGTGTAGACTCATTGACTAGTAATTTTTGTGGCAACTGTGAACTTCATGAAAATACACCCCACATTTCAGGTTAAAAATATATTCTTCAGCTGCTTCGTAACATCTTTGACCCTGGCACCAGGGAGTCATTTTGCCATTTGGGAGTCATGTTAATGGCCATTGAAATGCTTGCTTGTTCCCATAACTACTGAATCTTCCATCATTATTGCTTTCCCACTTTTTTTATCCCCACTCCCCTGTTTTAAAGCTGTTCCACCTGTGATACCACAAACTTGGTCCTTGCTGCACTGCTACACTGCCCTCACCTGTATCCAGAATGGAAGATCAATTAGCGAGCCATGCTTTTTTGGGCGGATGCCTGCATGATCTGCCAATTTCTCTTGGACTATCTGACGGTTAGCCATTCCCTGTCTACCTGCATGTTCCTAAGGTTGACCACCTCCATAAATGTGCTATTCATGTAGCTCTCTGCTAAACCCATTCAAAAACAGTGACTATGGCCTCTGTATCTTGCTGCACAGATGGTTGGCTGAGGCATGCGAAGTGCAAGTGTCTTCCGTATGATGGACACTGTGCCTGGCCAATTTTCCCTGTCATACCTAAAACGTCACTTCTGAATGATTTATTGTAAAGTGGAGTTTAAAGATTAGAAAGCAGAATTGCTCCCCCCAACTCACCAATCATGTCATTCTCCAGTACCCATAAACTGGATAGTTGAGGATAAGAGTGAAAACCAACAATTTTTTTTGAAGAGGAGCACCTCACTCCCCATCTTGGCTCAATCCCTCTAATCACCAAATTCTCAAAACTCTGTTCAAGCTATACTCGGTACTAGGTTGACTGAGCTACTGTACTTATTTAGCTAAAGAGCAAGCTGACTCCATTTTCAGAAAATCACTGCAAAACTAAGCTCCTTAATTAATGCACTGTGGCTGTCCCATAGTGTTTGTATATCTCTCTGATTTAAATCCCTAAATATAAAGTGTAACTTACAATTAAATCATAACTGTTGCATTTTAAAAACAATAAATTTATAAAGGGGCTCAGATTCTATTAATTCACCAATTTCAAAGGGGAGGCAATGGTTTGGTGGTATTATTGCTGGACTGTTAATCCAGAAACCCAGGTAATGTTTTGGGGACTTGGGTTTGAATCCCATGACAGCAGATGGTAGAATTTGAATTCAATAAAAATCCAGAATTAAGAGTCTAATGATGACGATAAAACCATTGTCCGTTGTCAGAAAAAGCCATCTGGTTCACTAATGCCCTTTTAAGGAAGGAACCTGCCCCCCTCACCTGGTCTGGCCAACACGTGACTCCAGACCCACAGCAATGTGATCAACTCTGAACTGGCAATTAGGAATGTGCAATAAATTCTGGCCTAGCCAATGACGCCATTGTGAATGAATAAAAACCGTGTTGGTCCCTCTTATTCATACTGTAGTGGATAGTTGTAAATGCAGTAGGTAGACAGGTAAGGATGAGGTCTACTAAGTTTTTTTTTCTTTTGTTAATTTCTTCATTTGATGCAGGCCCATTCTATCAACCGTCTTTTAAGACCCAGCTAGCTTGGTACTACATATTGAGGCCCCACACCCAGAGTATAGCTTTGCCACCCAAGTGCCTCTTTCAAATGTTATTCAAGATTGAGGAGTACTAAATTATCAGCTGGGGTAAGAGGTGCAGTAAGTGATAATCAGCAGGCAGTTTCCTTGCCATGTCGACGTGATACAATGAGACTTCATTGTGTTGAGAGTAAATGTTCTGGATTCCCATTGAACACCCATCCACTGTTTACCACCATGTTCCCACATCTGATGGGTCTGTTTTGCCAATTGGGCAGGGCATACCTAGGGCTGATTATGGCTGTACCTGTGATGTCAATAATACCAGGGTTTGTGAGGAGAAATTACACAACCCAGTTCTATTCCCAAAATTTCAGAGATAATTTTCTAGATTTTATGGTAGACAAATATTATTTTCACTATGTATGGGAGCCTATTATTGGGGGCATTTTCAAAAAATTGAACTATGAATTAATTTATAGTTTCATTTCTGAAATAAAATTCAGAAATATACTTACATGAAGAGTGATAGAAATTTCTTCCACAATAATAATTGACAAAATGGTTAACTAACTTTCTTCACACCTGCTGCCAGACCTGTTGAGTTTGTGTTTATTTCAGATTTCCAGCATCCTCAGAATGTTGCTTTTATTTCAGGTTCACCTAAGTTCAATACCTGTTAGCCCTACCTTCCTACTCAGTTCTGTCTGCTTAGAATCCATTGGCTTGAAAAGCGTATTGAGGTTTACAGAAAAATAAATCAAATTAAGCATTCTAAAATTTTGCTTTCAAATTCCAGTTGGAGAGAATATTTGATTTTTAAATGGTGGAATTGAGGAAATGCATTGACTGAAATCTCAAATCCATGGCTCATAGCTAATGTAAAATTAAAGTAGCATGTTAGAGAAATTGAGAATTCATTCAGAAAATGATCAGGTAGGCAGGTATTCTTGACTTTGTTGTAGTTAGGTTATTAATGTACAAAATACATTTGATCCATGGTAATGATTTTGAATGTTGTCTCTGTGCTTGGCATTAATGTGTAAAGTGCTTAGCCTGCTGCCTGGCAAGCTAATACACCACCTTTATAGTGATCCATAGGCTCTGGATTAGCTGAAGTAAATTAAGTTCATAATCTCTTATTTGGTATAAAATATGTTGGAAGCTTAGAGCATGGAACAACTCAAACCAAAGTTTAATAACCTTTTACAGCCACAAATTTACTTAATCTCATTTTTTTATGAAAGGATTTAATATTAAAATGTTACCAAATTAGTTTTTCAGTGTTGCGAAGCAGATTTTTTTACTGAGGGATGAACTCTCAAAACTCTTTGTTCTATCTAGAATTGATCGGAGCATATTATAGAGTGTAAGTGAGTCAAATAATTGTCTGGTAAAGCTGATATTTGGGTTTTGTAACAGGTTTTTGGCTTTGTTTAATAACTATAACATCATTGTGGATTTATTAAATCATTCACTCTTAATGTCATCATTGGCATTTAACATCCTGGCACTCCTGTTTCACATCAAATCTGTCAGACATATCTTAGCTATATTTATAGCAGTTTGTCACGGATAAATGTGTGCAATGATCTACATCTAGTGTGCGAGTAAATTTCCTGGTCAAAATACACAAGTCTAATCTTACATAATGCAGCTCTTCATTATGTTGTGCAGGTTTCCATTAGCCCCATTGCTGGTCTGCTGCATTTCCACTAGATCTACAAGCCATCAACAATTCCCAGCTGATCCATCTAATGTTTTTCAATGATAAAACTATACTAGGTCCCATCAGCAGAAGTGTGGCAGTTTAGAAACACCCAGAACATCACGAAGAATCTGAACAGGATACAATTTCCAGATGAGGCTGTAACTCATGAAGATCTTTGCCCAAACACATTCAGCTAGCCTTCTCTTTTATATTTTATTGACTTGATCTGTGTCATCACTATTTTCTATTTTTATTTTATACACTCTTCAATTTCACCGAGACAAAATGATATTAAAAAAATAACATTTAACTTGGCAGCTTAGCCTGAATTCTTGCTCTGGGCCAGATTCACAGAGTTGTAACAATACCCAGCTTTGAAAACCCAACTCATGAAATAATGACACAGAACCGGATGGGGAGGTGATTATGAGAATCATGTATTCAGCCTTTGGAAGGAGCTCAAAGGCAGCCACAGAGGCTACTGGATGTAGATGTGGGCTGTCAAAATGGCCTGTGTGC
The DNA here is from genome assembly GCF_030684315.1 of Stegostoma tigrinum. NCBI lineage: Eukaryota > Metazoa > Chordata > Chondrichthyes > Orectolobiformes > Stegostomatidae > Stegostoma > Stegostoma tigrinum. Next base: position 79,495,830 of record NC_081356.1, read on the forward strand.
TCTGGCACTTTAAAAGAAAAGCAATAAAACAAAATATCTTTTTGGGTGCCTTTACCCTTCACACTCTGTCACTTTCCCATACTCATTCTCAATGCCACAGTCATACAAACTCATGCCACTTCATCTAATTCATGGTCGCTCATCCTTGTACCTTAACCTATAATGTCACCCAACCTCTCATGGTGCCTCATATTCTCCGTGCCACCCTATGGCCTCCTACCCACTCCCATAATTTATAGTTTCTAAGGTAACTCATACCAACATATGCACCCCATTCCTCACACTTTGCCCTTATAATTTCCATGTCAACTAATCTAATACCACCACAGGCAGACCTCAGGATCCATGGCAAGATTAAATAAAGATCTTAAGTGTATATTGATGAACTCACAATTTTTAAAAAACACACATTGCTTAAGATCCTAACAACGACATTTAACTCTTGTAATCCCTGATAGTAATAAGTATTTGTATTCATAATACCCATTTAAGTACTTTATAAGCACTTGGAGCTATCAATCAAACTGTAAACTGACAGGACCCCCACCATGATAATAGCTTGTGAAGTTAGCCATGCAGTACTAATCTGACAATAATAGGCTTATGTCAACAGACAGAATAGGATAGCAGGTACAGAGCTTTTTTTGATCTCTACAGATACTTTTTGTTTTCAAATTTTTAGAGGCTGCAAAATGCCTTAAATATCTTGCATCTTTACAGCTCCCTTTGGTAGCTCCTTTTCACAGTTTCAGTTCATTTACTGCACATCTTACACACATTAACATCTACTTTTAGTGACTGTAAAGGTTACTTGACCGCTCCCAGAGCTGTCCTTGGATCATATCCAAAGGATATCTTACATCCCTGAAGGAATAACTAGCTTTCCAAGGAACTCTAATATGTTCTGACCGCTTTCCTGCGATTCTAAAGAAATCATATTTTGGAAATTCTGCATAAAAAAAACTTCTGGTCTGTGTGAAGACAGCTTCGCTTTAACTTATGCAGTTGCCTCCATGATCAGCAAATGTGCAAAACGCAAGCCACTCTCATTCCTGTAACACCTTGTATTAATGGGGAAGGCTGTGTTAAGGGGCAGGACATCCAGATTTGGGCTTCCAGTGCCAATTCCAGACAGCTTCTGTCTGTGCAAAAATTAAGCCTTACTGCCTACAATTTTTAGTAACTGAATGAACTCATGACAACAATTATAACAACTTGCATTAATATAACATCTTAATGTGATAAATCTTCCCCAATGATACTTGGTAAGAGTAATTATTAAAACAAATTTTGACAACAGGCCAAGCAACATATGTTAGGATAAGTTATTAAGAGTATGTTAGGTAAAGAGTCAAGTTAGGTAAAGGGGAAGCACAGTGAGATCTAGGTGTTCTTGTACATCAGTCAATGAAAGAAAGCATGCACGTACAGCAGGTAGTGAAGAAAGCTAATAGCATGCTGGCCTTCATAACAAGAGGGATTGAGTATAGGAGCAAAGAGGTCCTTTTGCAGCTGTACAGGGCCCTGGTGAGACCGCACCTGGAGTAGTATGTGCAGTTTTGGTCTCCAAATTTGAGGAAGGACATTCTTTCTATTGAGGAAGTGCAGCGTAGGTTCACAAGGTCAATTTCCAGAATGGCAGGACTATCATATGTTGAAAGATTGGAGCGACTGGGCTTGTATACACTGGAGTTTAGAAGGATGAGAGGGGATCTGATTGAGGCGTATAAGATTATTAAAGGATTGGACACTCTGGAAGCAGGAAGAGTGTTTCCGCTGACGGGTGAGTCCAGAACCAGAGGACACAGTTTAAAAATAAGGGGTAGGCCATTTAGAACAGAGTTGAGGAAAAACTTCTTCACCCAGAGAGTGGTGGATATATGGAATGCTCTGCTCCAGAAGGCAGTGGAGGCCAACTCTCTGGATACTTTCAAGAAAGAGATGGATAGAGCTCTTAAACATAGTGGAATCAAGGGTTATGGGGATAAGGCAGGGACAGGATACTGATTGTGGATGATCAGCCATGATCATAATGAATGGCGATGCTGGCTTGAAGGACCGAATGGCCTACTCCAGCACCTATTGTCTATGTTGTAAGGAATACAGTGGTTTAAAAGGCAGAGGTTTTGCAGGACATTCTGCAGCGTTTGGCCTGGAATTTGAACACACTCCTCAGAATTGTTAGGTCTTACACTAGCAGTTTGAAAGAAGTGGGAAGATCAGAATAATTGTACTGCTATCGCAATTGATGAAAGCCATATATCTTCTCTCACGTAGGGCAATAATCACAAGTTGAGGCAATTATTCTTAGTGTCCTTCCTTAAGACATGAACATGTAGAATTCCACAAATTTATTATTTAGCTCACTTGATGATCAGGATTAAAAGTGCTCAAAGTCATTGACATTGATCTGATGGAACACAAATAAGTTGCTCTTAATTCATGTTATTGATATGATTTGACAAAAATCAGACCAAACCATTCTCTCCCTTCACGCTTGTGAGAATTAGAACAGAAATAACTCTACAGAGGCTGGTATCCCATCACCAACTCATCCTTTATTTACATGTAGAGAGTCCTTGACGCTGATCTATCTCCCTCCAGAGCCAGTTCCCAGAATGAGCAGATGTCTGACATTTCTGTTCTTATCTGTCAGTTTCAGCTCCCTGATTGGGCCAGATTAACAGCCTCAATCAGGGAACTCATATTCAATGAGATTCACCTGGCTGACCTTGTTACAATCACCACAAGATCATTAGCAGTTGCCTGCACCCAAATAGTGATCGTTGACATTTAGGATATTTGCCAAACCAGAGACTTTGTTTCCATACCTCATCTAATTTTCTCTCATTCATTGTGACTGAGTCAGTTTTTTTGAAACACTCAATATGACTGCCTAAGAGACTTGAAAAAGTTAAGCAAGCAGCACCAAAAGACTAGATAGGAGGACTAGTAGAAATGTTGGATGTCTAGTTTGTAGATCGTCCAAGTGTAGATTCAAATTATTGGGTTGCAGAAGTGTATTTGAAGCAAATTTGGCAGTTGGTGTAAGGAATTTGGAAGCAGATTGGTAAATGGGGAAGAAAGTACTGAGGACATATTGAGTGGATTTCTCTTCCTAACAACACTCTGGGTCTACCTACACCGTATAGTCTGGCAGTTCAAAAGGTGGCTTACCACCATCTTAAGGGAAATTAAGAATGGGCAATAAATGCTGTCCATGTTAGTGACATTACTATCCCATGACAAAAATAAAGGCTCAGAAGTTTTAGGGGCAAAACAATGTGAGTTCCTGCCTTCCACTGCAACCAACCACTTTTCAAGAGTATTTTATTCCCAAGATTCTAAAAGTGCTTATTATTATGCTACCTCAGGATATATATACACGTTATAGCTGTACATCACGAGTTCACCTCTAATTCTTGAAATTAAATCTATTAATTGAGAAAAATATTTATTCACTATTAACTCAGAAGACTGTATGCTCAATAAAAGTACTATTAAATAGTTGGTTTTAAAAAACTGTTAGGAGCGAGTAAAGCTTCAAATGAAAACTGCTTTTGTGTTGACCAAAAATGTTAATTAGGAGTGTTGATTTATAGTATAGAACCTGTGCATGCCCTGAGCCATTAACTCTCTTATATTGTTCTTTGACTTTGGATTTTCATGACAACCAATTGATTAGAATGATAAGACAGCAATAGGAACTTTAATTAATCTTCTAATAAAGTTCATAAAATGTCACAAGTCAGATAAAGACTTCGTTTCCATGAAGCCATTGTGTATGTGTGATTAATTAGTATTCTGTCAGTAATCAACTTGAAAACCCCACAGGCATTACAACATTATCACGTTTGAGTTATGATTTCAGCAAAACTTTGTTGTTACAACATTCACTGAACCTGAAAGACAGGAAGCTGTAATGTTTAAATATTAATGCTAGTTTATGGGAATATGGTCATTGTATTGTTTAATTCATAAGAACCACATATACACATTACAGAACACATATTAAAATTAAGTGCAGTAATTTCAGGAGATAACTGAGGAGTCAAGCAAAATAATTGTAAGACATAGTAAATGCTTGATGTTCACAGCAGATCCTTTTTGATCTGAAGAGAAAGGATATGTTAATTTTACCAAATCACATTAATGGAATGATGAGTTTCAAATAAAGTCTTTATATAAAAATTATGAATGCATGCCACTCATAAAAACAAAGTACCCCTGATAAATTTAATTTAACACATGGAATGTCAGAATGAGTGACCCTGGCAAAAGCGAGCTTTAATTCTTGAACGTATCTTTCAATCCAGAACAGTGATCACATTTTTCACTGAGCTGCAAATTATTACCCAGAAGCAGCTTTGTTTTCAGACCAGCCACTGTAGCGAAACCTTGATTGTACAAAATTCTCCTTTATTTGATATCAGCAAAGTGCGACAGCACTCATCTATCATGCTGTGATCTAAAATAATAGTTCACTTCGCTATCTTGAAAATTCCATTTTCTGGCTCAAGGTTACAGTGTTGGAATTTTAAGTATTCTAAACATGTAAGGTTTTTTTGTTAAATGCACTGAAGCCTTGAGTTTATTTGGGTTCTATGCTTGTTCAGAGTTCATCATCAACTACATTTTATTTTATTAAAATAGTAGAAATGTGGCAAGTTTAGCTGAACTGTTCACATCCAATTTCATATTAAGTAATCGTCGTGATCATGTGTCCAATTTTGGGAACATCTTTGTTCACCCCACAGATCGGGGATATTTGAACACTCATGAATGGGTAGGTTGGAGCTGGTGGACAGTAACACTCTGAAATTTTCAGACCAAGCCCCAATCAATTCTGGGTTGAATGCAGACATGTCAGATTGGGTGACTAATGCATCCTTAGGAAGTCACCAGAGTAACTGCATGTTTCTAGTTTAACCAAATTTTCAATGCAACTTAAGGAAATCAGGATTCCAAGGTCTCCAGAAACCTGTCAGGCAAAATGAGAGAGATATGAATCCATGACACATTTCACAGCTTGTGAACAAGATGAATGGGAGTATTTTTCCAGACCCAATAAACTTCCATTGTGACATCTAAGTTTCATTTCCAATGTCTGATTCCTATCACAGTTTTCCACTTTATCTCTCACACCACACAAAAATTTCCTTCTCCCCCTGTCAGATGGTCAAGTTGACAGACAATCAAGCAGGAAGTATATGAAAAAAAATGAAATTGATCTTGCCATTAGGTTTGGCAGGATCTGTAGAATCTCTTCTGGGAATAAAGATCAGTGCACTCACCCCTCTGTGATCTCTCTCTTCCTCTACTAATGAGCTTTCCTCCAGCTTTGCTCAGCCTGTTCAAGAGCTTGGCCACCCCCCCCCCCCAAAGCCAGCTCAGCCAATGAATCAAATAGAAAACATTTAATATTTTAATTCATTTATGTCTGAACATTTTGTTTATGTTATGGAGATGTGTTTCTTCTCTTTTCTGGATTTGCATGGTAATTATGAAACACCAAGGTAAAATAGATTTCATCTTCTTTGTTCTTTTATTGTAGTGTACTGAAACATCGTACTTCTTTGAGGTTCCCAATAAAGCAGCCTGTAAGCATCTATGGAGATGCTGTGTGGAATATCATACATTTTTCAGGTATGTACCATTATATTCCATTACTACTAATTGTGAACAACAAACAGAACACTAAAAGAATATCCCTCTAGCAATTAATGATACGCTAGTAGATGTTTATTTGCACCTAAATTATGATCTTGTTTAAGGTAAATTTAGGAAAGGACTCAGTTTGCTGGTAAAAGGTTTATGTGCTCTACGCAAGTGAAATATAGTTTTATGGTAGTCAGTTGGATGCAAAGACTACAATTAGACATGCAGTTTCAGACTTTTATATTTTATCCAAGTCATCTATCTGTGTAATGAGAGGCGTTTGGGAAGTGTAATATTGCTTTATTTGCCTTTCCTCCATCATTTAATTCACTGGTAGTTAGGAGATTACATCTTGCAAAATATGTCAGAATATTAATTGGTGCTGTCTTTGCTCAATAAAAATGCAAGCTCCCTGAGGACATTACATCAGTGCAGTAGCATTTGGATACTGCACTGTAATTGTAGCAGCAGTATTTAACATGAACCTGAGCATCAAAGTGTTGTGCCTGGTCTCTGTCATTGTCGCAGCATTGATAGGGTGCAATTGCATATGTGCAGCCTGCATTATCTGTTTGGACACTGCAGAAACATGCCCGTAAATGCTGTTGCTCAGTTCAGCTCAATGCTCAAAACCCTGCACTGGCATTCAAAATTGGTCTTTAAAAGCATTTTTATGAACTAGAATAATAAAGCACCTACCCATCTGGATTCATGATTCAATGGGATCAATCTTTTTAATTAAGTATCCCTTAAATATGGAAAGTGAATAAAGATTGGATAAATACAACTAAAGAATTCTAACTCCTTAACACCTGGCTAAATGTGTTTCATACACATTGTGCTCCTTTAATATTTCAAGCTTTCAATTAAAAATAGTTATTATTACTTCAAGTGCTTAGAAAACCCTGAGCCCAAAAATTGATGTATTCTGCTTTAATCTTGCATCCTGCTTCAGTTCCTGAAGTCACGGGTGTTTACATATGGTGGGCAGTCACCTTCACAGAGTTGCAACTCGGGCATTTTAAAGGTGGTGTTGGCAGAGGAAATTTGTGCTTAAAGCCAGTCATAATTGAACCGAGGTAACGGGGGCAGATGGAAATATTTCCTGAGTAACCAGTAGTTTAGCTAGTTTGAGGAAGCTAGCCTTTAACATTGAGTGGAGTTTTTCTCCAATAGAAAAATGCTTTGTGCAGATTAATCAAAGCATTTCATATTTTGTCTTTATCTGCAAAAAGGGTGAATGTGAGAAATACACAAATGCACTAGTTCAGGAACATGAAATGCAAGAGGAGCAGCATGCAGATCGTGAAGAAACACTCACGACCATCAGTTCAGACACCAGCACTGTGCAAACTTTACAGAACAGTGTTGAAGCAGGATCTACACAGTGAGCCCCAGAGCATGAATAACCTACAGGAAGGGCAGGAGTAAAGATAGTACAGGTGCCAGTCCCTCAGGGGGCAGGGTTGTACTTGTGTTCTCCTGCAGCGAAGTCCAATGAGGACTTTGGGGCAGTTTAGAGGTAAAGGCAGATAAACTTCAAAATGAATTGTTTGGTGCATTGGCAGGCCTGCCAGAAATCCTGTTGTTACTGAGGATAGAGATGTTTGGCAGCAATTTGGCTCAGTGCTTTAAGTTCCACCTTTCCAAGGTGGAAGTGGTGACCAGAACAGACGAAGCTGACCAACCCATTATGCAGCATCTGATGGGCGATGCAGCTCAAGCCCAAGCTGCTGAGTGCTGCAGTAGAAGCTCCGACTAACACCAAAGTTTCTCATCACATTGTCCTGAAAGGTCAGGCTGTGGTCATCACAGCATGGTGCTACAAATCCTGGACTTTATTATATTTCAAACTATTTCTGACAATTCAAGGCAAAACTAAGTAGTTTGAGTGTAGGTTTTGGGAGTGTGATTTCTTACAAAATCTTCCCAAATATAAGCTTAAGTGAGCTTATTCCCTTTGGGAAATGAGTCAGGTCAAAACTTTTAAAGTAAGGTGCAAGTTCTAACATCAGTATGCAAAAGAGGAGGCAGTTGGCCTTGCTATGGCCAGACACACTCAGGCAATCACACAGAGTTTTAGTAAAGAAGACCCAAAACAGATGCTGCTTTGCCAAGCAAAGAAAAGAGACTCATTTTGGGCTAACCACCAAACAGGGTGCTGGTGAGAATTGATTCCCTCTTCAAAGAAACAAAACTCATCAAGAGCAGAGATAATAAAATGTGAGGCTGGATGAACACAGCAGGCCCAGCAGCATCACAGGAGCACAAAAGCTGACGTTTCGGTTCTAGACCCTTCATCAGCTTTTGTGCTCCTGTGATGCTGCTGGGCCTGCTGTGTTCATCCAGCCTCACATTTTATTATCTTGGATTCTCCAGCATCTGCAGTTCCCATTATCACTCATCAAGAGCAGAAGTCGTCTTCTGAAAGTCCATTCGATTATGCTTAGAAGGTCAATTGAAAGGTGTTTGTTGAAATGATATTATAAGATTCAGTCTGTTGGTGCAGAGACAAGAGATCCTGTTAAAGCTGGAAGGAGATTGTACTTCTAACACAAGTCTACATTTCTGAGTATGTAGAGTAATGTATATACATGGTATGGATTTTCTGTTCTGTTAAGAAATTAATGTGAAATACATATTTTACAGGTTAGTGCAGCAGTTGCTGACTAAGGTTTAGCTTATTTTTTTTTGGTTGGTTGTAACAATGAAAATCTTAAATAATGACTTTATTTTTGTGTGAAACTGAGCGTCCACTCATCAGCCATCAGGGCCAGTATTGCATAGGAGCAAAAGGCCAAACAAAAGCACCTGCTACATGGATACTAGCGTCATTTGTATGTTTGATTTGTTGCCATTGTGTCGAATACTGAATAGTTTGTCCAGACCATGTCGCTAGTGCCCAAGTTACTGACTTCCACTGCATGTTATTCACATGGACCATGCCAGAGTAGGTGCATGTGACCGCTCCTCCAATTTTGGATCAAAACAGAACTCAGCACTGACACTGTGGGCACTATGGAGCCCAGTTTTACAGACACTGAGCAGAACTCAGTGGTGGTGACAATGAATCTCATACTCTCCAGTTAGAGAACCTGCAGGATGTCTGTGTCACCTTTCCACAGGGAGCTCAGCACTACTTCTAGACAGCCCAGCACTTACCTGGACAGCGCCAGGGCTTCTACTTGCTTAAAGCATGATTCCAGCAGGAATCCTACCCCCAGAAACTACTGACTAATCCGGGAAGAGCTGCTCTGTGCTCTCATCAGCATCTCCAGGAGCAGTAGCTACTACCCACTGTGGGGAGGTGAGGTGGAGTGGGGTTCACAGGGTCAGGGAATCACCAGCAAAGGTTGTTCCTTCACCTGTCAACTCAACACCCACTTTCAGTGTTTGCAATTGGTTTCTGCTTTCCATCACCTTTCCTGTTCTCGACTTCATTGCAATTCAAGGGAGGTAGAATATGATGTGATCTAAGCCCTGCACCCTCCCAGCCTAATGCAAGAATAATCCTGCATCCACAACACCCCAACCCCATCATCTTTGAACTCCTGATGGGGATCTTGCAGATATTCAATCCAGCTCTGTACCAAGATGGAAATTGCATTGAGAAATATTCTGATTCATTTTTAAATTTATTTCAGCCTTTAGTTCTTCAATATTTTTTCTCCCATTCTCCTTTTTCTGCTGAGGCCATTATATATTCTGGAATGCAACTATATAAGCTTGAGGCCGTTTGTTCAAGCAATAAGGCACTCATTATTGAATTTCTGGGTCACTCAGTAACTGAGCTTGATCCTGTCCTTGCTTTGTCTCCTTCCTCTCTGTACAGCAAATGAAAAATAGATGTTGTGAAACTGCATCTTATTAAGTATTATGTTCATTTTTCACTGCAGGGGCATTATAATTGATCAATTCTATGTCTCTAAGTAAAATCCTTCCATTTTATTGAATCAGATTACCCGAATCCGAAGAGTATTCAAATTCTATGTCACGAAAACTTAGCAAGTTGGGGTCTCTAGGGTACAGACATCGATACAGGTAATCAGATTTCTCTAAACAATTGCTTTAGCTTAAGGGGAGGAAATTGTACACAGCAATTCTTTTTGTGAAGTAATCTTTTTTAAAGAAGATGGAAAGTAACTAATGCTTCAGTAAATTTGCACAGTGTAAGCATTGTGGTATTTTTGCTTAACAGCCATGCAAGAATTTTCGGATTTCTCATTCAAACTGGGAAAACATTAAATGTCGACCTATTCTACTGCATTGATAATGATTGGTTCAGTTCATTTCAATGAATATTGATTCAAGTAATCATAGAACATCTTTCTTTATAGTCATGTCCTGTCTAATAAATAGCTGATCCCTCTGAATCCATTTTAGATAAGTTACAATTTCACAATGCCTTATTAACCAAGCTAAATTTAACAACATCTTTCATAAAGTTGATCTTTGTTGAGCATAATAAATCCACAGAAGCTTTGGACAAAGCCAACACTCAAATATATAATTATCAGCCTTATCAAAGTGGGAGGCGATGACCTAGTAGTACTATCACTGCACTATTAATCCAGAGATCCAGATAGCATTCTATGGACCTAGGTTCAAATTCCGCTATCTGCCTTGGCTGAATTTGAATTCAGTAAATATCTAGAATTAAGAATCTGATGATGACCATGAATCCATTGCCAATTGTCAGGAAAAACCCATCTGCTTGACTAATGTCCTTTAGGGAAGGAAACTGCCATCCTTACCTGCTCTGGCCGACATGTGACTCCAAGCACACAGTAATATCTGCACCATAACATAAGACTGTAAGATACAGGAACAGAATTAGGCCATTTGGCCCATCAGATCTGCTCCAGCATTTGGTCATGGCTGATATGTTTCTCAACCCCATTCTCCTGCAAACTCCCCATAACTCTTCACCCCTTACGAATCAATTTATCTATCTCTGCCTAAATTACACTCAATGACTTGGCCTCCAAGACAGCCGACTGCAGCAATGAGTTCCGCAGATTCACTGACCAGTGGCTGTAGAAATTCCTGCTCATCTCCGTTCTAAAGAGTCACCCCTTCACTCTGAGGCTGTGCCATCAGGTTCTGGTCTCTCCTATTGGTGGAGCCATCTTCTCTTACATCCACTTTATCCAAGTCTCTCAGTATTCTGTAAGTTTCAATGAGATCTTCCTCATTCTTCTAAACTCCATCGGAGACAGACCCAAAGTCCTGAACTGCTCCTCAAATGACAAGCCCTTCATCCTCAGAATCATTCTTATAAAACCCCCTTTGGAACCCCTCCAATGCCAGTACATCCTTCCTTAGACTCAGAGCCGGTATGTCTGTTTCCAACTCCTACTCCTCAAACTGCAGAGTAAATTCTGCCATATTATGGTCACTGACCCTTGCGCTTCCATCACCTCAAGGTCTCTAATAAGATTGGACCTCGTTGTCATGTTGACATGTCCGATATGATGAGACTTTAAAATAAAATTGAACTTTCAGTTGATAGCTAAAAGGAGAATCTAAAATGTTTGCTAAACAAAAAAAATTGCAGGAGCTGGAAATCAGAGATACATTTTGATCTGAGTCAATTTATTGCCCAACCCTAATTGTCCTGAGGGCAGTTAAGACTCGACCACATTGCTGGGGATCTGAGATCACATGTCAGGAAAGGACAACAGTTTCTTCCCCTAAAGGGCATTAGTGAACCAGATGGGTTTTTCCCCTGATAATCGTCAATTGATTCATAGTCTTCATTTGATTCTTCATTCCAAATTAACATTAAATTCAAATTCCACCATCTGCCATGATGGGATTTGAACCCAAGTCCCTACGACATCACCTGGGTCTCTGCGTTAACAGCCTCGTGTTAATACCAGAAGGCCATCCCTGATGCCAGCAGACATCCTCAATTTTTCCAGTTATTTCCCTTTGCAACCCTAAGATCTTTACTCCCACAAGCCAAAAAAGCCGTTGGCTCACTAATATTTTTGGTAGGCAGCTTATGCTTTAAACTATAAAACTGAATTTATTTTAGTTTTAACACAGCCAAAAAGCCTACTCACTGAAATATGTAATATTGTCCCTTAATTAGACATTCAGAATTCCCAGAAGCAATCTGAAAATGATTATTAGCTCCTGAGGGTTTGCCTTTGTTCTTTCTCATTCCTAGAAGTGCCTGAACTTTCCTTCGTTATCAGACATTTTTCCTGGTGTTTCGCTCTGAGGCAAGCGAGGTGAATCTTACTGCTTGATTTCTAATCCCCAGAAATTTGATCATTCCAATTTGAGCGTGTTCTTTACCATATTCCCGCACGGTGATCCTTAGAGACGTTTGGCTTTTAGCTCTCTCCTCTGCATCCTGACAGACAACGTGTCTCTGAGTCACAGGTACAATCCTAGCCACTTGTCACAGAATCCTAGAATTCCTACGGTGCAGTAAATTCCTAGAATCATGTTTGGGACCATTCTCACTTTGGTGATATAAGCAGTTTACTAATTTCATTAATTCACTTATTGCATATTTCTGTAAGTGTAGTCATGCATGCAATAAAATTTAAGTAATAAAACATAAATTATTTTTGAGCAGCGGTAAGACTGCATTTCAACTAAACCCCCGAGACCAATCCATAGAGCTTCCACGGCCTGATCAGAATGTGAAAAGAACTCGCAGCAAAACGTACCCTAAACGAACAATTCATTCTCCGCAGTCAGGTAAGTGACTTAGTCATAATCCAGTGACTACAGCTGGAGCATATTTCAGCTCCTATTCACTGGCTATCAGAATTGTTTAAAGCTTTGTGATGTTTAGTTTCAGCGTACTCTAAATATACAAAACGGCTTCTCCACCATCCTGTCCTACCTTATCTGCAGGTAGCCAGAATATATTGTTCAAATCATTATAGGTGGACTGTCAGGTTTAAATTTCTGAATGATTGTGTGGTTTTTGGAACATGCTGCACTGTACACTAGGTCACATACAAAATATTTGAGACGTTACACTGTGACAACATAATAGTCTCTCTTTTGTGCTATTTACTGAAACAAAATTGAAATAAATCCTCAAATTTTTGCTCCCAGTGCAGAAATTTACCTTCTGGGAAAATATTTTAGCAATTTATTTGTGTGTCTCCTTCAATTTTGAGTCTTAAAAAAAATTAATGGATGTAAATTCATGAGGGCATGTCCCTGTATTGCTGGCATGAAAGTTGGTAGGTGATTTATAATGCATGACAAAAAGCAACCACTGCACGATAGGGAATGTAACACTTGTCTAACAGGAATCCATATAATGATGAAGGAATCATACAATGTAGAAGAGGCCCTTTGACCCATCATGTCTGTCCTGCCAAAGCTGCACTAAATCTACACTAGCCCCACATCCAAGCACTAGACCCATAGCCTTGAACATGATGACATTTCAAATGCTCAACCAAGTACTTTTCAGAGGTGATGACGTTCCCCACCTCTGTTACCATCCCACTTCAGATTCCCACCACCCACTGGGTGAAAGCATATTTTCGTAAATCCCGTCTAATCCCTCTACCTTTTATCTAAAAATTATGCTCCCTTGTTACTAACCCTTCAACTAAGGTGAACAGCTGCTCTCTGTTCATTCTGTCCAGGCCCTGATAATATTACACACCTCTGTCAGGCCCCCACACCCCATCTCCATAAACCTCTCTTAAGGACACCATCCCAGCTTATCCAGAGATAGTAAGATCCAGACTCTCTTTATTGCTTAACTGCTGTAGTCCAGCCGTAGACAACTCCATTGTCAATCTACCCTTATAACTATTGGCTCTGTTGTCAATCAGAAATCTATGTAAGTTTCCTCTGCGTCTGCTCCAATGCAATCACATTCTTCCTATTATGTGGTGACCGGAACTGCTGACAGTACTCCAGCTGTGACCTAACCAAAATCCTTTCCAGCTCCAGCATGACCTCCTTGCTTTAACAATCTGTGCCTCAACTGATAAAACCAAGCATCCATGATGTCTTCCTAACTACTCTATTGAATTATCCTTTGAACTTTGAATTTGCTACAGCTCAGAGATAATGGGAACTGCAGATGTTGGAGAATCCGAGATAACAAAGTGTGGAGCTGGATGAACATAGCAGGCCAAGCAGCATCTTAGGAGCACAAAAGCTGATGTTTCAGGCCTTTCAGGGATCTTTCTGTTTCTCTGAGCTTCTGAAATGATATTTAAAGAGCTGAGTAGCAATGTAGAAGTTTAATAGTTTATCTGGGCTTAAATAACGGATTAGTTTGCTTCCACAAAATAGTGTGATCGGAACACAGCTAGAATTAATAGCTGCAGCCTAGTTTTCTTTCTTGCATTGATGTTCATGAGCATTTTCACCCTGTTGCTTTGACAAAGGCTTGCTCTCTTAATAATTAGGATATTCATTTAAGCCTTGAGGGAAAAATAAAATGGAACGTGTGACAGACAGCAGTTTTTTTTTAGGAATTTCTTAGGATGGTTTTATAATGTTGGCCACCCAACAACTGCACATACAAATTTCTCAGTCAAAGCTGCAGTGTTACATATTTGATCATTCTGGGTAGTCAGTATTTGCATCAGACTGTATTATTAGCCAGTTACCTGTGACAGCCTGCTCCATCAATCGGTAAGATCATGACAGATCTGACTGTGTCCTCAACTCCAAGGTCTATCTACCCTTAATGGCTCTGTTGCCAATCAGAAGTCTATTTAAGTGAACCATAAAAATATTCAATGACCCTGTCTCTACTGCTCTGTGGAGAAGGCTCAGAGAAAAGAAATGCTCCTCAGCTTCACCTCACTCGGAGAGCACTTAATTTAAAACTATGTCCCTCGTTCTACTATCTCCAACAAGGAGATCCTGTTACCATCACTCTGTCCCTTCTCGATCTTGTGAACTTCAAAAAGATCATCTCTAATTCTTCTAAACTTCAATGAATATAGGCCCAACTTTTCCTCATAAGACAATGCCTTTCTGCCAGTAATGATCCAAGTGAATCTTCTCTGCACTGCTTTTAATGCTATTATATCCTTTCTCAAATTTTTTAAGAAAAGAAACGGTACATAATACCTAAGATGTGGACTCACCATTACCCGAGATGACTGAAGCAAGTTACTCTTACTGATTTTCTCCATTCCCTCCCAATAAACAACAACATTCAATTTGGCTCCTTCATGACTCACTGAAACAAATGTTATATAATTCAGACAACAGAATGCTCAGTAGCCTCTGTGTCCCAGAGCTATACTCTCTCAGTCCAGTTGAATAATATGTTGCTTTTCTATTCTTCATGTCAAAATGATTGAATACATATTTTTCCATACCAGAATAGTCACAATTTTGTTAATGAATGATAATATTCTTTGTTGGCCATGGCTATGTTGATCAGATGTGTGCATTTTTGTTTTGTTTTTTTTGCGGGGAGAAAAAGTTTAGAAAAACACATTTGCACATGATGTCGTAGATGGCTTGCTGTAGTAATGTGAACTATACTATAGCTTGTTTCCACCTTTTATTGATGACAACCAATGAACACATTGCATTAAGCAACATTGCTGTTTTAAAAATTAGAGTTCTCTCTCTCAAATCAAAAACGAGGACTCCTTTTCTCTTGAGAATCAGTGGAATCTCTTCTCCATAGAGCAGTGGATGCTGGTGGATGAATGTATTCAAGACCTGAATTAGATAGCAAATGTAAAGGCGTGGAGGCTAAGGGTTATGGGGTGGGGGAAGGGTCATGCAGTGAAGCAGAATTATTATCACATTCAGATCAGCCATAACATTATCGAATAGAAAAATGATTTGAAGGATCAAATGCTCTAAACACTGTACTAAGTGCCATGTTCATACTTAATTCCTGCTTGATTATTAGAAAGATCACAGAAGAGAACTAATCTGATATGTATTCTTTGAATGTTTTTAGAGACAAAGAAACAAAATTAACAGTTCCATTTTCACTTAGTTTTAGCCATATCAGTACCATTTAGTGTTTACAGTGCCACTTTAAAATTTTTTGTGGGTCGCACTAGCCAGTGGGAAATAACCTAGGCAGAGATTTATACATACCTTTCCCACGAGGTGAAGGTTTGAACTCACTTAATGGAAAGTAGAACACACCCATGTCTCAATTTATGTTTGTTTTCTGACCTTTTTTTTTCTTGTTTGAGACTTTGTGAAACAAATCAATTGATTCAAAATGAACTGATCGTTAAGCAATTTCACGATTAGCCATTTTAACCATTTCTTAAATATTAAACATTTAGCACTTGTATAAGTCTTGACTTGTGACATTGTTACCATAGGACCTAACAGTGTCAGTCGCAGTCATATCAAAACAGACCGTACGGAATATGATGGCACCACCAAGATTCTTGCACCTTCACCAGTGAAAAGGTAAACCTGTCTTCTACTCCAAGATTATTGGATAAATCTGTATAACAGCACATATTCCGCAACTACAATTCTCAAACATCCAAATCCAAAATCCAAAATTCAGATTCGGATTGAAATACTGAATTAACATTCTCTTTGCTTTTCAATTTAGCATTGACATTTCTCAAATGTTGCATTCCTAACTTTTTTTCAGGTTTCTTCAGGGGTTATCTCGAATGTAAACAAAATAAAGCTGTACCAGCTTTAAGGGTGTTACTCACCGCTCCCATGTTCGAGTGGATAAACACTGAAAGATCTAAATTTTCCAAGTGGAAATCTATATACTGCAGAAATTACTCTCATAAGTTGTGGTTGTATTCCTGAAAAGCCCAGAAAATGAAACGATTTTAAGTGAACCACAAGTTCCCATAGAAAGCAATGTTCAAGTCAGCATTAGGTTCATTCGACCAATTTCAAACCTGGAAAGAAAAACAATGCACAACCCTGTGTATTCCTAAGTGAAATAACTGCAAAAGAAAGTACATCAGTATCTATCAAAGAAATGTAATACAGAACATCCTGACCCCAGTACAATACAGTGTTGAAATAATTTATGGAAATATTCTGAACTATCTTTTTGGATTGAATAGCGTCCATCTAGTGGTGGAGGTTAGTCAGTGCAGGAAGTTCCTAAGTTCATGCACTGACCAACCTCTACCCATAGATGGGGCCGTTTAGTATGAGTTCAGAACAACAGCGGAAGGAAATAGTTTTAATGATGAAAAGAGTAGTGTAAGGAAAAATGAATGTAGAGGGAGACAATGAAGGCTAGTAGGGAAGAAGTAAAGCTAGATGGCTGAGTAAGTGACAATGAATTTTGGTTCAAGTGGCAATTCTGCCACTTCAAAGGGGGCTGGAGGTGGTTTAACTAAAGTGTACTGCAACAAATAAACATTTCAGAATGAGAGGTGAATGGGAAAGGATGAAAGTAGGGATCAAAAGGCTGTCCTGTAGTGAGACCAGCAGCAGTCTGACATTATGGACTGTATCGTAATTCAAATGCAGGACAAGAAGCTGATTGAGTAGAACTAGTGAATATTTTTAGTTTTTAAAGTAAAAGTAAAGTCTTTAGTTTGTGCTTCGGTCTCTGGGGTTTTTCCCTTTTTCTTTTAAAAATAGCCAGTTAAGTAGAAGATGGACATTGGTCTCTTTTAAAAATTGTTATGGTGGAGTATAAAGAGCAAGGAATCTTGAGTAATTAATTTATAAGTCAAATCGGAATGATAGTGGTGGCATGCTGGTGATATATTGTTGCTGTAGCATGTGGAAGCTGCTGGAGACCAGTGTGATTCAGAGCAAATATATCTGTCATAAGTGTTACAGTTCAAGGAACTTTTGATTCAAGATGAAGGTTGAGCTATAGACGATCATATCAGGGAGGAAATATATCAGAAATATTACCTGGACACTTTGCTCTAGTGTGCAGTTATAACCCTCACACTTTGGAGTTCAAATTTGATCTGTGATCAGGGACAAGAGGGTGTGACTACAAATGAGGCAGCTATAGAGACCAAGAGATTGTGTTTGACCAGTCTCTCTCCTGCAATTATCCAACAGTTATGAGGTTTGTGCAAGCTGTGCAGGTGAGAGCAAGGACCGCAGGGAGGCTGAGCAATCTGTCAACAGCATCTTGGTACAGGGACTCATTCACACAACAGAAGGCAATAGGAATAAAGTTGTGGTAGGGACAGTAGAATTAGGGGAATACTTACAGTTCTGTGCAGCCGACAGTGGAAGTTCCAAAGTGTGAGTTATTTGCCTGATGTCAGGGTTAAGGACACCACATCAGGGCTGGAGAACAACCTGGAGGGGGTGGAAGTAATAATGATATTAATAGGACAAGAAAAGAAGTTCTGCTAAACAATTTGAACATTCGGACCTAAATTAGGTAGCCAAGACTCAAAGGTAATAATGTCTGGATTACTACCTGAGCCACAGGCAAACTGACATAGGGTCAATATAATCAGGGAATTAAAGGCTGCCCCAAGGATTGGGGTGGATGGAATGATGTTCAGTTCATGGGGTGCTACCAGCAGCAAAACAAGGTGCTGGAGAAACTCAACAGGCCTGGCAGCATCTGTGCAGAAAAAAGTAACAGTAACGTTCCAAGTTCAGTAAACTTTGTCTGAACTGGCATAGAAAGGACCTACTCAGGTAGGATGGGCTTTGTTTTAACCATGGCAGGGCCAGTACCCAACTGAATCAAATAACTAGGGCTGCAGAGAGGCTTTAAATTAATTGGGGGTGGTGGGGCTGATGGGGGAGATTTTGGAAGAGTGGAAATATAGGTTTGCAAATCAAGAGGATATGGCAGAATTATAGGGCAGTTATCAGATGATTACCCAGGGGTGGGACAGGAAATGACAGAGATAGAAATGTAGAAAAGAGCAGTACATAGAGTCAAGGGCTGGAAAAACAGTTAGATGCCAATATTAATGTCTCTTTCCTTAATGTACGTATTGTTTAGAAGAACATTAAATTAATGGCACAAATAGAGGTCAATAGTTATGATCTTACAACCATTACAGAGACATGGTTGCAAAGAGATCAAAGCTTGGAACTAAACATTCCAGGGTATGTAACTCCTTGAAAGGACAAGCAAAGAGTGGAGGGGTGGCTTTGTAAGTACAGGGTGGAATAGCTACAATAACAAGAGATGGTCTTAGTTCTGAAGGTGTAGAATCCATTTGGGTGGAAGTAAAAAGTAACAAGGGGTAGAAGACACTGGCAGGAACATTCTCTCAGTCCTCTAACAGTAACTATACAGTGGGACAGAATAAATTAGGAAATGATGTGAATATGTAAAAAAGCATCGCATTAATCATTGACTTTAATCTTCATGTAGATTAGAAAAGTCAGATTGGCTTGAGGGAGAATTAATAGCATGTATTCAAGACAGTTTCCTAGAACAATGTAATGGATTCAACCAGGAATCAGGCTATTTTAGATTTGCTGGTATGTAATACTCAGAGTAAAAGTTTCCCAAGAAAACAGCAACTATAGTATGGTAGAATTTAGTATTCAGTTTGAGAAGGAGAAACTTGATTCAGAAACAACTGTACTGAAATACAATAAACGTAATTACTAGATAATGAGGGCAGAGCTGGAAGGAGTAAAATGACAATGGAGTTTAGCAGCAAAAGCATTTGAGGACCAACGGCAGACGTTTAAGAAAATAGTTTATGGCTCACAACAAAGATATATATTCCAGTGAGAAAGAAGGTTTCTAGAAAGGGGATAAGCCAAGCATGGTTAATGAGGGACGTTAAAGATTGAGGGGGCAAAAAACACACTGTAGCAAAGCTAAGTGGTAAGCCAAAGGATTGAAGAAGTTTTCTTTTAAATGAACAAATGATGACCAAAAAATAATCAGAGGGAGAATACAAAATTTGAGAGCAAGCTTGTAAATAATAGCAAGACAATCAGTAAGAGCTTCTTTAAACACTTAAGAGATGACAGAGGCTGAAGTGAATACAGGTGTCTAGGAGAATCTTACTGAGAAAACAGTATGGGACATCACGAAATGGCAGATGATTTGAATAAATACTTTACAACAGTTTTCACAATAGGAAAAATGAATAACATTCCAAAATTACTGAATGATAAAGAGCAAAAATAGGGTGGGGAAATACATAGAATGATCATCATTAGGGAAAAAGCGTTAGCCAAGCTATAGGCTAAAACCTATGTTCCCTGGATCTAAGGGAATGCACTCTTGGATATTGAAGGAAGTAGCTACTGAGATGGTGGATGCTCTGGTAGTAATTTCCCAAAAACCTTTGATTTTGGAAAACTACCAGTGTAACACTTTATTAAAAAAGGGAAGGAGACAATATCCAGATAATTATGGACTTTATTTGTTTTTGGGAAAATGTTAGTGTCTACTTGAATGGGTGTCATAGTGGAGCATTTAGAAGTACTGAATATGAACAAACAAAGCCAGCATGGCCGCATGATGGTGTTATCATGCCTGATAACATTACTAGAATATTTTGAGGAATTAACAAGCCGGATGGATATAGTTGAGACAATACATGTAATATGTTTGAATTACAGAAGTAATTTGATAAGGTACCACATATTAGGTTACTTAATAAGATTAGAGCCCATAGTGTTGGAGGTAGTTTGGATAGATGATCGGCTAACGAATGGCGGAGAGAGCAAGGTTCTGAGGAAGGGTCACAGCGCCTGAAACTTTAACTCTGATTTTTCTTCACAGATGCTGTCAGACCTGCTGAACTTTTCCAGCAACTTCTGTTTTTGTTCCTGTTTTATGGTATCCGCAGTTCTTTACGCTTTTAATGACAGATAAAGATTTGGTATTAGATTAGATTCCCTACAATGTGGAAACAGGCCCTTTGACCCAACAAGTCCACTCAGACCCATCCTCCCATAACCCACACACCCCTGAATACTATGGGCAATTTAGCATGGCCGATCCACCTAGCCTGCACATCTTTGGACTGTGGGAGGAAACCGGAGCACCCAGAGAAAACCCATGCAGACATGAGGAGAATTTGCAAACTCCACACAGACAGTTACCAGAGGCTGGCATTGAACCCAGGTCCCTGACACTGTGAGGCTGCAGTGCTAGCCACTGAGCCACCGTGCCGCCCATGGGGGTATATTTTCAGTATAGTAACTTGGAACTAGTGTAGTGCCACAGGGATCAGTGCTGGGACCACATTCTCAATATATATTGATGACTTGAGTGAAGAAAGTGAATGTATTGTACCCAATTAATGGATGAAATGAAGATAGGTGGGAGCACTAGTGGTGAGAATGACACCAGGGATATAGACAGATTAACTGAATTGGCAAAAACTTGGTAGATAGTATACAATATGGGAAAATGTGAAGTTATGCACTTTGGCAGGAAGAATAGAGGAGCTGAATATTATTTAAATAGAAGACTGCAGAACGCTACACTACATAGGGAATTGATAGTCCCATGTAAATCACAAAAAGCTAGTTAGCACAAAGGTTCAGCAGATAATAGGGAAGGCAAGTGGGATGTTGGCTTTTATTTCAAAGAGGATGGAGTGTAAAAATTGGGAACTTTTTCAAAAACTATACAAGGCTCTAATTTGACCATACCTAGAATACTGCAAAAAGTTTTGGCCCTCTTATCTGAGGGAAGATATACTATCATTGGAGGCAGTCCAGACGATATTCACTAGGTTATAGATTTATAGAGTCATACAGCACAGAAACAGACCCTTCAGTCCAATATGTTCATGCCAACCAGACATCCCAATCTGACCTAGTCCCATTTGCTGGCATTTGGCCATCCTCTCCTAAACCCTTACTATTCATATACCCAAGATGCCTTTTAAATGTTACATTCTTAGGAGACTTGACAGGGTAGGTGCTGAGAGGTTGTTACCTCTTATGGGAAAGTTTAAGATCAGAGGGCATTATCTTAGAGTAAGGGATCATCAAGTTAGGACAGAGATGACGAGGAATTTCTTCTCTGAGGACATTGAATCTCTGAAATTCTTTACCACAGAGGCTTGAGGTTGTGTTGTTAAGGTTGAGACAGACAAATTTTTAATCTGTAAGGTAATCAAGGAATATGGGAGTTGAGGCTTATTAGATCAGCCATGATCTCTTTGAGTATTGCAGTGGATATTAACCAGTGACAAGGAGTTTCCAAAGTGGACAATCATTTTTGTTAGTGAGTGATTAGTGAATGGCCTACATTTTATTGTCATAGGTGGGGTTGGGGCAAGCTGGAATGAAGGGCTGGGACAAAGACAGAGGGATGCACTGCCAGGTGAAAGGAGGAAGCAAGGATAGTGCCCTGGCATTGTCTCCATCCCTGAATCAAGCACCTACCTGCCTGCCACCCCTGCCAGAACATGCCCACCCTGACCCAAGCAACGTAAAGCAAATCACAGCACTCCCATCCCTTCAAACTGACAACAGCAGTCCCACCCTCTGACCTAAGCACAGTAGGTTCACCCCCAAAATGTCGGCAGGCACGTGTCCCTGACCCAAACGCACAAGGTGCCATCCTTTTCAATTTGAGCGCAGCAGTGCCACCCCCTCCCAATCCAGGCACAGCAACCCAACATCCTGCACCCCACTAGCCAAGCCCAGCAGCCTGGATCTGATCACTGTTGTCATTGGTTATTGGACCTTTATGTCCTTCTGTAACCCTCTCCTTTCTGGAATCAATGAAATTACACAATATTTCTCCTTGGTGTAAAGCAGATTGAAGGGAACATTAAAAGTGGAATGCAACATGAGTGTAGATTTATATAAGGTAGAGAAAAGCACTTCCTCTGCCTAATGGTACTCAGACAAGAAGAGATAAGTTTAAGGTTTGGGCATGAGGGAATGTAAGGAAGAGCTTTACCTAGTAATGACCCTGAACACACTGCCCATGAATCTGCTGATACTGAGATGATCCGCAATTTTAAAGAAAAAATGGATGGTCTTTGAAAGAAGTAGACTTGCAGGATAGCAGGGGAAAATTCAATTTCTGTATGGATGGTCAGAATAGAGTCAGCAGGCTGTATGGCATGAGATAGTAGGAACTGCCGATGCTGGAGAATCTGAGATAACACGGTGTGAAGCTGGATGAACACAGCAGGCCAAGCAGCATCAGAGAAGCAGGAAAGCTTGATGTTTTGGGTCGGGACCCTTCATCAGAAAAGAATGGCATCCTTTGTTGACATAAATGACCGTGATTTTTCACATTAGTGTTATTGGAAATGGATTGATGTTTGTCTTATTGTAAATCTGTCATTACAAGTTGTGAACATCCCTTTCATTCCAAGACCTTCCCAGCCAATGTGCTAGCACACTGTCTGTAATTATGGCCGTCTCAATACTAATAAAATATATATAGCTTGTAATGTTATTAAAATAAATAAATGTGAGATAATTAATATGAATGAAAATATATAGTCAGTAATATTATGAAATACATGAATATTAGATAAATAAGAACATAATCCAAATTCTTTAGTGCTGGTCGTCTTTGTTTCATTCCATCGTAACAGCCATTTTAGATTATATGTTGGGCCAAAGTCAAGAAGATGCGTCAAATCTTTAAAAGTATTACCGATGTAACAGATAACCAAGTGAGCTTTAGCATAAACATTTGACTGTTACATGAGCAAGTAGGCAAGTACCATTTAATTCGTATTGGGATGGTTGGGGTGGTTCTTAATCCCATAATCTATGACTCAGAGGTGAGTATGCCATCACTGCACATAGGCCAATAGTAGTATGTGCAGTTACTTTTAAATATCTTATTTCAATGCTGAACTCAAGGCACAGTTGCACCCACAACTTACCCTTATTTAGTGAATAGATTTTATATCTCTTCATGTGGCTTGAACCATTTTTCAAGACCATCAATTATTGCCGGAATCAAGTTTTTGAAGCGAGCAGACAGACTGCTGGATCAGACGATTCATTTGATGCTGAAAGGAAGGAAGGAAATACCTAACGATTGCTGTACATTGCTTTGAATATTCTCCAAGCATCTCTCACTGCAATGTGAGTGGTAGTCAGCCTGGGCCAGACTGTTACCACTCCTGGCTGAAGGATGATGCTGCATGGAAGCGAATAGACAATGTATGGGATAATAATGGTATTTAAACAGAATCCAGATTAAATTTAACAATTAAGGATACAAATTATTCCAAGTTTCTACATGCAAACTTGCCCTCAGTACAATCTAGTAAATTAAATTTGCTGTGATAATGAAAGAATAAAGCTGCAACAATACAAATACAGTATCAGAAGATATGTTATTACTTTCAGTAGCTGCAGAACATCAATCAATGTGAATCTCTGAGCACATGACTCAGCTGGAAGTGCCACGATTAGTCATTTACAATAGGAATGACTTGGAGTCCAGTCTTCCTATTTGATGGAGTTTAAATATGGTGGTTACAGAATAAATGATGGTTACAGAATAACCTGAATGATCACATGCGTTGTTTTGGTTTTATTTTTCTGTAAACAGGCTAGTGAACTCAACAGAGTGAGACAAAGGCTTTACGTTGCCTATAAGTTGATGTCCTGTGGCATTGCACACGCAGTCATCTGAAGTGTAGCCTTCAAATAAAACAGGGTTAGGTAAGAAGAAAAAAATGACCCAGGGTGCACAGGAGCAGGACATTAAAAAAAAATTCTCAGCGAGTTTATGGCAGAAAGATCAGCATTTTTCTTTAATCTCTCAAAAGTGCGTTATCACCCATCCACTGTGTTCCTCACTATTATGAAATCTTCAAATCTTAACACATTGGATATAAATGCATCTTACAAAGATATTGAAGTGTGTTTATTGCAGGATGACAAGCCATTATGGTTGGTTCTTGCAACAGCTTAGACAAAATACTCCAACACTGGGACAGGAACCTTTGCTCTACTTTTCAGAATAAGAGAGCTAGATATGTTCTTATCTGGCAAGTATTTCAAAGTTCGTATCAACCACCAACCATTAGAAATAATCTCTCATAAACTTCTCAGAAGTGTGCCTCACAATGCCAATGATTTTATATGCGGATGCAAGGCTTCAATGTAGTAACATAATACCAATCATTTTCCTAAATGACTACTACCGATGCTCATAGGCAACTTCCAAACCTTACCAAGAACAACGAGGTTCTTACAAGTGGATATTATTGATTTTTGTGTCCAAAGATTGTCTTAAAATGATTGTCTTAATATCAATCTCAGTTACTGCAAGGCAAAGCAACTTCAGCAAAGCTATGTCAGTTGACAACTAGCTACAAAAGCCGAAAAAGATCTTCAATCAGTGGGTGGACTAAATTCTTCCAACATGTCCCAAAGCAAGGATGTTCTTTCTGGTCATTCAGAGAGGAATTTAGACTCTCTCGTAATGTGACCTTAAAAACCAAAAACAAGTGATAGTTCCACAAGCTCTGTGTGAAGACATGCTAAACGACCTGGTACAGGGAAAACTAGGAGTTTGGTGCCTGAACATGTTTTTGGCTCAGCACAAATAAAGACATTAATCCACTCCCACTAATCAAGTTATGTTAAACATATCAATTCCATCGACGTCAAAAATACTGTTTCTCCTTGCACACAAGATTCCTTTTGAGTCATGGTACAAGATTGATTGAATTCCAGTGACGCTATTACGTTCTTGTAACCAAGCACTTCATTAACTACCAATTTAGTTGACACATTGAACACCGTATAAAACAGAAATTATAGACTGGTTAGGCTGATATCGGCAGCAGGGGAAGTGCTGGTGCCACTATATTTATTTAATTGTAGAGCACTTGGAGAACAGTGATAGGACTGGGCAGAGTCAGCACAGATTGAAAAAAAGAGAAATCATATTGACATATCTACTGGAATTCTTTGCAGATGTGACTATTAAGTTGATGAGGGAGAGACAGTAGATATGTTCCATTAAGTGTATGGAGAGAAAGTGGGAACAGGTTATTGAATTGGGTGATCAGCCATGACCATCTTGAAGTTTAAAGCAGGCTTGATGGGCTGAGTGGCCTACACCCACTCATATTTCCTATTTTTCTTTGTTTCTATGACCTAAATTTGGCTGAAAGATGGACAGAATTGGCGACTCGGCAATCCTGATTGTATAGTATCAGACAAGACAGAGAGGAATATAGAAATGGAAGACGGGGTGGTCATAATATTGATCAAAGAAAGCTTGTAATCCAATCTGATGAATGGCTTGTTGACCTCTATGAACCTTTCCCATCTCAAAGTCCATCTTCATAGCAACAAAAATCACATAGTATTCTACCGGAATACAAGACCTAACTAACTATCCTTTAGACTCTGAACCCTTATCTCTTAAAACTCAATTGACAGTTAAAGTATAACTATTTACAAAGCTTGATATTCTTACCACCTTCCTGCGACTTTAAAGAATAATGATCCATTATTGGCCTGCTGTGTTCATCCAGCTCTACAACTTGATATCACACTTCCTCACCATCTTCCTTTCTCCATTTTACCCTGAATTGAAAGCATAGTTCCAAAAAAATCATCTTATAAAATCTTATGATTGTAACATTAGTTTCTGCTCGATAAGATGTGGTGAACGAAAATGTAGTGCTTCACTTCCTGTGACCCACAACTTTTAGACTCTATTCATACAGATGAGTACTGAACAATTCTAATAAAATTATCCAAGTCCAATCGTATATATTTTGTTGAATGAAACTGGTTAAAATATTTAGTAAGCCTGGCGTTAAGGTTACATTGATCCTTGCAGCCTGTTAAAGGTACGTACCATTCTTTGCTGCCTTACAATATTTCTTGTCCTGTGAGTGATTCTGTAAGTGCTTTATTGATTGCCTGTCTAGATCAGTGCTGTTATGTACAAGCTCCTATGTTGAGTTAAAATGCAGTTTATTTGACCACCGTCACCAGAAGCAGTGCTCATATGCACAATGGGAGAATGTGGCTGTACCACAATGTCACTCATCCAAAAAAAATACAAAAATTGATGGAGTAGTACCAAAGAGAACCTATATCCTGAAATAATTTTGATATTACGCTTTCTTTAAATAGCCTGAAACTAAAATGTGATCTGTGCTAATGTTGACCTTTGACCCTTGTCCTTTCCTCTTAAGACTGAACAGCATTAAATAAGAACAGAATTAAAACAACAACTAGCATTTATATAGCGCCTCTAAGATTGTAAAACATCCACAGTTAATCACAAGTGTATTATCAAAAACATTGACACCAATTCACTTGAGTTATTAGGGCAGATGAGAGACAGATTTTAAGGATAAGGAAAAAGAAAGACAGAAGTGGAGAGGTTGAATGAGGTAACTCTTGTCCTTAAGACCCAAGCAGCTAAGATTGCCAATTGTGGACCAGCTAAAATTAGGGATACCCAAGAGGCTGAAATTTGAAGAGATGAGAGACATCTGTGAATTATAGGATTGAGGCAATTACACAAATAGAGATAAACAAGGGCATGAAGGATTTGAAAACAAGCATGAGAATTTTTAAATTGGGCTGTTGCCAGACTGGAGGGAGTATAGCGAGTGAGCAGGATCTGGCGTGAGTTAATATTCAGGCAGCAGATCTTTGGATGAATTTATGTTTGCAAAGGATAGAAGGTCAGAAGCTGGTCAAGACACCATTGGAATAGTCAAAGTATTAACCTATATTTATATAGTGTTTTTTTTAAAGCACATTACAGCTAATCAAGTGCTTTTGAAGGGAAGCAGCTGTTATGATGTGAAAAAGCATCAGCCAAATTATGCGCAGCAAAGTGCCACAAACAGTATTGTGATTATTACAGATAATCTGTTTTGGTGATATTGGTTTATGCAAACTTAACATTGGTCAGATCAGTTTGTAGATTTTTTCGCCAGGCTGGTGTGTTTGATTGCAGACCTTTCGTCGCCCTGCTGAGTAACATTGTCAGTGCGCCTCCAGTGAAGCAATGGTGTTCTGTCCTGCTTGCAATTTATATGGCTTGGTTTGCTGGGGTGGCTGGTATTCCTTCCAGTTTTGTCTCTCAGTGGTTTGTATATCGGGTCCAGTTCAATGTGTTTGTTGATGGAGCTCTGGTTGGAATGTCAGGCTTCCAGGAATTCCCTGGCATGTGTCTTCAACAAATATACTGAACTGGACCCAATATACAAACCACTGAAAAACAAAACTGGAAGTAATGCCAACCACTCCAGCAATCAAAGGATATAAATAACAACCGGAATAGAACACTAAAACCTGGCCGGAGGCGCACTGACGATGTTACCTAGCAGGATGACGAAATGTCTGCAATCAAACGCACAAGCTCAGCGAGGAGGTCTATAATCTCATCCACAACCCGAACTACAAATCTCCTCAAAAACTCAGATCACTAGGGCTGCGATTGCCTGAATGGGTTAATCCTCATTCAGAAGCCTCCGTAACAGATTCTTTGTCATACAATATAAATGGGGCCCATGTCAAAATGAAGGCTGTCCTCTGGTGATATCTCTATTGAAGTAAGAATCAAAGGTGCAGAAGCTCAGTCAGCAACTGTGCATTTGTGTGACTATGATTTTTATTTTTGTACTTTACATATTATAATAGAGCATAACAAATGTAAAGTAGAGGTCCTGTGAGGAGTATTATTTTATATACTGTATATTTTATCACTGTGGAATTTAATTATTTTGAAAATTGAGACTTGTCATCGTCTTCTTAGCTCCAAGATAACCAAACAGGATAGTAGTCCAAACACACAAACTAAATCTGGTGCACCATGGAAAGAAAATGGACCCCAAAGGTAGGAACTAGCATTAGAAATCAAATCATATCTTCTCTCTCCATTGAAATTACCAGTTGTTCTTTTAAATAGTCACCAGGTGACTAAAATGATTTGAAAACTCTACTTCTGATACTGTGTGATAATAAAATGTGAGGCTGGATGAACACAGCAGGCCCAGCAGCATCTCAAGAGCACAAAAGCTGACGTTTCGGGCCAAGACCCTTCATCAGAGAGGGGGATGAGGTGAGGGTTCTGGAATAAATAGGGAGAGGGGGAGGTGGACCGAAGATGGAGAGAAAAGAAGATAGGTGGGGAGGAGAGTATAGGTGGGGAGGTAGGAAGGGGATAGGTCAGTCCAGGGAAGACGGACAGGTCAAGGAGGTGGGATGAGGTTAGTAGGTAGGGAATGGAGGTGCGGCTTGGGGTGGGAGGAAGGGATGGGTGAGAGGAAGAACAGGTTAGGGAGGCAGAGACAGGCTGGACTGGTTTTGGGATGCAGTGGGTGGAGGGGAAGAGCTGGGCTGGTTGTGGGGTGCAGTGGGGGGAGGGGATGAACTGGGCTGGTACTGTGTGACCTTGGATTGCATTTGGCACAACAGCAGTTTCTTGTTTCAAATTTTCATGACAAGTGCCTTCTTTCAGAGGAATAACATTGAACTCTTGTACACGTACTTTTCAATTCAGATCAGTTTTATAGACCAACCTAGGGACAAATTTCAACCAAAACAAGGGAGAAGGTGGGTTGGGGGTTGGAGGCAGTGGATGGGAGAGGGGTGTGGGCGAGGGTTTATACTCATTGGATTTCTGGTTTCAACCCAGTCACTCTTGACTTTAATGGAAGTTGGAAGGTGATTGGGTGCCCAAGCTGTCAGAAAGAGGCACATTGGTACTTGGCAAATGATGGTGAGGTTGCAAGCTTTATTGTCTGCCAACTTATTGAATTTTTCTGATGTTGGCCTGCTTTTGTCAGCCTTGAGAAATGTGGGAGCTAGACCGAGGTGGATGTCTGGAAGATACTTGGCGTCAGTACCCTTAGACCTCCCTGCTAGATTCAGCATCGGCCTGAGGAAGTTCTGTGGTCGTATATCCTAACCCTTATGAAGATTCCCACAGACCCTTTTCCATCCTCTTGCCAAAGCCTCTGATTATACCCAGCGGCCTCTGAGTTCTTCCCATTGAGGCCCTTGACCATTTCCAAGTCTCTGATTTCTATCAAGGGCTTTGAATCCCATCCAAGAGTTTCTTCCTTCTTCCCACAAAGCATCCAACATTTTCTCTCAATCTCAGATGCCATTTGAGGCCTCTACACTTCCCCACCTCATGGCTACCATCTCATCAGTTCAATAAAATAATGATTCTGAAAGTGTTAATGTTGGAAATGGCATTCAGCTCCATCCAGGTTGATGATGTCCTAAAAATTATGGTAGTAAAAGGCAAAACATTTCAGCATCTCCATAGATGACAGACCTGTTACCCTTGGTGCCCATCATAGTCCTTAACAATTTCTAACCTACGAATGCAAATTGTTTTCATGCAATTAACTACATCGTACTTAAAACAAAAGCTTCTTCTCACTGAGGACCTCATTAGTTGTGGTGCAGTCGTACTGTTCCTATCACTGGATTGGGAAGCCTGGGTTCAATCTAAGTTCCTCCAGCGGTGCGTAACAGTATCTCTGAACAGGCTGAATTAAAAAAATATAAAAACCAAGCACTCACTAATGGTAATAAAATGTGAGGCTGGATGAACACAGCAGGCCAAGCAGCATCTCAGGAGCACAAAAGCTGACGTTTCGGGCCGAGACCCTTTATCACTCACTAATGGTTTTCCCCTGCCACTGTAAACCAAGTAGGTCCTTAGACTCAGGCAAAGAAAGAACAGGTGGCACCAATCTTCCCATACACAAGCTGGTGCTGGTTAGCATCACAACACATACAACATAATCTACCCCCAACATCCAAGCTGTAACACCCAACCCTAAGATCAGCCCATGCCCCCAGTGCTGATGTGCCTGCCCTCATAATTACATAGCTGTTTTACCTCCACAACCGGTAGAGGGCATCTCGAGGTAGAGTTTCAGCACAACTTTCTGATTCACTGACTCCAGATTGAACTTGCAAGTAAAAATCTAGCTCATTGTGGCTTTTTCTCCCCACTGCCAACAAAACAAAAAATACTCCTTTGAACCCAGAAAAACATCAGCATGCAAACTGCCAGAGATGCTAAAATACTGAATGCACCTCTCAATATTATCTTTAATTATCTAATCACATACTGAATTTCTTTTTCCAGTGGATTATACATTTCTCCAAGTGAACGCAACAAATCTCCAAAATTCCCTCATCCTAAACGACGGACTCCTTCTGGAGGAAGTGATAACGAGTCAGGTCAGCCTGGGAGGCGAAGGTAAGATTTTGTTATATTTTTTAAAAGCAGTAGATTCTGTTGCGGTTTTGACCAAAGCCTGACTTCCCTGAACCATTCCCATTCCCTGTTTAGACACATCCAGACTTCATGTCAACTGAAATCATCTCACCTGTTGTACTCCTGGGTCAGGTCAAGAACAAGCTGCTTCTCCCCAATGCCCATCTGATATGTAGCGCTGTACTCAAAAACAGCACAAGAAAGTAGTGTTAATAATGTATTTCAGAAAATAAATGCAACCTCAAGAAGGTGGCCCGGGTTAGCTTGTGAATCTGGTGGTGTTCTTATATTTAGAAGCACAGAATGAGAAAAACGGCTTGGATCGGATAATATTACACTCTGTTTCTATTAAGGGTCATGGTGAGCAGCTGCTTTCTAAAAATTAGTTTAGTCACATTGACACTAACAGTAGTTTGGGAACAGTCGCACTTCTGACTCCATGTTTTCTCTCTGAAGAGAAAAAGGGAATAAATTACAGAAAAGGGAGGAAACAAAAAAACCTTCTTGGGGAAAACGATGTTTTAAAACGTTTACTATGTTTGTCCGATAATTACATATTTACAAAATCATAGATAATGGGAACTGCAGATGCTGGAGATTCCAAGATAATAAAATGTGAGGCTGGATGAACACAGCAGGCCAAGCAGCATCTCAGGAGCACAAAAGCTGACGTTTCGGGCCTAGACCCTTCATCAGAGAGGGGGATGGGGGGAGGGAACTGGAATAAATAGGGAGAGAGGGGGAGGCGGACCGAAGATGGAGAGTAAAGAAGATAGGTGGAGA
Organism: Stegostoma tigrinum; assembly: GCF_030684315.1. Lineage (NCBI taxonomy): Eukaryota > Metazoa > Chordata > Chondrichthyes > Orectolobiformes > Stegostomatidae > Stegostoma > Stegostoma tigrinum. The sequence continues at coordinate 79,527,373 of NC_081356.1, forward strand.
GGGTGTAGGTGGGGAGGTAGGGAGGGGATAGGTCAGTCCAGGGAAGACGGACAGGTCAAGGAGGTGGGATGAGGTTAGTAGGTAGCTGGGGGTGCGGCTTGGGGTGGGAGGAAGGGATGGGTGAGAGGAAGAACCGGTTAGGGAGGCAGAGACAGGTTGGACTGGTTTTGGGATGCAGTGGGTGGGGGGGAAGAGCTGGGCTGGTTGTGTGGTGCAGTGGGGGGAGGGGATGAACTGGGCTGGTTGAGGGATGCAGTGGGGGAAGGGGAGATTTTGAAACTGGTGAAGTCCACATTGATACCATATGGCTGCAGATTTACAAAATCATAACGTTTGAGTGTTAACCATGACAGCCCCAGGAATTTTGCATGCCATTCATTATGCAGCTTCCTTCTTCCTTGTGTGCAGATTGAACTACGGGTTAAAACTTGGCAACGATCACAGAAATATGGCTCTAGGTAACACTACACCGGCTCAATGAATAAGTACAAAATTAATGACCGTTCTTAGAAATATTGAATCGAAATGAGACTATTATACGGTGCTGTTCTTTCTCAGTTTCGTAGTTCGCAGTGTGAAATTGTTCTATTTGGGGACTGCAAGCATTTCATGTTACAGGGTAATTAGAACAACTTTACAAACATTTCTTGTGCCTTGCTGTTGAAACCCGAATGAGCAAGTGTTGATGACAATGAAATAGACAAATATGGTGGTCCAATGTTTTTAATTCTATATTTGGGATGTGGACATGCTCCCAAGCCCAGCATTTAATTGGCTTCCCTATATGGCTTTGAACTGAATACTTGTACCTTGCCAGGCCATTTCATTGGGACCAGGTAAAGCCTGCAGATTACCTTCTCTAAAGGGCATGAGTAAACCAGATGGGTTTTTACAACAGTTTATAGTTTCGTGGTCATTATTATTGAGACAGGATTTATTAACTGAATGTTAATTCTACCAGCAGCCATTGGTGGGATTTGGATCCACATCTCCTAAGTGTTAGCCTGAACCTTTAGATTGCTATTCCTGTGTCATTAACATAAGCCACCATCTGGCCACTATTATTGCTATCATTATTGGTGATTATTCTAGCAGGCAAGGTTGTGACTTCAAGTTCTACTGTGGCATCCTGAACTTTAAGTCTTATTGTTTGTGGAGTTGGTATGAGGAAGATAATGATGAAAGCTATCATTCTGTTTTAAAACCACAAGTGTTTTACTAATATCATTCAAAGAAGGCAATCGACTGTATTGTTTGGCCTATTTGTGACTTGGGTATCTTAACTGCAATATGCTGCTGCTCCCCTTATTTTATGAGAACCTGTCTTTCAATAGAGCCACAAGAAATAATTAAAGCTCATAAAATAGGTGATGGTTGATGGAGTTAGGCTCTGCATAGAGTCTGAATCAAGGGGTCTGGTGGAAAAATCATTTAAAAAATGGCTTTCAACATTTTGAAGACTCAGGCCCATAGCTGATCCATTTCTGCCAAACCTAACACAGCAAGACGTTCTTTGTACCTCCCTGTAAAGGAACAATTCAGCTTCTTTGGCCCTATTATTTCCACATAATACAGCAAGTCTTTCCACGTTAAGTATTGATCCAATTCTCATTTAAATTTTAATACTGAACCTACATCAACCATACTTTTCAGGCAGTGCAATCCAGATTATAACAACTCAATGTGTATATTTTTAAAGAAAAATTCTCATGACACCTCTGGTTCTTTTACAATTACATTAAATCTTTATCCTTGGACTACTGGTCTTTTTAGCATGGGAAAGAGTTCCTGTTTATTTACTCTGTTAGAAACCCTTCATTTTGAACATCAGTATTGAATCTCCTTTCATTGATAACAGTGTGGAGCTGGAGGAGGACAGCAGGCCAGGCAGCATCAGAGGAGCAGGAATATTGATATTTTGGGTCGGGGCCCTTCTTCAGAAATGGGGGAGGGGGAAGGGAGCTCAGAAATAAATAGAGAGACCTCCAACCTATCCACTCCTCTCATTGCCTGTAACTTCCCACTGGCACTCATCTATCACCATCCCCCCTACCTTCCCCAGCCCCACTCCTCCTCTCTCTCTTTCAACTTTCCTGCTTCTCTGATGCTGCCTGGCCAGCTGTGTTCCTCCACTTCTCACTGTGTTATCTCTGACTCCAGCATCAGCAGTTCTTACTATCTCTGAGTGAATCTCCTTTTTAAACTTCTCTGTTTTAAGACCAACGATCCTAGTTTTACCAGTCCAGATTTCTGTATGCGTAAACCCTAATTAGAGATGCTTGTTTGTCCCCTTGAAGGTAAATTCTTGCTCATTGTAGATGTTCAATGTATCCCTGTGGTAGGGAAAAAAAGATGTAATTTGATTTCAACTTTTTTGACCCAACCAGGAAGAACCAAAACAATGGAGAGAATACAGATTCAAAACAACAAAAGAGAAGGTATGTTCTTTTAAAAAGTGGCAAATGTGCACTTAAGTACCAGAAAATGTAACAGTGCAATTTTGTTCCTAGTTATTTGGGCGATTGTTTATTTGTGTATGGTAATATTTTCTACACAAATCTGGAATTGTTGATATACTTTGCACATCAAGTTATGTAAGCTACTTTGGTGGGCTAAAGTTATGAAGTTTTGACCTTTGGTTTAAATCATTAAGATCTTAATTTTTCAGCAAACGAGTTTTGAAAGATGATCTTTAAAGTTATTCCTTTATAATGAATTATCAAAATAGTGCAATCTGTTTCTTGTTTTGTGACTCTAATATTTTAGAATTAGATTTAGACACCTTTCCTTGTCGTATACACCAAGCCCAGATAACACATTCTGAATTTAAAATGCCCCTTCAAGGGAGGAGAAAATATCATAGCCTAAAATCGGTAGAAATCCTGAAGATGCATGAACCTAAACTAATAGAATGAATATGAAAAGGGAAAATAATCTGAGCTATTTATTCTGTTGATCAGACCTTTATGATTTAAAGCAAATGATCGATTTCATTTGTAGAACCAACTGATTTCACTCCAAATAGGATGTGTTTACCTGTTCAAGGCAGAAATGGGAGTCGGGAAGTATCCTGGCTCAGTGCGCCTGCCTCAGAAGCATGAACCTCCAGACTTTCATCCTGGAGGGTGGGTGGCTAGGTGAATAAAACCTGCAGTCAGTCCCATCAATGCTAGGCATTTGGAGGTGGCACCAAGTTGAACCAGTATAAAGGCCTGCCATGGATCCGTGGGGCTTTGTACCAGTGATTTTTTTAAATCAATATTGAGCACTGTAGTCCTTTTATACTGACATTCACTTACCACCTCCCCATTTCCATGTCCCATTCAGGTCAAACCATTCACCCCAACATTCAGCCAATGCCCCCTCCCCTAACCTCCTGAGCAAACCTATGTCTCTCCGTGACCCTTTATAATCTCTGTAAAGTTAATGTAAACATATACCCCAGCTGCCATCCTTTATCCTTATACCCTCCATGCCAACACCTGAAATATCCCCCATAGACAGACTTCAGGAGGCATACTGAGATGAAATGAATTAATATTCTACGCACATATCACAGACTTCGCTGTATATAGACATTTTCATTTATGAAAGCCCATTCAATAATTTAAAGTCCTGCAATCACCAAATCCCTTGTGCAGACATTTATATTCATAACCCATATCAATTATTGCTAATCCTTTTAATTCATACTTGGAGCTGTTAATCAAACTAAGAACTTGGAGTTCCTCCTTACTGAGGTAAAAAAAAGCCAGACAACACTAATCCTGTAATGATAACCCTAGTCAAGAACCATTTTTGAAACTTCTAGAACTAGTTCTTCTTCATGGAGACACAGGCAGACTGTTTTGTTTCAAAATTTAAAGGGCAGGGATTTTAATGTCTTTGCAGCATGACAGTTCTGTATACCTTATCAGTGTTTGAACAGCATTAGCATCTCCATGAAATTGTGGACTATGCACTGCAGATTGAGTGTATTCTTGAAGTGGTAATTATGGTCGTCTTGACATATGCATCATGTGTAGATGGATAGATTCTTGATGAACTAGGAAGTGAAAGATTATTGGTGGTAGGTGGCTATGTGGAGTAATTAGATCAACTGTGATCGTCATGAATGGTAGAACAGGTTTGAACTGCTGAATGGCCAACTTTTTTTGTAAGAATTCTTTCTGTATCTAAAATATGTTGGTCAGTGAAGCAATGTTGTTGTTGTTCACAATAGCTATAACTGGCCACAGATTTTCTGCATGCTCTTGAGCTATTCCGAGATACAACTTCCAGCATTACACTTTTATACAAGCAAATGTGGCAAGCAACACTACGTCCCTTCAAAAATCTGTATAATGTCATTTTTAAAAACTGAATGAGAGGAAGAGAAACATTTGGAGAGATAATAAACAAAAAGTATAAGTAAAAAAAGACTTCTATCTTTAAAATTTTCAAAAATTATTGAATTCTGCAGGAATGAGAATCTGTTTTAAAAAGCTAACATTTATGTATCTATGAGGTAGTTTGACCATAATTAAGATCTGGCACTGCATTAAAAGTGCACTTGCATTTGAATACACCAGCTCTACCTTTTTTATACAGTGGCTTCAATGCAGAGTCTGTTTGCAGGCCTATATTGTCGTACAGCATATGGAGGAACAGGGCAAATCAGGCTACAAGTGCTGGATTCCCATCTTTGACCGCACATGTTGAACCTGGAAGTCGTCCGATTACTCCACAATTACAGTAGTGCTGAAAGTGTCACTAACGCTCCTAACATAAATCTGAGCCAATGTTATTGTAACTTAAATTTCTGAATGCTAATCCAGCTAAATCCTATGAGGTAATATTTGTTTTCTTTCTGTCAAAGGTCCCGGTCCCGTGGAAATACCAGTGGCAGTGGTAGTGAGTCTGAAAATTCCAGTAGAGACCGTAAAAGACGTAACAGGTATTCACATAATGAGTTACATAATGGGTCTTGTGTTATTGAAGAGAGTTTCCCACTTGAGGCATGCATTGGAAACTCGCCAGTCTGTGAATGGCTCACTAGACGGAGGCTGGAGCTGGATAAAGTATAACGTAGGCATTATAGCATGAGTATTTTTTTAAAATAAACTTTTCAAACTTTGTTTAAATGAAAGAAACAAGAGGAAATATTTCTAGTGTACTGTACCATCAGTGTCAAGCCTAGGTCTATGGTAGCAAACTCACTGCTGAGTTAGAGGGTCACAGGTTCAATCCCCATGCTAGAAGCTGGGCTGTTTGTCAAATTTCAGACTACAAGTAGTGAATCCACTTCAAAAATAATTAATTACTTGTGAAACCATTTGAGACGGCTGAGGGTGTAAGAACTGCTACATAATAACTTCTTTCTTTATTGGTATAAATGAGGGATTAGGAACAGAATCTAATTTGGCTGAAGAAACAGTAGGAGACACCAGGCAGTGTCACATCTCTAACCAACTTATAAACTAGCGCCCCCCCCCCCCAAACACTGTTAAACAGTCACTCTTAGCTCACAGGCGCACTTCCCCATGCCACAACAACAGGTAGAAGCTTCAAGTAAGATTTAGCACTGCATTAAAAGTGCACTAGCATTTGAATGCACCAGCCCTACCTTTTTCTTACAGTGGCTTCAATGCAGAGTCTGTTTGCAGGGCTATATTGTAGTATAGCGTATGGAGGAACAGGGCAAATCAGGCTACAAGTGCTGGATTCCTTTGACAATCGTTCACGAGTTTGCCGGATTCAATTATCTCAAACAAGGCATAACTTAACGCCTTCCTGCTCCTTAAATTTCCAAAAGGTCTGCCTGTGGTGTTACCTTCTTTCTGAACAGAAACTAAATTGTTACGAGTCCACCAGCATCCCCTCAGTGGTAGCTTCTTTATCTCCTTGCGTTATGGACAATTTAAAAAACATTCCTTCTGAGCTATGAATTTTAAAGGGTGTGTAAGTCTCTCCATTATGTATTGAGTCAGTTTGATTAAAACCAATGCACCAGCAAAGTTTTAACACCGAACAAGAAAAAAAAAGTTTATTATACACTGCTGCACTAAGTTACTTCCAAAAAGTTAGAAACTAAAATGTAGATAACAGTAGGAGTGATACTTTTAAAGATGAAATTCAGTTTGATCTTTTCAGGCCTGTAACTTGCAATTAAAGTGTTATTTGAAGTAAAGGGTTGAATTTCGAAAGTTGTGTGCAACAGTTATGATGGCTCTTGTGGTTGAATACTTGAAGGTTCCCTACACAGGGAGACTGAATAGGTAAAACAGATCTTAGGAAATGAATGATAGTCCTTGCTGCTAGTGCTTCACAGGTGGGTCACACTCAGCCTGCCCAGTTACTCCCTGTCACTGTGCTGACTGCAAAACATGACAAAAAGGATATATTTAATTCAATGCATTTCAGTCATGTATTGACTAGCCCGTAATACGATAATGGATGGTTGCTTTCAGCAATAACTGGGTTACCACAAGTTCTAATAGTAATTTGCTTGTAGAAGCTTCTGGCAGCTTGATCAACTTGGCGCTTGAATATTTTTTTAAAAAGTGTGAGTAAAACTCGAGGTATGGCGACATCAATGGAAGAAAATAGAATTCACTTAAGGCCAATGACACGGTTTAGGATCTTCAAATTGTTGCTCACGACTCACTAAGCTTCTCCATTCTTTTTCATTTCAGATCACCAGCATTGCAGTATTTTGTTTTTATTGTAGTTCAAGACCTCAGATGGTCTGTGGCAACTATTTCAAAAAGTCAACAGTCCATTTTAAAAGATGAGAAGGAAATAGTTTTCAATCCATTTGAAATATCCTCATATCTGCTTAGTCTCTCTCAAACAACAGCTACCCTTTTTCTATGAGATACCTGAAAAGTTGTAAAAGCTTTCCCTCAATACTCCAGTGGGTCTCTGTTTGTGTTCTTTCTCACCACGGCAACTGGCAGAGTTCAGGAGAAGTGGGAAAGGCAGCCCTGATCACTGGGTTCCCAGCTCATTATCAAAGTAACCTGTCTATCTGGATGGTCAGTATCCAAAGGAGCCAATCAGACTCAGCCCATTCCAACTGATAGGCAAATCAACCAATGAATGCTGCTTTCTAAATAGGTATTCTATTGACTGAGTTGGATGTATCAGTTTCCCAAGTTCCTCCTGTGTTACCACCTTGTGTTAGGACTGGGGACACGTGTGTTGTCCTTTTTCTGTTGGAGTTTTATTTTCATTTTGGACTTTGTGCTCCAGTGTCCTTCAGCCAGGTAAGTTAAAGCAAAGATTAGTTCCTCAGTTGTGCCTGCAGAAGGCTCTACCTGACCTCCTTGACTTCCAGAGGTCCCTGTTGTAAAATGATTGCCACAGACCAGCTTGAAGAAGACAGCACTGGCACAGTTGGACTTCCTGTTTGATGGCAGTCCCTTGAGAGGTGGCTGCCATGGGAATATGCATATGGGACTTTGCTGCACAAGATTCAGATAGATAATGTAGCAGATGTTCAACTGAGAGATTGAACCTTCCAATGTTTAAGGACAGACCAAGTATCGTGTATGAGGTGATGAAATCGTCAAAGGTTCTGTTCAATGTGAAGCATCATGTGGCAGTCATTTACAAACTGAAGATCATGAATGTCCATGTTGATGCGTCCTGTTTTCACCTGAAAGTGACCAATGTTCCTGTCCACGTGATAATGGTGGCAGTGGGTGGTAGGTCAACTCAGCTAAAAGAGTAACAAGAGTATCTCGTTGAAAACTAAGTTTTGATGCACTTTATAGACGAGAAAAAATCAGATGGGCAAAAATCACCTAGAAAAGAATGTCTTCAGGATAATATCTTAGAACAGCACATTCTGGAGCTGACCAGAGAGCAGGCAAATCTTGGCCTGCTATTGTGAAGCAAGATAGGGTTACTCGATTACCTCATAACGAAGACCCGTCTCGCTCGCAACAATCATAACATGGTTTAATTTTACAGCCAGTTTGCGAGAAATCAAAGTGTGTCCAAAGCTAATATTTTAAACTTAAATAACGATAATTATGAGGGCATGAAAATGGAGCTTGCTAAAGTGAACGGACCAATGAGATCGAAGGATAAGTCAATTGTCGGCAGAGCCTCAGTCAAGACTCTTCATATCTGTGTCTGTCAGGTTAAATGAGCCTTCAGGTGGCTGAGGAGCCCAGTCTTGGATCATAGGTTTTACTTCAGTACGAGATATTGTTGCATGGGGAACGGGCAGTCCTGTGGTGGGATTCTTCTCATTCCTCTGCCACCATTCCACTCATGGTCAAGTCATTGAGCCTCAAGGTGGCTTGTGCCTTCATGGTTTAGCAAGTGCCATTCCAAGTGGTCAGCAGCTTTCTACTTCCAGAAGGTGGTGTCAATTCCTCAATGATTTAGTATATTCCTGAATGTATCCTTATTCCCTTTTTCCTTTGGCTGCCTTTTGACCATCATCCAACAGAGTTAGGAGTAGACAACTGCCTAAGGAGGCAGTTTTCGTATACCTTGATGCAACAGCAAAGTTAGGCCTTTAGGAACAGGGATTTGATTTTGTTGGACACAAGTTCATGGCGGATGCTCATTGACGTGACAGTCCTCCCATGTGATCTTCAGGAGTTGACATAGGCACTGCTGGTGGAAGCTGTCAAGCATCTGAATATGACATCAGTCGGTGGTCCAGGCTTACAGCAAGAAAATAGTGGTCAACTCAATTTTGTTGACTGAGAAGAGGATCCTGCAGTCAGCTTTTGTTGAAAAAATAACAGGAGTAACATTACAGAAAATCTAAGTTGATTGGTTGTTAAGAATCTGTTAGAGACTCTGTGTAAATTGTGTTAAATTAATAAACTGTATTATTAAGTGCCGTAAATATGTGAAAGTCAGGAGCAGTATAATAAAGTAATATAGCTAAACCAAGTAGGGAATGGGAAGGAGAGTAAAGTTAACATAAGGGGAATGAGTTTAGGATGAAGACAGGTCTGACAGCATCTGTGGAGGAGAAAACAGTCAACGTTTTGGGTCCGGTGACCCTTCCTCAGAACAGGTCTGGGTGACCATATCTGTGGAAGTGCCACCCATTTGATCAGCTTAAGCGGTCGGGTTGGAGTTCAAGTGTCAACTAGAGGCACTACAATACATCCGTGAGGCTAAGGGTTATGTGAATAGCATGTTTCTAAACATGGTCACCCATGGCTTGAGGAAGTGCAATCAGTAACGGAATGAGTGGCCTCCATTCAGAAGAAGCGAGGTAAGAAGTCAGGAAAGCCCCAGAGTGCATCTCACTCAAGAATAGTCAGCGATCCTTGCTACACAAGTGGGGAGCAGATAGAGAGGGGAACCAAAATGGTAAGAGGCTACAAATAGGAATTTTGCAACAGCTGATGTGACTCCAGGATTGTGTGTTTCCACCTGGGTCCAGGGTCAAGGACGTCCCCAATTCTGAAGTGAGGGAGTCAAACAGTTTGTGGTTCACAATGAGATCAATGACATGGGTAAAAAGAGGGATGCGATCCTGCAACAAAAGTTTAGGAAGCTGACTAGCAGACTAAAAAGCAGCACATCAAATCTTTGGATTACTTCCAGTGCCACAGGTTGATGAGTATAGGAAAAGGTTCATAGAACAGATGAATGCATGGCAGTAGAGTTGGAGATTTCTGGATCAATTGTTTTGAATCTGGGGAAGGTGTGACCCGCGCAAGTCCAACTAGTTGCATCTGAACTAGAACAAGACCAACATCCTCATGTGGAGACGTGGTTGGTGAGGATCTAAATGGATTTGGTAGGAGGATGGGATAAGAAGTAGTGATGTAGTAGGCAGTGATCTGCAGTCAAGTATAGAAGAAGAACCAAGTCAGTAAGAAGGTAGTGTGAATATAGTCAAGTTAAGGTACAAGGGACCATGACAAGGCTGGATGCTACTTATTTTAATTGAAGAAACACATCAACCAACACCTTTATGCTCGAGCAGACTAGATGGAGTGAGTGGCTGAATTCTGCACCTATATCTTAGTCTGATACTCTTATGGAATCTTGTTAGTAAGGCAGATGTGTTGAGGGTGTTGATTAACTCATGGGGTAATGATGTCCTTGGAGATATGGTTGATGGAGGGGCAGGACTGGAAGCTCAATATTCTGGGGTATAGAGATTTTAGGCAAATTGGAGGCAAGGATGGAAGCGAGGAAGCTGTGTTGCAATATTGACTAAGGAGTTAGTTGCTGGAGAATTGTTCTCAATTTTGGCCACTACACTTTAAGAAGTCCATGAAGTGCAGAGAAGATTTACAAGATGGCTCCAAGGGTGAAAGAATTCAGTTACATGTTCAGGCTAGAGAGGATGTAAGGGAAACTGAAATTATCTGTAATGAACCAAGTATTAGAAAATAGATTGGGAGGAGATTTGATAGATCTACATAAAATCACTGACAGTCTGGTCAGAGTAGATAGAGTGATGTTGTTTCCAAAGACAGAAGAGCCAAAATATAGTGCCTGATGATTTGAGGATATTGACAAGACCAACATGAGGACAAATTACTTACTCAGCCAGTGCTTAGGATCTGGAGCCAGTGCTTAGGATCCGGAATACCATGCCTGAGAGAGTGTTACAGGCGGATTGAATCATGACTTTCAAAAGAAAATTGGAAAAGGTCCTGAAAAGATATTTGAAGAGTTTCATGGAAAGGTGGGGAGTGAGGTAATCATTATGCAATTATCATTAGACTAGCAGATTTTTATTCAATTGAAACCTCATCACTTTCACACATTAAAAGATATGAACAAGTAAAAGATGTAGACTCCACTACAATGTACTTCAACCAAATTAAAAAATACATTTCAATTAGCAATAACTGTGCAGTGCAATGATAAAACAGCCTAATCATTCCTCTTGTTTTTTTATTGAGGAAGCTAACCAGTGTAATATTTCAAGATATCTAGCTGGTGGCCCACACTGCTTTGTTAGCAGAAGGAATGACAATTATCTCTGCAAGATGTGCATTTGGGAGAAATTCTTAATGACGTATTACGTATATGCTTTGACAACTCTTAATCTTGTCTGTCTTCAAATTTTTAAAACCGTCTAGCGTGATAATGTATGATTAGCAGAAAAAGTTACAAATCCAAACTCAATTCTGCTTAATTTGCTGAATTTTTCTAGTGAGACCAAGAAGAAATCAAAAATCGGAGATGTACCAAAAGAAATTGTTACTGACTCTGTCTGTATGTGTTTGGTTCTAAATATTCTGCAATAATGAGACAAACTATTTTAAAGCAGGGAATATCTTTGAGTCCACCAATCGATGGCAGTATTAACTGTAATATTACATTTCTTCTATTTCCTAGTTAAACTAAAATTAAACTTAATTACTGCAATACCAGTTACCGCAGACACTTCAGATGTTGTCTTAAATTCTAGATTGCCCATTGAAATTAATCATTACCTTGACCTCGTTGGTCAATTAATTGGATCAAGTTAGATTAGCATCCTGAGAGATTTTAGCAGATAAGCTATGGTGAGTTTAGAACTTGAATCGTTATACCAGAGAGTTTTCCTCTAAATAAGTGGCTCCTTATTTGACTTAAATTCAATTTTGGCTTTTGCGTTCTAAGGCTTTAGAGATTTTCTTTTTGATTCGTGTTGTTTTAAGCACCCTGCAGCAGTTAACATCTGCCATGTTTGCATTGTTCAGATCACGACAAGAGAATGAAATGGTGGACTCAGCTCCTCAATGGGAGCAAGTGCTGAGGAGGCAAAAAGAACGATCAATGACTGACCCCAACAACAGACGTTCGAAGCACAGATCACGATCGTAAGTGTTCAATAACCTATTAATATTTAGAATAATCTGAACAATTAATTTTACCAATAAATGTCCTGTAATTTATGAAATATTATTTCATGTATTAGTCTTTCAGAGGTCAAATATGATTTAGTCATATGAAAATAATGCCCAAGCAGTATTTTTTGCTCCTATTTTCTACAGACGTCGCCCTGTTGAGTCAACATGAATATTTTTCTAGTCATTGCAGCAGTAATCTTTATCACCTTTTCTGAGTGAAGGTGCTGAACTCTGACATATACTAATTTTTGATGCCTATTCAGAACTGATCAGGCATGGCCCAGATTTATATCTCCGAGTCTAATGGACTGTAGAGAGATGCAATTTTCTGCTATTGATTTTTCTAGTCTGAATGAACAATGAGGTTGATGGCTTGTAGTTCAATTCACTCATCCCTCACCACACGTTATAAACAAATGTATATGTATAACACACAGCATTAGAGTGAAATATTACAAATGGTGAAGCAAATGAAACAGAAGGTCTGTGTCAGAATGAAAAAGAGTACTATGCTCATATTAAGTCAAACAGCAGAGCTGCACCTTGAGGCATGACAGGCCAGCTCTGTAGTATGTGTATGGGAATTTAATGCCTATTTATTTTCTTAGCTGTCAACTAACACAAGCATTTTTATCATGGCAATTTAGTAGTTTAAAAATATTTACTTAAATATAATCATGTAGAAGCTTTGTATATGCGTTTATGGAATGTTAATTAACCATCCTTTAGGACATTTCACATCAGTTCTCTATTGAAGCTTATGTTGTTGATCTCATCTGTACTGTATGTATAATGTTAACATTGCAAATACTTAGTTATTTTGTTTTCTGTAGGCGAAGTCCTGACATACAAGCAAAGGAAGAACTGTGGAGGCATATTCAGTGAGTATGAAATTATTTTGCATTCATAATGACGTGGCTGCTTCTCCCACGCTGGGAGTTGCCTCATTCCAGTGATGGTTAGCAGTAACAGGCAGGACACTTAAGCCCAAGGAGATTCACTAGGCTGCTATGCTCTAGAAGTGGGCACCTTGAGTCTGGGTCATGGCATACAACCCAAATGTTTTTCTTTCATTCATTTAATTTGGGTGTTGCTGGCTCGGCCCAGCATCTATTGTCCATCTCTAGTTGCCCTTGAGAAGATGATAGTGATCCGCCTCGTGGAACCACAGCAGTCTGTGTACTGTAGACAGACTGCTGATTGGCATCACATCCACAAATACTCACTCGCAACACCACTGATGCACAGCAGCAGAGTATACCATCTACAAGAAGCACTGCAAAAACTCGCCAAAGCTCCTCAAACAGCACCTTCCAAAACCATTACCATTTCAGGAGGACGCAGGCAGCAGATACATAGGAGCACAACCACCTTCATGTTCCCTGCACACCAAGCTGACTTGGAAATGTATTGCTGTTCTTCCAGTGTCACTGGGTCAAAATCTTGGAACTCTGTCCCTAATGGCATTCTGAGTCTACCTACACCTGAACTAGTGTAGTTCAAGAGGCAACTTACCACCACTTTCTCAAGGACACTCTGGGATGGACAATGAATGGCCCAGCCGATGATGCCCATATTTGATAAACGAGTAATTAAAAGGTAATGGTGTAATTCTGGTCATCCAGCCTTCTCTTTTAGATATCAGTATGCGGCTAGGCTGGAGTTTTGTCAGAGAATAGACGGGTGCTATTGATTTTGGAAATCATCAAAAATGGCAAAGCCTTTGTGGAGCCAGGTGCAGCTCTGAATTCCCTCCACCAAACTTTCAACTAATGACAATGTTATTTTGTTACAGGCCAGGAATTCCTATCTCTGTATTTTGTTGGGACAGTGTCTGATTATACAAATTCATACAGAATTTTTAAAAAAATATATACTCTCATAGCCAGCATTTATTGCTTATCCTTAGCTGCCATTGAGAAGGTGGTGGTGAGCTGTCTTCACGAACAACTGCAGTCCCTGCACTGTAGGTAGACCACCATTGCCGTTAAGAAGGGAATTCTGGGATTTTGATCCGATGACAGTGAAGGAACGGTGATATATTTCCGGATTAGGATGGTGGGTGACTTGGAGGGGGCCTTGTAGATGGTGTTGTTCCTGTCTATCTGCTGCCCTTGTCCATCTAGATGGAAGTGGTCATGGGTTTGGAAGATGCTGTCTAAGGATCATTGGTGAATTTCTGCAGTGCTTCTTGTAGATGATGTACAGTGCTGCTGATCATTGATTAAAGAAGGTTTGGATACTCGTGGATGTACAGCAATCAAATTAGCTGCTTCATCTCGGATACTCAAGCTTCTTGAGTTTTGTTCGAGCTGCACTCATCAAGGCAAATAGGGAGTACTCCTGCTCCTGCCTTCTGCCTTGTAGATGGTGGACAGGTTGTAGGGAGTCAAGCGGTCAGTCACTTGCTGCGGTGTTCCAAGCCTCATATTGAAATGAGGAAGAATCTGATAAGGTGCACAGGGAAGTCCTGTAGATATCTGCTTCATTGGACCTGCTGCACACAAAATGCTCCCAATCCTCTTGTCCATGAATTCCTCCCTGTCCCGCTAGACTGACACAATCCCACATCTGAAACCGAAAGTCGTATGTCACACAGGAAGGTGTGTTAATGGAAGATTATCTTACAAGAGACTTTGTTGCTATCACTGTGGCTCATTTTCTTACCTTGTTACCATCATTTAATGCAGACTTGGTAAACCCACAATAATTCCCTGATCGGACCTATGTTCTCAGTGTATAGATCAGGAGAAAGTGAGGTGCTCACTTAAGGCATCTGTTCAAAGAGTACTTGCATTTATCATGGAGAGGCTGTAGTAATCAACACTGGTGTGAATCTTGGCTGGATCTCATTGCAGGCACACCGTAGTTCGAAGATGTTAGTGTGGAGTGTCAGAGAAGAAAAGCCCCTTAAACATCTATAGTCATTTGCTTATACAATCTCCTTCTCTGCCACTTGCACGTTTTGCAAACTTTATGCTATATTTAGTCCCTTTTAACTTTATAAAACACTCCAAAGCACTTTACAGAGCATTATAAACTGTAAGGATAGAATTCTAGACCTTAGGACCTAGCCAACAGAAGGCACAGGCATCATCGTTGTAACATTTGAGAAGAAGGTTACACAAGAGGCCAGAATTAAATGAATGGAGATAACTCAATGGGATCTGGAGCTGAAGGAGGTTACAGAATTGGGAGGAGTGAGACACGGAGGAATTTGAAAGTAGGAATATGAATTCTAGAGTCAAGATGTTGCTAGACTGAGATTCAATGTAATTCAGCAAGCACAGGTATAATAGGTAAATGGGACATGAGCAACAGAATTTTGGATCACCTGGGGTTTTGTTGGGATAGAATGTGGGAAGGGTGCCAGGCTCACATTAGAAAGTAAGTCAAAAGGAACTAAAGTCATGAATGAGAGTTTCAGAAGCAGACTTTCTGACAGGGGCAGAGTTGAGTGATTTTACAGAGTTGGAATAAGTGGACTTAACATGACGAAAGTGTGATCTCAAAAGGAATCAAGGGCTACGGGGAGAGTGCAGGGAAGTGGAGTTGAAATGCCCATCAGCCATGATTTAAATGGCGGAGTGGACTTGATGGGCCGAATGGCCTTACTTCCACTCCTATGTCGTATGGTGTACTTAAAGCTCCAAGGATCTGAGCAAAGTAGACCTCCTCCAGTCCTACAGCCCTCTTAGGCTTCTGCATCACTCCAATTCTAGATCTTGTGCAAGCCTGTTGTTTTTGTTGTACCATTGGGCTGTGCCTTTGGCTGACAAGACTTAAAGCCCTGGAAATGTCTCTCTAAATCCCTTTGATGCTCTTTCCTCCTACTGTTTGAATGCTTCATCGTTTATGGCCTCAAAACATTTTGTGGCTTAGTATCAAATTTTGTTTGATAATGTGTCTTCAAAGCGCCTTGAGAAAATGTACTACATTTAGGGTGCTTTCTCTTCTGTTACCACTTGTGTATTCTTTGTGGCACAGTGGCTTAGTGGTTAGCACTGCTGTATTGATAAACCTCAGCGGATATTGTGGAGAATGAAGAAGCGAGAAGCAATCAGTTAAAATTCGGGGAGATAAATGTGGACCTACACTGAGGGGAACAACAGAAGAGGTATTGGAGGAAAGTTAAGAATCACATTGGTGATTTTGCTTTGTGCTGCTTTAGTACTTTGGGAAGGATGAGGCGGGATTTGAGGGATAAGTTGATGGCCATGGCTTTTGCGTTTCCTGCTATAAACTACCTCCATCAGCCTTTATAACCTTTGCTGATTCATCAGTTTGTGGTTCACACACTGATTCATCAGCAGTTCAGCTTTTTAAAAAAAAGCTATCGAAATGTCTTGCTGAAATTTAAGAACTTTCAGAAACCATTTGAGTAGTGAGGAAGCTAAGAATCCCACAGAAATACTACTTTTAATTATCATTTTTACAACCCGTGATATGCATTCCCAATGAAAGCAGACCATTTTTTACATTCACAGGATGTTGGAGTTGTCACTTGTTATTCTTATTGCTCCCAGAGCGTGTTAAGAGACAACCACATTGCTGTAGGTCAGACAAGGTAAGAACAGCAGGTATCCTTCCCTAAAGGACATTATGGAACCAGACTGGTTTTTCTTTCTAACAATCAGCAACAGTGTCATGGTTTTCATGACACTTCTAATTCCAGATTTTTATTGAACACAAATTCCACCATCTGCCATGGCAGATTTCAAACCCAGGTCCCAGGCACGTTATCTGCGTTTCTAGAGTAATAGTCTATTGATGATCGCACCTCTTGTGTATTATTGAGCATATTGTACCAAAACAGGTAGTTTGTAAGTCCTCCTATGCTTTATTCTAATCAGTCTTGGAGTAAGCAAGAGAATGTGTGTTTGTGTCTGTGCTAATGGAATACCTTTTAATTTTCTTCCGAATTCTGTTTTCCAGGAGAGAACTGGTGGATCCAATTGGCTTAACAGAAGAAGAGCTGAAAGAGATACCATACACCAAAGTAGAGTGAGTTTATCCAACTTGTCCAACCTGTATGATTATTTGCTGTGCCTTATTGTGTATCATATGTAGGGCGTAGTGGATTTACTGGGTTTTGCAAGATATTTTTAGCGTTAAGTCATGGAAAGGAGGTAATGTTTACTGTTTTTATTATCCATCTCTAATTGCCCAGACAACAGTCACATTGCTGAGAGTCTGGAATCACATGTAAGCATATTTCCTTCCCTAAAAGACACAGTTGTGAACCATTATAGGTTTTCACAACAATGTAATCAGGATATTGTTTTATTCCAGCTTTTTAATTGGCCTGGGGTTCTGAATTACTGAATATCACTGTGCCACTATGTCCTGGTGAGGATACTAAAAATGTCCTTTGTGCCTGGATTGAGCAGAGTTAGGACATGGTGCTGTATTTAGTTGCTGGTCTTGATCACAATCCATTGCAGATCACTCAAAGAAAGACTTGCAATTACAGTGCCTTTCATAGCCTCATAAAATCCCAAAACATTTTGCAAATCAAATGCTTCTGAAGTCTGGTCACTTGTAGGTAATGCAGCAGCTAATCTGCACATGGAAAAGTACAATAAACTGTATAAAGTGGTAATGAACAGATAGTTTAATGTATTGATATTTGCTGAAGGCCAAGGCACTAAGAGAGAGACACGCGCGCGCACACACACCACTGCCAAACACCGCTCCCCCCCCCCCCCCCCCCCGCCCCCGGCAACACGTCTTAGGATCCATTGGATCCTTTGCATAAGTTTGAAATGACAGAGACAGCCTTGGTTTAACATTTCATCTGAAAGATTGCACCAGAAGACATTGGAGCAGGTGTGGGCCATCCAACCCATTAAATCTGCTCTGATCCGATCATCCTCATCTCCACTTTCCCGCCTTTTCCTGTTGATTTTCCCCCTTGCTGATCTTTTTTAAAAAAAGTCTATCTCAGCCTTGAATGCATATAATGACAATCATCTAAAGTCCCCTGTGCTACCTATTTCCATTTCTTAGAAAAGAAATTCCTCCTCATTGTTGCCTTAAATGGGCAACCTCTTATTCTGAGATAAAGTCTCCTACAAAGGGAAACATCCTCTCGACATCCTTAACCCTCTGTTAAGTCAGGCAAGAATCTTCTATGTCTCAATCACCAAGAAGTCATCACTGCCTCAGTGTTGCATGAGAGCCTCAGTCTAGATGTGAGACTTAAATTTTTGGAATGGGACTAAAACTTACAACATCTGACTCCAAGGCACACATTGGCCTAAAGTGTGTGGATATATATCTGTGTGTGGATTTTGGATAAAGGCATGATTTAACTTGCATGGTACCTCACGGCTGAATAGCTTGACATCACTGTACACTCACACTTGCAGTTTAGCTGCTGTACTGGAAAACGGCTAAACCCAAGAGTATCCTTACTGAGCAAGAAAAATGAGAAAATGATGGTGAGAAGAGAGATGTGCTAATTTAGTTTACTGAACGTTGATATAAGATTTTAAATTACATAAAGTGTAACACAATTTTAAAAGTTGGGTATGATTTTTTTCTCTGTTTCTCAGTGATTTTAATTTTTTTTTGTCACCAGGACTCAAGGTAACCCCGTACGCATCAGGCACTCACATTCGCCACGAAGTTTTCGTCAGTACCGGCGCTCTCAATGTTCTGATGGTGAACGATCTGTTCTTTCAGAAGTAAAGTACGTATTTTTGGAAATTACAAATGCCACAATTGCCAAAGACTTCCTTAAATGATTTAAGGCAAGGATTAGTTGCGAAAACAATTCATTCTGTTTTGAACTATTTTAAGAATGGTTTCTCAAACAATCTCACTTTAGAGAATCTGAGATGATAAACTTGGTACTGGTCTAATTTTTGAACCATAGACCAAAGTCGCATTGGAACAATTGTACGTTGCTGGGGATGTGAATTCCGTCCGAAAGATTCATTGAAGATTTCTTATGAAATCTGTTGCTGAAAGACCCTTTGTAAAGTCTGCACACATTAGTCAATCTATTGCTGTGTTTCATCGAAATAATTTGGTGGACAACCTGATTTTTCTTCACCTAGCTCTCCCTCCCAAAAGCATGCCTTCTGATTTTAAACAATTAAGCTGAAGTGGTCAAAGCTATTGTGATTCCATGTTTGCTTTATACAAAGTTATCAATCGCACGCCAAACTGGTAAGCCAAATGTGTATCTGTGTATTTGAAGAGATATTCCAGAATTGCTCAGCAGGTAGATTTACCATCAAGATCTAGCATTTTTTGTTCCTGCAAAGCATAGCTGCAACTCTCTCTCAAGATACGCTGCAAGCTAGACTGTGTAAAGGCTGCTGATATTGTGCTCTCATTCTGGTTACTTACTCATTTCCCTCAGTGATATCATGATATCACATGTTTACAAGGTAATGTATATATTCTGAGTGAAAATACATCTACATTAAGGTAGTTTCAAGAAATATTTACGCAAAAATAAGTCCCTGATTAAGAATTTAGAATTGGAGAATTTAAGAGTTTGAGTCTATATAATGACTAGGTAGTGTAACAATCCTCCCATATCTCAGGATGGTATGACCTTCCTGAAGTCCAGACCTATCACTTGGCTGTTTTTGACTTTTATACGTGTGTTGGTATCTCATGTATTGTTGGAGGATATTCTTTGTGCTTTTCTACAATTTTACTCTCTCAGCTCATTTTTGGATGTTTTCTTAGCACAATTGGAGTGTGCATGCGTATGACTCTACATTCTCTTAGTTGACTCCTGTTTTTCCATACCATTGCCCGTGAGGTGCTGTGGTTTCATAGGATCTATGCTCACTCCATATCCTGGATGCTTCTGTGGTGACCAGCTTCCATGGATTGATTATATGATCAGTAGATTTTAGAGGATAGTTAAGAGTTAGCCACATTGCTGTGGGTCTATTAACAGATGTAGGCCAGGCCAGATAAGCATGGCAGATTTCCTTTCCTAAAGGACATTTCTGAATCAGCTGGATATTAACTGCAACAGACATGGATCCTGATGGCTAGCTTTTAAATCCAGGTTTTACTGAATTCAAATTTCTGATTGTTGTGGTAGGATTCAAATGTTCCCAAAACATTAGCCTGGGATTCTGGATTACTAGTCCAGTGACATTAACTCTGCCTCTGAAAGTAATCAAAGACTCCAGAGGGGTAAATGGAGATGTGGAATTCAAAAGACAAATGCACAAAAGTGTGATCATGTTGAATGGTGGAGCGGGCCTGAGGGGCCAAATGACCTTACCCTGCTTCTATTTTGTCTGCTCTGTTTAGCAGTTATTGTTTCAGGATTAAAAAAAAACAGCAACTTTCTCATATAATACCTGAAGCAAGCTTGACAATGCAATGGCTTCTGGTCACATGGTCTACATCCTGTTTTCTTGCACATTATATATTGCTTCGTAAAGTGATATAACAGCACTAACAGTCCAAATATAAGCCCATTAGCAATTAAGGAAAGAAATGCAATTTTTTGAGTGATTGTTCCTTCCTCTGGAACTACAGATAAGCTGTACTTACTATCCTTAAAAAGGATGGGTAGCGAGAGAAAATTTGTAGAAATTTCTGTGGAGAATAATAGGAAGAAATTTTATGCTGGATAGAAGTTCCACTTTCATTCTTGGCTCGGCTCCAGCTCATAAGCCAGGATCAGGTTCATTCAACTATTTTGGGAGCTAGGACAATCATGACACAATTTTAATTAAAAAAAGTCACCTCTACTCCCAATTTAAAATATGCCATTTCTGTTCTATAATCCAATGCATTTCTGATTGACTGTCCTTTCAAATTTAAAGTCACTCTCTTGCAACATGTTGGGAGGCATGGCGACACAGTTGTCACTTGTTATGGTGTTCCAAAGATTCAAATAATAGAAAATAGAATGTAAAATATATTTTTGTTATTTTGAATACAGTTTAGTATATACACTCATGATGGATGTATTATTTTTGTAAAATTATGAAAAATGCTGAAAGTACAATTCAGGAGTGAAGACACATTGAAACAGCTTTATGCTCGCTTTTCCTTTGTACAAAATGACGTGTTCCCCAGCAAAGTCTGACTTTATTTTTAACATGCAATTTGACTTGAAAAAAAGTTTGTTTTTTTCTTTTTAATTCTCTTGGCCAAAATCAGCCAGTGAGTGAATATAATAGTTATGTTCGAGATTAATAATCAGTTCTTTAAATACACTGTGAAACAATGCTTTCTCTGTAGTTTATTGTTCAGTCAAAATAAATTTCTGAACATGAAGCCAGCATTCAGAATTGGCAAAGCCCGTTGCATTCTCTAGCCATACACCAAAGATTTGGCAGGGTCACGGTATTCTTTCAGCTCCCTTCAAACATGTTTAACAACCTTTTTAGTGATAATTTAAAAAAATGATTTTAATGTTTAATTTTACGAATTCTATGTTAAGATAGGTTGTACCATTCTCTTATTGTAGAAAATGATTTTAATGTTTAATTTTACGAATTCTATGTTAAGATAGGTTGTACCATTCTCTTATTGTGGAAACGGATGGCAGAATTAATTTTGAAGCAGACAATAATTATGCTTGTCTCTGCACATTGAGCACCAACAGCCAAATGTAATTTGCTTGTCTGCTGTCATTAGTTACTAACTAGCATGATCTTGTTTCACTGAATATCCGCTCTCAACCACATGTAGCTTGAAACCCAAATATGAAATAATTGTGTAATTGGACCAAATTAGGGAAAGATCCTTTTGAGCATGAACACCAAAGACAGGTATTTTTGGGAACATTCTCAACATTCTCAATACAATCATCTGTCACATGTAAGATTTTCTAAAGCTTGAAGAATCTAAGGCAGATTTTTTATATGGGACTCAATAATTGATCAAATTAAAGTTACAGCCAAAGTCACACCATTTTGAAAACCACGTTGTTTTCGAATGGTTCTGCTCAAACGAATATTTGTACATTGCCAGATGCAAAAAATGAGTGCAATGAACTATCAGGCAAACAATATTTTAAAATATGATTTCTGAAAAAAGTACTTTAAACATACACTTCTTGTATAAATCCAGAAGTATTAATACAGCTGACCATGGGCTTACTGGATAAATAAGCATTTTAATCAGAGTCACCTGTGAGTAACCCAATTTTAAAGCATTAGAAATTACTTTTAAATGTACTGAATACTTTGCTAGTTGTATTTCTACAGAATCAGTTTCCAGGGTTTTTTTTAAATTTGAAAGCTTTTCAAATGCACCTGTTAATGTCCTTCTAAACCTAAAAATGTGGTTTAGAAGTTTTCCCAAAGGCTTGCAAAAGAATGCAGTTCGTGAAAATTCCCAAAGTGATTAATTCATCCTGGCGCATAGCCAATTTTTTTTGGATATGGACCATTGTGCCATTCTCCTGGATTTGATGCAAGTCATGCTTTAATAACTTAATCAGATCAGAAAAGGTGAATACATTTGCACATTGATCCTGCAGCGTGCATCATTCCAACCTTACACTGCCTTGTGAAGCCAACTAAATCCCATTATTCCTCACAGTTGGTCACCTCAATAACACACCCATCCTCTCTTTCTGTGCACTTGCTCACTTTCTCATCCACCCATTCACCACTGCCATTTACTCTCAGCTTTTGTGTCAATTAAGACTTTCCCTGGTAGTCACTCTTATAAATGCAGTGTATCCCTTGCATGAACACACATTGGTGCAATCACTCTCAGCCTGGAGAAAAAGGTTATGAAGAGATGAGAACTCGAGGCTGTTCTTCAGATTCCCATCGAACAACCTCAGAGGAGGAAGTGCTCAAAATCTTATTTCTTGGCTTGGCCATCAGAAACAGGGACTTCATAATCTACTTCCAAGTCACAATTAATGATCCGGGACTCACAGGTTAGACGATCCTCAGTAATGTAAAAGCAAAATACTCTGGAAATTGGAAATAAAAACAGAAATGCTGACAATCCCAAGCAGGCCAAACAGCAATGTGGGGAGAAATGGAGTCAGCATTTTAATTTGATGACATCTCATCAAAATGGTCAATTAGAATCATAGAATCCCTACAGTGTGGAAGCAGGCCATTGGGCCCACTGAATCCACGCTGGCCCTCTGAAGAGACTGCACCTCCCCCATCCTATTCCTGTAACTCTGCAATTCCCATGGTTAAGCCACCTAGCCTGCACGTCCCTGGACACGATGGGCAATTTAGGATGGTTAATTCACCTAACTTGCACGTCTTTTGGACTGTAGGAGAAACTGGAGCACCCAGAGGAGACCCTTGCAGACAAGGGGAGAATGTGCAGACTCCACACAGACATTCACCCAAAGCTGGAACTGAGCTTGGGTCCCTGGCACTGTGATGCAGCAGTGCTAACCACTGAGCCACTGTAGTGCCCTATGTTATGGAGATAATAGGAGCTGCAGATCCTGGAGAATCCGAGATAACAAGGTGTGGAGCTGGATGAACACAACAGGCCAAGCAGCAGCTTAGGAGCAGGAAAGCTGGCGTTTCAGGCCCACACCCTTTGGGTGCCCTATGTTATGTTAACTTGATTACAATCGCAAAATACACTCATCTTTTATAATGGCAAGTTGCTGTCCATTTATCTGACGTAGACTAATTTACACGTTCTTTATCATAACCAGCGTGCGTGCAGCTGGAGTCCATGAAACTCATGGATGATAAACCTTTCAGAGCATCATTTATTATTCATCCTAGGATACATCATCTCGGGACTCGAGTAGCACACACTAGCACAGATACTCTCACTTCAGCAGTGAGACTGATTTTGGATTTCACCTGCTGACCCTCACTTCACAAGTGAGCAAGAACAGAAGGTGATAATGGGAACTGCAGATGCTGGAGAATCCAAGATAATAAAATGTGAGGCTGGATGAACACAGCAGGCCCAGCAGCATCTCAGGAGCACAAAAGCTGACGTTTCGGGCCTAGACCCTTCATCAGAGAGGGGGATGGGATGAGAGTTCTGGAATAAATAGGGAGAGAGGGGGAGGCAGACCGAAGATGGAGAGAAAGGAAGATAGATGGAGAGGAGAGTATAGGTGGGGAGGGGATAGGTCAGTCCAGGGAAGATGGACAGGTCAAGGAGGTGGGATGAGGTTAGTAGGTAGGAGATGGAGGTGTAGCTTGGGGTGGGAGGAAGGGATGGGTGAGAGGAAGAACAGGTTAGGGAGGCAGAGACAGGTTGGACTGGTTTTGGGATGCAGTGGGTGGAGGGGAAGAGCTGGGCTGGTTGTGTGGTACAGTGGGGGGAGGGGACGAACTGGGCTGTTTTTGGGATGCGGTGGGGGAAGGGGAGATTTTGAAGCTGGTGAAGTCCACATTGATACCATTGGCCTGCAGGGTTCCCAAGCGGAATATGAGTTGCTGTTCCTGCAACCTTCCGGTGGCATCATTGTGGCACTGTAGGAGGCCCATGGTGGACATGTCATCTAAAGAATGGGAGGGGGAGTGGAAATGGTTTGCGACTGGGAGGTGCAGTTGTTTATTGCGAACCGAGCGGAGGTGTTCTGCAAAGCGGTCCCCAAGCCTCCGCTTGGTTTCCCCAATGTAGAGGAAGCCACACCGGGTACAGTGGATGCAGTATACCACATTGGCAGATGTGCAGGTGAACCTCTGCTTAATGTGGAATGTCATCATGGGGCCTGGGATAGGGGTGAGGGGGGAGGTGTGGGGACAAGTGTAGCATTTCCTGCGGTTGCAGGGGAAGGTGTCTGGTGTGGTGGGGTTGGAGGGCAGTGTGGAGCGAACAAGGGAGTCACGGAGAGAGTGGTCTCTCCGGAAAGCAGATAGGGGTGGGGATGGAAAAATGTCTAGGGTGCTGGGGTTGGATTGTAGATGGCGGAAGTGTCGGAGGATGATGCGTTGTATCCGGAGGTTGGTGGGGTGGTGTGTGAGAACAAGGGGGATCCTCTTTGGGCGGTTGGGCGGTGGCAGGGTCAGCTTGTGGAGTCTGCATCAGAATTCCAGTTCTACTTGTTGAACAAGAGCTAATCATTGTTCAAACTCTACTCTGCTATACGCTGGAGCCACTGCTGAAAAGGATCATTGAGAAGCAGCAGAGAATGAGTCATGCACTGATACAAAACTCTCCAACAATTATTTCAGAGAGAACAGATGAGTATGCCACCTATGTGTTGGCTCATATCACAGGACATTGTGGTTGTGTCTTACTTTGTGTATTGAGTGATCAGTTTGGTCAAATGCCAAATGCTGCAAGCCCATGACCTTAGCCTTACATTTTCTAAATACCAATGTGTTTGCTGCTTTAAACAGACTGTCAGATATGTTAACTCATGGGAAGATAATTACAGAAGGGGGTGTGAAAGTAGAAACTCCTCTCAGTGCTTCCACTTCCCGCCTGTTGCAACCTCCTTAATGTGTAGACAATAAAGTGTGAAGCTGGATGAACACAGCAGGCCAAGCAGCATCTCAGGAGCACAAAAGCTGACGCTTCGGGCCTAGACCCTTCATCAGAGAGAGGTCCAGGCCCGAAACGTCAGCTTTTGTGCTCCTGAGATGCTGCTGGGCCTGCTGTGTTCATCCAGCTTCACACTTTATTATCTTGGATTCTCCAGCATCTGCAGTTCCCATTATCTCCTTAATGTGTAGTCTGTATGTTGCCTTGAGGCCTGATGACTGAGTTTACCTTTGTACAGGTCCAGGTGAAACAATCTTTTCTGGAGGTTTCATCTAGAAGTTGTTGTCCAACATCCCCTCAGCACTCTGTCGTGACCCGAGCAATCTGTTTTAGTTCTGCCAGCGTTACGAGTATTGAATGACACAGGTTAAAAAGAGGAATAGTGAATCTTTACAGATGCACAAGAGTGTGCACGTGGGTGTATGAGGAAATGTTGTATTATAAAATATCTATTCTTTAATAGATCACAAGAATTTATTTATTTTTTCCATGTATTCCTGTCTTGCCTGTACTTGCTTGCTGGATGATAAGTCATAATTTTGTTAGCTAGTAGACAAATGGGAAAACATAAAAATGCAATGGGTAACGTTCAAGTGGTGGTTGGGTGATTGCAGTCCTGTGCTGTGTCAGAGGCACTACTGAAGGCACCAAGAGTAGCCATTGTATCTGTCTTGCATGTTGATGCATTGGTATAGCTTCAATAAACGATCTACTAATAGGGGCAACACTGAGAACCTGGTGCTGTATTGCCCTCATTGTCTTTCTCTTCTTTGTCTACTTCCTCCCCGAAATCCAAACTACTTTGCTACATAATGGTCATTGTGTGTTACACACCAATCTGACAGCCTGGCTGGTACACACTGAAGGCTGCCTCTGAATCTGTCGGGGCACCTGAAACACATTTTCTGCACATGGATAGCTTGTTTGATCATGCAGCTGGTGATACTGTATGTCATTTACTGCACCATTCATTTTTCAACCTCACTGGACATCATCACCTTAGCTTGAAGTAGGTATCTGACCATTCTTTAATTCTGCTTGCAGTTCAAACCTATCAGGGATTTAGACTGCCAAAAACATTATGGTGGCTCTATCAAAATCTTGTACCCATCTGCAGAAATACTTTTTTTTGTCATTACACACCCAGTCACATTGATGGAGTGGGACGTAGCATTTGGCATGTCCTGATGGTTAACCTGTGGGTGCTGGAATGATGGAATTTTGCAATCAATGGGATTCTTCGCCTGTAGAAAAACCATCCAGAAACACCAACTTGAGCACTCACTCAAACCGACTGGCATGATCGCAGGTAACTGAAAGGTGGTCATGTAATTGCCAACCCCAGGAAACAGCCCATCAGTCACTTGTCTCATGTATTTATAGATCTCCAGCTGAAAAGTTCCGGCTATGTTTTCCACAGAACCCAAGAAGGATTGGGAAGCCGGAAAGCTTTGGTCACATTGATAGCCCTTGTTAAAACATGCACTAAACGCAGCTGTCAACAGGTTACCTCCTAGCTAGTTGCAGTGAATGACACCACCTAATGTGAAGACTTGGAGAACAATTACCACAGCAAAGAAACTAGATAGTGTTTATATATCCAGTTCTGTTTCTAACCAATGGCAATTCCCAGGTTGTTGTTAGTGGGAGGGATTCAGCAATCATAAATAGTAAACATCAAGGGGTAATGGTTGGATTCTCTCCAGTTGCAGAGGCTTATTGCCTGGCACTTGTGTGGCATAAATTTTGCTTGCCACTTGTCAGCCAAAGCCTGAATATTGTCTAGATCTTGCTGCAGGTGGACATGATCTGCTCAGTATCTGAGGAATCACAGATTAGGGTTAAGCATTGTGCAATCATCAGTAAACATCCCCACTTCTGCTCCTATGGTGTAGGGAAGGTCATTAATGAAGCAACTAAAGATGGTGAAGCCCAGGACACTGCCCACAAGAACTCTTGCAAAATTGTCCTGAAGCTGAGATGATTGACCATCAACAACCACAACCATCTTCCTTTGTGCCAGAGGTGACTCAAACCAGTGGGAGAGTTTTACACCTGATTCCTGTTAACCAACAAGGACAGTTACACTCAACTCACTTCTGAAATTCATGTCTTTTATCAATTTGAACCAAGGTTGTAATGAGGCCAGAAGCAGAAGCCCTTGGTGGAACCTAAACTGAGTGTTGGTGAACAGGTTACTACTTTGCAAGTGGTGCTTGGTACAATGCTGGTAACCCCTTCCATCATTTTTCTGACGGTAGACAGTAGATTGATTAGGATTGAAATTGGATTAGGATTTGAATAGGATTTGTCCTCCTCGTGAACCAGACAATCAAAACATTTTCCCACATTGTCAGGAAAGTAGCACTGTTCTAGCTGTATTAGAATAGCTTGCTAGGGGCACAGCTAATTCTGGAGGTCATCTTCAGTATTGTATTCGGAATGTTATCAGGGCTTATAGCCTTTACAGTATCAAATGCCTTCAGCCATAGCTCAACACCATGCACTGAAGATCAAATTAGCTGAAGGCTCGCATCTATGATGCTGGGGGCCCCCCTTTGTCAAGGCTGGGGATATTAGTGAAACTTCCATCTCCTATTACTTGTATAATGCCCACCATCCTTCATGGCTGGATGTATCAGTACTACAGAGCTGTGGTCTGATCCATTGGTTGTGGAATTCCTCAGCTCTGTATATCATTTGCTGTTTGTGACACAGTCTTGTACTATATTTTCACTAAATTGAAATCTTATTTTAAGGTATGCCTGCTTTTGCTCCTGGCATGGACTCCTGCACTCTCCATCGGACCAGATAGATCCTCTGGATTTGGTATTATTAGAGTCTGGGATATGCTGGGCCATGAGTCACAGAGTCATATAGCATGGACACAGACCCTTTGGTCCAACAAGTCCGTGCCAACCATAATTTCAGTCTAAACTAGTCCCACTTGCCTGTGCTTGGCTCATATCTCTTCAAACATTTCTTACTCATGTACTTATCTAAATGTCTTTTAAATGGTGTAACTGTATGTGTATTCACCACTTACTCTGGAAGTTCATTCCACACATGGAACCACTCTGAGTTTTAAAACAAGTGCTCTTCGTGTCTTTTTTTTTTAACTCCTGTACCTCTCACCTTAAAAAAAATTCCCTAGTTCTGAAAAGATATCTGCTATTCACATTACGATACCCCTCATGATTTTATAAAGCTCCAGAAAGACACCCCTCAACCTTCTACAGTCCAGTGAAAAAAGTCCTAGCCTATCCCATCTTTCCTCATAAATCAATCCTCCGTTCCCCGCAACATCCTGGTAAACCTCTTCTGAACCCTTTCCAGCTTAATAATGTCCTTCCTGTAGGAGGGTGACCAGAACGTGTCTCAGTACTCCAGAAGAGGCCCCACCAACGTCTTGTACAACCTCACCATAACATCCGAAAGAACTGCGGATGCTGTAAATCAGGAACAAAAACAGAAGCTGCTGGAAGAGTACAGCAGGTCTGGCAGCATCTGTGCAAGAAAAATCAGACTTGATGTTTTGAGTCCAGTGACCCTTCCTCAGAACCTTCAGATACTGACAGACCTGCTGAGCTTTTCCAGAAACTTTGTTTTTATTCCTGATTCGCAGTATCCACAGTTCTGTTGGTTTTTATTATAGATAGCAACCTGTGGGAGACCTTTGATCAGAAGAGACTGGCTTGGAGGAACTTCCTATATGAAGGGATAAAGCTCTTCGAGAACACTTGTCGGCAAATGGAAGTGCAGAAAGGAATCAGAGAAAGTTTCAGGCCTAGACCCTTCTTCAGTCCCAAAATGTCAACATTCCTGCTCCACTAATGCTGCCTGATCTGATGTGTTCCTCCAGCTCCACACTGAATTGACACAACCCCTAACCCCTCTCACTGACTCTCCTTGACCTATCAGCTACCTTCTGAGTTCTCTGACCACACATCCAAACCACTGGCTATGTCCCTCTTCACCCTGCCTAAACCAAAAGCCCCTCCTAACCTGACCAGGTTATCTCTCTAACTCACTTTTCACCATACTCACTGACCTCACACACCATTCCATCCGAGCACCCTGCCAATTCACTAGCATTCAAGCTGAGGTTGGATGTTTAAATTTACTTTACTACAGCTTGTGCTGATAAAAGGGGTTGCAGCTTATCTTCGCTGTGTTGGGGCTCTTCATTCAACTACTGCTCCATATTCGTGAAGTTGGGATCGGAAGACCCAGTCAGGAATGCAGAGTTGCGTCTGTGTGTCGAAAAGTTGAAATCAGAAGTCACATGAAACCAGGTTATGGATTAACAGGTTTATTTGAAATCACAAGCTTTTTCAGTGCTGTTCTGTCGTCACCTTCATCAGTGCAGTGAGAACATGAATATCGGTCACTTTATGCCCAGGGACTCACGCATTGCATGCATCTCCGCAGGATGCATCTGATGACTCTTAGCTTCTTTCACCTGATGAAGAAGCAGTGCTCCTAAAGCTCATGATTTCAAATAAACTTGTTAGACTATAACCTGGTGTTGAGTGACTCCTGACTTTGTCCACCCCAGTCTAACACCGGCACCTCCATGTCATTGGATATGTCGGAGTGGAGCAGCAATCTCTCATTAATTACCACTTTGCGGAAGATCCAGGTTATGTTTTGAATTCTTGGTGACTGTAAACAGTGTGTCATTCTACATACACGGAAACATTTGTGATTATTATGGCATTGTTACAAAGCTAATTTGATTATTGGCCAATGGCATAATAGAAATTTTGATTTGCCGCACTATAAGATGAAATAATGTAGACTTCTCCACATTTTTCCAGTGCCAGGACTGATCTTGTACCACCACTGCCTGTGACCCGTGCTTCAGACGCTCAGGACCATAAGGGATCATCTTCCACATTAAATCAGGTAAGTTTTAATCAAATCGTTAAAACTACATTAATAACGCTGTCCAATTTCCTTGGGCACATCATAGTGAAAAAAATATTGGCAGAATTGAGCAAGTTCTAGCATGTAGAGACAATATTGGAAAGTGTCCCACTCTTCAGAAGCAATGATTGGGAATTTGGGTAGAAGCTATTATTTTTTACCCAAGTACAATTCATGTTTGAGTCCAAGTTGGGGGCATGTTCCAGGTAAAAGTGATTCCATACTGTGAGCAGAATCTAGGAAAATGATGTACTGAATTCCTGTCAGTGCAATGCTTTTAAGTTCCCAGAGTTTGGCTGGTTTATGATATGCTGGTGTTCAAGATGGTACAGATATATTAGATTCTGGTTTTACATTTATCAGTCATCACCAAAGGTCAGCCTTACAATGAACAACCCCAGTCAAATAAGTAACCGACATGGGACCAGTTAAAGATGAGGGAGTTCGGTGTACTTTGCAATAATCAGGAAGTTTTATTTTATATATGCTTTAGCAGATTGACAGGCTATATTCAATAGCCTTCAAAAACACATACAACTGTCGTGATGCTCTATTACCCTCATCGGTGCAGTGACAACATGAATATCAGTCACTTTGCACTCAGGGACACTCAAGTATTGCATGCATCTCCACAGGATGCATCTGATGACTCTCTACCTCATTTCTTATCACTGACTCACTCTGCGATTACTTGAAGGCTGCCAGCCTCATTGGTTGCATTGATTTTTGCCACAGAGGGAGAGGAAAGCAGCTTGTCGTGGTTTGGAGTATTAAATAGTTAAGGGGGTGGATGTGTTATTGTGCAGCACAGTGCTATGTTAATCTCACACCTCCAGCAAGTGTAAGCTGCTTATGTGACAAACACATTGCAGGTACCTCAAACAAATAGTCATGTATGAAACACAAAGGACCAGTACTTTTGTGGGGTGATTGTGGACAACAGTAACTCAGGGGATACAACCACAGGCAAGTCAAGGAGCTTGCCTAATTACAGTCCAAGGGCTTGACCATGGTCAGGCATGATCTTGGCCTTAATAGGATCTGAGAATCTTCTTAATCCAGGGACTGGGCCACAGTCAGCCCTGGAGGTGCAGTTCATCCAATCCAGTAATGACAGTCAACTGGGTGCTGTGGAAACATCAGTCAGGGGCTGGTCCAAATTTTTCAGCTAAAGAAAAGGATTGACTCTGATGGAATTGAATGGGGGAGCCATTAGTGGTGACACAAGGGAAGGAGACGTGGTGAAATGTCCCTAGTGAGTGCGTAGAAGCACAGAGCACAGGTGTGATTACTGGTTTGGGAGGATGTGCACAGTGAGAGTTGTTGAGAGCACATGACGCATCTAGTAGCAAGAGCTGTAGTCCATCAGCCTTGGTGAGAGGTGTGTTAGAGTTAGAGTACGTGACAGCCCTGTGAGTGTAAAGTAGCTGACAGAATAGTGATCCTTAGCCCTGCCAAGTGTAGAAGATCATTAACCTGTGTATTGTGTTTCACCTCAGACACTACACTGATCTGACCTGCTATTAAGGTCTAGCCTGGCTGAAGCTGATGGCATAGCCTCGTTTTGAGAGTTAACAGGAAAAAGTGATGCTCATATATCCGTATGACATCTTGGTTCTTGTCAATGCACTGAGGTGCTAACTTGCCTCCCTGTACCATGTCCTTGAGGTTAACAGTGCAGGGCCACAGTGTGAAGGGCAATCCTGGCTTACAGCATAAAAAGTGCTGTGGAGCTGGGTTTTAAATACAGTGCTGATGCTGTGAACATTGCAAAGTGCTGCAGTAGTGGCTATTTCCATTTCTCCTGTTGTACATTTGTACAAAATAGGTACCATGAGGCTGGTTGCATGACGAATGAGATGAAGAATGGAAGATTGTGTGAAAAATGTCACCGTGGGTCATGGCAGATTGGACGCCACGATTTTACTAATAATGCCTCAGTATTTGGAGAAAAGATGGAGTCAAAATGAGAAAAGACTCATCTAATTTAAGATATCTGATTTCTTGATTCATCCAAAATATGCCACATTATTTCTGGGAAAATAGATTGTAGAACAATACAGCGCAGAACAGGCCCTTCGGCCCTCAATGTTGCGCCGACCCTTGAAGTAATCTAAGCCCCTCCCCCTATACTATTCCATTGTTATGCATATTACTGATCCAAGGACTGTTTAAATGCTCCTAATGTGGCTGAGTTAACTACATTGGCAGGCAGGGCGTTCCACGCCCTTACCACTCTCTGAGTAAAGAACCTGCCTCTGACATCTGTCTTAAATCTATCACCCCTCACTTTGTAGCTATGCCCCCTTGTACAAGCTGACGTCATCATCCTCGGAAAAAGACTCTCACTGTCCACCCTATCTAATCCTCTGATCATCTTGTATGTCTCTATTAAATCCCCTCTCAGCCTCCTTCTCTCCAATGAGAACAGACCCAAGCCCCTCAGCCTTTCTTCATAGCACCTGCACTCCAGACCAGGCAACATCCTGGTGAATCTCCTCCGTACCTTTTCCAATGCTTCCACATCCTTCCTGTAATGGGGTGACCAGAACTGCACGCGATATTCCAAATGAGGCCGGACTAGCATTTTGTAAAATGCAGCCTGACATCACGGCTCCAGAACTCAATCCCTCTGCCAATAAAACCTAAAACACCATAAGCCTTCTTTACAGCACTATCAACCTGGGTGGCAACTTTCAGGGATCTATGTACATGGACACCAAGGTCCCTCTGCACATCTACACTACCAAGAATCTTTCCATTGATCCGGTATTCTGTCTTCCTATTACTCCTCCCAAAGTGAATCACCTCACATTTATCCGCATTGAACTCCATTTGCCACCTTTCAGCCCAATTCTGCAGTTTATCCAAGTCTCCCTGCAATCTGCAACATTCTTCCACACTGTCCACCACTCCACCTACTTTAGTGTCATCTGCAAACTTACTAAACCATCCACGAATGCCTGTGTCCAAGTAACTTATAAAATGACAAACAGCAGTGGTCCCAAAACAGATCCATGAGGCACACTACTAGTAATCGGACTCCAGGCTGAATATTTTCCATCAACCACCACTTGTTGCCTTCTTACAGAAAGCCAGTTTTTAATCCAAACTGCTAAATCTCCCTCAATTCTGTGCCTCCGTATTTTCTCCAATAGCCTACCATGTGGAACTTCATCAAAGGCTACATTTCTCTTGAAGCTGGAGGGAGGTGTTTTACCAGGATATTTTGGTCTATGTTAAAATATTCCTAATAACTATATTGCAAAAAAAAAGCAACACCTTTTTGATTTATTTGAAAAATAGTCACAGCTTGGCAAAATTGTGGTTTTCCAGTGAGGAGTTAGGTTGTTTTATTTTTTTGTTGTCAAAAACGTTATCAAGGCTGTGTTTTAATCTGGCCAGAAAGAAGGGGAATACCTAGTCTGAACATGCAGAGAGGACTTGGAATTTCTGAAACAATGGTTGATATGCTTTTATAGTTATCTCATCTGGTTCTTCAAGGATCTGTCTGTGTTATCTGGAATAAGTGAAAATGGCCCAGAATTATGTTTGGAGAATACAGTTCATTACTGTACTAAAGGGCCCTATTTGACCTGCTAACACTGTTATTGCTTTGAAAGATCTATCCATTCAATTTAAACCCTGTCCTTATTTATTAGCTTTGCCTTTTTCAATCAGTTATCCAGTTCCTGTTTTTAAAAACAATTGTGCACTCTGCTTTGAACATTCTGATAGCATGCTTTCATGGATGCAGACTGACCCACTGAGATCTCCACCATTTTTTGTTTTCTGTACCTACTTTGAACATTGTTTCTGATAGGGCACTTTGTGCACATTCATGATCTAGAGTTATATCATTTGGTTATCAACTTACTTGGCTGTACAATCAGTTTTAGTAAATTTACCGTTCCAAAAAAAGTCGAAATTTTAAACTGCTAGAAATCTGAAACAAGACTCTTCTGAAGATGAGTGATACTGGACTCAAAGCATTAACAGTTTCTCTACAGATACTGCCAGACTTGCCGAGTTTCTCCAGTATTCTGTTTGTTTCAATTTTAATTGGCTTTAACAGGTGGTTCATCTCTACTGCACCATTGCCCCTGACATCCTCCTTGAAGTAAGGCACCCAACACTGTAACAAATGGTATAGAGTTTCTGCTTTGGACATATTCTATAATCCTGTGACAAATTACTCTTGAAATTTTCCTTTGTTCTAAAGGTCAAGTTATAGATCAAGTTTCCTCTTATTTACTTGCGTAATCACAAATATAAACTAGTACATGAACAATTGACAGCGTTGTAGAGCAGATTTATTTATTTTCTTACTTGCACTAGAAGATATTCATTGATGTTTTTAAGAGCAGTGTCCTTATGTTGTCTTATTAGTGCGACTGAAAACAAGCTAATCACAAAAAATATGTATTTTTACTAAAGTCACCTGTCTCTCTCTCTATGGGTAATTTGATCTTAAATATCCTAAATGAATTTAAAAGTTAATACATAACCATTTACTAGTTTCCAGAGTACAATGTCAACAGCTGCACCCTCTCAACCTCACTTATGATTTTGAACCTTTTATTTGTGCCATTAATTAAGTTATTTTGTTCCAAATGCTATTTGCACTTAAATAATGAGTCATTAATTTTGCCTTTTTAACAATTTTTTTCCTCATTTGACCCTACTGACTGCTATTTTCTCACATTTGTACATTCTGCCCTTTCTTGTGATGTGTTGGCAAAATTATGTAGCTAGCAGCCCTGCAATCCTAGTTCCCCTCTCCAGAACCCTCCCCACATTTTTATGTTTAAAGTCTACTGTACATCCTTACTATTTTGATTAGCCATGACACCAATCCCAAACGATTCCAAGTGAAGCCTATCCCACTGAAACTAGCTCCCTTCTGCCCCAGTGCTGGTGCCGGTGCCGGTGCTTCATTGTTACCATTCACTGGGAGAGGACACCGAAAACAAGTCCCAAGCTATTTCCGAGAATCATCACAAGAATTAATTTTACAAAATACGCAACAATTCCCAATTTACCTGACTTTCAGACCCAGATCGATAGAAGGCGTGACTGGGTTTCTATATTATTCAAGAATCACTATTTAATGCAAGTAATTAGACTCCAGCTATGGTTGTTAAACAGTTCCAAATCATTGACATTTAATACTACTAATTAAAACTCTAATCCCTATAAACTCACCCTTACACACACAGAGAGGTTATGGATCAAGAGAAAGATTGGACAGACAGCTCAATAGCCTTTGTTCCTAGATGTTGTTTTTGAAATGGTCCGTATGACTCTCCTGACCAGTACATTGCTACAGTTATCTTTGTCTGGTTGTTTTGTGAGTGATCACAGTTTACAACAACTGTTACAGGAATTCTGTTTTAATTACTTTGCTGAAACAGTTGTTTACATGATGCCTGCAATGGGTGTCAGGTTATTTGTTTTCAAAACTGCAATAAAACATTTTTATGGGGTTAAAATTGCATTCAAACATTTGTTTCAAACAGCTTTTTCATTTCAGTCACAGATAACAAATTGTGGAGCTGGATGAGCACAACAGGCCAAGCAGCATCTTAGGAGCACAAAAGCTGACGTTTCGGGCCTAGACCCTCCTTCAGAGAGGGGAATGGAGAGAGGGCCCTGAAATAAAGAGGGGGAGGCGGACCAAAGATGGATAGAGGAGAACATAGGTGGAGAGGGGTGGGGAGGTAGGGAAGGGACAGGTCAGTCCGGGGAGGAAGGACAGATCAAGGGGGCGGGATGAGGTTAGTAGGTAGGAAATGGAGGTGCGGTTTGAGGTGGGAGGGGAGGATAGGTGAGAGGAAGAACAGGTTAGGTAGGTGGGGACAAGCTGGGCTGGTTTTGGGATGCAGTGTGGGAGAGGGGAGATTGTGAAGCTTGTGAAATCCACATTGATACCACTGGGGCTGCAGGGTTCCCAAGCGGAATATGAGGTGCTGTTCCTGCAACCTTTGGGTGGCATCATTGTGGCACTGCAGGAGGCCCAGGATGGACATGTCATCTAAGGAATGGGAGGGGGAGTTAAAATGGTTCGCGACTGGGCGGTGCAGTTGTTTATTGCAAATCGAGTGCAGGTATTCTGCAAAGCGATCCCCAAGCCTCCGCATGGTTTCCCCAGTGTAGGGGAAGCTACAGCGGGTGCAGTATACCACATTGGCAGATGTGCAGGTGAATATCTGCTTGATGTGGAAAGTCATCTTGGAGCCTGGGATAGGGGTGAAGTAAGAGGTGTGGGGGCAAGCGTAGCACTTCCTGCAGTTGCAGGGAAAAGTGCTGGGCATGGTGGGGTTGGAGGAGAGTGTGGAGCGGACAAGGGAGTCCCCACTGCATCCCAAAACCAGCCCAGCTCGTCCCCACCTCCCTAACCTGTTCTTCCTCTCACCTATCCCCTCCTCCCACCTCAAGCCGCACCTCCATTTCCCACCTACTAACCTCATCCCACCTCCTTGACCTGTCTGTCCTTCCCAGACTGACCTGTCCCCTCCCCACGTCCCCACCTATACTCTCCTCTCCACCTATCTTCTTTTCTCCCCATCTTCAGTCCGCCTCCCCCTCTCTCCCTATTTATCCCAGAACCCTCACCCCATCCCCTTCTCTGATGAAGGGTCTAGGTCCGAAACGTCAGCTTTTGTGCTCCTAAGATGCTGCTTGGCCTGCTGTGTTCATCCAGCCCCACACTTTGTTATCTTGCATTCTCCAGCATCCGCAGTTCCCATTATCTCTGACCCCTTCTCATTTCGCTTGCCAGTTTCTCAAAACACAGAAATAAAAGGATGCAGCCCATACACCATGAAGTGAAACGTATTGCCGCCCCCACTCCAGATTCTAAGCCACACGGTTAACTCCTTGCCTTTATTTGCCCTATTCCAGGTTTGTCTGTGGCTCAGATTGTAATCCAGGGGTTATTAGCTTGGAGGTTCTGTCTTTTAATTTAGCTCCTAACTGTTCAAAATCTTTGATCAAAGTTATACTCTACCAAATCATTACTCCATTAACATTTCATCCCTCCACATGAAGGGCTCCCTATATCTCACTGCAGTTCACTTACCTCTCCTGAGTGCCCTTCCCTTGGCCCCACAGTCTGCAAGAGCCTCATAACTATTAGACATTTGCAGGGGCCAAGGTTCCCCTAACGTTACCCCCAACTTCAGTCTCTACACCCATCTCTTATCCCTGATCAAATTTGAGTTACTTAATCTGAGGGGTGTGACTACCTCCTGAAGCAGTGTCCAGGTAATTTTCCCCATCCAATATCTGCAGTTCAGACTCTAATTCCTCAATTCAGATCTGAAATTTCACCAGCTGCAAACACTTACTGCAGAGAGCTTGATGCAAACTAAAGAATTTATGTTTACTTTAAAGATTGGAAATACTCAATAATCCTGCCTACCAATAAGCTCCCTCCCTCTACTCATGTCACATTGTGGTTCATGATGGCTTTCTGTTACTGGTTTTCCTGCAGATGAGCCTCTTGTTCCACACCTTTTATCGTCTCCCATTCGTGTCTCACTCTGGAGATTTTCCTTCTTGCTTGAAGCTTAAACCTTACTTGAAGCAGCTTTATTCCCATCTGCACCAAATTCCCTCCTTAAATCAGACATTCCCAGATATAATCACTAGGCCACTGTCTCGCTCGGGTGCAGCCTCCTTCATGCCGACCTTGAGGTTTTAAAAATCTTTTTGAGACAAAACTTTGATAATTTTTTTAAAAAATCACTCTGTTTGTCATGACAAACATTCGGCCAGTTGGGACTTCAATCCAAGGGAAGGACAATACATTCTGGACTATCGTGGCCCCACAGGAACCCAGTTAATTCAATTTGTTCCTTTCCTTTCTTTTAAAATTGGTCATTTTATTTCCAACTGCACAGTAAGCACCTCATTCCGGCAAGGGATTTCTGGGATTTAACAGATATTTGCCACCATTAGGCTACTGACTTTTTAGTTAACAAAATGTGAGGCTGGATGAACACAGCAGGCCAAGCAGCATCTCAGGAGCACAAAAGCCGACGTTTCGGGCCTAGACCCTTCATCAGAGAGGGGGATGGGGTGAGGGTTCTGGAATAAATAGGGAGAGAGGGGGAGGTGGACCGAAGATGGAGAGAAAAGAAGATAGGTGGAGAGAGTATAGGTGGGGAGGTAGGGAGGGGATAGGTCAGTCCAGGGAAGACGGGCAGGTCAAGGAGGTGGGATGAGGTTAGTAGGTAGATTGGGGTGCGGCTTGGGGTGGGAGAAAGGGATGGGTGAGAGGAAGAACAGGTTAGGGAGGCGGAGACAGGTTGGACTGGTTTTGGGATGCAGTGGGTGGAGTGGAGGAGCTGGGCTGGTTGTGTGGTGCAGTGGAGGGAGGGGACGAACTGGGCTGGTTTAGGGATGCAGTTGGGGAAGGGGAGATTTTGAAACTGGTGAAGTCCACATTGATACCATTAGGCTGCAGGGTTCCCAGGCGGAATATGAGTTGCTGTTCCTGCAACCTTCGGGTGGCATCATTGTGGCAGTGCAGGAGGCCCATGATGGACATGTCATCTAAAGAATGGGAGGGGGAGTAGAAATGGTTTGCGACTGGGAGGTGCACTGACCTCTACATCGCCGACGCCAGACGCCAACTCTCCGACAACACCTCCTACCGCCCCCTCGATCATGACCCCACACCCCAGCACCAAACCATCATCTCCAACACCATTCATGACCTCATCACCTCAGGGGACCTCCCACCCACAGCCTCCAACCTCACTGTTCCCCAACCCCGCACGGCCCGTTTCTATCTCCTTCCCAAAATCCACAAACCTGCCTGCCCCGGTCGACCAATCGTCTCAGCCTGCTCCTGCCCCACCGAACTCATTCTCCACCTATCTGGACTCCATTTTCTCCCCCTTGGTCCAGGAACTCCCCACCTACGTCCGTGACACCACCCACGCCCTCCACCTCCTCCAGGACTTCTAATTCCCTGGCCCCCAACACCTCATTTTCACCATGGACGTCCAGTCCCTGTACACCTGCATTCCGCATGCAGATGGCCTCAAGGCCCTCCGCTTCTTCCTGTCCCGCAGGCCCGACCAGGCCCCCTCCACCGACACTCTCATCCGCCTAGCTGAACTCGTCCTCACCCTCAACAACTTCTCTTTTGACTCCTCCCACTTCCTACAGACTAAGGGGGTGACCATGGGCACCCGCATGGGCCCCAGCTATGCCTGCCTCTTTGTAGGTTACGTGGAACAGTCCCTCTTCCGCACCTACACAGGTCCCAAACCCCACCTCTTCCTCTGGTACATTGATGACTGTATTGGCGCCGCCTCTTGCTCCCCAGAAGAGCTCGAACAGTTCATCCACTTCACCAACACCTTCCACTCCAACCTTCAGTTCACCTGGGCCATCTCCAGAACATCCCTCACCTTCCTGGACCTCTCAGTCTCCATCTCAGGCAACCAGCTTGATACTGATGTCCGTTTCAAGCCCACCGACTCCCACAGCTACCTAGAATACACCTCCTCCCACCCACCCTCCTGCAAAAATTCCATCCCCTATTCCCAATTCCTCCGCCTCCGCCGGATCTGCTCCCACGACAAGACATTCCACTCCCGCACATCGCAGATATCCAAATTCTTCAAGGACCGCAACTTTCCCCCCACAGTGATCGAGAACGCCCTCGACCGCGTCTCCCGTATTTCCCGCAACACATCTCTCACACCCCGCCCCCGCCACAACTGCCCAAAGAGGATCCCCCAATGGCCTTAGCTGTATTCAGTACTGTCATTTGTTTCATAACATCAGATGGAATGAGTTGAATTAGAAGGAGCAGGGATGGATCATTAATTTTGTATTCTGACTAAAGATGCTTCAGCCTTATCTCTTGCATTAAAATGCAAAAGTGCATCACTGAGAATTTAGGATGCTAATGGAGGCAATTCTCCCCATGAATTGTTTGATGCCCACTATCATTAATGACTGGATGTGGCAGGCTGCTTCTGCTGTTTCACCTGCAAGTAGTCCTGTGTTATAGTTTCACCAAATTTGTACTTAACTCTTAGGTCTGCTTGGTGCTGTTGTGCATTGTTCATTGAAACAAGGTTATTCACCCAGGTTGATGGGACATGCTGGTCCAGGAGATTACAGATCGCAATGGTTTATAATTCTTCCTTCAGGATTTTCCAATTTTGTGCTATAAAAGTTGATTCTTAATAAGTAGATGAATAAGCATGATCTTTTTAAAAATTTCTTCTATTAACAGAGGCGAAATAAATCTGAAGGCTGTACAACAGAAGGAAAGACATAAGCTTCAAGAAATGACTGGGATTCAAAATTCAGTGTTAAAACTTCAAGAACTATGCAGACACCATGGATCAAGATTGAGACCAGACTACCTTTTAACTTATCAACTGAGGGAAGCTTTGGGCATGCAATGATGTAGGGTCAATTCCACTCTAGCATTAGCAGTGAGAGACAATTTGTCTTGAAACTAGTATCATGGATTGTCTTTCTGGAATTTATGATCATGATTTTATACTGATGTCAAATAATTTTCCAGATTTATATATTCCAAATTTTCTTTTAAAGTTTGATTTTCTACAGTAATGTGTCAAAAGCTGTTAAGTAACTGAACACTAAATTTTATTGAAAACAGACTTTGGGACCAAGAAAATATATTTTCAAAAATGTGTACACAAGCTTTTTCTACACTTTGGTATGTAATGAAATGTCTGTAAAACATTGATGATCAATGTACATGGGCAAACAGAACATTTAAATTAACACTGGCATGTTTAATTACTTTATTTGGTGCTTTTTAGATTTCACAACCATATCAACAAGTAAAAATTGATTTATGTCTTACGGATGAATAGCTCATACAGTACTTAATACTTTTTAAGGTGTACTGAAATGTATATTTTTACTGTATTGAGTGGACTGTTTCCATGAAAATGCTTTATTTCCATTCTCTAGCATACTGTCAATACAGAAGTTATACCATCTACATGAGACGCTTCTTGAATGGGCTGGCACAAAATAGATCACATCTTGTACTTCATTAAAATAAAACTTGAATGGGGTGAAGAGCTTCTTTTAAAACTTTTCCAGGCAAACGAAATGCTGAACAAATGAGTGCCAGATGACAATAATTTATCTTCACTTATTTTGAATGCAACTATTGGCTTTAATTTTGCTGTACTTTAATGTCCATTGAGCCTCTATATCAATTTCTGTGCATTGAAATGTCAGTTACTTTATTTTGTACATGTTGTCAGGATTTCTCACATACTTCTGAAAGCATAACATGCTCTCTTCTGTAAATTTTTGTACATATGAATGCAACATTAACAGTGTTGTAAAATATATTTGCTAAAAGGTGTAGTGAATATAAGTTAGTGGAGCCTATCTGCTATGGTTTGGGCATTAGTTATTGCAATCAGCAAATTTGTTTCTCCAACTAGATTGTTTAGGATCACAGTGAATATAGTTAAATATTTAAAGTAAGCCAAACAGAAATAAGAAGTGAAAACAGATAAACTGTTTAATCAGTGAAACACATCAGGCCCTTGGCTGTATTTTTAATTCAGAGCAAAGTATCGCAAACAAGACTTTATTTACTGTCCTCCCATTGATGCCCACTTGTCAGAAAGACTAAAACAAGGATCAATAAATTTTAAAAGCAGAAAGAGCTCGAGAAACTCAGTAAGTCTGACAGTATTTGTGGAGAGAAAAACAGAATTAATGTTTCATGTTCAATGACTCCCTATCAGAACCCCAATGTAAGGGAGCCAATAAGGAATTTAATGGGAACTCAGGAGAAATGTTTTTACTTAGAAGGTATTTGGAATGCAGAACTCATTAGCATAAGACGTAGTAGAAGTATAGATCTGTTTAAAGGATAGTTAGACAAAAACATGCAAGAAAAAGGAATAAAAGATTGTAATGTTGGGGTTAGATGAATAGGCTGGGATGAGGCTTTTGTGGATTATCAATA
Source organism: Stegostoma tigrinum (assembly GCF_030684315.1). Lineage (NCBI taxonomy): Eukaryota > Metazoa > Chordata > Chondrichthyes > Orectolobiformes > Stegostomatidae > Stegostoma > Stegostoma tigrinum. The sequence continues at coordinate 79,569,550 of NC_081356.1, forward strand.
CCAGTATAGATAATTGCAACTGCATGATCTGTTTCTGTGTGGTACATCCTATGTAGTTGAACTAAAACAGTGTGGAAAATGCAGACTATAAGCCAACTGTTGCATATCTAATACGGATTTAAGTGAATTTGCACAGTAGTGTTAATCCCTGTTACCTCATAACAAGAGTTGGTGTGTGCTGCTGAACACTTGACGCATATTGCTAATTGGACACATCTCAAAACCCACAGAAAACTAATGCTCATTTTGACTAAATACAAAGCAACATTCATTCTCGCAGTCCTATCATGAGAAAAGTATCTTAATCGGAGATGTCAGTATTTTCTGTGCATTACAATTCTCAATTGTGATCACTTTCTGTTGCCAATCTGTTCTGATTATTTTTATAATCATAATGACTACTCGTACTTCAGAAATGTGAGGATGATTTGTAATTTTTAGAGTTGCTGGAATTGCAAGGACTGTCAAAGAGAATAACCACATGCAAAGCAATAAAATGTTAGATTAGTAAATTTTCAGAAAATTAAACTGGAACGTGTGGTAATTGCTGTAATGTATTTTGCATGTTGTTTTGAGTTTGGTTAGTGGAGAGGAAAATAAATCAGGTTTTAAGAAGGATCTCTTCTGTATAGATCTTTTCTGCATATTTAACAGTATCAGTTTCCTTATGCATATGTTTGTTCTGTCACAAATCTACAAGATCCCTTGGATGCAAATGTGTTCCATACCCATGTTAAGTATTTTAGCCTTTTGTTTCCCCACCCACCTCTCAAAGTTCAAGTTAAACTTATACTAGCTGTCAATTTGGTTACTTTTTTCTTTGATGGATACAATGTCAGTGAATGATAAGATCCAGCTGCATTGCCACCCATTTATAGTATCTTTGTATCTTCTTCCTTGGTATCTGAGTTCAAAGATTGAACAATGCTTTCACTGGTTTTGAAGCCTTACAGTAAAATTAATCAGAGACTAAACAAGGAAAAGTATTACATAAAGATGTTGTATAACTATGACAACAACTCCTTGATGAGTATTGGTGGTGAACACATGGACGAGCTGGTGATGTTAATGAGGAGTGCCCAGACTATTGGAGGACATGTCATATGTAAAAATGTCCAAGATGCATCACTTTTTCCTTCCAAGCATCTATCTGTGTGTTCATATTATAATGGTGCCTAATAGTGTTTAGGCTCTTCAAATTTGTTGCACAGTAGAATTTTAGTTATTGGTTAGGCTGAATGTGAATGGAGATGTCTGGATTGAGTCTTTTGAAGCATTATACCTGTAAACAATATCAAAATGTACATATCGAACCAGGTGTGAGGATAACTGGATTTGTGCTGCCATGCACGTTATACATTATCTGAACCATTCCTCCCTTTTACTGGAGTGTCTTATTTTGGAGTTCCTTAGTTTGCACTTCCACCATGCATCATTGCAGTCATCTAATGAAAAGACAGTCCATGCTTTAAAGATGGGAAGAATAAGTAGAAACTGATTGCACCTCTTGTTTCATTGGCTTGAATTGTGTTTCATTTCTCTTCCACATTTGTGCAAAAAACCAATACGTGGGGTAACTTGCCTTGATAAGAATTTAATTTTAAAAGCAAATTACAGTGGATACAGGAAAGATGAAAGAAACACAGAGAAAGCTGAAGAAACTGAACGGATCTGGCAGCAAGAGGAACAGGGTTAATGTTTTTAGTCCAATGATTCCTCTTCAGAACTGAAGTTTAGTCAGAACCCAGTTCTGTAGGTGAGTCTTATTGGACACACAATGTTGACTTTATTACTCCCTCCACAGATGTTGCCAGACCTGTTGAATTTCTCCAGCATTTTCTGTGTTTTAAGAATTTTATTTTGTTATTCATGTCACAACCATAAAGGATACAAAGAACAGCATAATAAATTATTCTGGTTGATCTCAATTAAGAATTGGAGTTTATATCTGTATCTTTTGATTTTGTGCAACTATACCAAGGCACTTAATTTGTGTCCAATTGTTCTTTCATAAAATAATAAAATAAAAGAAGGAAACACCAATGGGATGATTAAACATGCGATCATAGCTAACTTGTAAGAATATTTCTAATAGTAGAAACTTATGTGCTAGGGAAGCAATTCCAGAGGTTGGATCGCAGTGACTGAGCACTGCCGAGGTGGGGACGTGTGGCTGTGCAAGAGACTACAACTGGAGGGATGCAGAGTTCTCAATGGGTGTAAGCCTGGAGAAAATTGCAGAATTAGGAAAGTATAAAGCTATGAAGATATTTTAATGTGAGATTGAGAATACTAATTTGGTGGAATTGGGAGCACTGGGACTTCATACTTGCAGCATCCAGAGTCTTTGCTTTGGGGCTTGAAGGCTAAGACTAACCTGGAGAAAACCTGGAAGTCAGCCATATCAGATGCTTGTAGTGAAGGAGGCCGATCCTTCAGGTGAAACTCATTGTGTATGGGGACACATATGAACCTAGTATCACGTTGCTTCAGTGGTTTGGACACATCTGAGGGTAACTGCCCTTACCTTGACCCCATTGCAAATGCTGTAGGGTCCATATATTTGAAGTTGGCTGAATCTTGGAGGAAGGGGTATTGTATGCTCCATCCCAGCAACCTCAGCAGCAAGGGCAGCACCTCCAGGAGGTTTGGCAGCTACAGCATCCTACACAGCCTTATACATCTGTATAAAACAGGCAGGATGAAGACACTACAGAATGTAAAAAACACAATACCCTGAGGTTACAGTTCCCTATGCTAAGGAGCAGCTTTGTCAATGTTTGTAACCAGCAGTGTCCCTGAAGCCTGTGGCTCCCATGATAGTTTGTGGCAGACGTATGTGTCCTATTTGAGGAAGACCAAAGGCCAAATGGAGCAGGTTGCCATCATTTGCCCATAACAGTTAAGGTGAGCACAATACTTGAATTCTGTGCATCATTTTGAGGAGTAACAAATATATATGGGTTATCACAATCTGCTAGCTACAAACCATAACCCAGGCCATGATGTATAATTTGCAAGATCATTTAAATAAATTAACTTTGAGATGGATGCAGCCAGTCAAACCCAGAGGACTGTTTGCCCTCCCTGCTTTTGCCAGGTTTCCACATGGCATTGTAGCCTACAGTTGTGATAGTCAAGGCACTATCAGAGCAGGCACATGTTTTTACCAATTCTATTCCTTCAATGTACAACACGTGTATGGCCACTGCAAAAGGAAACTGCAAGTGTGCCAAGCACATTAGGGACCCATCATGCTACATTCATTGCCCAAGAGACTCAGGTGCCACTGATCTTCCCTCCACCAGACAGTTTCTTGGGAATGAGGGATACCTGATCGCGACCTGTCACCTACCCCAGTGAGGATCACCATTGCAGAGACATATGAAGGGTATTAGCAGATCCACCTGATTAACAGGGCCACAACTGAGCAAGCCATTGACTTGTGGTGTGCAGTATCCTGCATGACTTGGCACTTCAGACAGCATTTGCACCAGAGGAAAGTGGAAAATGCCAAGATCTTTGGAGGAAGAAGAGATAAACAAATATCCCAAATTGATGTTGATGCCTGCACCTGGAGTGCTGCCTGTCCAAGAAGTCAGCAATGTCCTCATCAGGACCTGCTTTAGCTGAGTGCTATCATGTAGCATTGCACTCATCCCATCACAAACTGTGTGGAGGTAATTTGCCTGCACGAAACCTTCTAATCACCAACAATAGACTGGCTCAACCCAACGAGGCATCCCATTACTGTCACTGAGTGTTCCATCATCTTTAATGAGACTAAGGCCATTCACCAGTATGTACCTTATCTATCTTATGATACAAGTTGATGGTAATACTGGAAAAGTCAAATCCTAAAATGAAACCTGGATTTATAGACCATAATTTTTGTTCTTTGTAGTTGGTTACTGTGGTGGTTAGTCATCAAAACATATTCACACAAGGCTGCAAATGTTCTAGAGCAACATTAGCAGTTAGAAAAAAGACAACAAAGCTATACATTTATAAAACAGTCAGAGAGATCTTAACTCAAACAGCAAAACAAAGTTTCAGTCTGTTTCCCAATATTATCCTTTTAAAGATACTGAAATCCAAACAAATATCACTTGTCAAGACCACAGGTCATAACTCCTGCTCACCTACAGACATACCGAAGTTCTAATCGCAACATGTCCTTTGCTTAAAAAATAGAAGTCAACCAAAACATGGCAGTGGATGTCAACCTGGTGGTTGTCCGGAGATAAATTCTGGAATGTCAGACCTTAAGGTGTCAAAGAAGCTTCAAAGGAGAAATGGACTACAATCCGATCTGTAATTTTCTGCCAGTATCTCAGATTGTGAGCATGATTGTTAAAAAATGCAGCATTATGGGTGAGGGACATGTTTACGTTTTCCCTTTCAAGAATATACAAGGAGAGGGGATAAAAATGAGCTTAATCCATGGGCCGTGTATGCGAGCATGTTGTGGTGTCTGGGTGTGTTAGTGAGCTGTGGTGTTTGTGTGTGTTAGTGAGCTGAGGTGTTTGGGTGTGTTAGTGAGCTGAAGAATTTGGGTGTACTAGTGAGCTGAGGAGTTTGGGTGTACAAATGAGCTGAAATGTTTGCTACCAGTGAGCTGTGGGGTTTGCATGTGTTAGTTGGGAGCTGAGGTAATCATGTACTAGTCAGGGTTTGAATGTTGGTGTTCACTGAAAATAAATGCCAAAAAAACTAACCGTTATTCACCCCTGCATTGCAGTTAAAGGATTCTGTTGTTTTGGAAGCTGATTAGCAAGTTAGTACAAAAAGAAATATCACAAAAGAATTTCAGATAATCTGCACAGCCAAGATATTGACAGTTGAACTATCAATGTTCCACTATCAACTTGATGTTTACTGTTGTTCTGACCCTTTACCAAGTACCAAATGATAATAACATGTTATATACCTTTTATCACAACTGGTTTATGTTGGTGTGGAGCTCAAATGGTCTCCATACCAATCATCAGATCAAACATAGATAACAAGCTGTAGAGGTGGATGAACACAGCAGGCCAAGCAGCATCTTAGAAGCTGGAAGGCTGACGTTTCAGGCCTAGACCTTCATGAAGGGTCTCAGCCTGAAACATCAGCTTTCCTGCTCCTATGATGCTGCTTAGCCTGCTGTGTTCATCCACCTCCACACCTTGTTATCTCGGATTCTCCAGCATTTGCAGTTCCCATTATATCAGATCGAACATAGTCCTGTTATTACTAAAATAAAGATGGCAGTAACAGGACAGTAAGCATAATGTGATTCCCTTTGTGCAGGTAAGACTGTTTCTACACTTGCTTTCTACTAGCTGTATGTGGTGCAATACCCATCATTTCACCAGAACCATAGACAGGAAGCTCACATCCCTGTTCTGGTACAGAAGATGTCCATGTTGGATCTTCCAGGTTGTGGTGATATGAGGATCCTCTCAAGGATTGCAGAGCTGTTCATGTCAGTGCTATCCATTGGAACAGTAAGTTGAGGAGAAACGTAAAGAGAATGGAAGGTATCTGGCAACAGAATATGTGACTCAAATAACAGCTGTCCAGGAAACTGCCAGGCAAGTGTGAGAGACCAGAGAGTTGTGGCTAGTAGCTGACAAATGTAGAGCTCACAAATTGCCAGACCTCAACAGATCAGTGTAATGTTTCCAACACTGAATCCATATTTTTGGAACAGAGTGTGGGTGCTCACCTCCTCAGTAAGCTTACGCAAGTTTTATGAGGTGCCTCGTCTTCTCCTGCTTCCTCTCTAAATTTGACTTACCTGTGTTACAGGGTAGCATGGTGGCTCAGTGATTAGCACTGCTGCCTCACAAAGCCAGGGGGAACCAAGTTCAATTCCAGCCTCGGGTGACTCTCTGAGTTTGCACATTCTCCCTGTGTCTGCATGGGTTTCTGCTGGATGGTCTGGTTTCCTTCCACAGTCCAAAGTCAGGTGAGTTGGTCACGCTAAATTGCCTATGATGTCTGGAGATGGTTAGGCTAGGTGGATTAGCCATGGGAAATGTGGAGTTAACGGAATAGTGTTGTGGGGAGCGTTAGGTCTGGATGGCATGCTTTTCGGAGGGTTGGTGAAGACCTAATGGGTCAAATAGCCTCTTTCTACGCTGTAGGGATTCTATGATTCTTTAGGTTCTTCATTTAAATTATATTTATCCCATCTATTCTTCCTGCCAAAGGATATAACCTCACATTTTCCCAAAGAATATTTCATCTGCCCAGTTTTTGCTCACTCATATAACCCATCTAATATCCATTTGCAGACTCTTTGTGTCATCTCATCCTTCTTCCTTCCATTCCCATCTATTTTGTGCCATCTGTATTCATTTCCCTCATCCAATTTATATCAACCTGTGGAATTATTTACGGTGCAGAAAGCTGTGGGTCATTAAGTGTATTCAAAGCTGAGATAGACAGTTTTTTATTCAGTAAGGGAATTAAGGATTATGGGGGAAAAAGCAGGCAAGTGGAGTTGACCCTACATCTTACACTTTTATAATCTTACGATTTAGAAACAACAGATTGTGCCTCTTGTCTACAATAACTATTTGATACAGTATCTAAAATAATTGGAAAAAAACATCAAGTGAAGGATGCAATTCGGATTTTATGACAGTGTTTGAATTGAGCTTTGTAGAATTTGGACATCAATGGTCATATAATAAGTAGGAAATTGTATGACTATGAACATGGGCAAATGAATTAGAAATAAATCATCCAAGCACTCAATCTTACTCTGATATTTGATAGCATCACAGTTGGTCTGTTTGTGTTTTGAATTCCACATCCTCATCTATGTTTGAGTCCCTAACCCAACAAGGATCCGTCTAACCCCACCATAAAAATATTCAATGTTTCCACCTCCACCACATTCTGAACCAGAGAGTTCTAAAGCCATACAAGCCTGTAAACAGGAAATTGCTTGTTTTTAAATGGTAGCTCAAGTTCCGGACTCATCCACAAATGGAATAATTCATTCTACACCCTCCTTGACAAGATCATTTAGGATCTTATATATTTCTATGAAGACACTGCTCACAGTTTTAAACTCCAGTGGAAATAAGCCAAATGTGTCCAATATTTCCTCAGAAGAAAATCTGTCCCTTCTAGGTATCACTGTGATCAACCTCCTCTGAACCACCTCCAATCAATTTGCATTCTTTCATTTGTAGGAAGGAAAATATTTTGCCTGGAAGTCAGTGGTGAGTGGAGTTCCACAGGGCTCTGTCCTTGGGCCTCTACTGTTTGTAATTTTTATTAATGACTTGGACGAGGGAATTGAAGGATGGGTCAGCAAGTTTGCAGACGACACAAAGGTCGGAGGTGTCGTTGACAGTGTAGAGGGCTGTTGTAGGCTGCAGCGGGACATTGACAGGATGCAGAGATGGGCTGAGAGGTGGCAGATGGAGTTCAACCTGGATAAATGCGAGGTGATGCATTTTGGAAGGTCGAATTTGAAAGCTGAGTACAGGATTAAGGATAGGATTCTTGGCAGCGTGGAGGAACAGAGGGATCTTGGTGTGCAGATACATAGATCCCTTAAAATGGCCACCCAAGTGGACAGGGTTGTTAAGAAAGCATATGGTGTTTTGGCTTTCATTAACAGGGGGATTGAGTTTAAGAGTCGTGAGATCTTGTTGCAGCTCTATAAAACTTTGGTTAGACCGCACTTGGAATACTGCGTCCAGTTCTGGGCGCCCTATTATAGGAAAGATGTGGATGCTTTGGAGAGGGTTCAGGGGAGGTTTACCAGGATGCTGCCTGGACTGGAGGGCTTATCTTATGAAGAGAGGTTGACTGAGCTTGGTCTCTTTTCATTGGAGAAAAGGAGGAGGAGAGGGGACCTAATTGAGGTATACAAGATAATGAGAGGCATAGATAGAGTTGATAGCCAGAGACTATTTCCCAGGGCAGAAATGGCTAGCACGAGGGGTCATAGTTTTAAGCTGGTTGGTGGAAAGTATAGAGGGGATGTCAGAGGCATGTTCTTTACGCAGAGAGTTGTGAGAGCATGGAATGCGTTGCCAGCAGCAGTTGTGGAAGCAAGGTCATTGGGGTCATTTAAGAGACTGCTGGACATGTATATGGTCACAGAAATTTGAGGGTGCATATATGAGGATCAATGGTCGGCACAACATTGTGGGCTGAAGGGCCTGTTCTGTGCTGTACTGTTCTATGTTCTATGTTCTAAAAACGTACGCAGCAGTCCTTATGTGGTCTCACAAATGCCTGTATATCTGAAGCGGAAATTTTCATGTTCAATTCCTCTCATAATAAAGAATAGAATTCTATTAGCTGTCTTGATTAGTTTTTGTACTTGTGTACTAACCTTTCACGACTCATGCATTGGTGTATCTAGAGATCACTGAATCTCAGAATTCGGCAGACATTCTCCATTTAGCAATGTTCTGCTTTTGTTGCCAAAGAAAACAACTTCACATTTTCCTACATTACACTCCATCTGCCAGATTTCTACCCACTCACTCAACTTAAATATATCCATCTGGAGCTTCCTTATGGTTTCTTCACAGCATACTTTCCTAACAATTAATGTATCATCTGAAAATTTAGCTCCCAAGCTGTCATACAGCTCATTGTGTCATTAACCTGTACGGTAAAATGCTGAAGCCCCTGCAAAGACCCCTAGTGTGTTCTGATCATCACATCCTGCCAATCAGAAAAAGACTCATTTATGCATACTGTCTGTTTTCTGTTAGCTAGCTAGTCTTCTGTCTATGTAAGTGTGTTACTCCCTACACTACTTTGCATAAGAACCTTTTATACTGCACTTTGGCAAGTACCTTCTGGAAATCCAAGTACCGTACTTTAAGAGGTTCCCCTTTTCATGGGGCATGTTATTCTTCAAAGAAACCAATAAATTGGGTAGAGATAATGGGCACCATTTCCCTTTCCATAACTTTCCATGTTTGCCTTGAGCTTTGCTAAATGCCCAGCTGTAAGCTCCTTAATGAATGGCTCTAACACATTTTTCACGTCAAGTATCAAGCTAACTGGCTCTTAGTTTCCTTTGACTGCTTCCCTTCTTTCTTGAACTGAATTTATTTGCTTTAATTTTATTAGGCTGCATTTAGGGGTTGTATCTCCTACTTTCTTGTTTAATGGAACTTTTCAGAATATAACAAAGTTTGGAAAATTAATAGCAACATATCTATTACCTCATAAGCCACTTTGAAGGCATTTGGAAAAAAGCCATCATGACAAAGGGATTTGTCAGCTACAGCACCATCATTTGCTGAGTAATTGTAATTTCATCAAGTTCAATCATCTGACTGGCCACTTATGTTTGCACAATTTTATACTTTTTTAAAGATTGATACTTTCCTCGACTCTTTATTCAACAATCAATGATGGGGTCTTCCCTCCAAATTTTTCATTACAATAGAGAAGAATACTTATTCTGAGACTCTGATATATAACCTTAAATTGATTTATCTCCTAATTTAGTATGTCCAGATTATTCTCGTTAGGTCCACTTTAATGCCCAATTATTTAAATATAAAATATTAGTTTTAGATTCATTCTTCTCCCTTTGAAACTGGACGTAAATTCCAATCATGTTTTGGTCATTTGGTGTCTTGATTCTGAAGTCATTACTTTATCTTCTCACATTACAAAGTATCAAGTTTAGCGTAACCTACTTTCTGGTTTGTTCTAGAATGTGCTGCTCTGAGAAACTATCTTGAAACCATTCTATGAGTTCATCTTCCAGGCTTCATCGTACTTTGTGGTTGCTGTTTAGGGACCTGTAGACAACTTCAACTAGCAGCCTTTTTCTTCCAATATTCCTCTCTACCTGAACCAATTCTACACCCTGATCTCCTGAACCAAGATCATGTCTAACTCTGCAGAAATTCAATTCTTGATTGAGAATGTTTCCCAACCATTTTTATCTAGCTTGACCTTCTTCTTGAATGTTATATAACCCTCAATATTCTAGAACTAATCCTTGTTGTGGCTATCATATCATTTTTCCACTTCAATGTGCACTATCAATTAATTTACATTGTTTTTAATGTCACAACATTCAGAAACAGAGCTTTTAGTTCTGTCATTTAGTTATCCTAGTTATCCATGTCTATTCATCTAGTCTTGACTGTCCTTAAGTTTATGCTCTCTGCCATTCTCTGACCTCCGTTTCCTATTTTTCTATTTTGCTCTCTTACCTCCACTTTAGCTTTTAATTTGTTACATCTACTCAAGCTTCTTCCCTCACCCCACTGTTTAGTTTAAAGCCCTCTCTATCTGTGTTAGAACATAACACAATTAAGATTCAGATTGTCCAAATGATATAGCCCACATATTCCCTGTAGGGATTCCCATTTTCTACAAACTGCAACCTTATTCTCCCACACTAGTCTTTGAGTCATGTATTTATTTCATTAATCTTGTATGCTGTGGTGATAGTAACAAGGACAACCAGCTGGACCTCATATAATGAATTCCCTCTCAGATGGTTAAAAGCCATTGTAGTTGTTGCCGATATGTGAACTCGGCACAGCAAAAATGCCCTACTGGATGAAGAATGAGTACGAGAACTCATAGGCCAGTATCCAGGAGGGCTCACGCCATGAAAAGTCCACCTACATCTTGTTTGGAACAATTAAATTGCTTAGCCACATCCAAATTGGAACCAATCAGTATAAACATCTGGTTAAATGGTCATCAAGTTTTAATGGAAGTCAATACTGATACAGCCGTATCAGTGATCGCACAGCCAGTTTTTAATAAAATTTGTCCTGGACTCTAGCCTTAACCTTTCCAGATTAAAGGCACAACTTCAGTTCCAGTCTCTTACGAAAAGCAGCTAGTTCAATTACCACTGATTACAGTAAAGTACAGGGAAGCTCATGTCTTACCAACTTGATAGAATTCTTTGAGGAAGTGACAAAGTTGATAGATGAGGGAAGGGCTGTAGATGTCATGTGGATTTCAGTAAGGTGTTTGACAAGTTTCCCCATGGTAGGCTGATAGATAAAGTGAAGTCGCTCAGGGTCCAGGGTATACTAGCTAGATGGATAGAGAATGGTTGGGCAACAGAAGACAGAGAGTTGTAGTGGAAGGGAGTTTCTCAAAATGGAGAACTGTAACCAGTGGTGTTCCACAGGGATTCGTGTTGGGACCACAGCTGTTTGTGATATACATAAATGATCTGGAGGAACATATAAATGGTCTGATTAGCAAGTTTGTAGATGACACTAAGTTTGGTAGAGTAGCAGATAGTGAAGGGGTCTGTCAGAAAATGCAGCAGAATATAGATAGATTGGAGAGTTGGGCAGAGAAATGGCAGATGGAATTCAATCTAGGCAAATGCGAGGTGATGCATTTTGGAAGATCCAATCCAAGAGCGAACTATACAATAAATGGAAAAGCCCTGGGGAAAATTGATGCACAGAGAGATCTGGGTGTTCAGGTCCATTGTATCCTGAAGATGGCAACGCAGGTCGATAGAGTCGTCAAGAAGGCATACGGCATGCTTTCATTCATCGAACAGGGCATTCAGTACAAGAGTTGGCAGGTCATGTTGGAGTTGTATTGGACTTTGGTTCGGCCACATTTAGAGTACTGCGTACAGTTCTGGTCGCCACATTACTAAAAGGATATAGATACTTTAGAGAGGGTGCACAGGAGATTCACCAGGATGTTGCCTGGTATGGAGGGCACTAGCTATGAAGAGAGGTCGAGTAGATTAGGATTATTTACATTAGAAAGATGGAGGTTGAGGGGGGACCTGATTGAGGTCCACAAAATCATAAGAGGTATAGACGGGGTGGATAGCAAGAAGCTTTTTCCTAGAGTGGGGGACTCAATTACTAGGGGTCATGATTTCAAGGTGAGAAGGGAAAAGTTTAAGGGAGATATGCGTGGAAAGTTCTTTACGCAGAGGGTGGTGGGTGTTTGGAACAAGTTGCCAGTGGAGATGGTAGAGACGGGCACAATGATGTCATTTACGAGGTATCTGGACAGATACATGAATGGGCAGGGAGTAGAGGGTTACAGATCCTTGGAAAAGAGGCAACAAGTTTAGATAGAGGATCTGGATTGGCACAGGCTTGGAGGGCTGAAGGGCTTGTTCCTGTGCTGTAATTTTCTTTGTTCTTCGTTCTTTGTTCTAACAACTCACACTCAAGCTAGATGGGGTGAAATTGGTCGCAAGAGATTCACCTAGATGGGCTCAACATTTTTCACTCAGAAAATGGTTGCCGGAATGAAGTCCTAATTAAATACCTGTAAATCTTTGAGAAAGTTAGGGGCTAACAGAGGAGCCAAGGGCACCTTACATATTGACGAGGAAGCATTTCCATGATTATGCAAGGCTCGTCCAGTACTATTTCCCATACGGGTAAGAGTGGGGCAGAAATCAGAAGGTTGTAAAGTGAAGGAATCATTAAACCAGTCCAGTTTTCAGAATGGGCAGCACTGGATATACCAGTTGGGAAACAAATGGGTTGATTCTCCTTTGTCGGGATTTTAAACGAACAGTAAACCACTTTTCACAGCTGGATAAATGCACGACCTCTTCCATAGAGGATTTATACACAAAGCTTGAAGGGGTCTGTCCTTCATGAAGGTGGACATGAGCTATGAGTGTTTGTAATTGTAGTTAGATGAGGATTCCCAGCAGTATGCTACAGTTAATACCCTTAAGGATTTGTACTAATATACTCGAATGCCATCTGGGGTATTGTGAGCGTGTGCCATTTTTCAGAGAACGATGGAAAACATTTTATAACATCTATCCGAGGTTGCGATTTATCTAGATGATGTGTTAACAACAGAGTAAACTAGTAAGGAATGCTTAGAGAACTCGGATATACTTCTCAGTCATTTTATCAAGCCAGACGAGGGAAGAATATGTGTTCCAAGCCCCCAAGTGACCCACTTGGGCTACAGGGTCGACAAGACTGAATGAGACCCATTGGAAGAAAAAGTGAAGGTGATCAAAGGTCTCACATCTGTATTGGGGCTTAGATCTTTCCTTGGGCTGGTAAATTATTGTGGAAAGTTTGTACATAACCCCACCACCTCCAACTTGCATGCCCTGTTTGAGACACCATCACTGCAGGGATCCATTTCTCAGATTATTCTGGGAAAACATGGTTTCTCTTCTTTGGAATATCCTCAACTTTGAGGTTCCTGCCCTTCTGACCGTCTGTCCTTCTTTAATTTGCTCTATGATCTCTCTGGTCTCTTCTGGCCACAGTAAATTCAACATGGTTCTCAGCTGGCAGTCGAACATTAAGGATGCTGGTGAATACTGAGTCATTTTTATATCGCGTGCTCCTATACATTCTGAGAATATGGAGCCAATCTCACATGTCTGACTCCATGATTCTCCTCAAACTCTTGTGCCACAAACTGTGGGTCATTTGTTTTCACAATTTGTTCGAGGTTCCTGAACCTGGCAAATGTTTCATCCAGTTGACTTCATGACCACCACCTGAGGCCACTTGTAATGCAAATCCACAACCACAACATCTGTCCTTCTACCTGGTCCGTAAAATCAGCATGAATTCACTGCCATGGTGTTTGAGGCCATTCCCAAGGATGAAGGAGTGATAACAGTGACATCTTCCTTGCTAATGCACAGAATTCACATGATCCCACTTTCTCCTCAATCTGTGAGCCCATCTTCGGCCACCAAGAGTAACTCCTGGCTATTTAATTTGCCTGACCACTGGTGCCCACGGTGCACTTGTTCCTGCACCTTTCCTCTCAACGAGGGAGGAATAACAATTCTCACTCCTGACATTAAACACCCATCTGATACAGACAACTCCCACCTCCTGCACAGGTAAGAACATAATTCTGTCCAGTTTCTAAGACAAGTCCTTCCTCTCAGGACTAAGTCCACAATTTTGACTCAAGAGCAGGTCATTCTGGGTAACATTCTGCACGTGATTTGCTGACACTGGTAACGTCTTCCTGGGAAAAGTACATAATTTTTGGTTCCACTTGGGAGCATCCTGATTTCCTGGTAATGGTAACCTTGACAAAGCACCTGCATTGCCATGCTTCTCCATCTGTTGATCTCATATGAGTATGCTGACAACATATTGGGCCTGTGCACTCCCCATTACCTTTTTGAGCACCACCCACTATTCTGCTGTAGATTTTGTAGAAGTAGCTGCTCCCAGCCTACTTTGGCCAAATACTACCTTACTGAAACAAAATGTGCCTTACCCCAAACCAAAACCATTAACTTTTGCAAACCTTTCTTTGCCGTTCCATAACAAACTTAAATTGTATAGTTTGTGGTCACTGTCACTAAGATGCATCCCCAGAATTAGGTTCAGCACTGCAGCATCCCTTATTGAACCTTATAAGTGTTAACATAAAGATATATTGCTACTGACTGAATTGGATTTCCCTAGCCAAAGGCGTAAAGCCGTCTTCTAGAATAGAATATCCAGCTATCTCTTCCTCTCCCTGATATGTTGAAAAGTTTGCAACTCAGCCTCCAACTCAATAACCCTGAGCTAGAATACCTGTACTTTTAGATTTTTGCTCCAGATTTGTTTGACCTGGGTCACTTCAGGGTCCAGAAGCCTCCACATTCAGCAGCTGCAACAGAACTCCTGTCCCACCATTGTCTGTGTGCTGCTTAGTTAAAAGGAATTTGTTAATCACTTGCAATTAATTGCTATTCTTGACCACCATTTGAATATATGAGTTAAATGTTGATACCAAATACAATAGCTATACATTATTTAATTAAGCTGATATTTAGGCCTAAATAAGTCTTGGAAATACATGAAAGCAGATTAAGATGGAGGACAGAGTTCTCCCTACACCTTTCCACTACTACCCCAGTTCTTCAGGCTCTATCCTCTGTTTTGATTTTTCCCCAGCCCTCTCCCCATAACCCCAGGGTCTTGTTCACATAGATTAGCCTTCAGGACAGCTGACCTATTTTTTGTTATTAACAAGTAAAATTAATACCTTCTCACCATCCATATCCATTCTCTCCTACCATTAGCACTGCCTTCGCATTTAGCAGTGGGGCACCTTTACCTTTAAGAACCTTCATGACATTTTTCCAGCCCATTTACAGGATGCTTTTGCACTTCACTGCTGCACAGGCAATTCTCATTGAAATGCTGCTGTGACAACACTGTGCATTCAAGGATACACCAACGCCTTCTGATAGGACCAGGCTTCAACTTCAACCTCTTCACTCACTGGGCCTAAAGGGTAAGGAGTTTAGGTGATGGTTCAGAGCTACCAGGCTCATGTTACTTCTGCCTTGCCTCGGCGTTTCACACAGACACAAAGGAAGCTATTGTTTTGTTCGTTCAGAGCATTTGTCCATCACTAGATGGACCAGTATTTATTGGCCATCCTTAACTAACCAGAGGTAAAGATGGCAGTTTCCTTCCCCAAAGGGCATTAGTCAACAATGGCTTAATTGTCTTCATTAGACTCTTAATTCCAGATTTTGGTGTGTTCAAATTCCACTGTCTGCCAGGATTCAAACCTGGGTCCCCAGAATGTTACCTGGCTCTCTGCAGTAATAGTTTAATGATAATATCACTAGGCCATTGCCTCCCATTGTGATTTTGTCATGGTTGTCAACAGTCCTCATATAAATTTTCATTTCCATATCCACATTTTATCACAATGTAATTGTACCCCTCAACCACATGCAGCATTGCAGATAGACGCCACACAGAACTTGTAATGGCAAAGTTGACAAAATATAGTGCAAGCTATTTTTAATATATAGTATACTTTCTGTTTCTATCTGTGACACTTGAGTATAAACAGCAAATATTAACAAGAATGAAAATTTATATCTCCTAGATTTTTCCTACTGCAGAAATTCAATAAAATGAAAAATGATGAAGACAAAAGACAATTATAAAACCTTTTTTTTCTTTTGGATTCCTTTCCCTTGCTTCCCCTAAATTTTTCTTAGCAGTTTCCTCCTTTGGTTAACAAGTACTAAAAATAATACTAAAGTATATACATAATTCAGAAAAGTGATCAGTAGCTACTAAACGAATATCATTGGCAAAAAAAGAACTGTGAGGATTCATTTATCTTAAACTGCAGTTTCACATCGTTTATCTGGAGAAATTGCAACACACAGCTCAGCACAACACAGGATAATCATTAATCTGTCATGTTTAACCAACTCAGCTCAAGTGATACTACACTCAGCTTCTGTCCTGGATGAGGAGAATTAAAAACTGCCAGAACTGTAACTTCTGACCATGATACCTTAACTCTTAAGAGACAAAGCAGGTGGGTTATTTCATTATACAAGACTCTTGGTAATGCTTAAAGTCACCAAAACAATGTGCCCGTGAAATATGGAGGGGAAGGAAGTAACACTGGAATTAGAGAGGTACCCTAACGAACATGACAACAGAGCAGGCTGTGTGGGCCAAAGAGTTTTCATTTGTATTTGCAAACCTCAATTCCAACATGAGCTATCACCACAAAAGCAGCAGCAAGGATGAGGATAATGAAAGCCATCTTAATAAAATATTACAGCAGTAACATAAACTAGTGAAGCAGTAGTTTAGTCTGTAACAGACATGTCGGCAGGAACAATTTAAACTCTTCAGAACACAAAGTAACAGACATCCTCATACACATAAATCTCATGTGTGACGGAATGGAAATTTTAAATCTCCAATTGCAGATCTTGATACCTGAAACTTTCAAATCTTTTGTTATTGCCCCTCTCCAGCATGAGTAAATAGAGCTGCCACCTTCAAGCTCTGCCACCACTTTTGGTGGGAACCGTCATTGCCGGAACTTTCTACTGTTTGATAAGCATTCTGTGATGTTCAGACCTTTCTACTATGTCATCACTGATGGCATCTGATGTTTTATTCACTAACAGGGTGAGCTTTCCTCACTTCCCCATCTTCTCCACTTATACTCCTTGCTTTTTCTCATGTAATATGCTCAGTAGTCTATAGGTTATAATCATAGCCCTCCTCGTATCTCTATCCCTTTCCATGATGCCAAAAATTAGAAGAAGAGGCAGGCCTCAAGATCCAATTACCTCAGTCAGCTGGTACCATCTATGTCAACAAAAAAACAGCTGCCAAACCTTGGTTTCTCTACATAGCTTCATTATCATGTTCGGTTGAGCCTAAGACTCATTGACAGTCCAGTTCAGTAGGCATCTGTTCACACTAGCTGAAGTGAACTGATGGCTTTGACTGACGGATGCCTTTATGAGGTTATTACAAGTTACTATATTTTTAAAGCCTCTTTTCTTAGTTGTTATAGGGTTATTTGCATGAGACTAAGAGACTTGAAGTGGATCAAGCTTCCGTTAATGAAACTATATGGCTGTTTTTGACTGATATAAAGTTGTTATAAAGTTACAACTTTTATAAAGTTGTAAGAGCAGCAGCTTTTTATAAGAGAAGGTTTCTGAATGAGTGTTATTTCATGAGTATTTGTTATTGTATGATCCATTGGTTCTGTATGTTGTGCACATAGGGTGAGTGGGCAGGTAAAATGCAGAGGGAAGGAAAGAAATATGGAGGCAATGGAAAACATATAAAAGGGGTGTTAGGGCATTTTAGAGATACAGGGATCATGCAGGGAGTGCGGAGCAAGCATGGGGGAAATGAAGGGCACTGATAAAAACTTTCAAGCTTACCTTTTCTGTGGTCCTGGAATCAAGACTGTGGATCATGACTTCTTTGACGGCCATGAGTCATTGAGAAGTTAGGAGTAATCCAAGGAAACTGCAGGGGTGTAGCAGCAGGTGGAGGGGTTGAGAGGTTGTTGGTGTGGTGAGAGTGCAAGGGTTGGTGTGGAGTGGACAAATGAGTTGTTTACGCTCACAAAATGAAACCACCAGGTCAGGACTACAGGGTATGGCCTTTCAATTTTCATTTGAGACGTCATATGGGGACAAGAATCCTATAAAACAGTACAGGAAAGGTTATCCAGAGTAATACCTGCAATGATTGCGATATCTTTTGTGGAAAGACTGGACAGGATGGATTTGCATCCACTGAAGCTCTGAAGCATAAGAGGTGATTTGATTAAAGCATATGATTCTGAGAGGACTTGACCAGATATGTATGGAGAGAATGGTTCCTTTTATCAGAGAACCTAAAAATCAGAGAAGGAAGTGAAAGCTAAAGAACTCAGGGAAATAAATATCGATATTTTGAAAACAGTTCCCCGTGTTTGAGCGAGTTTCCTCCAGGTGTTCCAGTTTCCTACCACAGTCCAAAGATGTGCAGGCTAGGTGGATTGGTCGTGCTAAATTGCCCGTTGTGTTCAGGGATGTGTAGATTAGGGGGATGGGTCTGGGTGGGATGCTCTGAGGGTTGGTGTGGACTTGTTGGGCCAAACAGCCTGTTTCTACACTGTAGGGATTCTATGATCTAGCCATATAAAAATACAGAGGAGGAAGTTCTGGAGGTCTTAGTAAATATAAAGGTGGATAACTCTCCAGGCCCTGATCTAATACATTACAGATGTCATGGGAAAGTAGGGAGGAAATTGCAGGACCTCTTGCAAAAATATTTGTGTTAACTATAACTACAGGTGAGGTGCAGGATGACTGGGAAGTGGCTAATATTGTGACTTTGAGAGGAGTTGTAAGGAGAAGCCTGAGAACTATAGACCTGTGAGTCTATCTTTGGTGGTGGGTAAGTTATTGGAAGTCATTCTGAAGGATAGAATTTATATACATTTGGAGA
This sequence comes from Stegostoma tigrinum, assembly GCF_030684315.1. Classification (NCBI taxonomy): domain Eukaryota; kingdom Metazoa; phylum Chordata; class Chondrichthyes; order Orectolobiformes; family Stegostomatidae; genus Stegostoma; species Stegostoma tigrinum. The sequence continues at coordinate 79,588,272 of NC_081356.1, forward strand.
GATAAGGAATGATTAGGATAGACGACATGGTTTTATGCAAGGGAAATTGTGTCTCACAAACTTGACTGGGTTTTTTGATGAAGTGGCCAAGAAGATTATGAACACAGAGGGGTAGCCATTGTTTACTTGGATTTTACTTAGTGTTGAAAGCAGAGTCTTTGGATATTTTTAAGATAAAGGTGGATAGATTCTTGTTAACTCAGGTGTAGGCAGGAATGTTAGTTTGATGTTATGATCACATCAGCCACAATCATCTTAAATGGTGGAACAGACTTGAGGAACTGAATGATTTAATCCTTTCTCTTGTTGCTATGTTCATACGTTCAACTGTAATGATGCAATTTGGGCTCAAATTACTACTTTGATTGGGGTTTTTCGTGGAGAAGTAGTGACAATTTCCCCGGTAGACCAGACCTGCCAGAAAGCGCCTGAAACACTGAGATTTAAAATGTTCTTTTAAATTCCCATGTGAGCCTGAGCTTCACCTTTGGACTCAGGCCTCACTTACCCAGGGCAGCCCCATCTAACCCCATTGCCCCAAGTCTAAACTAAAATAACTCTCTCCCAGGACATTCTTCAGCTGCTGTATCTTGCTGTCAAATACTCAAACACAACTGTGTTGGCTGGGCTAGTGTACAAATTTTAGAGCTTCAGCCCTATAGGCTGTCTGTTTCTGGATTTCTGTGCACTGTTCCTATTCCTCTCCACAATAGAATTGAGACCAGGGAGTCACTGAGTGAGTAATAGCAAAATCATAATGTAGGAGGTACACAGCAGTAAGTTCTGACCTCAGTGTTCACCTTCTCACTTATCCCACTCAGCCTCCTGCAGTCATGGTTTACGTAGGATTGAGGAAAAGAAAATTCAACTCCTACAATTTGTAAGTACAATTTGACTACTCAGATATTAAATGAAACTTGTAACAACTAAAGCCCTTAATCAAAATTCTGAATCACCAAATGTGTCATGGTGTTTATTCAATATAATTTATTTTTACATTATAGAACATTTATAATTTTGTCAACGTTTTCTTTATTATCTATTGTAAACATGTTTTTCATGTGTGCTTTTTGACCCCAGATTAAATAGGTAGCACCTAGCAATTGTAAAGTATTAGGGCTTCAAATAAATTATTTGCACAAGCTTTGTTGTTATCAGAGAAATGTAAAATAATGTCAATCAATTGACAATTTAAAATTACAGAATGACTAGGTAAATTACGCTACAAACTTTCTTTTTACAATATATCCAACTAATAGATTGTTGCGGGAGACTATTAGCAGTTAGTTAGTTACTTGCAACTGACAAAATGATTCCATGATAATAACTGCAAATACATACAAGTGATTGTTGCAAAATAATTGAGATTGAAAATCTACTGGCCAGAACTCCAGGCACATGTTGTCAAATTGGGTCCATCAATGACCTCAGCTGCTGGCTGCAGTACAATGTGTGCTCTCTGGGTAAATTTGAATTCCTTGGCGAGCTCCACCACTAAAGACATGTTTTGAACATGCACCTTTGCCAAAAGCTGTCACTGCCAACATTAGGGTGGGGCTACTGGTTTCATCCCATTCCCTGAACTCCCCCCAACCCAACTGCAAAGCTTTCATTAGTTTCCCTTTCTTCAGAGTATTCATAATCCTAGGCGGAGCACACGTGTCCCTCATTGCTAATCCTGCACTGTTTACTAAAATACTGGGAATGAAATGACAATAATATTGGGAGCCCTCATTGCTCATTTGACCTGGGAAAGGCAGAGAGAAGCCTACAGTGTCATGTAGGATCCCCAAAGCACCAGAAACTTACTAAATCTGGGAGCTGGCCTATTTTCTAGATTTTCCACTATCTATTTGATGCAGATATAAAATTCTTGCTGCAACTTCATGTTATAGACATATATATCTCACTCATCAGCTTAACAATGTTTGTAAGTGAATCTACGATAATCTGGGGACTATAATTTTTCTGTAATCCACCAGAAGTCATACCCCATTAAGTGCAAACTGAAGTTTTACAAGCCAAGAAATTTAGTTATTTACTGAGCAATGGAAGTTACAAAGCATAAAAATATGATGAACTCTAATTAGAGTACAGAAAACAGGTATCCTAAACTGAACTAATTCCATTTGCCTGGTTTGGCCCATATTCCTCTAAGCCTTTACTAATCATGTAATTCTCCAAATGTCTTTTACATGTTGTAATTGCACTCACCTCTCCCAGTTCCTTGGGCAGCTTATTCCATACCCGCGCCACCTTGTGTGAAAAAGTTGCCCATCAGGTCCTTTTTAAATCTTTCCCTTCTCCCCTTTAACCTAAGCCCTCCAGTTTTAGACTCCCCTACCCTTGGAAAAAGACCTTAGCTATTCACCTTATTTATAGATCTCATGCATTTATCGAACTCTATATGTTCACCCTTAGCCTCTGACACTTCAGTATAAAAAGTCCCAACCTATCCAGCTACTCCTTATAACTCAAACCCCTCAGCCCTGGCAGCATCCTTATAACCTTTTTCAGTACTCTTTCTAGTTAACAACATCCTTCCTATAGCAGGGTGACCAGAATTGTTTGCCATATTCCAAAAGTGGCCTCATCAATGTCTTGTATAGCCGCAACAACTATGTGGTTGACTCTTCGCAATTAGGAATGTGCAATAATGCTAGTTTAGTCAGTGATGTCCACATCCCTGTGAATAAACAAACAAAAGGTAAAAGATGTAATGGGAAAGAATACACTGGTAGGAGTATCCTAAAGGCACCCTAATTATAGTTATACAGTAGGACAGAGAATAAATCAAGAATATTGAGGAGTTCAACAACCATGGATGTCTTTAAACTTCATGTAGTTTGGAATATCAGATTTGCAGTGGTTACCATGAGGAAGAATTGAAAGTGTATTCAGGACAATTTCTAAGAACAATCTATTGTGTACCCACAGAGGAATCTGGCTATTTTGGATCTGGTGTTACATATAATGAAGCATGTTTAATAACTGATCTTAGAGTTGGAGATTCTCAAGGATACAGTGACCATAGCATTGTAGTATTTACCATTCTTTTTGAGAGGGGGAAACCACAAGATTATAGACCACAAGAGACGGGAACAGAAATGGGCCATTCAGCCTATCATGTTCGCTCTGGTATTCAACGAGATCACAGCTGATGTGACAATCCTTAGCTCCACTGTTCTCCCATTTTCCCATAATCTTTGATTGCCTAACTAATTATAAATTTGTCTACCTCAGTCTTGAATACACTTAATAAGTTAGATTCAACAGGCCTTTGAGGTAAGGAAACAACCGTGCTAACCTTAAATAAGGGTAATGACAAGGAATGAGGGCAGAGCTGGCTGGATTGGACCGAGAAAGAAGCTTAGCGGCAAAGACAGTTGAGGAACAATGGAAGACATTTAAGAAACTAGTTTATGGGTCACAACAAAGACATATCCCAGTAAGGAAGAACGATCTAGGATGGGAATATGTTAATTATGGATAACCAGGGAAGTTAAGATAACATCAAACTTAAAGAAAAAACTTACTGTGTAACAACGATTAGTGGTAAGCCAGAGTATTTGCAAAGTTTTAAAATAAAACAAATGACAATCAAAAATAAAAGAGGGAGAAGATAAACTTTGAGGATAAAATAAAAGCCTCAAAGCCTAAAAGCCTCTCTGAGAGATCAAGAGCATTCAAATACTTTAAAAAAAAGAGAGGCCGAAGTTATCAAAAGTCCCTTAGAAAATGAAGCTAAAAATAATAAAGGAAAACCAGGAAATGACACAGGACTTGAATAAATGCTTTGCATCTGTCTTCACACTAGAAGACACTAACAGATTCCAAAATTACAACATAATTAAGGGGCAATAGGAGAAGAGGGAATATCTACAAATACTAGAGAAAAAGTGGCAATGAAACTGATGGGACTAACAAATGATAAATCCCCTGAACCTGATAGGGTGCATCCTAGGATATTAAAACAAATAGTTCCAGAAACAGTGGATGCTCAGATACTAATTTTCCAAGAATCTTTAGATTTAGATTTAGATTCTTGGAAAAGTCCCAGAGAATTGGAAAACTGCCAGAACAACACCTTTATTTATAAAGGGAAGTGTACTAAAATCAAGTAACTATAGAGAAGTTAGCTTAACATGTGTTAATAGAAAATTGTTAGAATCTATTATAAAAGATGTATTAGCAGTACATTTAGAAATACATAAAATAATGAAGCAGAGTCATTGTGGCTGCATGAGGGGGAAATTATGCCTGAAAATATACTAGAATTCTTTCAGGAGGTAACAAGCAGGCTAGTTAAAAAGGAAGCAGTGACTGTAATATGTTTGATTCTCAAAAGGAATTTATTAAGGTGCTACACATACGCAAGGGACTGTTAGAGAGGTTGTTTGCATTGCAGACCTGCAAACCAAGCTGAGTGACACCAACAGTATGGGTTCAATTCCTGCATCCACTCAGGTTATGTGAAGAACTCTCAATTTCTCCCCTTGCCTGAGGTATGGTGGTCCTCAGGTTAAACCACCACCAGTCATGTCTCGAAAGAGAGAGCAGCCCTATGGTCTGGTACAACTATGGCAACTTCACCTTTACATATCAGATAGTATTTGCAGAACGGCAACCTGTGACAAGAAAGTGCCACAGAGATCAGTGCCGGAGACACAATTATTCACAATATATATTGATCACTTGGTTGAGGAAAATGGAATTTACTGTAACCAGGTTTTCATAAACTTAAGTTCCTGCTGGTTAGCAAGAAGGTCAAAGAGCTCACCATAAACATTTTAACAGAATGGATCATAGCTCCGAAAAATGACACCTTGGAATGAAAGTGATGGTGAGTTTCATTGTCCCTGCAGGAGTAACTTTACAATGGATACATTCTACATCCGTGGAGAAATTTGTACATTATAAAGGTGTAATGAAGTTGAGATAAGTTAGAAAAATTATTGTAATCTTTTGAATTTAGGCTGTTTAGCATTTGTTTTACACTCGCAAATTGAGACAATAAATGAAAGCCATGCAATTCAATTTTCCTTTTATTCATACACAGGATGTGGGCATCACTGTATAGGCCATTGTTTATTACCAATCCCTAACAACCCCAGAGGCCAATTAAGGGTCAACCATATTGCTGTGAGTCTCAAGTAAAGACCAAGTAAAGATGGAAGAATTCCTTCCCTAAAAGACTTCAGTTAACCTGGGTTTTTATGACAATTGACAGTGTTTACATGATTGCTATTAGGCTTTAGTATGTAGATAGTAAGAATATATATGTAGAGGTAACTTTTTTATTCATTCATGGGATGTCGGCATCATTGACCTGGCCAGTATTTATTGCCCATTTCCAGTTCCCCGTAAGAAGGTGGTGGTGAGCTGCCTTCTAGAACCACTGCAGTCGATTTGGTGTAGGCAGACCCACGATGCTGTTAGGGAGGGAGTTTCACTTTACCCCAGTAACACTGAAGGAACAATGACGTGCTTTCAAGTCAGGACGGTGAGTCACCTGAAGGGGTGTTGCTGCCATGTTGCCCTTGTCCTTCTAGGTGGCAGTGTTTGTGGAAGGTGCTGTCTAAGGGGGTTTGGTGAATTTCTGCTTTATATCTTGTGGGTGGTACACACTGCTGTAACTGAACATCAGTGGGAGAAGGAGTGGTTGCTTGTGGATGTGCTAGTCAAGTGAGTGGCTTTGTCCTGGATGTTGTCAAGCTTCTCAGGTGTTGTTGGAGTTTCTCTCTGACATGTTCTGAGCTCACCAAAATAATGTTTTTCTCAATGTTCGCTATTGTATCATGGCCTTCATTTGGATGTCAGGGTGTGGAAGGATGTCATCTGGCATATGTGGATGGATAGACTTTGGCACCAAACAGCCGGAGCAGGATGCCAGTATTGTGATTGTTGCCAGGCTGATGGGCATTCAACGACATGATAATCTTATGACGGTCACATACCAACTGTATATTGTCAGAGCCTGACCCAGTACACCTCTCTATAGAGAATTGGTACCTATTTCTTAAGGAAGTCCCTTCTAATAACATGCAATTGCCGTTGCAATGAAGGAAATGAATGATGAATTGCTGTATGTTCTTTATGGTGTCTGTTCCAGTCGGAAGAGTCAATTGGTTTAGTGACTGAGCCAACCTGATGGCAGTTGGGAGCATGGACCTTGCCCTGCAGATCCATGTTGGAGGTGACATATTTCTCCTTGGTGAAAAATAGCCAGCAAATGGACTGTTTCTGGAAGTAGGAGAAATGCTTCACAAATGTGGTCCTCTGTCTGGTATCTCCTTATCTACGCTGATGTCTCTGCTCTCTTTCCCTGTGATGTTTCTGCTTAAGGGACATGCAACTGAAGGGCCTATTTCTGAAATAATTTGTTATTCTCAGAGACCTTCCAAAGTGCATGGCAAAATAGTGGAGGGCTCAGCACCACTCCTACAAGAGCCAAGCTTCCCACTAGTTCTGCAGCACCAAGTAAATAATCAAAAGCAAAAGTTGATTGATGATGCTTTTCAATAGCACTGGCAGACATTCTGCATGTCGCTGCGCACATGTTATGCTGCCTATGTTTAACAGGAGTAGCAAGATTCTAAATGTCAGCCATCAAACTGGTGCTGATATATGTCACAATCTTCCCACTGCTTCTGGTGTATGCTCAGGAGGCCCATGAATTGAACACCCTTAATGACAGTCAGGTTGGAAGCTGTTTGAAGTGAACCCGTCAACATTTTCGTTTTAATATGGCTCCTGTAGCAGTGAAACCAGCATTGCTAAGGAGCTATATTTTGCAGCCAGAGTTTTCCGGAAATGGTATACATAGTTGTGCACGATCTGGCAATTATCTTCTCAGATTTGGAGGAGACAGAAATATTTAAATGGAAACAAAATTTTGACAACACGCACAAGTCAGACAGCATTAGTGGAGAAAGGTAGATAGAACTAATATTTCAGGTCTGTGATTCTTCAGTTCCAATGAAGGGTCATAGACTGAAATGTTAATCCTGCCATAATTTCACCACTGATGCTGTCTGACCCGCATTGTGTGTTTTTGCAGTACTTTGATGAGAAACAACATGCTACTATAGAGACACACACAGCTTCTGTTTGGTTGAATGGTATCATAGTTCTTCCATATACTCAATGAAAATGTCTTCTGATATAAGAATTAGCCTGGTAATAAAAAGGTTACATTATTGTTTCGAGAAAGAGCTTAATTGTATAGATGACATGTCAGCTCAGCTCAGTGGATCTAGGAAGCTAGACAAAATTGTACTCCTGAAACCTTCCAACATTCTTATGTCATGTGATCTGGTTCTTCAAATGCATGTGCCACTAGCAGATATTTTCAATCAACCTGTTCAAACAGGTTAAGACAGTTGTTGGGTTCAGTTGGATCAATGGGCTGAGGAGTGGCAGATGGAGTTTAATTTGTATAAGAGCAATGTATTTATATAAGGCCTAGACCCGAAACATCAGCTTTTGTGCTCCTGAGATGCTGCTTGGCCTGCTGTGTTCATCCAGCTCCACACTTTGTTATCTTGGATTCTCCAGCATCTGCAGTTCCCATTATCACTAAGACAGGATTTATACAATTTATGGTTGGGTTCTGGGTAATGTTGCAGAACAGAGAGATCCAAGGGCTCAGGTACATAATTCTTTGAAATCTACATCGCGTACAGACAGGGTAGATAAGAAGGCTTTTAGCACTCTTACCTTCATTGCTCAGATCTTTGAGTATAGGATTTGGGACATCATGTTGAGATTGTACAGGACATTGGTGAGGTATCTTCTGGAGTACTTTGTACAGTTCTGGCGACCCTGTTATAGGAAAGATATTACTAAATTGGAGGGGGTTCAGAAAAGATTGGCCATGATGTTATTGGGAAGGGACAGTTTGAGTTATAAAGATAGGCTAGGTAGGCTGGGACTTCATGCACTGGAGTGTAGGACGTTAAGAGGTGACCTTATAGAGATTTATAAAATCATGAGGGGCACAGATAAGGTGAATAGCAAGAGTCTTTTCCCTAGCGTGGGCAAGTTCAAAACTAGGGGTCATAGTTTTGAGGTGAGAGGAGAAAGATTTTAAAAGGACGAGGGGTAACTTTTTTACACAGAGTGTGGTTCGTATGTGGAATGAACTGCAAGAGGAAACGGCTGATACAGGTTCAGTAATAACATTTAAAAGACGTTTTGATAAGCACATGAATAAGAAAGGTTTGGACAGAAATGGACCAAACACAGGAAAACGGAATTATATGGTTTAGGAACAGTGGTCAGTCTGGACTAGTTGGACTGAAGGTTCTGTTTCCATGCTGTACGACTCTACGACTCCCAGTGAGACTTGAAACTGGATCTTTTGGCCTGAAGGTAGGGACACTACCAATGTTCTACAAACCCAAACAGTATAGATATTTTCTAATTAATCTACTCAGAGATATTAAGACAGATTTCTGGAGCAAGGTGGGACTTGAACAAAGGTTTTCTGTCTCAGAGAGAGAAACACTGCCACATCACCACAAGAGCTCAGTCACCCAATATTAATACTTTTAACTAAATCAGTAGTTCAGGGTTTGAGTGAAGATTTATAGCTCAGTGCTGGTTGTCTGCTATCAAACCTCCCAGCTCGGCAAATGCACCATCTAAACAGGAAATAGTGAGAGGAGGCTGTGGTCTCAGGCCAATCATATGAATTTATTAAATTTGTCATTAAATTAAATTTGTACAGAATATACTACAATTTTTCTTGAGGAAAGTCAAACCTTGAATCTTTATCCAGTTATGCTGTTGCCTTTTAATGTAGATATGTGTACATGGGTACATGTTTGTGTTGTCAGACCTCTGTAATTGCTATTGTGTCTAGCTGCTGCAAGATGCTTAGGAGTCATGTGGACATTTGTAGGGAGGATGGTATGAGATAACCCAGGAATTCTTACAAACATTAATTGTTGTAAAGCAGATAATGTCATGGGACACTCTATATTGCTAAGCAGAATAAACACAAATGATCACTGTTGACAGTAAAAACCTTAGGATTGACGCTGCTCAAATATTGATTGTCAATTTAATTGGAAACACCAGGCAGCAGTGTTCCCAAATTCAAATTATAAACTGTTTTTTAATAGTACGTTACCAATATTAAACCTGACTGTGCAACTCATTCTTATGAGCATTTTTGCTGGAATGTTGAAACTAATAATCTGTACGCTAGTCCTATCCAGAACTCTACTGTAGTGATTTTCTTATTTCTACTTCAGACATTCTTCAGAAGCCAGGGAGTGTTGGTGTTGTTGTTTTCCATTGTTTTTCTTAGAACAGGTGGGAATATTTAAAGTAACGGCAATAATTTTTAAGTGACAGCAGTACACCTCCAACTCATGGTCTGACGTCTCCAATTGAGAGCACCCAGTGCACACTACTGAAACTGATTTTTTTGGAGCTATCAGTGAAAGTGTGTGAAGCTAGCTTCATAAAGGACACTAGGATGTGATGGTCAGTCCACTCAGGAGTATGGTGACCACAACTTATCTGTACACTCGGACTTATGTTGACTTGTAACTTGTGGAAGGATGAGCTGATAGTGTCTTATCTCCTCATCAATGGTGGCCTTTGAAAATGGTGGTTGCTAAGGTATGGGAAATTATCAAAATATTCTAGAATCTCTCCTTTAACATGTGGAATCTGAAGTATTTGACTGATGAATTATACATTGATATGAGTTTTGTTCTGGTAACATTCAAGGACAAGGCAGGTTTCCTATATGCAGAATTGAAGCAATCAAAAGTAGCTTGAAGACCACATGCAAAGTGGGCAATGGCACTGTCGTCATCCACAAGCTGGAGATCATGTATATTATCATGAGCATACCAGGTACGTACTCAGAGTAGTTTGTGTATTTGTATAGCTCAGTTAGCGTCAATCTAATTTCTGGAGAGAGATAATGGGAACTGCAGATGCTGGAGAATCCAAGATAGTAAAATGTGAGGCTGGATGAACACAGCAGGCCAAGCAGCATCTCAGGAGCACAAAAGCTGACGTTTCGGGCCTAGACCCTTCATCAGAGAGGGGGATGGGGTGAGGGTTCTGGAATAAATAGGGAGAGGGGGAGGCGGACCGAAGATGGAGAGAAAAGAAGATAGGTGGAGAGGACAGTATAGGTGGGGAGGTAGGAAGGGGATAGGTCAGTCCAGGGAAGACGGACAGGTCAAGGAGGTGGGATGAGGTTGGTAGGTAGGGAATGGAGGTGCAGCTTGGGGTGGGAGGAAGGGATGGGTGAGAGGAAGAACAGGTTAGGGAGGCAGAGACAGGCTGGACTGGTTTTGGGATGCAGTGGGTGGAGGGGAAGAGCTGGGCTGGTTGTGGGGTGCAGTGGGGGGAGGGGATGAACTGGGCTGGTACTGTGTGACCTTGGATTGCATTTGGCACAACAGCAGTTTCTTGTTTCAAATTTTCATGACAAGTGCCTTCTTTCAGAGGAATAACATTGAACTCTTGTACACATACTTTTCAATTCAGATCAGTTTTATAGACCAACCTAGGGACAATTCCCAATTCCTCCGCCTCCGCCACATCTGCTCCCATGATAAGACATTCCACTCCCGCACATCCCAGATGTCCAAGTTCTTCAAGGACCGCAACTTTCCCCCCACAGTGATCGAGAACGCCCTTGACCGCGTCTCCCGCATTTCCCGCAACACATCCCTCACACCCCGCCCCCGCCACAACCGCCCAAAGAGGATCCCCCTCGTTCTCACACACCACACCGCCAACCTCTGGATACAACGCATCATCCTCTGACACTTCCGCCATCTACAATGTGACCCCACCACCCAAGACATTTTTCCATCCCCACTCCTGTCTGCTTTGCGGAGAGACCACTCTCTCCGTGACTCCCTTGTTTGTTCCACACTGCCCTCCAACCCCACCGCACCCGGCACCTTCCCCTGCAACCGCAGGAAATGCTACACTTGCCCCCACACCTCCTCCCTCACCCCTATCCCGGGCCCCAAGATGACTTTCCACATTAAGCAGAGGTTCACCTGCACATCTGCCAATGTGATATACTGCATCCACTGTACCCGGTGTGGCTTCCTCTACATTGGGGAAACCAAGCGGAGTCTTGGGGACCGCTTTGCAGAACACCTCCGCTTGGTTCGCAACAAACAACTGCACCTCCCAGTCGCAAACCATTTCCACTCCCCCTCCCATTCTTTAGATGACATGTCCATCACGGGGCTCCTGCAGTGCCACAATGATGCCACTCGAAGGTTGCAGGAACAGCAACTCATATTCCGCTTGGGAACCCTGCAGCCTAATGGTATCGATGTGGACTTCTCGAGCTTCAAAATCTTCCCTTCCCCCACCGCATCCCTAAACCAGCCCAGTTCGTCCCCTCCCCCCAATGCACCACACAACCAGCCCAGCTCTTCCCCTCCACCCACTGCATCCCAAAACCAGTTCAACCTGTCTCTGCCTCCCTAACCTGTTCTTCCTCTCACCCACCACTTCCTCCCACCCCAAGCCGCACCCCCATCTCCTACCTACTAACCTCATCCCACCTCCTTGACCTGTCCGTCTTCCCTGGACTGACCTATCCCCTCCCTACCTCCCCACCTATACTCTCCTCTCCACCTATCTTCTTTTCTCTCCATCTTCGGTCCGCCTCCCCTCTCTCCCTATTTATTCCAGAACCCTCACCCCATCCCCCTCTCTGATGAAGGGTCTAGGCCCGAAACGTCAGCTTTTGTGCTCCTGAGATGCTGCTTGGCCTGCTGTGTTCAGCCAGCCTCACATTTTATTATCTTAATTTCTGGAGATTTCCAATTTAAAACTAATCAGCATTAAAACAAGATTATCATTGGTTTATTGTGAAACTACTGCAGTAATTTATTCAAATAAAATTAATAAAAATAATTTTCTAAAAATGCAGATGCAAAGATTATAAGCAAGTATGGATACAAGATACTTATAGAGGTTAAAGTAAGATCAGCCTATTTTCACTGCAAGCCCCATTACTTGCTTGAAGATTCTTTTTCTGAGGTGAAGGGATTGAGAAGTTGAAGTCTGAATTCTGCAGCTCTGCTAATTTCTCTAGTTAGAGGTTGGCTATGTAGGTAGACTCAGTAGCTGGAACAGCTTCAGGGAATATATAAATAACCTTTCTCTTTGCTAGACATGCTGGCATGCCATTTGGAAATTGTTTAGAATTCTTTTCATCAGAGTAGCAAGGCTTTCCAGGTACCATTTCTCTTCATCTCCCAGTGCTCGAGATAAAACCTAGCTCTCACATTCTGTTCACAGCTAGTGAAAGCTAGAGCTGGCAATTGGGCTCCCGTGAGCTCTTGAAAAGAAATTAATGGTTCTTTCAGTCAGTTCTTAATTACAATCAAGCAAAATGGCTGCTGGTGTTAACTTTGATGAATCATTATTCCATAAAGCAAAGTACTGGAATTCCCTGTCGTGTCCTTCCAATCTCCTGGTCAACACTACAAAAGCTATTGAGTCTTCATGCTTTTTGAGTTTTTAATGGACAGTCGTGGAACTTCTTGAATTCGTTAATGTCCTTTTTTGATTCACTCTTAAGATAATACATCAGTCTGTCCATTTTTGGCTGCTATGAGTTAACTTGTAAGATTCTATATGCATCACACAAAGACAGAATAGGCTTCTTTACCAAATTTATAATTATATGTTTGTGACAATACTTACTGCGGTCAATTTAGTTTTGGCGTGGAAGATACCAATGTTACAGTATTTAATACTCAAGCCACCTTTTATGGTAGTGAGAGCAGTTGATCTTTGAGGTGAGTATAGTCATTGGCAAGTAGATTGTCAGTTTTATGGGGGCTTTATCACAGCCCTGTTTAACTCCACTCTGGGCTTTGAAGGCATCTGTTTCAGATTTCCCATTCAAGACACTTGAAGCAAATGCAGTCAGCAGCAACTACAGTATTTTTCACATCAATATGGGCATGACTGTGCAATGTTTTTCCAATCCTAACTTTAATTCTCAGATGAACAACTACACAGTATTGATAAATATATTTAAGCAGACTTATTTTCTAAATGTAGCTTTTGTTTCAAATAAATTAATGAGTTAGAAAATTTAGTTATTTATATTTCATACAATTGCTAGCATGGAACAGCTCCCAACTCTTATTTTCCATTTATCTTTGCTCATTTAAAAGATAAATGGATGCTTTCTTTTCGGCAAATTTCCACTCTTTCCATTGTTGTTATCCTGCTCACTTGTTCTGTATGCAGTATGCGCTGGATGAATGGACAAGGGAAGTATAGTAGTTTCCCTGAACTGGCATGGGGACTATAAAGGGCTATGGCAATGAGTTGGGATAACAGAGGCATGGGAAGAGGGTGTGGACATGGTCATAAGCATGGTTAAGGATTAGAGGGCCTAAAATATTGCAGGACATTTGGAACTAATTCCCAGAGAACTGAAGCTAGCCTTTTAACTAGTCCATCCTGGCACCTGTACTCTGCTTTTGGGGTAATGGGTTCAATTCCTTTCTGCACCCACCCACCCTGGTGCAAATGTCATTGTATTTGGTCACCTTTTTACTGATGGGATGGGGGAGATCTGTCTAAGAAAGAAATTCCCCATCTCACCCTGACTTCTGTGATAGTGAATCTTTGAGGCTCATTTTCCAACCTCCTTTGAGCATGTTGGCTGCGTCACTCCTATCTGCTGTAATGTACATTGGTTCATATCAGCAATTGGACTCAATTTTAAATGATTAAAACTGCATTCCTTTATGGCCTCACCATTCTCTTAAAGCCCATACCCTAAACGCACCAAAAAATTCTCTGTTCCTCTAATTCTTTTACATTCCTACAAATAGATAGGCTGGTGTTGTAGAAGGTAACCCAGTTCTGCAATAACATTGCACTTTATACTAAGCATCGATCATCGAATTGATTGTATTTTCTTCTGTATCCAACAGATTGCTCCATTATTGTCCTCTTTCAAATGTTATAAATAATTTAATCCAAGCAAATGCTGGCTCTGAACCAATATGAATTCAATTTATCAATATGACTTTCTTATCCATAATTTTCACTGCTTGCTGGTTTACTTTCTCTGTTCTTTTGCACGGCCATGAAATGGAGCTTTCAATTGAGATTGTGCCTGCTAAATATATAGTCCTAGCTAAATATATAATAGCATAGTTCAATTTATTTTTGGACCAAATCTAATGCAGTAGACATCGGAAGCAATAGCTGCTAAATATAAGTTTAAAACCAACATTCCACATTGCAATCTTATGAAAATTTGAAAATCCATCTCTGTAATGTTAAAATGGTCCTTGTGATCATTTCAAAGCGTAGAATTGCATGCCCTCCCCTGTTTTGAGAGTCTGGTGGCTGGAGAATATTTAATCTGCTGTAAAAATGGCCAGTAGGGTCCCTGGAGGCATGTGGGCGTTGAGGATTGGGATGGGGTGGCAGGGGCGAGCGGTAGTGGTGCGTAGGGAATTCCTCACTCAACGACTCTGCACTTGATCTAGGGACCCAGAATTAGAAAGAAGATGCCAACTGAAAGCTGTCCCTTGCCCTTGTTTCTTACCTCATCCCTTCCATCTTCTCCCCCAGCCCTTAGCACCATTGGCCTGCTCATTTCCTACATTCCAGGTATGCAATGTCCAGGCACTGAAGGGACAATAGCATTATTTTTCTTTCAAAAACTCTGCCAGTGTTGCCCCAATTCTCCTGAAACGTCTGTTTCCTTTTCCACACTCTCCCTCTGCAGCCATGCTTTCTGCCCCTTTGCTTTTACCAAAACATATTCCTGTGCACCAATTGCTGGCAGAGACACTCATTTGCTGTTGATGTCTGATCTTCCTTCTCTTCTACTCCCAGTGTATCATGAAAGACACATTAGGAATGTCTAAGACTACCTTATTTTTATGTAAAAGGAAGCAGGGGAACGGATGTCATCTCTCAAGTGGAATAGGGGTTGTTGTCTGGTCACAGGGATATATGAGAGATATCTTGACCTGAAAGAAAGGGGTGACTGAGTCAGGTGGTGGGGTGTTTCAGGTCCTGGGATTAGGGCAGGGTGTGAGGTTCTGAGTGGAGAGAGATGTAAAGTATCTTGGGAGTTAGCCTAAGTTTATAATGTTCTAACATTTCCTGAGTAACTACTTACTGAACTACAGTGGAACCCTCTTAATTCTTTGACTTAAGGTTACTTCTGCAGCATTCCAGGCACAGGAAAAGTGGCCAGCAGAACCTCCAATTTTCTGGGCAATTTCCTCGGAATTTGCTATGTTGAGAGATTCTACCGGTTCCTCATGCAAAATACCCCAACCTATGCTACAGAAATGATTATCTGGCCATCAGAAAAACAAGTCCTCAGCATGTACCCAGGACTCCGGCCTTAAATTTCAGAAGCTGACTCAAGGAGGATGCAGCAGACAGAGCCAAGCTGTCCAGGGAGTTGTAAAGAAAATGCAGCCCACACCAGGTCCGTCGGAGGGCTCAGCTGTCAAGGAATGAGAGCCGTGTCAGTTCTATAACATTCTTTACACATGGAGACATCCATATCCCACAGTAACAGTCTTGGGCTTGCACCCAGACACTGCATGTAAAAGGTAATAGGAAAGCACAGTGAGACATCCAGGAGAAGCAAAATTATGCAAGTTTGAGCCTTTTAAGAAATATATTTTGAAGGACTATAATGAATTAAATTTTGTTATTTACATTGAATCCAAGATTTATGAGTGGGTTAGATTTTGTGAGATCTGCTGGGGTGAGTACTTGTTAGACTTTTGGAGAGAAAATATTGGTGCAGCTCTAATGCATGAGTATTGGAAGAGCTGTCAGCAGAACACTGTTAATCCCATCAGGATGCATTACAAATGAATTTCTCAATGTGCAGAATTATCGTATTTTGAGGCTAAGTGAGAGAGCAGGCTAAAAAGCAAGAGGTTTTGCAGCTTGGACACAGGGCAGGTTTTCTCTTTTAAAATTACATTTTCATGCGTGGTTAAAATACTAAATTTTAGCAGCAGGTGGGCAGGAATTTATGGTCCCTACAAATGCCTTCTGGGCTCCAAACTCTGGGCACCATATTTAAAAGGCACCTGGCTAGCACTTCACTTTGCAACACAGGACTAACAGAGGGCCTTAGTTCATCACACCCACCAAACCGAGATGCGCCAGTGGCACATTCAAAGAATGCCCCATGTTTCAGTGACACCTTCCTAGAAGTTCTCCTGCAGTGTGACAGTGAAAGAAAAGGTGTGCTGTTTTTAATGGCTGCCAACAAGAGGCGAACTCAAGTCACCAAGGCATGCTGGACCAAAGTGGCTGCAGAGGTTACCACTTATGGGACCCAGAGGACAGAGCATATCCAGTACCTCAAAAAGCTGAATAGTCAACTGCATATCACCAAAGTACATTCTGCTATCTACTCAATGCTTCATGCCCTTATAAGTGAGAGTTTACTATGTAAGCTTGCCACTGCACAGGCCTGGTACACAGAAGATTGGGTGTCCATTTCCATCACATGCCTCACGTACAAGCAATGTTTTTCTCTGCACCTACTAGTGTTGTACAGTGAACACTATAGTGCCACTGCCTCTCAAATATCTGCCAAGGTTTACACTTCAAATAGAGAAGCAATTAAAAGATGCACATACCACATTCTCTCTGAGAACTATTTCCTGAGGCTGCCTCTAGCTATTGGTTGAGTAACATTGCTCTGGCCGCTTGAGTATAGCTGCCTGATGACTCTTTGGGGTTCGGGGTCCCACATATTCTGTATATTATTTCAATTCCTGATATTCCAATTTTGAAGGAATACTCTTGTACAGATTGGAAGGGCAACCCCAGCAGCCTTGTGATCATTCAATGCTGTTATTCTCAGTGCTTCTCTCTCAGTCCTCATCAACACCACCTCGAGTAAATGGCCTACCCACTCATTGACCTAACCATCCTCATGAGAAGACATGGTGAGATCCAGAAAATGGTCTATGGGAAGGACTGTCGCAACCAAAGAAGAGGTAGTGTAGAGAAAAGCCTGTAGATGAGTGTGAAGTGCTATTGCAAGTATAAACCAGCTCAAGAAAGTACTCATACCACTTTAATTTATTCCTACATGATAGGGTCATGTAGTCTGTGGCTGAATCATTCAGACTATCCATGACCCTCTGGGTTATAAGGGGTGGTGCAGTTCTTAGCAATGCCATTGACCGTGCAATGTTCCTGTAGCATCACCCTCACAGAACTGAATCCCTGTGAATCTGATACAGCAAACTGAAATAGATAAACCAATTACACATCAGCATTCTGGCTGCCGCTGAAGCCTTTTGTTCACAGGTTGGAACGGTGTGTACAATCTTCCATGAATATAAGAGCGGACTCAGTCCTGTTACTGCTGGAGTCAAAAATTGCAAAATCC
Source organism: Stegostoma tigrinum (assembly GCF_030684315.1). NCBI lineage: Eukaryota > Metazoa > Chordata > Chondrichthyes > Orectolobiformes > Stegostomatidae > Stegostoma > Stegostoma tigrinum. The sequence goes on from NC_081356.1 coordinate 79,605,694, forward strand.
ATTGCAAGGACTTCTAGGTGTCTCTTATTTACCAGGGATCCCATGTTAGGGTGAAGTCACTTCCCTTCTTTGGCCACAGTACACCTCTCTCAATTTCAACGGTAGTCATCATTAACAGCAGTCATCCCAAACCTCCCTGCTCTCCTCAGTCCATAGCCAATTGTCCAACTTACCAGGAAGTTACCCTACATGGCACAGAGGATATCCAGCACTGGACAAACGCCTGCTGTGGCAGCATGAGGTCCTTAATGTGCTGCTTAAATGGACAATTCGACCCTGATCAGAATGACTGTCCCTCTATATTCATTACAATGGTGACAGGAAAGCAAAGGGCATTTCACTCCCCGCCAAATGATGTCAAAGCAAACCAAACTGTTAGATTTGCCCAGTCTTTTTTTTCCAGACTTCAACAGGTACTAAACATTTGAGCTAGAGGCTACAATGCTTTTATTTGGTCCGCCATTCAGTTCTCAATGAAATTAAGTACATACAGAGACCTACACTGACAAAGAGACATAATACAACTGCAAAGAGTGATATGAGTAAATTTGATACTTTTTTTTATATGACGTGTTGATGCTGATAAGCCAAAATAAAGTACTAGTGTGTTCACAAGTTAGTATTTCAAAACAAGCTTCCACGTTAGAAGTATATGGTCGGAGACTTTCTATTGTGAACCTGCACTTACACAATGCTCTTGTTTACATTGGATTGGCAATGAGCGTTTCTCAAGACACATAGACAACCTTTAGAGGATTGAATACATTAAGCACATTATTAGCAATTTATAAAGTGGCTTTGCTTAATTGCTGTTGGTGAATTGGAGCCTCGGTTTTCCACTATTTGTACAGCATCCAAATTCAGAAGAAGTAAGTTGAGTAAAGTTGAATGGACATGCCACTGTATTAAAAAAGGGTGCAAAAATGAAATTGTACATATGTACTATGGTCCTGGACTTCGTTTATTTGCAGAATTTCTGCCAGAAGTAGGGCAGGGAAGGACTTCCAACTATCAGATGACCTCAATGTGAACTCAGCATTTTCTGGACAGAAGCCAATTGCACATGCAGGGTAAGCTCTCAGCACGATCTCTTTCAGTCGGGACTCCACTGCTATGAAAGGAAGATAAAATACCACTGCAAAATTTTGTTCGTGGCAGCAATGTAAAGAAATAGGCCAATGACTTCATAAAAACAAAGAAAAACCTGCAAATAATTATTCTGAGTTGAAGAAAGTAATATAACCAAGCAGTGAATGAAGGATAGTATCATTTAGTTCACAGAATACATGGCAACTCCATGGAGAGCAATCAAGTCTGTCCAATTCCCAAATCTTCCCATAGTGTTGCCTTTTCCAGAAATAAATTTGGCGATCTTTACTATACATACCAGCTGGTTGGTACCAACAAACAAATCTAACCATCTCCAATTAAGCCAGAATAACAACTGAAGAAAATTAAAGAGATAGTAGGAACTGCAGATGCTGGAGAATCTGAGATTACACGGTATCGAGCTGGGTGAATACAGCAGGCCAAGCAGCATCAGAGGAGTAGGAAAGCTGACGTTTCGGGTTGAGACCCTTCTTCAGAAATGGGGGAGGGGAAGGGGATTCTGAAATAAATAGGGACGGGGGGAGGTGGATAGAAGATGGATGAAGGAGAGGATAGGTGAGGAGTTAGGGAGGGGATAGGTTGGTCCAGGGAGGACGTGAGGTTTGTGGATAGGAGATGGGGGTGGGGCTTGAGGTGGGAGGAATGGTTAAGGAGGCGGGGAGTAGTTAGTCTGGTTTTGGGATGTGGTAGAGAGAGGGGAGATTTTGAAGCTCGTGAAGTCCACATTGGTACCCTTAGGCTGCAGGGTTCCCAAGCGAAATATGAAATGCTGTTCCTGCAGCTTTTGGATGGCATCATTGTTGCAATGCAGGAGGCCCAGGATGGACATGTCGTCCGAGGCATGGGAGGGGGAGTTGAAATGGTTCACGACTGGAAGGTGTAGTTGTTTGTTGCGAACTGAGTGGAACACCTACTGATGCTGCTTGGCCTGCTGTGTTCATCCAGCTCTATACCCTCTTACTGAAGAAAATTAAACGTGGACTAAGCCCTAGTCACTTCCCTCCATTTACATATGATACAATGGACAGTCAATGTATGATCAGTAAGTCCTTTCAGGAGTTGCAGAATTAAATTCCTACAACTACTTCTGGGCACAGAAATTCAGAGGAGGCCTTGCTGACTTGTTTTCCTGTGATGAGTCACTTCAAAAACAGGCAACAATTTACCAGAAGGTAAATTCAGATTCTGGAGTATTAGGTGGCAATTTGCTCCCAGGATAAGTAATCAATATCCTGAAATGTAAGCCAAAATGGGAACCGATTTAAATCAGTAACAGTCCGCGATAACTCCAGATGTGAAATCACATCCCTTGCCTCCGTGATGTCTCATCCAACAGGATGAGAATGCACTTGTCTGGCTCTATTCTGATTGATCCAGTCTTAGGAAGGAAGTCATTCGCAGTGGCAAATCTTTGCACTCTTACAAAGGTTATAGAACATAAAACATAGAACAATACAGTGTAGAACAGGCCCTTCGGCCCTCAATGTTGTGCCAAAATGCCAGTTATCTCCGGCATTCCTAACGGATCTGTTCTTTGTCCCCATCCATTTCTCAATTGTCCCTTGTTGACACCATCCAAGAAAACTCTCAATTAAAACAAAATGCTGCGCAGGCTGAAGATCTGAAATAAAAACAGAAAGTGCCTCAGAAATGCAGCACTTCTGACATAACTGTAGGCAGAGCAACAGAGTTAACGTTTTGACTGTCCCAAAGAAGTCCAATACAAGTCGGGGGAAATAAAATTTCATTTTTCATTTTATATCCCCCAGAACTTGATACTGAGTTTCTTTACTTGAGAGCATGACCTCTGTTCTTGTTCTTATACACCCCCACCCTTCCCTAGCCATGTCTTGTTTGTGCCTTGTTGGCTCTGCTCAGCAGAGTGGACCCATTTTCTCCTTTTCACACCTAACACGTACACCCATTTTACATCGTTTTCTCTCCCTTACCACCATAATCTCCACATTTGTCTTCTACTCCGGGCAGCCTCACAATCCATTCCACTGGCTCTTCTACCCCTTCCGTCAACAACAGAAACGAAAATATTTTCCAGCCCCTTTCAGTTCCAATGAAGAGTCGTACTGGATTCAAAACATTAACTTTGTTTCTTTCTTCACTGATGTTGCCTGACCAAGTACATTTTTCCACTTTTTTCCTGTTTTCATCCAAAAACATATCAGGTTTTATGCATACACAGATGACTACCAGCTCTATCTTAGAACATAACAGCATAGCTCAGGCCCTTTGGCCCTCGACGTTGTGCCGACCTGTCATACCGATCTGAAGCCCATCTAACCTACACCATTCCATGTACGTCCATATGCTTGTCCAATGATGACTTAAATGTACTTAAAGTTGGTATCTTCAACCCCCACTGTCTCTAAATTGCTGCTGTGTTTTGTCTGACATTCAGCTGTTCTGAAATTCCTCCAATTCAATATTGGGAACGTGTAAGCCATTATATTTGGTTCCTACCAGATACTCTGTTTTTTGGACACTGATTTTTGACCCTCTCCCTGGTAATCCTCTGAGGCTGAACCAGATTGTCTACAACTTGTTATACTTGACTTCAACATAAGGTATTGACGATAAATCCATACAGGTCCTATGACTGATTACTTTTACCTGTGCAACATGATCCAAAGCCAACCATGCTTCAATTCAACTGTTGCTGAATCCTCAAACCTTGTTAGCTCTGGAATAAACTAGTCCACTATTCTAAAACATTCCCAGCCAGTTAAAACCTTCCACCCTCCGTAAACCAATGTTTGTCCAACAATTTACTGCCTGTGTCTTCACTGACACCAAGACAAAATGTCCATTATCCTCTAACTGGCTGAGCTGCAGTGGTTTCTGGTTGAGCAAAACCTCAATTTTAAAATTTTGATCCATTTTTTCCAATCCTACCTTGACTTTTCCCTCCCTATCTCTGTAAGCACTTACAGCCTCACAAAGCTCTCAGCTCTCTGAAATCCTCCAATTCTAGTATCTTAAAACCATGAGTTTAATAGTTCCATCAGTGTGACCATGCTTTCAAGTGCCCTCGACTCCTGGAATTCCATCCAGAGCCCCCTGCCTTGCTTTCCTCCTGCACGACAGTCCTTAAGACCTACCTCATTTTATCAGGAATTTTAACCAGTTGTCCTAATACTCCCTTACATAGACAGGGTCAATTTTTATTTGGTAAAACTCTAGTGAAGCACTTTGTATTATGTTATTACAATAACAGTGCTGTTTCAGTGGAAGTTGTTGCTGTGAAGTCAACGTTTTTAATGCAGAACTAATCAATAACTGGCCTGGGAGAACTAGAACATAAAAACATAAAAACTAAGAACATGATTTGGCCCTTGAGCCCTTCAAGCCTGCTTTGTGACTTAATAAATTTGAAGCTTAAATTCCAAATCATCACTTTTCTGACTCATCCTAATTCCCTTTGTGTCCAAAATTCTAACAATCCTAATTTTGAATATGCTTCCAAAGGCAGAACTCTGAGGATTACAAACATAGGGATCTTAGGGTGCAAGTCCATAGTTCCTAGAACGTGGCAACACAAGTGGATAATGTCAGAAATACACTGTACAGCATGCTTGCCTTCATCAGCCAGGGCTCTGAGTATAAAAGTTGACAAGTCATGCTGCAACTGTATAAAACCTTATTTAGGCCACATTTGGAGCACTGAACGCAGTTCTGGTTACGACACCATAGGAAGGATGGGGAGGCTTTGTAGAGGGTGCAAAAGTGATTTGCCAGGATGTTGCCTGGATTGGAGCGTATTAGCTAGAAGGAGAAGTTGGACAAACTTGGATTGTTTTTGTTAGAGCATCGGAGGCTGACAGCGTCCTGATAGGAGTATATAAAATTATGCAAGGCATGGATAGGGTGGATAGTCAGAGCCTTTTTGACCAGGGTGGAAATGTCAAATACTAGGGAACATATGTTTAAGGTGAGGGGAAAGTTCAAAAGAGATTTGTGAATAAGTTGTTTTTACACAGAGGGTGGTTAGAGATGTTGCGAAATATTGGTAGCTCGGGTAAATTGGCTGTTGGTTTGTTCGCCGAGCTTGGCAAATGAGTTGCAAACGTTTCGTCTCCAGTCGAGAAGACACCATCAGTGCATAGATAGGTGATTCCTCTGGAGCTTGCCTTTATATAGGTTACCTAAGAGTAGTTAATGTTCTCCATTTTGATTAGTAGATATTTTGGTAGTTAATGTTCTCAATTTTGATTGGTAGATATTTTAGTAACCTAAATCAAGTTTGTGTTATGGTTTGTCAAGTCACCATTTGATTGGCTGTTTGGAGGTTGTTGGAATTGTTTCTGCGTGCCTTGGGTTCATGCCGTTTCATCTCTTCCGCGGTTCCCCCGAGTTCGTTGTTCCCTTATCTATAACGGTTGGTAGGCTGAATCGATTTCGATGTGCTTGTTTATTGCTTCTTCGGATGAGTACCATGCCTTGATAAATTCCCATTCTTGTTTGATATTTCCTTGTGCCAGTACCTTCACGTTGTTCCAGTCGAACTGGTGTCTCTCTTGGTCCTCATGGACGGATAGCGGTGACATTGGGTGGTGCCTTCGGGCGGCGAGCTGGTGTTCATGGATTCTCGTAGACAGCTTTCTTCCAGTTTGACCGACGTGGTGCTTGGTGCAGTTGTTGCATTGAATTTGGTAGATCACGTTGCTTCTTTTCACCAAATCCAGTTTCCCTTTGGGTTTTGATAGTCTGCTCCTGAGTATATTCATGGGTCGGTAAGCGATGGTTACTCCATGTTGTCGAAATAGTCTTGCTGTCATCTCAGAAATATTCTTGATATATGGGAGGACGATTCTCCAGTTTCATGTTGTCTTGGGGGAATTGTCACTGTGCGAATTCTCAGTGTCCTCCGGATGAAGTTTCTCGGATATCTACCAATCAAAATCGAGAACATTAACTACTAAACTATCTACAAATTAAAATCGAGAACATCAAGTACCAAAATATCTACTAATCAAAAATCGAGAACATTAACTACTCTTAGGCAACCTATATAAAGGCGAGCACCAGAGGAATCACCCACCTGATGACGTCTTCTCGACTGGAGACAAAACGTTTCCAATTCATTTGCCAAGCTCGGCGAACAGACCAACAGCCAACAGAGGGTGGTGCCTGGAATATGCTGCTGTGGAAATGGCAAATGCGGATACAATAGCAAAGTTTAAGAGGCTTTTAGACAGGCACATGAACAGGCAGGGAATAGAGGGATATGGGCCATGATGCTGGAGATGGGATTAGTTGAGAATGGCATCATGGTTGTCACAGACATGGTGGGCCAAATGGCCTGTAATGAGCTGTACTGTTCTACGTTCTATGTACTTAGTGACCGAGCATCCATGATCATCTGGGGTAGAAAATTCCAATACTCAAATCTTCCGACTGAATAAATTTTGTGGCATTTCATATCTGAGCTGGTCCATTTTCCAGCATCCTAAATCTAGACTCCACTGTAGGGAGAACAGTCTAAATGCATCCACTTTGTCAAGCACCCACCCCCAATATTTTATGAATTTAAATGTGGTCACCTCTCATCCTTTGAAATCCATGAGACTGAAACCCATCCTACTCAATTTGTCCTTATAGGATAGTTCTCTGATCTCATCCAATTTCAGTTCTCTATGGCAAATGCATCCCTCCTTAGGTAAAGCATTCAACTATTCACAGTATTCCAGGTGCAGTCTCATCAAAGCTCTAATTAGTTGAATAAAGGTTTCCTTTCTCATACTTGCCAAAGATCTTTCAATGGCACCTTCCAAACCCAAGACCACTTCCATCCAAAGGCAGCAGTTCCATCGGATCACCACCACCTGCAAGTTCCCCTTCAAGCTGCTCACCATCCTAAGCTGGAAATGTATCACTGTTCCCTCACTGTTGCTGGGTCAAAATCTTGGAATTCCCTCAGTGACAGCATTATGAGTTTGCCTGCAGAACATGCAGCCCTTCAAGAAGGCAGCTCACTATGCACCTTCTCAAGGACAAATAGGAATGGACAATAAATGCTGTCTCAGCCAATAATGCCCATATTCCACAAGTGAATTTTTAAAAAAATTCCTTGCAATGAAGGCTAACATTCCATTTATCTTAAATGAAAGCAAAATAACGTGGGTGCCAGAAATCTAAAATAAGAACGAAAGTTTTGGTGAAAATCAGCAGGCCTTGCAGCATTCTGAGCAGAGAGAGGCAGAGTTAACATTTCAAGTGTGAACACTTTGACGTAATTTCTGTGATTCAGCTATACCCAAATATCTCCAAATACAAACACTTACATGTCTTTCTCTTTTTCCTTTTATAAACTGTTTTGGGTTTCAATTTTTTTCACCGACGTGATTAATTTTCACACTCAGATAACAAAGCAATCCATTTTTGCATACAGTAAATCCATCGCAATATTCAGAATTGTGCCAAGAACTAATAAGTGACATTCATATCAGCCAACTACCTAGCAATGACCATCTCCTACCAGAACGTGTCTAAGCACATCTCTTGGCTTTAATGCTATTAATATTGCTAAATTGCAATATCCTCAACATTCAAGGAGGTGGTGTCATCATTGACCAGAAACGTAACTGGGCAAGTATCATAAATACTGTGGATGCAGGAACAAGTCAGTGAGTGATTCAACTCCAGATCCCAAAAACCTTTCAACGATCTACACTACACAGGTTAAGAGTATGATGGATTACTCATGCAGCTCCAACAACATACAGCAAACTGCATGGAACTGGTAGTTTGGATGCTTGGGCTACCAGTATAGATGTAAAATGGTGTCCATGCAACTCCTGTCAACTTCTGGTGCAGCTTTTTACAAACACATTAGAAACAAAATCTGCCACACAGAAGGAAGTAATATGGCCCAGTGTGTCTTTGCAGGTTGTAAAAGAACCATCTCATCCTGATCCCTGTTTACTGCTCTGGGTCTGTAGCCTTGTAAATTACAATACTTCAAGTACATATCAAAGTGTTTTTGGCTGCCATGAGGATTTTTGCTTCTACCACCTTTTGACGCAGTGAAATCTAGATGCCCAGAATAATTAAGTCCCCTTTAGTCATTTGAATAGAATAGTAGAATAGTCATTTATTGTCACCTGCAGAGTGACAACTGATTAAGTTGCCATAGCACAGCACCTATATTAATAACAAAAGGCTTTGATAAAAAAAATTCTTCTAAAACTAAGACAAAGTCCATCTTAGTTTAAATCCTGGCTCCTATGTTCGGGAAAAGACAGTATTTCTGCAAGACTGCCATGCCGGGCCATGGAGTAACAGACAAGATTCTAAGAAGATAGTCCAAGGACATACCTCGTCTCTGATCTCAGGAATGAAGATGCTGCAAAAGCCACCTAAAGGAGTCGACCAATTACTTTAAAGCTATGCCCCTTGATATTGACATTAGTTCTTCCTAACTGCCTTTTCTAAGCTGCTAATGATTTCATGCACCTCAATTATGTCTCCATCCAGCCTCTTCTGCTCAAAAGAAAACCACAATCTTTCCTCATTATGTAAAGAACCTCTGTCACACATGGTACTCACTGAGAGAGACTGGAGATGGGCTTACAGGATACACAAGCTTTGGTCTTCGATGGTTCCGTTTTGGACTGAATGGCCTCAACACTGGGCAGTAGATGTCTGGGCAGGCTGGCCATAGGTAACCAAAAACCACCGTCACAATAATGGGAGCAGAGTGTAAATCTGAAACTTTAACAGCTGGAAGGGTCCTGTATGTCTGCAACAAATTTACTCTCTGGTGGGCCGTCAGAACAGTAAGGCTTAAATGTATAGCCATTTCATTGAGCTGTCACCATACTGGGTGACCCAGTTACTTGGCCTGATAGAAGGAGCAACAGAATGGTTCAGAGTGATCACTCCTTCAGACTCCCCTTTACAGCTAATCAATAATAGAAGAGATGAATTGACCTTTCCCTGTGATTAAAAACAGGGAGCAGTTGGATCTTGCAATGGTGCAGTGTAATTAACAATTTTCCCAGCTCCAGTCACCTTTTCCTCATTCCTTAACATAACTAGCCCTCTTATAAAAATTTCTTTGCTTCAAATTGAACAATGCAGAATTAGTGAAAAACTTGCATAGTTTGTCTTCTTTCTACTACATCTCCTCTCAGCTCACTGCAATTTTTTTATACCTGGGTTGCGTTTCATCATTTGATACATAGACTGTCCTTATACTTTCCAGCTGAAGCAGGAACACAAGAATGACAACTCAACACCCATCACCCACTTCTCCTGTCGATCAAAACATGCTGCTGCAAAGCATCAATCTCAAAAGTAAACAGTCAAAGTTGGAAGAGGCTGCAGTACTGAAGAACATCCAATGTAAACGGTTTCTTTTCGAGCATAAGCAGTGGGTGGCTGAGGTCAGCTTCCTTCAAGATGGTTTGGTCATAGATGAGAATATTTGTGAAATGACTAGGGTCAAGGTTGGAAACACCTGTTCAGAGAGGTAACAGAATATTTTTCAAATGGCAACCTTTCTAGTTATTGGGAAAAGGTTCTTGCCAGCAAGAGAGTAAGTTTCTTGCCAAAAGAAGAACACAATTATGCCAAAACACATTTGGCAACGGGCTCAGATTATACATAGCTGAAGGTTTCCCTTATGCCCATAACTGGCAGGCAATTGAGACAATCTGATTTTTGATTTGTGGGGGAAGCATATGCATCAAAGTATTGCCAAGTAGGGAAATTGAAGCAATCTTATAGATTTGCAATAGTGTAGCTGGGTGAGTACAAAAGGTTTTGTTTCAGGGTTAAGGCGCTGAGCCAAAGGAAATTTAAGGTGTCTGATTAACATAGCATCTCTGCAGTGGACCTGCCGATGTCCAAGAGTAAGATAATACCTCCAACAAATTGTGCAATTTTTGGGGTAGCCATTCTTCTTGAAATCTCAGGTATGGATCTGCATTATGACAAAGTTACCTCAAAAGAAGTTCAGACTTTACCTTGTTGCAGAGAAGTTATACTATTCCTAAGAATAGTTCCTGAATATTTTCATTCATTGTAATTTTCAGTTGGTTCATTTGGAAAGGACAAAGCTTACAAACAGCAAATCCCTTACAAGCTCTGTGAATAGTGAACTTGTACCAATCACAAAATTCTATACAAACTGTAGGTGCAAATACATTCATATAAATACAAAAGAATGAGGAGCACAAGCAAGCTATTCAGCCCCTCAAGCCTACTCTGCATGCAATAAAATCATGGAGGATCTGTTTGTGTTTCAAATTCCACTTTCCCATCAACTTCAATAACCTTTGATTCCCCTGCTTAACAAGGACATATCTCCATCTTATTCAAAGACCCCACGTTATTCTGAAACAGTGCTCCAAAGTCAAACAACCCTCTGAAAGTTAAAGAAAGATGCATGGATCAGTTTCTGCATTGTAAATTAATAGTGAAACATTGAATATTGCAATTGTTACAGTAGAGGTTATTGGTAGCACTGACATTGGTATTTGAACAGTCAACTTCAAGAATCTTAGAATATCAGCCAAACTGAAAAACTATAATTCTGATTCCTTCTGACTGTGATTGAATTCCAGTATTTGTTATGAGAGCGAGTGCTTTGCTGTTCTGAGTTATTTTGTTTGGCTTACTAGCGAGCTGGCTGCTAGCACTCAGAGTGAGAGACTACCTTTTCCTGGAACACTGGGGTGGTTAGGAAATAGTACTTCAACTGTGACCTTCACAGCATGGTAACGAGCGAATACAAGTCAGTTTACTTGGGTACCTTAGCCCACTAGCACACACAAGAATGTTCAGTTCTACTAGCAAACAGCAGAGCTGAAACAAGGTTTTTAATCCCTGGCCTTGTGTATTCTTCGGAAGGAAAAAACAAAATGTGCCTGCAGTTTTGGACATAGCCTGTAGGGTATCATCAGCCTCCTATTATTACTGTAGTCACAACAGCTCATGAATAAGTCTGTTTTGACTTGCCTCTTCTGCATTTGAAGAGTTGTTTGATGTTCTATTTTCATCTTTAAGTGTGACATAAACCTTCTTAAAAAAAAAACACATTCTGGAATTAGTAATTAAAACTGTCCATAATACTTCAGGGTTCTGACCCACGGCCATTATAGCATCTATTACTTTGTTAGTCATCTCTCCTAAGAGCGTAGGATGAAGTCCATCATGCTCTGGGGATTTATCAATGTTCAGTTTGATCAGTTGCTTGGTACTTCTTCCTTAGTGATTGTGATTTTACTAAGTTCCTTTCTCCTTCATCTCCTGATTTACAGTCATGGCAATTTTTTGCATGCTTTACAAGGAAGATGGTAGCAAATATTTGTTTATTTCATTTGCCACTTCCTGGCTATCTATGATTAAATTCTCATTCTCATTCCCTTAGAGGTCCATATTCATTTTCATGTAAGTGCTTCATCATAGCCAAGAACTTCTGTGGGCATTGTATATCTTTAAAAAAAAACAAAGTCCATTTTGGTTCACAGTGTTGAATGTTTTTGTAGGGTTGACAAAAGTGACAATATGGACCCTTGTTTTGCTCATGATGCTTTTCTTGTACGTATCTAAGTGCAAATCTCTGTGTTGTTTCTGTTTTCTGTGAAGTCATACTTGCTCTCTGGGAGGTTTCCTTTTGTAGCAGGAGACACAAGCATATTCAGATCTACTTGAGCTAAGATCTTCTCAGTCATAGAGAAGAGGGTGATCACATAGTAATTGAAGCAATCTGGCTGTTTTCCTTTGCTTTTGTACAAGGTGATAGGAACAGAATTATAATGATGCTGTGGGATTCTTCCCTGTTCCCTGGCAGACCATGAAAAGCTCATGAATTTTGGTATGGATGCAGAGCCACCATGCTTCAAAGCATCAGACAGAATTCTATCAGCTCAAGATGCTTTGTTGCTCTTCATCTGATTGGTGTCAATCACAGCTTCCTCTGGAACTGAGCTGTCATCCAGTTCTTTTTTTTTAGCAGGCTGTTGTTTGATATGGGTTTTTGCCAGTATGACGAATTTAATGCTGAAGACTGTTTCAAAGTGCTCTGCAAGCAATCATTGTTTTACCAGTGGTGATTCAGAAGGGGTTTTTGGTTTATTCTGTGGTGCATATGCAGAACTTAGTACTGCGTAGAAATTTCTTAAGTCACCTGTTTCAGATAGTTGCCACTGTTCACAAATCTAATACTTCCTCATCATTTTCATCAAAACAGCCCCTGGTCTTCTTGGAGCTCTGTCTGATCACCTTGTTGGAAGTATCTCATACTGCAACTTTGGTGTTTTCCCTACACCCCCTATAGTGGAAGCAAGAGTGAGATCAGGCTGTTCCAGTCTGATCTGTAAAGTTTTTTGGTAACTATCCCTTCAAGATGACGTGTACAGTTTGATGACTGAAAACGTATTTGATTGGTTGTGTCTAAGTCTGTTCTTGAGGGCATTGAAGTGGAAGTTCAGCTTTGTGTGAATGAGCCAGTGCTATGTATTGCAGTCAGCACTGGGTATCACTCAAATATACAGGGCCTCCTTTAGGTCACACGAGCATACAAAGATGTAGTGTATCAGACATCAGTGTTTAGAGCAGGGATACATCTATGTTCTTTTGAAGTGATCTTATTTGTTGGCCAGGGACAGCTGCTTTTCTGCATAGAGTTCTCAGAGTAGATGTTCATTTTCATTGCAGTAGGTTCAGATTCAGAGTTCCTGCCCTACATTGGTTGTTGTTTAAGGCAAGAAGGAACGTTCTTTCCTGCGGTTTTATCTATCACTAGTGACCTGGCCATAATTCATGAAATATAGTGTGCCATCCCTTTGATCCAGAAAATGATGACTTTGGGATTCTTGAAGCCTGGCCATTATCTTTATCAAGGAAGACATCTGCCCAGATGGTGTCATGCACATCCTTTCTCTCCTCACTACAGTGAGAGTTTGCCTTGGAGCCAGCAAGGAGAATTGGCATAGATGAGCACCAGTGATTTCTGTCCACTCTACCAGTAGGATGGAGCTGACTGAACGTCCAAGGTACTACCTGCACTTGAACATTCCTGACACACAGCTTAACGTGAATAGGAGCCTTCATTAGCTTGTGTGCACTCTCAAAGTCATAAGGGGGGGGCAGTCTTATCGGCTTTGCAACTTTGCTGCATCAGGACCAAAGGGGAGTATGATTGATGCTAATGGTATCAGGTGGCTGCACAGCATGTCATCTTATGGGTGGCACCAATTCAGAGGCTACCTACTCTTTTATTATCCAATTACGATTAACAGATGGATTCCTGAGGCTGCAGGCTCTGTCAGAGGGCTATAAACTGTGTATGGCAGTCAGGCGCAATGGCGAGGTGGACACTTACTAGACAGACAGGAGAACGTGTGTGCACTTCAAAACAAAGGTGATCATTGTAGCCTTATGAAAACAGGGCTACAAAATTGGATGGTCATTGATTTAGGGTAGTCCCCCAACCTATCACCGAGAGGTATGGCTTCAATCTCATGGGGAGTGTTGGGAATACTGGGAGAGATATATCTGACCTCAGCAGATTTCCATCTGTGACAGCAATTGATTGGCTACCCACTTGTACTGGCAAGTAACCACAGCCCATTGATACTGCTTCCGGCAAAATCACTTGGAGTCTGTGGTGTGTAGGCAAGATGACCCGACTCTACACACTCTCTTCAGATTTTAGTCCCTATCTCTCCTCCAACCTGACTTCATGAGAACATGAAGATTCCATCTAAGGTTTCAAAGAAACACATTGTTGGAGGCATGCTGTTTCTCACATCCTTTACTTATCAAGTTTGCATAACCTTCTGACGCTTCCTGCATACTTTTAGCCAGGTGCAGAGAATGAGATGGAGGAGGTAGGATGGGGGAGGTGAAAAATCATCAATCCTTTAGAAAGGACGAAAATAATTTTGAATATTTTGCAGCCATTCCAAAAGATTATTTGTCTATTGGATAAAGAGAGAGTAGGAAAACAAACAGAAAATGGTACTGTGCGTGATCACTGTAAAAACAATCATTACCTCTCATGCTGCTTTATTCAATATTTACCATATTTTTGAAAACATGATTATACTCCATAAAGAATGGAGTACTAAATTATTTTTCACTCAGGATAGATTTGCTTTATATAAAATACTGTATTTGATGGCGTAACCATGTGATGGTACAGGATGAAAGGAGATGTGTCAAGAACATTCACCTGAACCAGACCATGAGTCTAGACTGTAACAGAATGCCTGCCAATTATCGACAACAAGTGGTTTAACTTATTCAAGGTCAATGAGAAGTCAGTTCCAGAACTTTGCCATCTGTAGCAAGTACCATTCAACCAAGTTCAAAAATATTGTCAGCACTGTGTGGTTGGCAATGTGAATAATGCTCTCAAAGGTTATCAGTATGGCTCATTCCTGGCCAGCACTGTAGAAACAACTAATGTGCTGTTCGTAAATAAATTAAACAGGTGAGTGATGCTTTAGTCAGCATAGCTCACACTTTCATTTTTTTTCTAAAAATGACACAGCTTGCAATAGTTCCCACTGTCATTGCACTGCTGAGTTTGGAAACTACAGGGAACTGCAGAAGGCCAACTTTGCCCAACCTGAAGCTCATCCTGTACGGTGTGGTAAGGATCCATATTTTTGTTACAATCATTTAATACATGAATTCTTTGGAAAGTACGAGCATGGCAAAATTTTTGATTGTAAATAGTAGTTTGAATATGTGGCTTGGCGAGATACAATGAGAGCTCTAAGGCAAACATGTACATCGGTAGATACACAGCAGACTGACCAGCAACATTTTGAAATTCACAATGGCTATTGGGTATTATTATAATTCAATATTGTTCAATATTTATTTGTGTCCATATAGTCTAGTATCCTCTTACCGGGAATTGCACTCTTTTATATAGAGGGGGTGCTCTATAAGGTCAAACAGATGTCAGCTTCTGTAACAAATGGGAAGTAAGTTCTGCAATGTCACTTAACCCATTTTCTGCCTAAACCGTACGCTCACCATCACTTGCTTTTTCCCTCCTGACAAATATTTCACGACTATGTTCATCTTTTCTGAAGTCAGATTATTTCTAATCTCATATCTTATTCCTTTAAAGTTTGCTGCACCTGGCCCAAACCGCACAAAGTAAAGACTTGTGTCTACATGGTACATTTCACAATCTCAGAACACAAATACTTTACATAGGGACATAAGAGCAGAGTAAGTCATTCAACTCCTCTTGCTTCGCCATTCTAGATCACAGTTGATCATCTATCTCAGCACTGTTTTCCCATATTTCCATGTCCCTTGATACAATTACAATCCAAAAATCTACTCACCATCTTGAACATACTCAATGACTGAGCTTCCATAGCATTGAGGATAACAATCCCAACAAGTCACTCTGCTTTGTGTGAAGAAATTCATCTTCATCTGAGCCCTAAAAGGCTCGGCACTCTTTTTCAGACTATATCCCTGGTTCCCTGGCTGAGTGAGTACTCAGCCCCAGGAAGCATCTTTTCTACATTTACATTGTGTAGCCCGTTAGATTTTTGTCAGTTTCAATAAGATCAACCCTCATTGTTCCAAACTTGACAGAATATAGACCTGGTCTCAGTATCACGTTTAGATCAGTCTCACCATCTGGTAAATCAGCACTGCACTCCCTCTATGAAAATAATATCCTTCCTTGGGTAAGGAAGCCAAAACTGTACACAATACTTAAAGTTTTGGCAAAGATCTGTGGCTTGGGTTGTGGGTGAGGTTGTTGACATGCTCGCCAAGCTGGTTTGTTCTGGTTCAGATATTTCATCACCATGCTATGTGACATCAACAGTGGAGCCTCTGATGAAGTGATGTTATTCCTACTCCGCTTGGAATTTATACTGTTCAGTCTGCTACAGTGGCTACTGTCATTTCCGGTTTTGATCTGTATGGGTTTGTATATCGGATCCAATTCTATGTGTTTGCTGATTGCATTATGGGTGGAGAATGATGCCTCTACAAATTCCCATGCGTGTCAATCTTTGGCTTTCACTTTGAGTATGTTGATATTAAGCAAAGTTTATCATGCCCTTTTGCTGCTCGTTGAAGTTCATTTACTCTGATGGCTAGTTTCCTTCCTGTCTGTCTAATGTAGTATTTGTGGCAGTTGTGCATGGTACTTTGTAAACCACATTGATTCTGCATGTTGTGGGAATGGGGTCTTTAATCCTCGTGAGTGTTTGTCGTCGAGTGGCTGTGGGATTTTGGGCCACCATGATTCCTAGTGATCTGAGGAACCTTGTTGTCAGTTCCGTTATGTTCTTGATGCAGGGCAGTGTGGCCAGTGTGTTAGGGCATACTGTGTCCTCCTGTTGTTGTCTGTTTAGTAGGCATCTGTGGATGAATATTAACAGTGAAGCAAACAAGATGGTTCAGAAGACAAGAGCACAGGAGCCTTATTGCAATTGTCCAACATGTTTGAGGAACTTCCAGCTTTGGAAGATATTGGCGGTTTTCAGAGTAGCCACATAACTACAGAGCAAGAAGCCATTTGAGTGAGGGCAGCACAAGTGAATGTGTTGTAGTTGGGGACAATTTTGTGAAGAGGATTGATGCTGTCTCCTGCAGTGAAGGGTGAGAACACAGAGGTTAAGTCCCCTGCCAATGCCAAGGCCAACACATCTGTTTAGGAGAAAGGTGCAGTCATTGTGATGTCTGTGAATATCAATGACTTAAGCAGCACAAAGAAAGTGGTTTTGCACAAACAGCGTGAGCAGTTAGACATCAAATGATAAAAGCAGAACCTCAAAGGTTCAGTATTATTAATTGATCATAGGACCTGGGGCAAATCAGATGAGAGAAATTAAAGCATACCTTGGCATCTGATGTGAGAGAACTAGGTTCCTGTCATGGACCATTAGCACAGTCCTGGTAAAGTGGAATCTACACCTATGGGATAGTCCACACTTGAACTGTGCTGGGCTGGTGTTCTAGCAAGTCTGTAACTAAGGAAATGAAAAGGGTTTTGCACTTAATAGTAGGGAAAGAGATCAAATTGAGGAAAATGTGGTAAAACAAAGATATGGAAAGAGAAAAATGTTTTAATAAGGAAAATGATAAACAGGCAATGACAGGTAGGCATAGAGAGTAAATAGCTAAAAGCAAATCAACAGACAATATGAGAACTTACAAAAATAAATAAAGGGACAATACTAAAGGTTCTGTGCCTGTAATACGCATAGCATTCAGAACAGATGAACTCATATTACAAATAAGTAGTAAGTAAGTATGATCTGACAGCCACTACAGAGACATAGCCGCAAGATGAAATAAGGTTGGGCCTGAATATTGTATTGTACAGGATATTTTAGGAAGGTTCAGAAGCAAAGAAAAGGGGAGGGTGGCTCAGTTAATTAATGATGGTATTAGTGCATAGGGAGGGGTGACAAATGTTTAGGAAACCAGGTAGAAGAAGCAGTTTGTGTCAAAATGAGAAATGATAAAAACCACGAGTCACTTGTGTGTGGTTTACAGACCTTCTGGAAGAAACCACACAGTAGGATGGAGTATAAAAAAAAGCAAGAATGTGAGCACGTCAGAACAATGGAGGACAAATTATGGAGTATTTTAATCTACATATAAACAGAAGAATCAGATGGTCAAAAAGTGTTTAGAAGAGGGGTTCATTGAATGTTTTTGGGATACTTCTTTTTGAAATAGCGTGTTCTGGAGCTGACTAGACAGCAGGGTCTACAGAAGACCTGATATTGTGCAATGAGATAGGATTATTTAACAACTTGACAGTGAACACCCACCCACCACCCCCACCCCCCACCACCCAGCAAACACTGATCACAATATAATTCATGTATCTGTCTAGATACATCTTAAATAACACTATCGTGCCCACCTCTACCACCTCCACTGGCAATGTGATCCAGGCACCCACCACCCTCTGCATAAAGAACTTTCCATGCATATCTCCCTTAAACTTTTTTCCTCTCACCTTGAAATCATGACCCCGAGTAACTGAGTCCCCCACTCTGGGAAAAAGCTTCTTGCTATCCACCCTGTCTATACCTCTCATGATTTTGTAGACCTCAATCAAGACCCTCCTCAACCTCCGTCTTCCTAATGTAAATAATCCTAATCGACTCAACCTCTCTTCATAGCTAGTGCCCTCCATACCAAGCAACGTCCTGGTGAACCTCCTCTGCACCCTCCTGTAAGTATCCACATCCTTTTGGTAATGTAGCAACCAGAACTGAGTGCAGTATTCCAAACGTGGTCGAACCAAAGTCCTATACAACTGCAACATGACCTGCCAACTGTTGTACTCAATACCCCGTCCGATGAATAAAAGCATGCCATATGCCTTCTTGACCACCCTATCCACCTGCGTTGCCACCTTCAGAGTACAATGGACCTGAGCACCCAGATCTCTCTGTGCATCAATTTTCCCCAGGGCTTTTCCATTCACCATATAGTTCGCTTTTGAATTGGATCTTCCAAAATTCATCCCCTCGCATTTGCCTGGATTGAACTTCATCTGCCATATCTCCACTCAACTCTCCAATCTATCTAGCTATATTTTGCTGCATTCTCCAACAGTCCCCTTCACTGTCTGCTACTCCACTAACTTTAGCGTCATCTGCAAACTTGCTAATCAGACCATCTATACCTTCCTCCAGATCACTTACGTAATCATTTGTGTAATTTCCTCATCAATCTTCCTTCTTACCTCATCAAACCAACCTCAACCAAGTTAGTCAAACAAACTTTGTCCTGCTGAGCTTTTCCAGCAACTTTGTTTTTGTTCCTTTGTTCTTAACAGATTCATACTGGTATTCCTTCATTCGTCTATATTGTCTAAATGATTACGGAAGCTAAAAAACACCTCGGGGCCAGGCTGATTTAAAATGTTTAGAAATTAAAATAATCTGAACAATTTTTTTAAGACCAATTATTTGAAAATTTATCTTAAAAATCCACTATTAAATCAATTAACTGCAATCTATAATTACAGCATTATTTTTCAGAGCTAATTATGTTGCTCATCAAATGATATTAGCCCTTAAAAACCCACTTGCTCCTGTTTGAACAAGGAGTTACATTTTATGACATTTCTAACAAGTGTGGGATTGGGAAAGTTGAAATTTTCATTGATTTTGGAAATTGCTGAAAGTGAATATGCAGAGCAAGAAAAGGCATATTAGAATCTGTCAGTAGAACCACCTCTAGTGATTCATCTTCAATTTTTTGCTAATCTGCAGATACAGATCCTGAAATTGGGGGCAGATTATGAGTGCTTCTTCCATTGCCTTCTCTCTGTGCCTATTTCTTTGGACAGGTGTCCTCACCTTGTCCTATAGACACCTTCACGAATCTCCAACCTCTCCCTCAATCTGGGCCCCTTCCTCTGATCTTTTATCTGCGCCCAACATGATCATCAAGAATTGTTGATGCGACATCAGTTGCCTCAATTTCTCTGCACCCCTCTCACCCATTCCAACCTATCTCCCTCTGAACTGACTGCACTCCACGCTCTCAGATCCAATCCTGGCTTTGTAATTAGGTCTGCCAACAAGGGTGGTGCTGTTGTAATCTGGCACCCTGACCTCTACATTGTGGAAGCGGAGTGCCAGCTCTCAGACACCACCTCCAAGCTCCCCCTGAACCATGACCCAATAACACCAGGCCATTGTGTCCATAACAGTCATGAATCTCATTTCAAGTGCTCTGCCTTGAAAGGTCATAGTCTCCCTATACTGCACAGCTCACATATATCTCTTTCCCAAAATTCACAAACAGGACTAGCCAGGCAGACTGAGTACTTCTGCCCGTTCCTGCCCCACAGAACTCATCGCTTCCTACATCGATTCAATTTTATCTCCCCTTGTGCAGTCCCTTCCCACTTACATCTGCGATTCATCTGACACTTTACGTCAGTTTCAGAATTTTCAGTTTGTGGGCTCCAGCTGCCTCCTCTTTACCATGGATGTGTAATCTCTTTACATGTCTACCCCCCCCCCCCCCCCACCCCCAATCAGGACGGTCTCAGGGCTCTCCGCTTCTTCCTGGAAAAAAAAAGGGCTGCACCTTCCCCATCCACTAGCGCCCTCCTGCGCCTGGCCGAGCTTGTCCTCACTCTGAATGCCTTCTCCTTTAACTCTTCCCACTTGCTTCAAAGATGTGGTCATGGATGATCGCACGAGACCTAGTTATGCCTGTATCTTCGTGGGGTATGTGGAACATTCCCTATTTTAGTCTTATTCTGGCCCCCCACCCACAACTTTCTCTCCAGTATATTGATAAAATCATCAGTGCTGCTTCCCTCTCTCCCCAGAATGGAAGAGAATGATCAATTTTGCTTTCAATTTCCACCATGCTCTCACCTTCACCTGGCTCATCTGACTCCTCACTTCCCTTCCTCAACATCTCTGTTTCCATTTCTGGGGATAGGCTGGCCACCGCTATTCACAACAAATCCACCGATTCCCAACAGTTATCTGGACTATATATCCTTACATGCTGCTTCCTGTAAATACTCTATTCCGTTCTCCAAGTTCCTCAGTCTCCAACGCATTGGTTCTGATGGTGCCAGCTTCGACAAGGGAGCTTCTGACATGTCCACCTTCTTCCTCAACTGCGGATTCCCCAGCACCATGGTTGAGAGAGCCCACAAGGAGGTGCAACTCACCTCCCACACTTCAGCACTCACCACCCCCTTCCCTCCCATAACCGCGATAAGGTCCCACCTCATTCTCATCTATCGTCCCACCAGTACCCACAGCCAGAGGGCCATTAATTGCCATTTCTGCCACCTCCAGCAGGATATTACCACCAGACACAAAATACCCCTTCCCTCCCCACCCTTGTCAGCCTTCCACAGGGGCTGCTCCCTCCAGGACACCCTGGTCCACTTCTCCTCCATTCCCAACCCATCCCCACATCCCGCGACACATTCCTCTGTAACTGCAGAAGGTGAACACCTGCCCAATTACCTCCTCTCTCCCCACTATCCAAGACCCCAAACTCACCTTCAAGGTGAAACAGTGCTTTACTTGCACTTCCCTCAATTTGGTCTACTGTATTCACTGCTCACAATGCAGTTTCCTCTGCACTGGGGAGACAAAGCACAGACAGGGCATTAGCTTTGCAGAACATCTACATTCTACCTACAAAAATGACTCTAAGCTTCCGGTTGCTTACCATTTCAACACACCACCCTTGTTCCCTGGTCAAAATCTGTCTCGGGCTTGCTACAACACTCCAGACACGCTAATAAGTGCGAGCTGGAAGAACAGCACCTCATTTTCTGCTAGGGAACCCTGCAGCCTTCTGTACTCAACACAGAGTACAACAATTCTAGGGACCCAGCAACTTACCACAACCCCCACACACCAGGCCTTGTCATCACATGGGCTATTACCACAAACAACCCATGGTCAGCCAATAATGGTCCCTATTAGCAGCTATTCATTCTCCCAGGCTGACCTTTATCCATTCCTTTCAGAATCCCTACAGTGTAGAAACAGGTCCTTTGGCCCAACAAGTCCACACCAAACCTCAGTGTATCCCACCCAGACCCATTCCCCCTACAACCCAGCTAAGCTACACATTCTGAACACTACAGGCAATTTAGCATGGCCAATCCACCTAACCTGGACATCTTTCGACTGTGGGAGGAAACCGGAGCACCCAGAGGAAACCCACGCAGGCACAGGGAGATTGTGCAAACTCCACACAGACAGCCACCCGAGGGTGGAATCGAACTTGGGTGCCTGGCACTGTGAGGCAGCAGTGCTAACCACTGAGCCACCTTGCTGCCCCAGAATGCTCCTTTGTCAGCCCAACTGTTTTTCTCTTTCTCTGTGCTTCACTTTCCTTCTTGTTTACACCTACCCGACCACTCCATCTTCAGCACATACATTTTAATTCAATATACCAACTTTTACTTAGTTTGAACCAGTTCCGAAGAAGGGTCATTGAACTGGAAGTTAATTCTGATTTCTCTCCACAGATGCCGCCAGACCTGCTGAGTTTTTCCAGCAATTTCTGATTTTGTTGCTGATTTCCAGCATCTGCAGTTATTGAGTTTTTTTTGAGGAACTCTGATGGTTCACCAACTCTTTTGTAGGGATATCAACCCTCCACCATAGTCCTTAGGTGTTCAGAATTAAATATTAGTCGCTAGGATACTGCTGCAAGCAACCTGCGAAAAATCAGCGAGAACAGAAATGGTTTCTAATCTTATTTATTAATTGTAATATTGGATAAGTATTTTTAAAAACTGTGTAACTGAACATGGTGACTAAAAGTGGGAAGTCACGTTTGAAATCTGGAGGAATACGCCCTGGTTGTAACCGATACCCTTCCAGCAAAATTCGGCAGATTAACCGCGTTTCTACTTCCCCCTACGCTGCTTTTCATGCGGAGTTTTTCCATCATATTCAATTTCTACTTCATATTTTCAGAATTTGCGATAGATTGCTTTCTAAATGAGGTTTCCATGGCAGCTCAGTCCCAAAGAAAGGATGTGCCTTTTTGGACACTGGAACACCTGCAGAGACTCAAAAGGGCAGAGTGTGGATCGAGAAGATGTATTTACCAGTGTTTAAAAAGGAAACAACACAATTTGGGATTTGCTGCAATTGTGCCTGAATTGTACACAGCGATTACATCATTATAACCCGGCTCGGTAACCGTTTAAAAGGACACGAACTACTTCGCATAATAAAAGGAGTTCTGCCAATTTATTGCAGCCAACGAGGATTCCAGAGTTTCTCGTTTGGGCTGTAAAACAATAATTAAATGAAATATTCTTTGCACCTTCCAACTTCAATACTATTTAAATACCAACACTAAAATTGTGCCATCTTGTGGATATTCCAGCAGGAGCATATACCCAAAAATTCATGGATAAAAAACAGAATGCACTAATATTGGTATTTTGATTGTTGTTCTTAAAGTGCAGCGTACGATTTTTGCAATCGTCTTATTTTCCAAAAGTTTTTCGGATTAACGTGCAGGGCTGGCAGTTCACTGGATTTTCGCTTGTTAATATTAGATTATCTGTACGCATTCCCTTCCCCTTTTTTTTGCTGTTGGATGGAGTCTGAAGTGTTGCTCGATTACCTTATATAACTTCAGCTCCGTGAAACCCACGACTCTCAGTTGGATTGTCTCTGGCAATGAGTCAACACAGCAGTACAGTACGGGATCCAGACAGCAACGCGCACCCCAACTTGCTGTGGTCGCTTGCCGCTTGATTGACAGCCAGCTCCAGCGCGCGAGACGTTCTTCGAGGCTAGCAACGTTCCAAAATAGAACTCCAGTGACGTCATGGCACCAATGGGAAGCGGGGATAGGCTGGGCCCGGGTAAGCAGGTGCGGTTGAGCGGCGGCTTCGCGGGTTGTTCGTCGCTGATTGGTTGCCAGTCCCAGACAGGGGGACTTTGAGTTGATTATTCATGCAGAGTAAGCAGTCTAGCTTTGCAGCAGCACCAGTACCAACGCTGGATGTTTGGATTAACGCCAGCAGGCTACAGAATTAGCTCATTGTTCCATACACTCCAACTACGGGCACTGGGGTAGACAGTAAACCAGCTTTTTTGGGAGCTTCTCAAGCGCTGACTGTACTTCATTTTTTGGAGTGCAGTAATCATTGCCTTTACGGCAAAAAAATGCTCCCTATTTGGGGAGCTACATTGCAGATCTCTATGTAGGGTAGAAGGTGGAGCGGGGCAGAGGGCTTTGTCTGTAAGTATTGCACCGTGAAGCAACCTATTCTGCAGTTCGGCTTTTAAAAACATTTAATTTTATTTAAGAATATAGATTTTGCTTTGGACCAGCTCGTTCTGTAGTGGTAAACACTGTGTTGAGCCATCCTTGTTGGCGTTCTTTTGTTCTTTCTGTCTTAGAAGCTTGGTCCGACTTAGTTTTCTTACAACCATTGCAGATTTAGAACGTGGTTTTATGTTGTTTAGTTGTACAGTTAGGTTGCCTTAAATTGCAGTTTTGTTTTGTTATTGCAGATATTAAGATCATGAAATTAACAATTTTGTTTAAAAGGATCTCTTATATACGTTGTAAATAATTATATATAAAACTATGCATGTTCTTTCTCTTATAGTTTGTTCCCCTTTAGGAACTGGGGAGACCTGCCTGCAGTCCCGCCTCTGCCAACAAAACATGCAGATAGGGGTAAGGATTGATCGTTTCAAACAAAAATGTGTAGATTATGATTCAGAGGGTTCATGGTTAATAAATGTCAAACGAGTAACATATCCGTATATAACCTGCTGCAAATTAAAATCGATGGTTATTCATCTTGGGAAAATGGCTGCTTTTATAATTGTTCACCAGTGATAATTTTTATATATATATATAGGTCTGCAGTTTTTGGTTTATCTTATCCAAACTTCTTTTAGAATGTGATCTTATTTCAGATGAGGAACTTCATATATCTATTAATTATCATTTTCTGGAGCTAGACATTTTTATATTATAGTTTTGAGAACCAACATTGTTAACGAAAGTATATCATTGTATTTTTCTAAATACATTGACCCATTAGGTAATTTTTTAGTAATTTCATCCATGTATGTATTTAACAAAATATTATGAATCTGGGCCTTAGAATGCTTTGAATTCCTGTTTTTACTCAGTAAAGGCTTTTATTTAATATTTAAAATTTCAGATAGTATACTTCATAGAAACAGGTCATTCAGTTCAAATAGTCTCGGAATTTATAGCCGACACTAGTCTCCTCCCATTCAATTTAACCATATCTCAACATTTCAGCATAGCTTGCCGAATGCCAATGATCAGGTTCTCAGTTATATTTAAAATTATTAAAGTAGTACCTTTTTGAATCTTGTTAATTTTTTGTAGAGTTTTTGTATTCATTCTTAATTCTGTTGGTTTTGAATTATCACTATCGAATTAAATTGTTTTTTAACTTTCAACTTGTAAGGTGTAAATCAAGACTTATGGCTAATAATGCTTTTAGTAAACAAAAAGTTAAATATTAAAGTAATTACTCCATAGTAAATTGCTCTTGATTGATGTCATTCACAAATTCTGAATTATTGGAGCACAAAAGCTGTAATCATTTCCTCCTTTGGTAAATCAGAATGAATTGTGAATGCAACAATCTTAAAGCATCTTTGATGGAATAAAGCCTTCCAATGGGCATTCGGGTGTTATTTTAGTTTATGATTTGATATAAGTTGACCAATGATTAATTCACATGTAGGTTTTAAGGAATATTTTAAAGATATTTTAGGAGGGAATCCCAAAGTGTAGAGTCTTGGCAGGTGAAAGCATGAAGACATGCTTACTAACAAAATCTGTAATCTGAGTTAATTTATTCATGAGATGTTGGTGCTGATGATTGGGCCAGCATTTATTGTCCATCCCTAGTTGCCCTTGAGAAGGTGCTGGTGGCCTGCCTCCTTTTACTGCTACTGTCCACTTGTTATAATTACACCCACAATGTCATTAGGGAGGGAGTTCCAAAATTTTGATCTTGCAATAGTGAAGGTGCAGCAAAAAGCCATGACGGTGAGTGGATTCGAGGGAAATGGGAAGCTGGTAGAGTTTTCATGTATTTGCTGGCCTTGTTGTTCAAGATGATACTGGTCATGGGTTCACCAATCTAAGCAGTTTTTCAACTCTTAAATATACAGTCTCTCTTGAAATGAACCATAATTTTCTTAAATTAAGTTTCCACCCAGATAAGGTAACTGATGTCCTAGATCATTTTCAATCTACCAAAAAGATACATGGAACCAGAGATAACTGGAAGTTGATGCTAGATGGTGATGATTTGAATTTACTGCATCCTACTTTGTATGCTACATTTGTTGACAGCCAAAATGGAAATTTTAATTGGAGTCAATATGGATCAACAAGGACAGAGTTCTAGGTGTGTGGGACCTGGTACAGG
The DNA here is from genome assembly GCF_030684315.1 of Stegostoma tigrinum. Lineage (NCBI taxonomy): Eukaryota > Metazoa > Chordata > Chondrichthyes > Orectolobiformes > Stegostomatidae > Stegostoma > Stegostoma tigrinum. Next base: position 79,631,732 of record NC_081356.1, read on the forward strand.
CTAGAATATTTGAACAGTGTTAAATTATGTAGGAGTTTGAGATTGGCTAGAAGCACATTAGAGTTTCTGCATCTGGTAGTGAGTGACAAAGGCACAAATGATGGTTTCAGCAACCAGATTGAAATGAGTGAATAGGGGAGGGGATTGGGCAAGCATTGCTGTAGGATAAGTGGGTGGCCTAGAGTAGGGAGGTTACGCAATGGGAGATTCATCTTGGGATTATATAGGATACTGTGGTTGCCAATATCTGGTCCTATCTACAATTGTGACTGATCACAGATGAAGTCAATGGTGAAGACAAAGAATTTGTGCAGAGGCCAAATATAGTGGTTTCAGTCTTTCCACCGCTTAACATGATTGGAGACGTTCAGACTTGATGTGGAGGGAAGTCTTGTGGTCGATTTGGTCAACCACTATGTATTCAAAAACTTGCATATGAGCATGTTGGAGAGTAAAAAGGTTAGGTATGGGGTTGTAGTTTTAAGGAACAGAGATGCTGTTTGTCTAAATAAAGAGGTGATGATGGTGGTTTTGAAAGAGGGAGTGATTTAATTTTGACACATGAGTCAGGAGGGTAGGTTGGGTTATCAGCATTTTATTAGCCATTGTGTCAAGGCGGCAGGATCTTCTGGATTAAATGAATTGGAAAAGCCATAAGAGAAATTGGAGCAAACTAAGAGAAACAAAGTTGCAGGGCTAAGACAGGTAGTAGCTGGAATTGAAAGTTTGACATGATGGGAAAGTGAGTGCTGCATGTGGAGATGGTGGAGTAATATAGCAATGGCAGATGAAAAAATGGTCCAAATGTTAATGTCAAAGAAGCCCTTGAGCATCTTGCAGGTGATCAGCGTGAAGAAGGCAGGAACGATGACTGTTAATGTTAACAATAGGTAGTAATGCTTGATGTGGCTGACCAGAGTAATAATGGGTGACTAAGCTAAGACTGTGCTAGATATGCTTATATCCTACGAATTGGAATTAAAAGAACTTCTGCCAATGGAATGATGTTTAGCCAAATAGCTTAAATGCAGTGTCCTGTGTGTTAATGGTGTAATCTCTTAGGAAAGTCTGTTAACTATTGAGAGAATATAACTTAAAATTTTCTTAAACTCCTGTTTGCCAAGTGCTGCAATGTAAATAATGAAATAATAAGATTTAAAACTTACCTCGTTAAGGGATTATACACTGTTTGATATTTTCAGGATATTCCACCAGGTGCTCTGGTTTCCTCCCGCAGCCCAAAGATGTGCAGTTTAAGCAGATTACCCATGCTAAATTGCCCATAGTGCCCAAGGATGTACAGGCTAGATGAATTAGCCATGGGAAATGCGGGTTTACGGGGATGGGGGGGCGCGGGCCTGGATCTGGGTGGGATGCTGTTTGGAGGCTTGGCGTAGACTCAATGGCCAAAACTGTGCTTTCCACACTATAGGAATTCTATGACTTTTAGGAATCAGAATAGATGATACTTGTCTTAATTTTGAAACAGTTTGAAAAAGACATATTCTTCCTCAGTCAGACCTGATGTGAACAGCTTCACCTCTTGAAGTAATGATCATTGATGTTCTTTCATGTAAAGCTAAAATTAACTCTTTTGATTAAACTGCCATTATAAACAAAATGGGAGTTTAGATAAACCATTTTTATTTCTTGCTTCTACCTATGTAGGCAAATATACCCTTTCATGACAGTTGTTTACACATAGACCTGCTGAGCTTATCCAGCAACTTTGTTTTTGTTCCTGATTTACAGCATCTGTGGTTCTTGTTCTCATTGACCTCTAAACATTTCCCACAGTGTGGAAACAGGCTGTTTGGCCCAACAAGTCCACACCAACCCTCAGAGCATCCCACCTAACCTAGGCATCCCTGAACACCAAAGGCAATTTAGCATGACCAATCCACCTAAGTGTGCACATCTTTGGACTCAGAGGAAACCCATGCAGACACGGGGAGAATGTGCAAGCTCCACACAGACAGTTTCCTGAGGATGGAATTGAACTTGGGTCCCTGGCACTGTGAAGCAGCAGTGCTAGCCACTGAGCCACCGTGCCGTCCTGCTAAGTTACTTAGGTCATTTTTCCCCAAACCTTACTTTTTAAGAGTTTGCTGAACTAGCAGCACACTTCATACAAACTTGATTCTGTCACTGACTTCCTGTATCATAGGACACCTTGTTGGTGGGCAACAGTCCAACGTTTTTGTCTGTTCTGCTGCTATTTCTAATGATGTTCACATCAAGCGCTACTCCAAGGCTACAACCTCTCATGAAAATACATGTATCAACAAACTACTAACTCTGACACTACTCAGAACAGTTTTGTTTGGATGGTGTTGAGCTTCTCAAGTTTGTTGGAGCTGTACTTTTCAAGACTGGTGTAAATGGTGGTATAGTGGGAATGTCATTGGGTTACTAATCAAGGGGATATAGTACACTGGAGATACAAGTTCAAATCCCACCATGGCAGCTGGCGTTTTAACATTCAGTTAATAGATCTGGCACTGAAAGATAATCTTAATTAATGACGATCACAACAGCCATCATCAGTTGTCATAAAACCGTGTTGTTCGCTAATGCCCATTTAGGGAAGGAAATCTGTTATTTTTACCTGATCTGGCTGCCACGTTACTTCAGATCCACAGCAATGTGGGTTGACTCTTAACTACCTTTATGGAATGACTAAACAAGCCAAGCAGCTCAAGTATAATTAGGGATGGCCAACAAATGTATGAGAAAATGTTTTAAACAACCGTGCGTAGAATATGAGAGATAATGGGAACTGCAGATGCTGGAGAATTCCAAGATAATAAAATGTGAGGCTGGATGAACACAGCAGGCCAAGCAGCATCTCAGGAGCACAAAAGCTGACATTTCGGGCCTAGACCCTTCATCAGAGAGGGGGATGGGGAGAGGGAGCTGGAATAAATAGGGAGAGAGGGGGAGGCGGACCGAAGATGGAGAGTAAAGAAGATAGGTGGAGAGAGTATAGGTGGGGAGGGAGGGAGGGGATAGGTCAGTCCAGGGAAGACGGACAGGTCAAGGAGGTGGGATGAGGTTAGTAGGTAGCTGGGGGTGCGGCTTGGTGTGGGAGGAAGGGATGGGTGAGAGGAAGAACCGGTTAGGGAGGCAGAGACAGGTTGGACTGGTTTTGGGATGCAGTGGGTGGGGGGGGGGGGAAGAGCTGGGCTGGTTGTGTGGTGCAGTGGGGGGAGGGGACGAACTAGGCTGGTTTAGGGATGCAGTAGGGGAAGGGGAGATTTTGAAACTGGTGAAGTCCACATTGATACCATATGGCTGCAGGGTTCCCAGGCGGAATATGAGTTGCTGTTCCTGCAACCTTCGGGTGGCATCATTGTGGCAGTGCAGGAGGCCCATGATGGACATGTCATCTAGAGAATGGGAGGGGGAGTGGAAATGGTTTGCGACTGGGAGGTGCAGTTGTTTGTTGCGAACTGAGCGGAGGTGTTCTGCAAAGCGGTCTCCAAGCCTCCGCTTGGTTTCCCCAATGTAGAGGAAGCCGCACCGGGTACAATGGATGCAGTATACCACATTGGCAGATGTGCAGGTGAACGTCTGCTTAATGTGGAATGTCATCTTGGGGCCTGCGATAGGGGTGAGGCAGGAGGTGTGGGGACAAGTGTAGCATTTCCTGCGGTTGCAGGGGAAGGTGCCGGGTGTGGTGGGGTTGGAGGGCAGTGTGGAGCGAACAAGGGAGTCACGGAGAGAGTGGTCTCTCCGGAAAGCAGACAGGGGAGGGGATGGAAAAATGTCTTGGGTGGTGGGGTCGGATTGTAAATGGCGGAAGTGTCGGAGGATGATGCGTTGTATCCGGAGGTTGGTAGGGTGGTGTGTGAGAACGAGGGGGATCCTCTTAGGGCGGTTGTGGTGGGGGCGGGGTGTGAGGGATGTGTTGCGGGAAATACGGGAGACGCGGTCAAGGGCGTTCTCGATCACTGTGGGGGGAAAGTTGCGGTCCTTAAAGAACTTGGACATCTGGGATGTGCGGGAGTGGAATGCCTTATCGTGGGAGCAGATGCGGCGGAGGCGGAGGAATTGGGAATAGGGGATGGAATTTTTGCAGGAGGGTGGGTGGGAGGAGGTGTATTCTAGGTAGCTGTGGGAGTCGGTGGGCTTGAAATGGACATCAGTTACAAGCTGGTTGCCTGAGATGGAGACTGAGAGGTCCAGGAAGGTGAGGGATGTGCTGGAGATGGCCCAGGTGAACTGAAGGTTGGGGTGGAAGGTGTTGGTGAAGTGGATGAACTGTTCGAGCTCCTCTGGGGAGCAAGAGGCGGCGCCGATACAGTCATCAATGTACCAGAGGAAGAGGTGGGGTTGGGGGCCTGTGTAGGTGCGGAAGAGGGACTGTTCCACGTAACCTACAAAGAGGCAGGCATAGCTGGGGCCCATGCGGGTGCCCATGGCCACCCCCTTAGTCTGTAGGAAGTGGGAGGAGTCAAAAGAGAAGTTGTTGAGTGTGAGGACGAGTTCAGCTAGGCGGATGAGAGTGTCGGTGGAGGGGGACTGGTCGGGCCTGCGGGACAGGAAGAAGCGGAGGGCCTTGAGGCCATCTCCATGCGGAATGCAGGTGTACAGGGACTGGATGTCCATGGTGAATATGAGGTGTTGGGGGCCAGGGAATTGGAAGTCCTGGAGGAGGTGAAGGGCGTGGGTGGTGTCACGGACGTAGGTGGGGAGTTCCTGGACCAAAGGGGAGAAAATGGAGTCCAGATAGGTGGAGATGAGTTCGGTGGGGCAGGAGCAGGCTGAGACGATGGGTCGACCAGGGCAGGCAGGTTTGTGGATTTTGGGAAGGAGATAGAAACGGGCCGTGCGGGGTTGGGGAACAATGAGGTTGGAGGCTGTGGGTGGGAGGTCCCCTGAGGTGATGAGGTCGTGAATGGTGTTGGAGATGATGGTTTGGTGCTCGGGTGTGGGGTCATGATCGAGGAGGCGGTAGGAGGTGGTGTCGGAGAGTTGGCGTCTGGCCTCGGCGATGTAGAGGTCAGTGCGCCATACTACCACTGCGCCACCCTTGTCTGCGGGTTTGATGGTGAGGTTGGGGTTGGAGCGGAGGGCTGCCCGTTCTGCGGGGGAGAGGTTGGAGTGGGTGAGAGGGGTGGAGAGGTTGAGGCGGTTAATGTCTCGACGGCAGTTGGAGATGAAGAGGTCGAGGGAGGGTAGGAGGCCTGGGGGTGGTGTCCAGGAGGAGGACTTGTGTTGGAAGCGGGTGAAGGGGTCAGTGGAAGGAGGGTTAGGTTCCCGGTTGAAGAAGTAGGCATGGAGGCGAAGACGGCGGAAAAACTGCTCTACGTCCAACCGTGACTACAACCTACAACCCCTACAAACACACATCAACGAATACCAGTCACGGTTGGACGTAGAGCAGTTTTTCCGCCGTCCTCGCCTCCATGCCTACTTCTTCAACCGGGAACCTAACCCTCCTTCCACTGACCCCTTCACCAGCTTCCAACACAAGTCCTCCTCCTGGACACCACCCCCAGGCCTCCTACCCTCCCTCGACCTCTTCATCTCCAACTGCCGTCGAGACATTAACCGCCTCAACCTCTCCACCCCTCTCTCCCCCGCAGAACGGGCAGCCCTCCGCTCCCTCCGCTCCAACCCCAACCTCACCATCAAACCCGCAGACAAGGGTGGCGCAGTGGTAGTATGGCGCACTGACCTCTACATCGCCGAGGCCAGACGCCAACTCTCCGACACCACCTCCTACCGCCTCCTCGATCATGACCCCACACCCGAGCACCAAACCATCATCTCCAACACCATTCACGACCTCATCACCTCAGGGGACCTCCCACCCACAGCCTCCAACCTCATTGTTCCCCAACCCCGCACGGCCCGTTTCTATCTCCTTCCCAAAATCCACAAACCTGCCTGCCCTGGTCGACCCATCGTCTCAGCCTGCTCCTGCCCCACCGAACTCATCTCCACCTATCTGGACTCCATTTTCTCCCCTTTGGTCCAGGAACTCCCCACCTACATCCGTGACACCACCCACGCCCTTCACCTCCTCCAGGACTTCCAATTCCCTGGCCCCCAACACCTCATATTCACCATGGACATCCAGTCCCTGTACACCTGCATTCCGCATGGAGATGGCCTCAAGGCCCTCCGCTTCTTCCTGTCCCGCAGGCCCGACCAGTCCCCCTCCACCGACACCCTCATCCGCCTAGCGGAACTCGTCCTCACACTCAACAACTTCTCTTTTGACTCCTCCCACTTCCTACAGACTAAGGGGGTGGCCATGGGCACCCGCATGGGCCCCAGCTATGCCTGCCTCTTTGTAGGTTACGTGGAACAGTCCCTCTTCCGCACCTACACAGGCCCCCAACCCCACCTCTTCCTCCGGTACATTGATGACTGTATCGGCGCCGCCTCTTGCTCCCCAGAGGAGCTCGAACAGTTCATCCACTTCACCAACACCTTCCACCCCAACCTTCAGTTCACCTGGGCCATCTCCAGCACATCCCTCACCTTCCTGGACCTCTCAGTCTCCATCTCAGGCAACCAGCTTGTAACTGATGTCCATTTCAAGCCCACCGACTCCCACAGCTACCTAGAATACACCTCCTCCCACCCACCCTCCTGCAAAAATTCCATCCCCTATTCCCAATTCCTCCGCCTCCGCCGCATCTGCTCCCACGATAAGACATTCCACTCCCGCACATCCCAGATGTCCAAGTTCTTTAAGGACCGCAACTTTCCCCCCACAGTGATCGAGAACGCCCTTGACCGCGTCTCCCGTATTTCCCGCAACACATCCCTCACACCCCGCCCCCGCCACAACCGCCCTAAGAGGATCCCCCTCGTTCTCACACACCACCCTACCAACCTCCGGATACAACGCATCATCCTCCGACACTTCCGCCATTTACAATCCGACCCCACCACCCAAGACATTTTTCCATCCCCTCCCCTGTCTGCTTTCCGGAGAGACCACTCTCTCCGTGACTCCCTTGTTCGCTCCACACTGCCCTCCAACCCCACCACACCCGGCACCTTCCCCTGCAACCGCAGGAAATGCTACACTTGTCCCCACACCTCCTGCCTCACCCCTATCGCAGGCCCCAAGATGACATTCCACATTAAGCAGAGGTTCACCTGCACATCTGCCAATGTGGTATACTGCATCCATTGTACCCGGTGCGGCTTCCTCTACATTGGGGAAACCAAGCGGAGGCTTGGAGACCGCTTTGCAGAACACCTCCGCTCAGTTCACAACAAACAACTGCACCTCCCAGTCGCAAACCATTTCCACTCCCCCTCCCATTCTCTAGATGACATGTCCATCATGGGCCTCCTGCACTGCCACAATGATGCCACCCGAAGGTTGCAGGAACAGCAACTCATATTCCGCTTGGGAACCCTGCAGCCATATGGTATCAATGTGGACTTCACCAGTTTCAAAATCTCCCCTTCCCCTACTGCATCCCTAAACCAGCCTAGTTCGTCCCCTCCCCCCACTGCACCACACAACCAGCCCAGCTCTTCCCCCCCCCCCCCCCCCCCCCCACCCACTGCATCCCAAAACCAGTCCAACCTGTCTCTGCCTCCCTAACCGGTTCTTCCTCTCACCCATCCCTTCCTCCCACACCAAGCCGCACCCCCAGCTACCTACTAACCTCATCCCACCTCCTTGACCTGTCCGTCTTCCCTGGACTGACCTATCCCCTCCCTCCCTCCCCACCTATACTCTCTCCACCTATCTTCTTTACTCTCCATCTTCGGTCCGCCTCCCCCTCTCTCCCTATTTATTCCAGCTCCCTCTCCCCATCCCCCTCTCTGATGAAGGGTTTAGGCCCGAAACGTCAGCTTTTGTGCTCCTGAGATGCTGCTTGGCCTGCTGTGTTCATCCAGCCTCACATTTTATTATCGTGCGTAGAATATAACAGGTTGTGGGGAGACAGGAGATGTGTTACTTGCTGTATAACTCAGCGTCTGACATGCTGTTGTAGTCAGTGTTGATATGTTTTGTCCAGTTAGGTTTGAAGGTTTCTGATCAATGAAACCTAATTTTCAGGGCTGTTTGATGCCACCCCCTGCTTTGATGTTAAAGGCAGTTACACTGACATCATCTTTTGAATTCAATTGTTTGGTGCATCTTTAAGCAAAGGTCAGGAGCTGAATGGCCCTGGTGGAATCCAAACTGAGTTTTAGTGAGCAGGTTATTGCTGAGTAAATGCCATCTAGTAGCATTGTCAAAGACACCTTTCATCATTTGACTAATAATTGAGGTAAACTGATTTGGTGGCAGTTGGCTGGATTGGATTTGACCTGCTTTGTAAACAGGACATATATGGATAATTTTTCACATTGTTGGTTAGGTGCTAATATTTGTATTTGTACTACATCCACCTGACTGGGGATCAGCTAATTTTGGAGCATGTGTTCGGTGTGACAGCTGGGATATTGTTAGATTTCATAGTCTTTGCTGTGTCCGGTGCCTTCAGCCGTTTCACACGATCACTTGGAGGAAAGCGAACTGGCTGAAGACTGGTGCCTGGACACCTTCAAGAGGAAGCTGAGTTAAATCTTCCACTTCAACATTGACTTACACTGATGTGCTGGTCTCTCCCATAATTGGGGATGCTTGCGGAATCTCCTGCCAATCATGACTGGATGTAGAAAGAGTGCAGAGTTTTGATGTGATCTACTAATTCTGGATCACTTACTAGATCACTTGGTATCAGTTAGTTCACTTAGCAGGACAGCTGGTTTGTTATGTGGGTTCAATTCCCGTACTGGCTGAGGTCACCATGAAGGTTCTACCTTTTTAACCTCATCCCTCGCCTGAGGTCTGGTGACCCTCGGGGTAAACCCACCACCCACCATCCCTCTCTGAGAGAACAGCCAATGGTCAACTAGGACTATGGTGACCTTTCTGTTTTTACTTACTCCATGACATACTGGTTCTGCTGTTTTGACACACTTGTGGGATGTTGTTGTAGCTTTATGGTGTATGCACCTCATTTCTGGGTATAGTTAGTGCTGTTACTGACATGCTTCCCTACACTTCACCTATAACACATAGCTAGGCTTAGACTCCTGCCTTGATGATTCCATGGCAGACCATGAAAGTGCATATTATATTGAATACAATTCTGCTGCCCTTAGTGGCCAATATCACCTCGTGGGTGTTCTTTTTTGGGCTTCTAGACCTGTCCTGAATCTGTTCCATTCACAGTGGTAATGCTACACGTTGAGCAGGTTCAAAAGAGATTTACCAAGATGTTGCCAGGTATGGAAGGTTTCAGTTATTTTAAAAAAAGGCTGGATAGGATGGGCCTTTCTTTTACAGGAGCTTAAGAGGTTGAGAGGTGACCTGCTGGAAGTTTTATAAAATAATGAACAGGGTAGATAGAATCAATGGTAGTAGTCCTTTCCCTTGGATGGTCGAGTTTCAAGACGGGGGGAGCGAGAGAGATTTTAAAAAGGCATGAGGGGCAGTTTTGTTTTTACATAGTGGGTGATTTGCGAGTGGAATGAACTTTCAGAGGAAGTGGTGGATGTGAGTACAGTTATAACATTTAAGTGACATTTGCATAATGAAAAGTGCATGAATAGGAAAGGTTTGGAGGGATGTGGGCCAGGACCATGCTGGTGGGTCTTGTCTAGTTTGGGATTAGGTTCGACATGGACTTGTTGGACCATAGGGTCTGTTTCAGCGCTGTATAACCCGGTCTGTGTTGTGCCCTCCTCTCAATACTGTCGTGGACAGATACATCTGAGGCAGGTACATTGGTGAGGATGAGGTTAAGTAGCTTTTACTTTCATATTGTTTCTGTTACTGTCTGCCATGGTTGATAAGTGCTTTGGGATTCTGCCAGTTCAGACAGTGGTGATGTTACTAAGCCATTGAAGTTCCATGCCAAGAATATATTCCCTTGGTACTCTCAATATTCTTTACAGTTGGATACTAGGTCAGGAAGTGATAGGCTGACACCGGTGGCTAGATTGGGAGGAAAATCTGTAGCCAGTTCAAGGGAAGTGGCTGTGAATGCACCAGACACACATGATACACATCCCATTTTCTTTAAATATGGAGTGGAGCACCTTTTGTTCCTTTTGCCTCAACATTGAGGTGATTATATTTCATAAGTATATCCTGCTAGTAACAAATGGGCCAATGACATGGCTTTCTTTGTGTAATTTGTGACCTGAGGGCAAACCAACGCACAAGACAATATTTCTGCATATGTAACAGCTTAAAGCCTGTTTGGGGGTATGATCGTTGCACGGCAATTTGCTTACAGTGCACTTCCAGTTGGAAATGCATTCTAGTTTCCATTTGGTGAATATGCCTGTTTCGTCCCTGAAAAACAGGTGCTGTGCAGTTGAACAGGATTATGAATTACCTGTAGATCGTCAGCGGAGATCATACTCGCTTAAAGACAGTGTGTATGGTACTTGACAAGTAAACTATATTTGACAAATTCGAAGGAAACACATTGCTTTCTGAAAGAAAAATAGAAAATTTATTCAAACATCTGGCCAGCTGATTATCTTTGTAAACCAGATTGATGAATTCCATCTGAATGTTCACTACCACCTGAAGCCAATACCCATGGTGCTTAAATATATTGGATAGATTCATGTCTGTGCTTGTACTTATCCTTGGATGACCTCAGAAGCTGACAGGCAGCCCTTTGAAAGGAGTGCTGTGTTTAAAAAAAAGTACATTCTTCATGGCCTCCACAGGAATGAGGATAGGCTAAATATGATATGTTGCACAACATTCCTTTACGTGACTGCATTTGTACTGGAAAAATAATAAACTTTATCAGATTATGATTATTTTTTAATAAGCATGTGAAGAACCTTGGTTTTTCTGAAATGGTAGAGGGCTTTATTAGTGTGACTTGAAGTTTTTGATTTTTCTTAGCCTCAAATCAATTGCCAACAAATAATCACTTTAAAATTTATTATTCATATACATGCGCCCAAATTTCAAGCTACTAAATGTCACAAATTTACTAAAATAAAACATTTATGTAAGGACTGATTAATCCACATTTTTATGTAAAATCAGCGAGGTTTGCACCGAAACCACAGAACTTAGCTTGTTATAAGAAGCAGGAGATCATATTATTTAGTACTAGCAGTGAACTGGATTCATGTTATTGCTAAATTGCCTATTTGAAACACATGAATTGACAGCAGAGAAATTGTAGCAAAATTCTTCTGTACATTTAATGTTCATATTTTGAAACACATGGAGCCAAATAGGAGGATGTGATGGCCCAGTGGTATTAAATATCTTTATGCGATTTATTAATCCAGGGACCCAGATACATGCTCTGAGGACCTGGGTTTGAATCTAGGGTGGAATTTGAATTCAATAAAACCTAAACTTAAGATGTCTAATGATGGTGGTGAAACCATTGTCGTTTGTTGGGAAAAACCCATCTGTTTCACTAAAGGGAAGGATATTGCCATCCTTACCTGGTCTGGCCTACATGTAATTCCAGACCAACAGTGACACGGTTAACTCGTAATTGCCATTTGGGTATTTGGGGAAAAGCAATAAAAGCTGGCCTGACCAGCACTGCCCACACCCCATGAATGAATAATAAAAGAAGTAATAGAAACATATCCATTTATTACAAATATTCCTGATTTTTAAAAAGAATATGAAAAGATTTATAGACCTCTAGCATTAACGTGTTCAAATGTAATCACTGATGGCCTAGTGTGTGTGTGTGTGTGTCTGTGTGTGCTTGTGTGACAACAATCTTGTGAACGGTGCCTTGGGGAAAAGAGCCTTGATAGTATTCTTCATTAAGATGGAGAGTGAAATAACCAAATCTGAAACTAGGGCCCTGAATCTAAATAAAGGGAACTAGGAGGGTTTGAGGTGTGAACTTGCTATGATAAGTTGGGGAATGTTACCTGAAAGGATGGTGGTGAACTGGCAATGGTTAACATTTAATATTTAAAGAACATGTCCATGAATTGTCTGGCATAAAAGTGAAAGTGGAAGGGTGGTTCAGCCATGTCTTAGAAAATAAATTAATGATAAGATTAGATCCAAAGGGAGACATATTAAATTGCCAGAGAAAAATACAGCAAGCCTAAGGACTGGGAGCAATTTAGGATTCAGCAGAAGGGAACAATAAGTTTGATAAAGAGGAGCAACATGGATTATAAGGGTAACAATGCAGAGAGGATAAAAACTTGTATAAACATGGAAAGAAAGAATCCCAGTTAAAGCCAAATGTAGGACTTTCACCATCAGAAGCTGGGGAGATTATAATGGGGAACAAATAAAATGGTAAAAGAATAGAGTATGCCCTCTGGTTCTGTATTCACAAAGAAGCTCCCAGAAATGTTCAAGAGCTAAAAGTCTAGTGAAGACGGAATTGAAAGATTACAGTATTAGTAAGAAAATAGTACTGGGGAAATTAATGGTGTTAAAGGCTGAAAAATCAGCAGGGCTTGATAATTTGCACGGGGAGGTGATGGCCTAGTGGTATTATCATTGGACTGGACTGTTAATCCAGAGATCCAGACAACGTTCTGGGAACCCGGGTTCGAATCCTGCCATGGCAGGTGGTGAAATTTGAATTCAAAAAATATCCTGAATTAAGAGTCTAATGATGACTGTGAGTCCATTGTCGAATGTCAGGGAAAATTCATCTGGTTCACAAATGTCCTTTAGGGAAGGAAACTACCATCCTTACCTGGTCTGGCCTATGTGTGACTCCAGACCCACAGCAATGTGGTTGACTGTTAACTGCCCTCTGGGCAATTAGGGATGGGCTATAAATGCTGCCTAACCAGCGATGCTCTGAATGATTAAAGGATTCTAGAATATTAAAGAAAGTGGTCCTGGAAATATTGGATGCATTGCTGGTCATCTTCTAAAATGTTATTGATTCTGGAACAGTTCCTACTGACTGAAGGGTAACAAATCTAACCCCGCTGTTTGAAATTGCTGGAGAGACAAAACAGCGTTGTAAACCAGTTAGCCTAACGTCAGTAATGGGGAAAATGCTCAAAGCTGTTGTAAGAAATCGTGAGAATAGAACATTTGGAGAGCATTATAGAATTGGACAAACCCAGCCCTGCCCAATATCAGTTTAAGAAAGGCAAATCATGTTTAACTAATCTACTGGAGAGTTTTAAGGATGAACCTGGTGGACTAGATAAGGCAGAACTAGTTGATGTGGTGAGTTTGGCGAATACAAAAACTGGACAGGGTTGTGAGGAGGATGCAAGGAGGCTCTGAGGTGATTTTAAACAAGTTGAGTGAGTGGGTGAACAATGCCAGATGCAGTACGATGTGGCTAAATGTGAAGTTGTACGCTTTGATGTGAGAAACAGAAAGGAAGAGTATTATTTAAGTGGTGATATATTGGGAAGTGTGGATGTACAAACAAACATGGTGCCTTTGAACATTAGTTGAAAATAGACAGGCAGGTGCAGCAAATAATTTGAAAGACAGGTGATATATTGGTCTTCGTTGAAGTGGAGATGTCTTAACTGCAGTTATACAGGGTTTTGGTAAGACCACACAGATGTTGTGTGAAGCTTTGATCTCCCTACCGAGAAAAGACTACATATGCCATAGCGGGAGTGCAGCAGGGGTTCACTAGGTTGACACCAGGGATGGCAGGACCTCTTATGTGAAGAGATTGGTTCAACTAAGCCTATATTCACTAGAGTTTAAAAGGATGGCAGGAGATCTGTTTCAACTGTATGAAATTCTAACAGGGCTGGACAGACCAAATGCAAGGAACTTAGTTTCTTTCTTGTGGAGTCTAGAACCAGGAGTTAGTGTCAGAATATGGTGTAGCCCATTTAGGACTGAGATGAGCAAAGATTTCTTCATTGAAAGATCAGCAAAACTTTGAAGGCTGTGGAGCCACATCAGTGAGTATACACAACACCAGGTACATGTTTATATTTTAAAACAAGGGGTATGGGGTGAAAGTGGTAATTTGGCATTAAGATAGAGCATCAGCCATGGCCATATTGGAAGCGTAGAGCGGGCTTGAAGAGCCGAATGATTTACTCCTCCATGTTTCTATTTTATTTTTTAGCTGATTAAAAGAGCAGAGACCATGAAATGATTTAAAAAAACTTAAATAGAAAATAATATTTTTACCACCAATTTTAACCCCTCTCCATTACATTACAGGAAAGGATCAAGAAGTGTGAGAATGAAAAATCAAAGATCACAACCCAATGCACGGCATATATGCCTGTCGCCATTTTAGAATATTGTTTTACACTGTGTTGTGTGCTGCGGTGTGGAAGCTGGAGTGTATTACAATATTTAAGTCAGGCACATCAAAATTAGTTATGAGCCTGACCCTCAGCATGCAATTTGTTAATCATTTCTTATTATGTGTGACTGGAGCACCTGAAGTTCCAACGAGCCTCTTTCTTCTCTGCCAAAGTTGCCTTGACACTGGCTACGTACTCAATATACAGATAACAGTAAATTTCTGTTGCTCCCTGGTAGTTTTCTTATTAGGAATGCAAATGGTGTTGTGGTAATTTAACTGAGCTAATAATCCAGCAGTCTAAATTAATGTTGCAGGGACTGGATACTCACATTCCGCATCCACAGGTCTTGGTATTTGACATGTGCCGGCCTCTAAACTCTGTCAGCACTCCTCTGAATCCACGCACTAGTTGCTTCTGTACTTCAGGGCTGCACCAGTAACCTCCATTGTAATGCTGCAGCAATACCTAAAAGTTTCTGCTATTAAATCTGCGATTGTGATTGCTCTTCAAGTCTTCATTGTGCCCACCTACAGTGCTAACCCAAATGTGGCACCATGAGCCTAGCTCTGGTTGCATTCTCCAGATGGACTATCACTGGTATTCAAACATGACTACAGGTTAGTCAGCACAGCAATACCCACATCCCACAGATGAATAGAAAATAAAACATCCATCCACATACTCCCAAAGAAGCTCTCAACCTTTCAGATGCATTGGCTTGTTTTCAAGCTGTATACGTTGTAGCTTGAGCTGCTATAACTGAGAAATTTCCTTGCATTTGGTTATCCAATATACGGGAAGCATGCTGGAGTTCTCACATCCCACATGAGAGTGGGACTGCTGTTCCTCAATTAAATGATAAACCTTACTCAAACTAATAAGCATTCTACTAATAATTAACTACTTTATACTAATAAACCTTTTACACTTAAAAATCAAAGAAAAGACTCAGGTTTTTATTATGCATTCCTGGAAAGTGGGCATCACTGGCTGAGCCAGTATTTATTGCGTGTCCTTGGTTGCCCTAGAGAAGGTGATTAAATTAGATTCTCTACAGTGTGGAAACAGGCCCTTGGGCCCAACAAGTCCACACTGCCCCTTGAAGCATCTCACCCAGACCCATCCCCCTATAACCCACACACCGCTGAACACTGGGCAATTTAGCATGGCCAGTCCACCTAACCTCTTTGGCACATCTTTGGACTGTGGGAGGAAACTGGAGCACCTGGAGGAAATCCACGCAGGCACAGGGAGAATGTGCAAACTCCACATAGACAGTGGCCCGAGGCGGGAATCAAACCCAGGACCCTGATGCTGTTGGGCTGCAGTGCTAACCACTGAGCCACCGTGCCGATTGTGAGCTGCTGCAGTCCATGTGCTGTAGGTAGACCCACACTGCTGTGAAGGAGGCAATTCCAGAATATTAGTGAAGGGTGGGACTGGTTTGAATGGAGGAGTTGAACTGAAAGACCTGTTTCCTTGCTGTATAATTCTCTGGCAATTTTAAAAATGTTATTTCCAAGTCAGGACAGTGTATAGCTTGGAGAGAAAACTGCAAGTTATGGTATTACATGTATGTGCTGCCCATTGTTATTTTAGGTGGTGGAAGTTGCAAGTTTGGAAAGTGCTGTTGAAGTTCCTTACTTCGCTTTTATTCATATTATTAAAACATGGGGAACCAGTGCAATGTTTTTAATATTCCAGCTGCTTAGAGTGTTCCTGAGAATAATCAGCAGCAGTGCTCATTAATCAATCCACCTTTTTTGTTTTGATTTTTCTTTCTCCACTTTTTTTAGCCAAACTCAGGAGCACCCTCACAAAGCCTGTTGCTTCTCTTTCTCTCTCGTTATCTCACGCAGTTTATCTTCTGTCCATTGTTTCAATGTTTACCATTGTTGCTCCCAACTCGCTATTAACAGGAACTCACCTCATGGCTTACTTATGATGTCGCGGTTTGATTCTTCTCCTCCATTTTATAGATACCTCTCTGCTTCACAGTGATCTCTCCCAGTCTGGCCATAGTGGTCCCTCTCTGCTTCACAGTGATCTCTCCCAGTCTGGCCATAGTGGTCCCTCTCTGCTTCACAGTGATCTCTCCCAGTCTGGCCATAGTGGTCCCTCTCTGCTTCACAGTGATCTCTCCCTCTCTGCTGCACTGTGATATTTGGGTGCTATTTCTGGTGGTAGCATGCAGCCAGCACACCCTCTCTGGAACTGCCATCAAGTTGAGGATGTTGGCTCATGTCGCAGCCCAGGTGCTGCCAGTCCTCAGCAGTGCCACCTTTAGTGGTGGCGATTACTGGGGTTGCACACACAGAATGAAGTAGCCTCCCTGGTTTCATTAGGAATCTCTTAGGGAGCCAGAGCCAGGAGTGTAACCCCTGGGCATTTGGGAGGATGATTGTTATAGCGACTGCCGCGATTTAAATGTGGGACAGCCATTGTCTCCAAGTGTTTTTTTGTAGATCTTGGAGGGCAAAAGAACTAGGTCCCCCTCCCAAGAACTTCCAGGAGTGGGAAGTGAATCATTATTGGGCCATTAAGTGATTTAATTAACTCCCTGTGAGCTACCATGGCAGGAAGGTGCTACCTTTTTAAATCACGATTGAGCGCAGCTTTGAATGCAAATTTTAAAAACCAAATGTACATGTTGGTATCAATTTTTCAAGATTTGATCATGCCTGTCCATGAAAACTGGCCACGCCAAAATTGTACAACAATAATAAATTAATAAATGTTGCCTTTTCAGTCATGTTGTAAAGCCATCTTTAAACCTAGTATATTTGGATAATCCTGTATAAAACCACACAGTTTGGTGTAAAAATGACTGCAAGTTATACCCAGTGATATTAGTGAAGTCCTGGAATTCTATTCCTGTAATTTTTTTTCCATATGAAGTGTGTCTTGATGCAGCAGTACTGTCTCTCTCTACTATGCTCAACTTTTTACTCCATCTAACAAAATGCCGACACTCTTCATGCCTTTACTTCCTTAGTGCTCCCCTGATAACATCCAGGCCTGGAGTAAATTTTAGAATTACATCAGTGAAGTTTGCTGCAGAAAACTGGCTGCTGTAGCAATATTCTGGAATGAATCCTTATGGAACAGTAATATACCTTTTCTCATCTCAAGATTAACTACTGTACTGAGATAAGTGTTGCATGCTTAACTTCTTCAATGTAAAAAGAATCAGCTGATATTTCCCTTGGACAGCAAGTTGCTTTTGTGTAATGTTTGCAGATGCTACATTTCTTCCACGTGTTGTCTTGGTGTTATGCCAGTTGTTTAGACAACCGTCCTTACAACAACTTGCAAAATATTTGTCTAAAGGCCTTTGCAGCTAATTTAAATTTTACAGCTGATTGTGTAGAAAGTGTCATTCCTTAAAGAAATTTTGAGTACACTGTGTATAAATTCTGAGCTTATTAAATTGATTCCATCACAATCTGCTTCACAAAATGAGAAGTTGATTTTTTTTTAACATTGTGGCATCAGGGTGACACCAGGTAACTTGGAAATGCGGTGTTTTATGAACTTGACCTTTGTTTCTAAAAGTATGTAAATACTCGAGCCTTTGTACTTGGTGCTAGAGGACAAGCTTGACATTTTTTTTGTAGCCTCTGCTTGTTTCAACGACCAGCTTAAACACCATGTTATTTATTGACTTATTTTCTATTGTAAGGGCCTTTTTTGTTTGTAGTTAAGTGAATTTTTGATAACTGCATTTAGAGAAAAAAAATTGGCTGCCAATTCCTTTGTGACACTGCCCAGGGATATAACAAAAAAAGTGTAAAACGCTTAATGCATCATTTGGAATCCTTAAAACCGTTGGTAGCTTGCAGTTGTCCTTGGTTTTTTTACAACACTTTTTTAATGTTTTACCTTAGGTTTGAAATACTGTTCCTTCATAGAACCACCTCACTGCATTCATGTTTCTTACAATTCTAAATGTTTAAGCAGACCATGCACCGTTCCAAAGGCTTATGTTTCTTAACATCTCCAATTGCGTGTGTTGTCACAGCCACTAATGTTTGCCTGTGGTGTCCGGTATAATACAGTCCATGTGAAATGGATTACATTTGGCTTTTTTGCTATCATTTTGACATTAGCTTAAGAAAGCAATATGTTTGTCTGCTTTATTTTTTGGAAGGCCTGGCGCAGCTTTGACCCGGTGTTTCCCGTGTTACCTCAAGACTGCTGAAGACCAGTGCCAAGGATGGAAGCCTTCCTTCAGTAAGAGATTTAATTATGAGCATAATATGTTGTAGCTGTCACCTCCTTGGAGGCACCATTGATTTACTCAGTGATTTATTCACATGCTGCCAAACAAGGCGCGGCTCCAAAGCTAACAAACCTTAGCCTGGACACTGGTGTGCAGAGCACATTCTAAATAAATGCATTTTTTTAAATATGTCCTTCAGCACCTGGGTTCTATTTACTGATCTCCCATTTCAGTTAGTGGTCCACTTTATTGAAACAGTCTAATTGGCCAACCAATTATCTAATCATTTGGGTCATCGGTTAATACATTTGGCAGTGGTAACAGTCAATAATATTAATAGTACATAAAATAGAAAACTGCCTTCTTACTTATGCTTGTTGTTGCGATATCTTGAGTATGCATTGTGGGAGTGAATTTCCAGGGAAGTTCATCACTTGTCAGCTGTAGATTTTGCTGCAAGAGTTTCCAGCCTGTGAGATAGGACAAAGTAGATGTTACTAATGCTATTTTATCAGACTCACCCACTGCCATTATAGCAGGTGATCAAGAAAACACAATTGGATTTCATTCTCAGTATTTTTAATGCCGCACTTTCCAGAGGTATAAGGGGGAATTGCCTGTTAAGCCTAAAATATGTTAGGACAAGTGACCAAAGAATGCCTGCTGTTGTGCTGAAGCAATAAAAAAAAATTGCTGTGCAGCTTCTAAATATCTGTAAAATGCATATGACACAAAGGGAGTCATAGCTAGTTTAGGACAGTTCTTGACTATTCCGTGCATGAAATATATGCAGTTAAGGAGATCCATCTTCCAGATGCATCTTTGTTTAACAACTGATCTTTGTCTTGCATTGAGAATTAGTACCGTATCATTGAAATGAGCTCTACTTCCTTTGTTACTGAGTAATCAATGGTCTCTAACCATAAGGGATTTTAAACCCTTTTTACAATGGAAAATGTTCAAGAAAAAAAACTGTTTTTGCAGCTGGAAAGAACAGCACAGCACAATGCCTTTTGGATGTCATCCCAGATTTTAGCCTGCCTCTCTCAACGTGATTTTGAGCTGCAAATTAGCCTCAAACCCAAGATCTCTCTTCCATACACTAGATGATTATTAAATTAGGCATATTTTCACTGTATTCTTTGTAACTACTCAAGCAGTTTTTGTCATGAGACGATCAGAAGACAGACGTTGAAAAAGAGCGAAACGTTTCTGGTATATGAAAGTTTTCAAATGCAGTTTTTGAAAAGCAGAGCATTTGAAAATTAGTTCCAAAAGCTATTGTCTGTTTTCTGTTCTGCTTGTTTCTGTCCCACACAAGTGTTTAAAATGCTGAATAATATTGGATGTTAGAGAGGATGTGATGAGGCACTAAATGCACCTAGGACATTTGGAATATTTGAAACTGAGTGTGAAGTTGACGCCTCGTAAATATTTCACAACTTAAAAGATGAAATTTGATGCTAAGGCTTTGCACTAAACTACATGTCATCTTATAACATTTTAGCTGTTCACGTGTAGTGGAAGATGGTCAGCAACGCAGAGAGGTTCCTTTGTGCTAATTTCTTGGGGCTATTCCACTCGCCGATTATAGAAACCATCAAAATGTTACAATAATATTATCAGTGTAGATCTTTCATTAAGATCAGGGAAGGTGGTAAAAGAGGGGGAGGTGTGGTTTTGTTAGCCAAGGACAGTATAACGGTGGCTGAAAGAACTTTTGATGAGGACTTGTCTACTGAGGTGGTATGGGCTGAGGTCAGAAACATGAGAGGAGAGGTAACGCTGCTGGGTGGTTTTTACCGGCCTCCGCAAAGTTCCAGGAATGGAGGAGAGGATGGGCAAAACTATTCTGAGCAGGAGTGAAAGGAACAGGGTGGTCATTGTGGGAGACTTTGTAACTTCCCTAACATTGACTGGAATTGCTATAACTCTAGTACGTCGGATGGATCAGTTTTTGTCCAATGTGTGCAGGACGGTTTCCTGACCAAGTATGTCAAAGGGCCGACAAGAGGGGAGGCCACACTGGATCTGGTACTTGGTAATGAACCAGGCCAGGTGTTTGATTTAGTGGTAGGTGAACACTTTGGAGAGAGTGACCATAATTCAGTTATGTTTAGTTCAGCGATGGAAAGGGATAGGAACATGCCACAGGACAAGAGTTATAGATGGGGGAAGGGCAATTATAATGCTATTAGGCAAAACTTAGGAGGCGTAGAATGGGTTAGCAAAATGCAGGGGATGGGTACAATCAATGTGGAGCTGGTTTAAGAAACAGATATTGTGTGTCCTTGATAGGTATGTTCCTATCAGGCAGGGAGGAAGCGATAAGGTAGGGGAACCGTGGTTTACTAAAGAAATTATATCTCTTGTTAAGCAGAAGAGGGAGGCTTATGTGACGATGAGACGTGATGGTTCAGATGAGGTGATGGAGAGGTACAGATTAGCTAGGAAGGATTTCGAGACAGTTAAGAAGAGCAAGGAGGGGACATGAGCAGACATTAGCATGTAGAATATGGGAGAACCCTAAAGCTTTCCATAGGTATGTGAGGAATAAGAGGATGACTAAGGTAGGAATAGGGCCAGTCAAAGACAGAAGTGGGAAGTTGTGTGAGGACCCTGTGGAGGTCGCAGAGGTGCTAAATGATTATTTCTCATCTGTTTTCACTGAGGAACAGGAGAATATTGTAGAGGAGACGACTGAGTTACAGGCTACTAGAATTGAAAGGAGTAGGTTAGTAAGGAGGATGTATTATCAATGCTAGAAGGTGTGAAGGTGGATAAATCCCCTGGGCCGGATGGGATCTTTCCGAGGATTCTCTGGGAAGCTAGGGAGGAGGTAGCGGAGCCTTTGGCCTTGATCTTCGAGGCATCATTGCCTATAGGTTTCGTACCAGAGGACTGGAGGATTGCAAATGTTGTGCCCTTGTTCAAGAAGGGCAGTAGGGAAGACCCAGGTAATTATAGACCTGTGAACCTTGCGTCTGTTGTAGGAAAGGTTTTGGAAAGGATTATAAGAGAGGATTTATAATCATCTAGCAAGCAACAGTTTGATTGGAGATAGTCAGCATGGATTCGTCAAGGGCAGGTCGTGTCTCACAAACCTCATTGAGTTTTTTGAGAAGGTGACCAAGCATGTAGATGAGGGTAGGGCAGTTGACGTGGTGTGCGTGGACTTCAGTAAACCTTTGATAAGGTTCCACGTGGTAGGCTGTTGGAGAAAATACAGAGGCACGGGATTGAGGGAGATTTGGCAGTTTGGATTAGAAACTGGCTTTCTGTAAGAAGGCAACGAGTGGTGGTTGAGAGAAAATATTCAGCCTGGAGTCAGGTTACTAGTGGTGTGCCTCAAGGATCTGTTTTGGGACCACTGCTGTTTGTCATTTTTTTAGATGACTTGGATGCAGGCATAGATGGATGGGTTAGTAAGTTTGCAGATGACACAAGTTGGTGGAGTGGTGGAAAGTGTGGAAGAATGCTGCAGGTTGCAGGGAGACTTGGATAAACTGCAGAATTGGGCTGAAAGGTGGCAAATGGAGTTTAAAGCGGATAAATGTGAGGTGATTCACTTTGGGAAGAATAATAGGAAGGCAGATTACTGGGTCAGTGGAAAGATTGTTGGTATTGTGGGTGTGCAGAGGGATCTTGGTGTCCATGTACATAGATCCCTGAAAGTTGCCACCCAGGTTGATAGTGCTGTGAAGAAGGCTCACGTTAGGTTTTATTGGCAGAGGGATTGAGTTCCAGAGCCGTGATGTCATGCTGCAACTGTACAAAATGCTAGTGTGGCCTCATTTGGAATATTGCGTGCAGTTCTGGTCACCCCATTACAGGAAGGATGTGGAAGCATTGGAAAAGGTACGGAGGAGATTCACCAGGATGTTGCCTGGTCTGGAGTGCAGGTGCTATGAAGCAAGGCTGAGGGACTTGGGTCTGTTCTCATTTGAGAGAAGGAAGCTAAGAGGGGATTTAATAGAGACATACAAGATGATCAGAGGTTTAGATAGGGTGGACAGTGAGAGCCTTTTTCCGAGGATGATGACTTCAGCTTGTACGAGGGGACGCAGCTGCAAATTGAGGGGTTATAGGTTTAAGACAGATGTCAGAGGCAGATTCTTTACTCAGAGAGTGGTAAGGGCGTGGAACGCCCTGCCTGCCAATGTAGTTAACTCAGCCACATTAGGGGCATTTAAACAGTCCTTGGATAAACATATATGGATGTTGATGGGATAGTGTAGGGGGAGGGGCTTAGATTAGTTCACGGGTCAGTGCAACATTGAAGGCCGAAGGGCCTGTTCTGCGCTGTATTGTTCTATGTATCTGGCAGAGAGGCCTTAGAGGCATGAAGAGTAGAGAGGTACATGGAATTTCTGTCAGAACACTATCATTTAAGTTAATAAAAAAAAATGCAGCGGCAAAAGTGTGAAGTTCTATTCTTTTGTTGTCACTGGATTATATCTTCTCAGTTCAAACTTTCTCAGTAAGGTTGAGAACCAGGAGATAGAATTGTAAAGTAATTTGCAAAACTGCTAAAGGCCACATGGAGAAAATGTGTTTATTATATGGTAAGCAGTTCCAATCGGGGTGCACTGCCTGAAAGGATGGTCTAAACATATTTAATCGATACTTACTGGAAGGAAATTACATAAGCATCTGAAAGAGAATGAAAATTGCAAGGCTGTTGGGTAGGGGGTGTTAGGACCAGCTAAATTGTCCTTTCAGAAAGCCAAATGGACTCAACAAAAATGGCCTCTTCTCGTTCTTTGATTCTATTCTATGATCAATGGCATGAGCTACTAGCGAAGTAACGACTCCCTTTTGAAGTATTATTTTACTCCTTGTGTTCTTCATTCATGTATTTATCTCCAGACTTCTGTAGTGAAGGCTGAGATACCTGTCTGTAATTAACAGTCAGTTGTCAGTCTCCAGGCCAGCAGGAAATTTCTCCTCTCTGGAAATGGGAAAGAAAAGGAGAGAAGCAAAAGATTTAGGTCGTGGAAACAGGGAGTAGGAGTAAGAGTAGGCCAATCTGCTGTTGGAGCCTGCTCCACCATTCAGTGTGATCATGGTTGATCATCTATTGGAGTACCAAGTAAACCACATCCCCTGGTTTCCCTCTTACCAACTCACCTAGTTACATCCTTGAAAAATTCCAGTAGATTTTTCAAATGCTTTGCTATTAAGTCTTTTATAATTAGGCTCTAGCATTTTCCCTACTACTGATGTATGGCTATAATATCCAATTTTCTCTGTGCCTTTTTTAAATAATGTGGTTGCATTAGCCACCCTCCAATCCAAAGGAACTGATCCAGAGTCTATAGAGTGATGACCACCAATGCCTCCACTGTTTCTCAGTCTACTTCCTTACTTCTATCAAGGCCTGGGGATTTTTCTACCTTCAATCTCATCAACTTCCTCAGCACCATTTCCATACTAATACTGACTTCCTTCACCTCCTGTGTCTCCCGAGACCCTGTGTTCACCAACATTTTTGGCTCGTTATTTATGTCCTCCTTTTGTGAAGACAAAAACAAAATATGTATTTAAGTGGGATAACAAGGCGTAGAGCTAGATGAACACACCAGGCCAAGCATCATCATAGGAGCAGGAAGGCTGACGTTTCGGGCCTAGACCCTTCTTCAGAAAAATATGTATTTAAGTGATCTACTGTCTGTTTGTTCCCCATTATAACAGCCACTGTTTCTCATTGTAAAGGAAGTACCTTTGCCTTCACTTATCCTTTAAACTTCACATATTTATGGAAGCTTTTACAATCAGTTTGTATGTTCCCTGCAAATTTACTCTCCTACTTTATTTCACCCTCTTATTAAATCCCTTTGTTCTCTGGAAATGGTCTCAGTCAAACGAAGTGAAGCAAAAGGCTTAAGCCATTTCAAATGACTAGTTGGCAAACCAAACTGAACATTCATTTACTAAATATTCTTGTCTTAGTGCAAACTGCAGCAGATCATCAGAAAACATGGAGAAATGTTCTGCTAGAAACATTACAGGCTTAATAAATTGTAAATGAACAGGAGATCAAAGGGCTGCTCCATTTGGAATTTTGTTGATTTTACATTTCCTGATATTCAATTCCTGCCAGCATGTTTAAAGTGAATTAACATGGCAACTGTCATTTCAAACTTCTTGTGCACCTTTGTGATCAAGTGGTGCCAGACGAAACTACTACATTCTCTGCCTCCATTAGTAGGAATTCATACAGAGATTTAGAACATTTGCAACAGCAAGACAGCAGTTGACAACTACAGGGTGGTCTATAGATCCAAACCATTTTCCTTAGTCACTTCTCCTCATGTACCCTTGAAATTGGCATTGTTTAAATTTAAGATTCTTGTTTCTGATTGGAATACGTTCGAAAATTCATGTGAAATTCTGTGGTATAATCACTATCTTCCTTCAGGTCATTTAATGGGACATAATTAATTATTCCTGCCTCGTTAAACAATAATAGATTTATCCTCAAATATTTTTAAAATTTCTTCAGAAACTGTCCCTCAAATGTTATACAAAATTAATTCTCGACCTTCCTTGTCAGTTTGGTTATCTCAGCCCATGTGAATATTAAAGTGCTCACATGAGTACATTGCCTCTGTTACAAGCTGACAAAGATATGAACTTATTTGAAACTCAGCAGTTCAATTTTCTCCCTCCAGTAGGAGTATGGAGGTGAACTAAGGGTGGAAACCCTGCCATTTTTCTGTTTCTACCCCAATTTAAGTCTAGAATAGGAAGGTTTGTAGATGGCATTTCCACCATGATATCAGCTGATAACTTACCCACTTAAATGCCTTTTTCTACAATTGCTAGTGTTCAACATGCTTGATTGCTCCTAGGGGTTGGGGAGAGCCCTCATTCAAGAACACTCAGTTCCTGATTTGAGAAATCTGCCATTGGGCCACCCTCCTACTTCCCTTAGCCAATGGCTGTGTCTCTGTGACAGCACCTCCACCTGTACTCAATGATCATGGGCTTCCAATGGATCCGTTCCCTCAGTACTGCTACCTGCGGTGAAGAGCTGCTGGCTTCTGATTAGCCAGTAGTTTCCTGTGGCCAGGATTCCCCAGCTGAGGTCCTTGATCCCAGCAAAAATCTGTCAGATCTCCAGCCTGGATCAATTACTTAAATTTAAATAAAACCCTGATGAAGTTTGAGCAATTTCTGAGCATGTCCAAAATCCAGTATGCATTTCATAGTCTTGAAGTACAATGGGACTTCTTTTTTGGAGCCAGAATCTTTTGAGCATGAGTCCCAGCCCAGGAGAAGGCGACCAAAGAGGGTGTTTTCATATTACATCCGAACAGGTTAAATATTAATGGACATTGAGAGTGGGTGAGATTCCTGGTCAGTATGTGAGAGCAAGTATGTTGGACTGTCTTCCACCACCATCCAGACTACAACATACATGCACGCTTGCATGTTGCCACAGTAACGCTGACTCTGTAAGTGAACTGTAATGTACCACCACCACCATATTGGAGTCATTTCGTCAACTGTAGTTTTTTTTAAATCCAGGGCTACTGTTGCCTTTAGCAATTGGTTTCTCTGCTGCATGTTTTGAATAATTGAAAATGGAATCAGTGTTTTATATTGTTCAAGGCAAGCGTTATTTTTGACTTTGAGAAGGGCTACTCCAATACTGTGGCAAGATCGGAACCCTGATTGGAGTGGAATCACGGAATCTTGGAAAACTTGGGCATGAATTTGGAAGAAAACCACACATTCCGAGAACTTTGGCGAGAAATGGGAGGTTCATGATTCAGTTGTAACTTCCAAGGACATAAGGGCCAAGAGTGGGTATTTAAAGAGACGGATAATGGCAGGAGACAATACACGATGAGAGAAACCCATTTTAAAAAAAAACAGCTGACGTCCCCAGGAAAGGTTTGGTTGAAAAATAGATTGCGGGAGTTGGATCTAGTGGATGTGATGAGTTCAGAAACAGTAAAGAGACTGAATAGAATTTGAATTAGAACTCGGGCAGTGGGAAAGATGTGGGTTATGTAGGCACAATGAGGTTGGGGGAGGGAGGGAAGCAACAGAGCCCATTGAATTGGTGGTCTGAATATTTGGGCTAGAGGGCAACTCATTGAGAATGTTCAATGCTGAGATCAATAAATTTCTAAATACTAATGACATATGGGACTTTGGGATAGCATTGGAAAATTACATTGAAGTTTGTGTTTTTCAGCATGACCTGGAATAGCAAAGCAGGTTTGAGGAGTTAAATGACCTACTCTTCTTGTTTGTCAATGTTTCTATGCATCACCCCTTGTTAGAGTGGAGGAGACAGTGAACAGTCATTTCAGAGGCAGTTTGTGGTGAAGAGAATGCAGATCTCCCTTTGCATTCCTGGAATTGTAAGCAGTGATGGAGAGAAGTGACTGATAATGCTTACTTAGTGCAGCAGAGTCTAGTATTGGGTGGTTAAACGAGTTGTCCCACCAAAAATCTGTTTTCTGTTGACTTCATGGAGTAGAAATTAAGTAAAACACAAAATAACTAGAGAGAAAGTAATGGTTTTATAAAAGATTTTTAATAGTGAAATAAATATGAAGAAAGTCTTAGTTATGTGTGCATTTCTTTTGAGGACAGCATTCTTTCTGTGCTGTTTGTAAAAGAGTTAACTATTTTAATCCCACTTTTGTGGTCTTTGTCCATGGTCCTGTAGCCTGTAGTGCCTCATACGCATAAAATAAATGCTTCCAAGGGCTTCCATTCTCTATCATTTGTAGAAGTAGTGAATTCTGGACCCCAGACGTTCTCTGGATGAAGAAAATTTGCCTCCGCTCCCCTCTGAAACTTCTCACAGCTATGCTAAATCTGTGTTTCCTGGTTGACCTCTCTTGCTCGGTCCTTCCTATCCACTTTGGGTCCCTTATAACTTTAAAATCCCAAGTAGTGCATTAACATCTTCCCTGCAAAGCAATCAGAACTGTATGCTGTACCATTGCTGTGGCCTGGCCACAGTTTTATATAATTTGAGCTTGACCTTCTATACTTGGACTAACATAAGAACGTGTCCTTTTTGCCTTCATCACCATTTTTATCCAGCTGTGCTGCTACCTTCAGTAATCTGTGAACATCTATTCTGTGGTGTCTCTAATCCGAACACACTTCTGACTAAACTACAAATTATTGTGTACTGCCTAGCTTTGTTTGCCAGTGATAGAAACATTTAAAATAATGTAAGGATGATCCGTGAAGCTAAGGAATAGATTTTCTAATAGCTGAGGAATCTAATAATGACAGTCTATGGAGAAAAGATTAAACATGAATTATTTAAAACAAATTCAGGGGATGCAGTTGTGAGAATGGAATTTACTTCCAGAAATTTGTTGTCAACCTTCAAGAGTAGATTAGACAGATGAATGAAAGAACAGCGGTTGTGTCTGGAACTGGGTGGGTAAATGTCATTAAAACTATATGATTGTGTAGAGGCTAGTCACCACAACAAACTGATTAAGCCTAATGACCTGTTTTTATGTTGCAGATTGATTGTACTTCAAAATTCTTCACAGTAAAGAAAGTAGTTAGGATGTGCAGTTGCTGCTTTCAGGTGGGGAAATGTAGAATTTAGTTTTTTATGCTACACTGCCCCAAACATCGATGTGATAACTGACCTCAGG
This sequence comes from Stegostoma tigrinum, assembly GCF_030684315.1. NCBI lineage: Eukaryota > Metazoa > Chordata > Chondrichthyes > Orectolobiformes > Stegostomatidae > Stegostoma > Stegostoma tigrinum. Next base: position 79,659,854 of record NC_081356.1, read on the forward strand.
ACCTGGTTTTCGTGGTACTGCTCGCAAGAAATTCTGACCACATCCCCTGTTCTTCTGCCAATGATACCCAAGATTTTTACTGCCTATCTGAGGGGGAAGACGGGCCTCGGCTCAACTTCTCACCTGAGAGATAACACCTGCAATGGTGCAGTCTCTCCTTTTATTATGGATTGAAATGTCTGCCCAGATCATATATTCAATGAATAGTCTTTTGAATGGGTCTTGAATCCATGCCTTCCAACTGAGGTCTAATTACTACAATTGGTAACAAGATAATAAGAAGAGTGGCATGGTGGTGCAGTGTTTTAGCACTGATGCTTCGCAGCATCAGGGACCCGGGCTTGATTCCAGCCTCTGGCAGCTGTCTGTATAGAGTTTCCTGTGTCTGTGAGAGTTTCCTCCCACAGTCCAGAAATGTGCAGGTTAGGTTGAAAGGCCATGCAAAATTGCCCGTCGTGTCCAGGGACGTGCAGGTTAAGTGGATTAGCCATGGCTAATCCAAGTTTACAGGGATAAGGTAGGGGTATGGGTCTGGTTTGGATGTTATTCAGAGGGGTGGTGTGGACCTGATGGACTAATTGGTCTGCTTCCACACTGTAAGGCCGAAAGTCACTGCCCCAATTTTTGTTTCCAGGTCAGGTGTACAGAGACAGGATGAACTTTTAAATGGCCACCTGCACTGCCCACAGATACTCTGGTAACACTGTGACCGGTCTAAGATTCAAGCTGGGCTATGCAGAAAGCACTGTCACTTTTTATGCCTCTTCATTACTTCTGAACTAACGTAGTGCCCACTTCCCTTCAACCATCACCTACCATGCCAACTGCTGTAATATTCACAAGTACCCATGAACACAAAAATGTTAATCATTTATAAATGTCTAAATTGAAAACTACATTGTGTGGAGAAAACACTGACAAAGCCCGTTATTTATTGACAGGCCTTGACAGTTCAAAGGGCTTTCCATATTTTCCACATAATCTTCTCAACAGTTAGCAATCCCAAAGGTGTCCTGTACAGGATAACTTAGTCTCCAAATGGTGTCCAAAATTAATGAACAGAGCCAATATTACCTGGTCTAATCTCCATTCAGACACTGCTGACTCCACATTCAGATTTTAATGGATCTGATCAAATCATGATCTTTCAAATGATCGCTCATGCTCACTTAAATGCCAGTTGTCTGTGTGAAATGCACATGTGCAAACCATTGACCATCTTGAAAATAAGAATCGTCAGGTTCAGGATTCAGGGTTTCCGATGTCTTCTATCACTATCACAAAGGTGGTGAGACTCTTTGTTGTGACTACGATCTGGGATACTGATTTTAAAAGATTTTTTTCAAACGTTCGATGAGGATGCTGAAGTTCACACAGAAAATGCGTTTGCAGCTGGTCTAATTGTGGCAGCAAATTGCTAAGATTTTAAAAGTTCAGGGGGCAAAGCAGTGTGAAAAGATTCTTGGCGTAAAATGCATATTCATCAAAAACCTGCTTGTTTTCAGAATTTCTTTTACTGACAGTGATTAATTATTAGCTGTTTTGTGCATTTTGTGGAATTAAAGATTCATTCTTTAATGCTGTAATTTGCATTTATTCCTTAAGTATAATTTTTGTGGCGTTTTTAATGTTCTAATGTAAAAATATGACTGAAGAACAATGTTACACATACATGTTTATTTATTGTTTTGATTTTCTTAAAGGGGATGCTTCATGTCACCCATCAGGAAAACATACTGGCTTCAAGAAGGGGAACAATAAGAGCAAAGTCTTGGGCCTGGCTCCCTCAATGGAGCCAGATTCATATTTTGCCAAAAGACAATGGAGTCACTGTATATTCAATCATTATTCTTCCATGTGTGTTGACCTGGTGCCTGAGTGTTGCTGAGGTGGCACAGTTTCAGAGTTTGTTTTTTTTTTAATTTTAGATAAAACAAATTGAGGGGACTCTGAACCTGGCTGATTTGTACCAAGGACAATATTACCACAAAACAACAAATATCAGTCTTACTAAACTGGAAACACTAATAAACACACACTGTGAACAACAATGTTTACGACCAATACAGGTGGGCCTTCAGGCCTTTTCGTACCATGCACCACATTGTCTTCCATTACTCCATTGGAAGTGTGCAACCAAAGCATGTCCTCTCTTACACATGATGTTTTCATTAGACTACAAAGGCTGAGAGTCCCTTGCATTTTCTTTTAATTTTAATGTAATCAGCTTGTTAGTTCATAATGTATGTCTAAAATCTTCAATTGCCTATGTAACCTCATATTTTAGCCATGTAAATTTTATGTATAGAAATACTGTAATAGTATGTAATGCATTGTTTCCTTGTGGTAAGTGATTGAGGTGCTGCCACGGGATATGAGACACTGATGAATGGTGCTATTTTGGATTTTAAATATGCTCCTTGGCAAGGTAGCTCTGATGGATTTTTGTTTTTATTTTCCCTGTTCTGAGAGGGTATTGATGCTTTTCTGATTGCTTTCATTTTTTGGACTGGATTGACTTGTTTCTGGATGTGTGGTGGCTTTCATAATGATTTGCTAGGCTAGGAGCAGTACCTGTTGACTAAAAAGTTGACTTGCAGCAAACTAGGTGCATGAAAGTGCCTGAGAGCAAAAGGGACAATTGCAGCATTGCAACCTTACCTTTTTAAATTACTTTCTCCCTTTAGGTACTTCTTTCATAGTTTAAGAAATATTTTTAAAATGCATCTTTAAATACTCAGCAGCAGGCTGAGACATTGGTTTATTATTTTGAATTATACCCTTAAAGAATAAAACATACGAAATATTACTATAAGGCAATCTTAAAATCATTTCTCAAGTTAAATAATTTCTGAACTCAGTACAAGTAGTGGTGGTTAAGGAAATACGTTGGTTGTATCCACAGATTTGTATTCTGTGTAATATTACAGTGTCCTGAGGAAGAAGTACTTGCCAATGGAAGACCTTTCTTCGAAAGCAAATGGATGGTGGCAGAATGCTTTTCCTTAAGTAGGAGATGCAGAACCCAAAAGTCTTCTCCGTCAAGGAGTCAGTTCCATTTTATTCCACAATTCAATGAATTAGAGCGAACATTTTTCAGATTTATTAGTTTTAAGATCCAAGCAGATGAACTCTCACTAGTCAGCAGAACAAAATTCCCAGCACCAGCCTCCTTTTCATTTTAAATAGGCCCAGCTTTCTTCTTTTTTAGGTAGGCAATTATGGTTTTAAATAACAAGCTCTCACCTTCACAGTTTCAGTAACAATTATACCCACATTTGTCAACCTAAAGAGAATACTTACGAGCTGAACAGTCAGTGCAATTGCCCAGATAGCCCTTTGTTGAAACAAAGGTGTTGTGGTGTCTATTTTATCCCAGATTTGTTTGTTTTCCAAAGAAACTATCCTTCCTTTTGCTGGAGAACAAATGGTCTAAATACTCATTGCAAACGGGAAGAGTGGGGAGAAAAGGATGTTTGCTATTTTGTGTTTGCTCCCTTTTCAACAAAACCATATAGTACCACCAAGTATGAGGTGCTGCAGTGTTTGATATGGTCTGAAAGCCCACCTTAAGAAATATTTTTAATGTCTTTGTAGCTCTTCCTTCCATGCAGGCCTTCCTGCTTGTCTAAACTATTCCAGTTTCTGACTGTTAAATGCTGATGCATGTATCCATTATTTACTGTGTTTAAATTTGTTTGATTAGAATTTAGTTGTGCAACTTGGCATAGTAGTATTTTAGTGGCACTTTGCAGATGTATAAGCAAGCTTTATGATAAAGTATGTGTTTTACTGAAAATGTGATCTTCAACTGCTTTACTGTTATACCCCCATATACCCAGTGTAACACTATTCTGTGCTTATTTTAGTGGGAGTTCTTCAATAAATATTCAAAGCAATTCAATATCATTTGAAAAGTGTGTTTATTTATACTACATTTAAAGTTAATGCATATTAAGAATTGGGTAAGATCAAGTTAGTTGTTCTAACTTCTGTCTTAACAGAAAGTTAAGCATCTCAAATTCATAATGGGAAAATTGACTCGAACTCCGTTCATTCCAGGTAACTGAGGAGTATTCCATCACACTTCTGACTGAAGTCTTACAGATGTTTAAAAGGCTTTGGGAGTCAGGAGGCGAGTTATGCATTGTATACTTCCCCGCCTTTTAACATGTACTGTTAAGACTGAACCAGTTAAATTTCTGTTCGATAGCAACTCCCGATATGTTGCTTTCTTTTATTCATTTCAAGGAATGTAAGCATTTATCCCTCAGAGGGCAGTTAACAGTCAACCACATTGTTGTGGTTAGTTGGCTCACTGAGCTGGTTTGTTTCTCCTGCTGGGTAACATCATCAGCGCAGCCTTCGATGAAGTGCCAGTGTGTTTTCCTGCCTGTTTTTTGAGCTCTCGAGTCCGTTGAGCTGGATTACCTCACTTGCGGTTTTCCTTCTTGGTCGAGTATATATGGGGTCGAGTTCTGTAAGTTTATTGATGGCTTTCTTTTGTGGAGTATCAGGTTTCCAAGGATTTTGGTGTTGTTGCAGTCAAACTGGTGGTTCTCCTTGTCCATGTGGATTGAGATGAGTGAGTTTTGGTCGTGTCTTTTTGTAGCCAATTGGTGTTCATGTACCTTTTGTGGTTAGTTTCCTTCCTGTTTGTCCATTGTAGTGTTTGTCACAGTCTCTGCAGGGGATCTTAGAGATGACATTGGCCCTGCCCATAGTGGGGAGTAGGTGTTTGGTTCGGGTGAGCAGTTGTCATAGGGTTGCTGTGGATGTGTTTTTCCTGACAATTGCCAATAGTTTCATGGTCATTAAGCTATTGATTCTAGATTTTATTATTGAATTCCAATGGACTGTCTGCCATGGGAGAGTTGAACCCATATCCCCCAGATCCCATTATCCAAGTTTCTATATTAATGGTCCAGCGATGACTCTTAGGGCAGATTAATGTTTTGCTGGTAATATGGCTACCTCCCCTCTTGTTGGAGGTGGTTTTAGTCTGACATTTTTGTGGGGTAAATGTTTATTGCCCTTTTTCAGCTTAAGCCTGAATGTTGTCCAAGTCTTACTGCCTGCAAAGACAAACCAGTATCTAATGATTTTTGAATCATTGCAAAGGATTCCAATGAATGATGGCCCAGCCAGGAGCAAAACAGTTAATGCAGTCCAACTGCTGGCTGTACCAAAAAATGAATTCAACTGGTTCATAGTCAACAAGGAAAAGCTACTACTTACTGCAACAAGTGCAAAACACTTAGGACAAGTGATGTGAACTGCCATGAAGCCATGTCGCTGTTGATGAGAGCCACTTGAGGTCTATATTAAGTTCAATGACCAGTAAGTTTTTGTTAAATGATTTTAAAACAATTAGGGAATTTTTTCCAAAGGAAGGCTCCCCATTATTTATTAGTGCGCTATTTACTGACACCTTTGAGATCAGAGATTATCTACTTCAGACAATGCCAGCATATTATCTTCTCATTCGATAAACAGAAAGCACCTTTGTCATGGCGCCTGAACTCCCAATGCTGCAGACGCTGTTGCCGGACACTGGGGCTATCGTACATGGAGGATATATACAAGACATTCCATAAATCTGCAGCTAGTGATACACTTTATGACATGAGCAGGTTATCAGTGAATATGTCTTCGTCTGGCAGCAGCCACATGTATTTATGTTATTTCATTTAGCCTGTTCTCACATCAGCCCTTGTGGGTGTTTAAAAAGCCTGGTTTCTTATGGAAAAAGTTAGCTTCCCCAGCCGCACATGGGTTCAGGACTTTTCTCTCATCGGGTGAGAGTGCGTGTCCATTAGAAGCGGATGAAGCTAAAACATTGTTTTTTCCAGGCAGATGGCCTGGTCAACAGTGGCCCTGCTGTCTTGACTACTCAGAAGCCCTGGACCCAATGGTCTTTCCGGATTCCATGTTGTGGTGATTTGAAGATGTGGACACATAATTTGTCTTTTGTTTTCTGAAGTTAGCAGTTTCTGTGTTAGTATTTAAGACACAGCTTGCAGCATCTGGGGTAGTCAAAAAAAAAACAGGCAAGGCACAACAAGCTTGTAGGATGGCAAGAGAGAGAGGGGGAGAGAGAGAGAGAGAGAGAGAAACAGAGAGTGGAGAGAGAAACAGAAAGGAGGAATCAGTGATGGACCAAGTGAAGGTGTGGGCTGGGTGGAAATTGGAAGCAAAATGGAGTTTTTCCAGTTCTGAGTAAGAGAGGGTAGCAGTACTGATGGCACTGATGTATTGGAGAAAGAGTTGTGGGGAGTGACCTATGTAGCACTGGAACAAGGAATGTTCCATGTACTCCACTAATGGACAGGCATAACTGGGGCCCAAGGCCACGCATTTGATCTGAGGAAAGTGAGAGGAGTTAAAAGAGAAGTTGTTCAAAGTGAGGATGTGCTCGGCCAACCAGAGGAAGGTGGTGGTGAATGGGAATGGTTCAGGCCTATTTTCCAGGAAGAATCAGCCCTGAGATCATCCTGATGGGGGATGGATGTGTAAAGGGATTGAATGTCCATGGTAAAGAGAAGGTGGGTGGAGTCTGAGAACCAGAAATTTTGAAACTTACATAAAGTATCAGACAAATTGCAGATGTTAGTGGGAAGAGACTGTATAGAGAATTGAGTTGCGTTTCTTAGGGCACGAATGCATGGAAGCAATGGGTCTGCCCAGGCCATCCTGTTTGCTGATTTTTGGGAAGAAGATAGTCCTCCAACCCTGTAGTTCTATGAGCTGGGAGGCTGTGGGAGAGATTCCACATGAAACGAGGATGAGGATTAAATGAACTCATCTATTTTGTGTTTTGAATAAGCTGCTTTTCCAGAGAGTCCCTAAGTGGGTGCTCTCTATTGCCATCCCACCAGCTTGAGGTGCCTTGCCTGTTCTTTTGACCACCCCAGATGCTGCAAGCTGTGTCTTAAATACTAACACGGAAGCTGCTAACTTCAGGAAAAAAAAAACAGAAATTATGCATCCACATCTTCAAATCACCTCAACATGGAATTCAGAAAGAACATGAGATTGAGTCTGAAACCATCAATCTACAGAATTCACATACAATTGACTTTCTTCATTCAAACAATTCCAACATCACACATTATAAAATGGGGAGAGTATGTTTGAACTTTTCTATGTGGATTTTAGTATTTTTATTCAGATCGCGTATTAGGTATAATACATTTATTTTACAATTTAGAAAACCTGCCTGTATGTATTTTAATTAAACTGCAATTAAACAGTTAAACACTGACTGAATTGGTAAGGAAGTTTTTGTACTTAAGAAGAACACCAGTTGTGGTCATCTTCGAGGTGGAAAGAGAGGTTGATTTTATTGTCACATGTACCGAAATACAATGAATAGCTTTGTTTATGTGTGGTACAGGCAGATCACAGCAAGCAAAGGATGCACAGATCAAAAAGACTTGGAGGCATACAGGTTACATGGCAGGTTATATTATTTGAGGCTAGAGCCCATTCAACAGTCTGATAATGGCCAGAAGGAAGATCTTCCTGAACCTGCTTGAAGGTGGAAACAGAACTCGGAGACAGATATGAAAGCGATAGACAGATGAGGTGGTTATTGAAGTTGGCCAGGACAGAAGAGAAGCTGAAGAAGTGATAATGAAAGTAGGACAGAATGGGTGAACTGAGCTGAAAGGTGACTGTGGAAGTTAGTGGATTTAGAACATAGAACAGTACAGCACAGAAGAGGCCCTTCAGCCCACAATGTTGTGCCAACCATTGATCCTCATGTATGCACCCTCAAATTTCTGTGACCATATGCATGTCCAGCAGTCTCTTAAATGACCCCAATGACCTTGCTTCCACAACTGCTGCTGGCAACGCATTCCATGCTCTCACAACTCTCTGTGTAAAGAACCCGCCTCTGATAGCCCCTCTATACTTTCCACCAACCAGCTTAAAACTATGACCCCTCGTGCTAGCCATTTCTGCCCTGGGAAATAGTCTCTGGCTATCAACTCTATCTATGCCTCTCATTATCTTGTATACCTCAATTAGGTCCCCTCTCCTCCTTTTCTCCAATGAAAAGAGACCGAGCTCAGTCAACCTCTACTTGTAGTAGATAATGGTGGCCAACATATCTCCAGAAATGGAAACAGCAATGTCATGGAAGGGAAAGGAGGAATCCGAGATGGACCAGGTGAAGGTGAGAGCCGGGTGTCCTGTTTCTCATCTGTAACCTTTGTGCTTTCCATAGCTGCAGAGTTGGTTATAGCTGGAGGTAAAGCAGTGGTTGGGGACGCTGACATTCCTGGCAGAGTGTGTGGTTGACATGAAATGTGTGAATGAGTCTTGACGGTTGATGAATACTGATAGGTGTGATGAGGGTATGATCCTTGAGGAGGGTGAGAGGCTGTTGGTTTAGTGAGAATAATGTGATATGAAGATTCCTTCAGTGACCTTGACTACTTCATGAGGTCATTAAATGTTTTTGGCACTGCAGGTTCCAAGGCCCAGCTTTGAGTATTATTCTCCATTGGCACCAGCTCCATTTCACCCGGGGAGGTCTACTGAACTTTGTCTCTCAATAGTTTTATGCTCTGTTTAATACAATACAACTGTGCTATACATCTGCTATAATATTCGTTATTATATTCTTTAAAATAATACCTGTAAAATGCAGTGGCCCAGTTATAAGGATCATAGAAATCTCTGAGACTATTATTGTGCAATGGTTGTGTCCCTGCCTCTTGTCAGAAGGTCTGGATTCAGAATTCAGTCTGTTCCGGAGATATGTGATAACATGTTCTAACAGACCAATTCAAAATACAGACAAAGGGAATCTCATTTGAAGCTTGTCTTATCTGCTGAGATTCGGGAGTCTGACTGAGACTGGTAAGTGAGGCAAGATTTCAATAATCTTACCTTTGCAATGTTCCCCTTCCCTGTGTATTTTATTCTTCCCTATGATAAAGGCATTGCTGGCAAGTTCAACATTTGTTGCCTTCCTTTATTTCCTGGCCAAGGTGGTGTCAAGCAACTTCCTTGAAATGCTGCATTCCATCTGATATAGGTGCACCCACTGTGCTATTGGGAAGAGAGTTCCAGACTCCTGACACAGTGACATTAGGAACAGTGAGTGATACAGTTCCAAGTCAGAATAGTGTGTGAATCAGAGAATTTTGCAGGGGTTCATGATTCAGTTCTGTTTTCTATTTATTCACTGGATATGGACATCCCTACCTTGGGCAGCATTCACTGTTACATGCTCTTCAGAAAGTTGATGAGTTGACTTCTTGAACCTAAACGGTTCATGTGTCTCATGGGATGAGGGATTCGCTGAATGGGCAGCATTCATTGCCCATCCCTAATTGCCCAGAGGGCAATTCAGAATCAACTACATTGTTGTGGCTCTGGAGTCAGATGTAGGCCAGACCAGGTAAGGATGGCAGTTTCCTTCCCTAAAGGGCATTAGCCAACCAGATAGTCAGGAAAAACCTATCAACAACGGATTCACAGTCATCATTTGACTGTCAATTCCAGTTTTTTTTTCAACTGAATTCAAATTCCACCATCTCCCATGGCAGGATTTGAACCTGGTCCCCAGAACGGTATCTAGGTCTTTGGATTAACAGTCCAGCGATTAACACCACTAGTCCATTGCCTCCCCATATAGGTTATTTAGGTTCATTCAGCTCGGTTAGAGAGAGAGTTGCAGGATTTTGACCCAGTGATAGTGAAGGAATAGCAAGTCCTTTTAGATGGTAGTGGTAGAGATAAAATGACCAGTCAGAATTATTGCTGGTGCCCAAAAAGATGTGCAAAAATGTTTAGAGTACTTATCTGAAAATGTGGAACCTTAATGTCCTAAAATTGTTACTTTGGTATCCATACTTTTGGTATCTACTTTGGTATCATTTGTCATATATGATTGATTTTTTTTCCCTCAGTTTAGTAATTTCTGTTCCATTTTTGTTGCCATGACTCTCAACTCTCAGTTAGCACACCACATGGCATTAATACATGACCACTATGATGGCCATGTCATGCCCATAAAGTTAATTTGGAGGCAAGCAATTTACTTTTGGAAAGAAAGCCAAATGAAATATGGACACTGTGCCTTCACAGGAATGAATTCCAGAAAGTCAGGTGACTGTTTATGACACATTGACTGACTGTGTGTTCGTGTGTGTGTGTTTGTTCGTGTGTGTGTGCGTGTGTGTGTGCTTGTTCGTGTGTATGTGTTCGTGTGTGTTCTAAATAAGGCCTCACACCTAACATGCATTCTTTGACCTAAAATGTCACTTCTTTACACTGATGAAACCTTAGGTGTCTCAGGACATTGACTTGAAAGGAATTTGGCGATTTACATATACATATTAATCAATTAAAACCTTCCAACTGATTTAAAGATTTAACAGCATCTTAGGTTTGTTTAATACATACTCATCAGTGGTGTTGACCCTTTGATCTTTTACTTATAAATTCTGTGTCTGATATTACCTCTGCCACTAACACTTGAAGAAGGAGTGAGGCTCCAAAAGTGTGTGGTTTCAAATAAACCTGTTGGACTATAACCTGGTGTTGAGTGACTTCTTGTCCACCCCAGTCCAACACTGGTACTTCAACATCATGGAAATGAGACAAATCGATACAGCCATCACATAACCAAAACTTACAGGAGAGGGTGTGGCTAACTTATTAATCCACACGGGAGCCCAGTAAGGCAGTCTGAGTCTTGCACCACAGAGGAAGAGAGCCTAGCTCTAGCAATTGCCACTGCATCTTAAAGACATTAATCCCAGGCAGTGAAAAGAGACTAATTCATTTTATGTGCAAGATTATATTTTTTCAATGTAGGAGTTAAGCCATAAATTCAATTGGAAAAAGCAAAAACATCCAAATTCCCTTTGCCTTCAAGGAACTGAAGGGAATTTACTTAGGGTTGTATCAGTGTCAGCCAGCTCTACAACTTACACTGTAATCAATCAACTTGGATCTAACCCACATATCAATTGATATTTTACTACAGTAACTCACCTTTTAAGTAGTATATACATGAATAACATTGCAATATTTAAGCATCTTTTAATCTTACTTTGTTACTGTAAATGGTAACAATTGGTCTCTGCAAGTATCAGTAGTTACGTAGGGCCATTTTGGTAGCAAAATGATTCTGCTGTCATATGAATTCACGTCAGGTACAGTCAAATACTTTTGAGGGCTTTGGTGAGGTATATCTACAGACTCTCTGCATGTTGAGTATCTACAGAGTGAATCCTAGTGATTATCAACATTGTCCCTTTTTGTGACACCAGTCAGCTCCCAGCTTGCTCCCTGCCAGTTAGATGCTGCTGCTTCCCATTATGGGACACATTATTTGAGGGTACTTCAAGATGGCAGTGGGAGGGCAGGAAGTGCTCGGTCTCATGTTCCATACGCTTCTATCACCAGGCCTGCCGCTTCCTTTTGTTTATTTTTTTTAATCTAACATCAAGTTTGTCTTATCTTCTTTTGGCGGCTTTGGGTAAAGTCATAAAGTCCTAAAGCAAAGAGACAGGCCCTTTGGCCCAAACTGGTCCATCCACGCTAACGCCATTTCCCTGTACTTGGCCCGTATCCTCCTTAAGCCTTTCCAATCCTTGTATTCATCCAAATGCCTTCTAAATGTTGTTAATGTACCTGCTTCAAACAATTCTGCTGGCAGCTCGTTCCATATGCATACCACTCTCTGCGTAAAAAAGTTGCCCCTCAGGTTCCCGTGTATTCTTTTCCTTCTTACCTTAAACTGATGGCCTGTAGTCCTCAATTTCCCCAAGCCTGGGAAAAAGAATGAGTGCATTCACCTCATCCAAGTCTCTCATGGTCTTATACATTTCTATAAGATCCCCCTTTGGTCCCCCATGCCCTACAGAAGAATGTTCACCCTTATCCAACTTCTCCATATAACTCAATCCCTTGAGTCCTGGCAACATTCTTGAAATTTTTTTTCTGCACTCTTTCCAGTTTAGTAACATCCTTCCTGTAGCAGTGAGACCAAAATTGGAAACAATACTCCAAGTGTGGCCTCACCAACATCCTGTACAACTGCAACATAACTTCCCAGCTTCTGTACTCACTGCCCTGACTGATGAAGGCCAGTATGCCTAAAGTCCACTTCAGTGCCCTGTCTACCTGTGACTACACTTTCAGAGAACTATGCACCTGAACTCCAAGGTCCCTCTGTTCCACTATACTCCTTAAGGCCCTACCATTTGCCATGAAACTCCTGCCTTGATTTGACTTTCCAAAATACAACAGCTCACACTTATCTATGTTAAGCTCTATTTGCTATTTCTTGGCCCATTTCCCCTGCTGATCAAGATCCTGCTGAAATTTCTGATAGCCTTCCTTATTGTCTATGATACCGCCTATTTTAGTGTCAGCCGCAAACTTACTAACATGTCTTGTACATTCTCAACCAAATTGTTGATATAGATAACAAGCAGCAAAGGGCCCAGCACTGACTCCTGAGGCACACCATTAGTCATTCTAACAAGTATCCTTCCACTATTACTGTCTGCTTCCTACCAGCAAACCAATTGTGTATTCAGTTTGCCAGCTCTCCCTGGATTCCACATTAACTAACCTTCAAGGTCAGCCTACCATGTGGAACCTTATCAAACGCCTTACTGTAATCCATATGGTTTACGTCTACTGTTCTGCCCTCACTAACCTTTGTATGTCAATTCATCAAAGAACTCCAATGTGAGGCATGATCTCCCACGCATGCAGCCAGGCTGACTACTCCTAACCAAACCCGGTATTTCCAAATGCACGTATATCTTATCCCTCAGAATCTTCTCAAGTAACTTACCTACCACAGATGTTAGGTAAGGAGGTATGCTCCAAGAGAATGAGGTGTGGATCCGGCCATTCCTCGTGGGTCCCTCCTGGTGGATCCTTCGACTAAGCTGTTTCAGCGGCAGTTTTGAAGCCAAGGTGGGTCCAGGCCCGAAAGTCTAAGGATCAGCCTGGGACTCCTTTCAGCAGCTTCGGTGTTGGTTTGTGACTCCATGCGGCTTTTCTTCAGCATCACGGGAGTTCAACCCAGGATTTCAACCGTGGAGTGCGTGGTCGGGTCCTCGAGCCCAGAGCCATGAAATGGGCCAAGACGGACTTTGTCTTATTTTCTCTTTACTTTTTAAAATTTCTTCCTTTTTTCATTAAACTATAGTGGAAGGACTGTTATCCTGAATCTTTTAGTTCTTTATTTTTCTAATTTATTACTATGATTTTGTACTTTTGAAGTCTGCAATGCTGGACTTTTTATTTCTTTATTTTTTATATTTTATTTTCAGAAGAATTTGTACTCAAGAATCTGTACTGACGTATCTTTGTAACTAAGATGATGCTGTAAATGCGACTTGTAAACTCTTCACCGTATTCATGTGAGTATATGTGTCAATATAGCTAATTCTAACCATTCCATCACTAACTTGCAAGGGAGGGGTAAGTGTAACATTGACCGTGGTGCAATGTATTCAGTAATGTGTCTGTGAAAGTAATTAACTGGCAATTTATACAAGTTCTGAGAAGGGCACTTGTATTTATTGGTAGTGACCCTACCTCTGAGCCACGCAGCCCAGGGTCAAGTTCCACCAGCTCCAGAGTATTGTCTTAACATCTCGGATCAGGGTGATTAGAAAACCCCTACCTTAGATATGTATGGCTGCTGATGGCAATGTTAAACTTGTAAAGGCAATCTGAGGTTATGTACATGAGGTATGCGCCTTGGTTGACAGAGATACTGGTAGAAGAGTTAAGGAAGTGTGATGAATGGAAGCTTGTGATTAGTTTGTCAGTAAATGTCATGTGATGATGCATTCACTGCCCATGACCAGTCATGTACAGTCTTTAAACTTCCTGCAGTACTGCATCAGATCCTCTGAAGTAGGCTGTTGGCCTTGACTAATGGCTACCTACTTTCACTCACTGGGATGGAGGACTCTTGGCCCCCTGGGGGAGGTGAATCTCCCTCCTGTGCATCTTTCCACCAAGGCTTCCAGTGCTTGGGACACATTCCCATTAATTTCTCTGTTACCACTTTTAGACTCTGATGTAGCTGAAATGTACCTTCCCTTTAAGTGGCAAAGGCTGATTTCTTTAAGGACTGCAGGCTAGCTTTAAGACATGGCTGCCTTGCACAAACTTGTGACCCCTCCTAAATCACTTAATAGCACAATCAATACTAAGATGTGTGGCACTATTATTTAAATGGGCAGGCAGCAAGAAGTTTGCATGTTGCTTGTGTTATTGAAATGATGGGGGTTAATTACATGTTACAGTCTTTGTGCCCATTTTCACATAAGCTATCAAAGTTTTATGCCAAAATATTTCAGATATGACTCATACTGGAGTTTCTATGTAATCAGTCCCTTCGTATAAAATATACAAATAGGCTGACCCAGCAAATCTGTTCACCATGAACTCTGCTCAGATGCATTTACTTAAAAATTGTTAAGTGGTTCCAGCTGGTTTTCCTGGAAGAAAAAGGCAGACTTCAACCCTTCAAAGAGAACTGTCGTCCTTTGAGAGACCTGTAGGAAGATTAAACAACAGACACACATTTCACTATTTTAGGAACTGAAATGTCACAGGACCTAGGATGTCCCTGACAAGATTTCTGCGACTTGGTCCGGTTTAATGTCTGCCATTTATGCTGAGTAACTATCATTCTAAGAAGGAGCCAGCTCCCAAATTCCTAAGTAAATAGTCTAATCAATGCTTTGTCCTTTAAAACATCATCAATGACACAATAGCTTTTATAACAACTAATCCACGTGTGTTTAAAAAAAAGGTGGGTTGGAATAAACAGAATAATAATGAGGGCAGCACCCTAGCTCAGTGGTTAGCACTGCTGTCTCAGAGCACCAGGGACTTGGGTTTGATTCCAGCCTTGGGTGACTCTCTGGAGTCTGCATGCTCTCGCGTTGTCTGCATGGGTTTCTGCCAGGTGCTGTGGTTTCTGCTCACAGTTTAAAGATGGGGGTTAAGGGGGTCTGGGTGGGCTTGCTGTTTGGAGGGTTGGCACAGGCTTGATGGGTTGAATAGCATCCAACTTCCCTGGAGGGAATCTATGATCATCTCTTTGAACTGTGGCATTTTGTTTTAATAAGAACAAGGAGGAAAAGTAGGCTGCTCAGCTCCTCAAACTTATTCCATTCTATAAGATAATCACGGCTGATCTCATCTCAGCCTCAACTTCACTTTCCTGCCTGTTCCACATAATCCTTCAATCCATTACTAATTAAAAATCCATTTATCTCCTCCTGGAAATTTACTCAATGTCCCAGCATCCACCTTACTCTGGGGAAGGGAATTCCACAGATTCACAGCCCTTTGAGAGAAGTAATTTCTCCTCATCTGCTACCCTTTATTTTAAAACAGTGACCTCTCATCAGAAATTCTAATGAAAGTACAACCTATTAATGGTGCAATGAAGGAAACAGTTCCTGAATGAATAGGGGCGGGGCAACTGCGTATCTCCCTAACCAAGGAGAATTAAACATAGGAACACCTGAGAAGCAGAGTGAAATAAAGCAGATAAATTCAATGTCAAAACAGACACAAAAAGAGAAATAAAGAAAATGCAAGAATGATGGGATTAAGATCACAAA
Organism: Stegostoma tigrinum; assembly: GCF_030684315.1. NCBI lineage: Eukaryota > Metazoa > Chordata > Chondrichthyes > Orectolobiformes > Stegostomatidae > Stegostoma > Stegostoma tigrinum. Next base: position 79,675,489 of record NC_081356.1, read on the forward strand.
AATTGAAGATTTATTGCAATGCAGCAAAAAGTGTCTGCAGCAGCTCCCTGAATAAACATTTCATGTAGAGCTTTTTCTTCATAATGAAATTTGTTTTTGAATGCCTCAATTAAACCTACTTGCACCATATGCTCAACAAGTGCATTCCAGGTCTTAATCACATACTGCATGAAAATATTCTATTTTTTTGCCATTAACTATTTGCCATGTCCTCCCATTCTTGATCCTTTCACAAGTGAAAACAATCCCTCTTGTGCCTTACGACCTGAGGGTTTCTCAATTCACCTAATGGACTGCACAGCATCTTTGGGCAAGGAAAGGGGCGGAAGGATCTGCCTCTTGATGCTCAGATGTGAGGAATCTGGTAAGTTACTGCTCCCCAGACCTAGAATATCTAACGGTGAAGTGCCGTCCCTACCCACTGCCCTGACAGCAGTTTACATCCCAGCCCATGTGGAAATGAAGAGTGCACTTGATGAAACATACACCACTACAAAGAACCTTCAGACAGAATATCTCAAAGCTTTGTTCATCGTAGCTGGTAACTTCAGCCAGCCCAACCGCAACAGTATCCTACCAAGATAACATCAATATGTCTTCTGTCCCACCGAGGCCCAAACACCCTGGACCATTGCTACACAACCATCAAAGACATGTATCACTCCACTGCCAACCCATGTTTTGGCACATCAGACCATAAGGCTGTGCTCCTTCTCCCAGCTCAAAAACAAAAACTGAAGCCTGAGTATCCAGAACAGAAAGTTGCTGATCTAAGGTAACGGATGAGTCCTTATGTGACTGCTTGGAGTTGGTGGACTGGCCCATTTTTAAGACCTCAGCAACCAACCTAAATGCAAATGCCACTACCATTACAGACTTCATCAGTAAGTGTCAAAGAAGTTTATCCAATTCTTCTCCAGCAGGAAGCCATGGATCCACTCCCTACTAAAGTCCAGGTCTGAGGCGTTCAAGTTGGGTGACCCTGACCTATACAGGAAATCTAGGTGCGATTTTTGCAAAGCTAACAGGGACACCAAAAGACAATACCAGACAAAACTACAGTTCCTGACTAACCACAAGAATACATGTCAATTGTGGCAAAGCTTACAGGACATAACAGGCTACAAAGCAAAGTCAAGTGGATTCCATGACAACAATGCTTTCCTCCCCCATGAGCTCAATGCATTCTACGCTCATTTTGAACATGAGGTCAGTAGAATGATATCATCCGCCCCAACGCAGCCTCAGATTCATCTGTCACTGCTCGAGATATCAGACTGGCCTTCTTGAGGGTGAAAGTGACTGATCCTGATGGAGACCCTGCTGTGCACTCAGATTCTGTGCAGACTAGATGGCAGGAGTATTTGTGGACATCTTTAACCTCTCCTTTCTATGATGTGAGGTTCTCAAATCATCAAGAAGATCATATCATCCCGGTGCAAAAGTAAAATTAGGTAATGTGCCTTAATGACTACTGCCTGTTGGCTCTGACATCCATCATTATGAAGCACTTCAAGGCATTACTAGTGGCACACTTCAAATCCAGCCTTCCAGACTGCCTTGACCCACTACAATTCACCTGCTATCATAATAGATCCACAGCAGATGCCATCTCCCTGCCACATCTGAATAATAAGGACAATAGCTCCTATTTCTTGACTTTAGCTCCACTTCCAACACCATAATTCCAACCAGACTCACCTCCAAATTCCAAGATCTAGGACTTTCCTCCCCCTTCTGCAACTGGATCCTTGACATCCTGACCCACAGACTGCAATCTGTAAGGATAGGCAACAACACCTCCTCCACAATAATTCTCAACGCCTCACATGGTTGCATGCTCAGTCCCTTATATACTCCTTATACACTCATGACTGCACGGTCAAATTCTGCTCAAATTCCATCTACAAGTTTGTTGATGACAACACCATAGTGAGTTGGATCTCAAAAAATGTCGAGACAGAGTAAGGAAAGAGATAGAGAAATTAGTGACATGGTGTAAAGACCACAATCTCTCACTCAAGGTCAGCAAAAAGAAGGAGCTCGTCATTGACTTCAGGAAGTGGAGTGGGGGACATGCCCCTGTCCATAGCATCAGTGCGGAGATGGAGGTGGTTGAGAGTTTCAAGTTCCTGGGAGTAAATATCACCAACAATTGTCCTGGTCTATCCACATTGATGCTATGAGCAAGAAAGCACACCAACTTTTTTATTTCCTCAAGAGGCTAAGGAAATTTAGCATACCCAAAATGACTCTTACCAACTTTTAGAGCTGCACCATCAAAAGCATCTTATCTGGTTGCATCACAGTTTGGTATGTCACCTGCTCTTTCCAAGACCAAATGAAGTGACAGAGAGTTGTGAAGGCAGCCCTCCATCACGCAAGCCAGCCTTCCATCCATTGATAACGCAGCGTGGAGCTGGAGAAACACAGCAGGCCAGGCAGCATTAGAGGAACAGGGAAGTTGACCTTTTGTGCCAGGACCCTGCTTTAGAAATGGGGAGGGGGAGAGGAGCTCAAAAATAAATAGAGAGAGGAGAGGTGGGGCTGGGGAAGGTAGGTGGGATGGCGTTAGGTGAGTGCAGGTAGGGAGTAGTGGGGATTAGTCAGTGAGGTGGGAGGGCAGATAGGTGGGAGAGAAGATGGACAGGTTGTGTCAGGTCAAGGAGGCAGTGATGAGAGTGAGGGTAGGTCATGGGATGAGGCTAGAAGTGGGGAGATTTTGAAGCTAGTAAAGTCCACATTGAGACCATTGGGCTGTAGGCTTCAAGACGGAATAATGAGGTGCTGCTCCTCTAGTTTGCGGGTGGCATCATTGTGAACTGGAGGAGGCCCAACTTGGACATGTGACCCAGGGAGTGGGAGTGGGAGGGGGAGTTAAAATGGTTCCCGTTGGGAAGGTGTTGTTGTTTGTCACAAACAGAGCACAGGTGCTGTACAAAATGGTCTCCGGAGCCTCCGCTTGGTCCATCCATTGACTCGATCTACAATTAGCACTGCCCCAGAAAAGGAGCCAACATAATCAAAGAATTCTCCCACCCCAGTTATAATCTGTTTCACGCTTTTCCATTGGGCAGAAGATAAAGAAGTTTGAAAACACATTCCAACAGATTCAAGAACAGCTTCCTCCCCAGTGTAATCAGACTTCTGAATGGACCTCTCATATATTAAAGTTAATCTTTCTCTATACCTTCTCTGTTGTTGTAACACTACATTCCACATTCTGCTCTATTATCCTGATTTACTTGTGTACAGTGTGATTTGCCTGGATAGAGGGCAAAACAATACTTTTCACTGTATCTTGGTATATCTGGCAATAATAAATCAAATCAAAACAAAAATACATGTCAATCTTCCCGGACCAAACATGATTTCGAAGACCTTCATGAGATTTGCTCTCAGACATTATTTCTCCAAAGAATAGCAGATAGCAGTCCTGACCTCTGTAATCTATCTTTATAACTGAAGTTCAGTATTCCTAAAGCCATTCTTGTGGATCTTTTCCAATGTCCTGAAGTGCAGCAATAGAAATACACAGAACAGCAGAAATACTCTGGCTCGGGCCATACTAGTTACTGTCCTATACAAGTTCAATATCACCTCCTTGTTCTTGTACTTTATACCGTCCTTCATAAAACCTAAAATATTATATTCTTTATGAAATATGCTTTCAATTTGAATTGCCAACCTCAATGTTTTATAAGCATATACACCTAGGTCCTTTTGCCCCTCACTCCCTTGAGTATAGAACTTTCTTTTATATAGTCTATGTTTCTCCTAGCAAGATTCATCCTCTTAGAATCTTCTGTTTTGAATGTCAATATATCACTTGCGTATCTATTCCACTAACAGAAAATGTCCTTCGGCCCAACAGGTCTGTATGCTAAGAATTTGCTACTGCCTACAGTAGCCCCACTTTCACCTCACTAGGCTCACAGCAATGAACATTATGACACTTCAAGCTCTCATCCAAGTACATTTTAAAGAATATGAGGTTTCCCACCTCAAGTGGTGTAATCCAGATTCCCACCACCCTCTAGTTGAAAACTGCCCTCTAACTTCCTGCCTTTCATTTTAGAATTATGCCCCCTTGTTATTGTCACTTTGACAAAGGGGAACAGCTGCTTTCTATTTACCCCGTCTTTGCCCCTCACTCATTTATATACCACTGTCAGGTCCCCTTCTCAATCTTCTCTGCTCTAAACTCAAGACTTACCCCAGAGAATTCCACTACAAACCTTCCCCCTTCCTGATAAACATCCACTAATCATTATGTTCTATTACCAGTCATTTTTATTTCATGAGCTCTAAGTTTACGCACAGATCTGTAGGATCATTGTTCTAATCGACTTTCTCTGTTATCTCTTCCAAAAGCTCCAGCAAGTGTACTGATGACAAGAGATATTGAGGTTTTGACCAGAAAAAAGAAGGAGGACACCGGAGCACCTGGAAGAAGCCCACGCAGACACAGGGAGAATATACAAACTCCACACAGACTGTTCGCAGAGGGTGGAGTCAAATCCAAGTCTCTGGTGCTGTGAGGCAGCAGTACTAACCACTGAGCCACCGTGACACCCCGTATTGGGGATACAGGAGTTTACTGAAGAAGGAAATCAGGAAAGTGAAAAGGGGGCATGAGATAGCTTTGGCTGAGAAGATTAGGGTGAATCTAAAGAGATTCTATAAGTATAATAAGCAAAAAGAATGACTAGCAAGAGAATAGGACCCCTCAAGTATCAAAGACGACATGTATGTATGAAACCCCAGGAGATGGGTGAGGTTCACAATAAATATTTCTCCTCTGTGTTTATCATGGAGAAAGACATGAAGACATGGGAACTTGGGAAGTTAGTGGCAATATCTTGGGGCAGTCCATATCACAGTAGGAGATGTTGAAAGTATTAGAATGTATGAAGGTGGATAAATCTTCTGTCCCTGACCAGATATATCCAGGAACCCTGCAAGAGGCTAGGGAAGAAATTGCATGGGCCCTGGTTGATATATTTGCGTCATCGTTAGCCACAGGTGAGGTCCCGGAAGACTGCAGGGTAGCAAATGCTGTGCCCTTATTCAAGAAGGGCACAAAGAGAAACCTGGGAAATATAGACCAGTAAGTGTAACATCTGTGGTAGGTAAATTACTTGCAAAGGTTCTGAGAATTAAGATATACATGCACTTGGAAAGATGGGGTTTGATTAGGATTAGTCAGCATGGCTTCATGCATAGAAGATCATGCCTCATAAATTTGCTAAGTTCGTTGATGAAGTGACCAGGAATATTGATGAGGGTAGGGCAGTTAATGTAGTCTACATGAATTTCAGTAAGGCCTTTGATAAGATTCCACATAGTAGGCTGTTCTGGAAGGTTAGCTCACATGGAATCCAGGAACAGCTGACAGACTGAATATACAACTGGCTTGATGGTAGGAAGCAGAGAGTAACAGTGGAGGGATACTTGCTGGACTGGAAGCCTGTGACTAGTGGTGTGCCTCAGGGGTTGGTGCTGGGCTCATTGCTGTTTGTTATCTATATCAATGACTTGGATGAGAATATACAAGGCATGATTAGTATGTTTGCAAGGTGACACTGAAATAGGCAGTATCGTGGACAGTGAGGAAGGTTATCAGAAATTGCAGAAAGATCGCATTTTGGCAAGTTAAATCAAGATAGGAATTTCACAGCGAATGGTAGGGCCTTAAGGAGTGTAGTGGAACAGAGGGACCTTGGAGTTCAGGTGCACCGTTTTCTGAAAGTGAAGTCACAGGTAGACAGGGAAGTGAAGAAGGCTTTTGACACACTGGCTTTCATCAGCCAGAGCACCAAGTACAGAAGTTGAAGATATGGTGCAGTTGTACAGGTTGTTGGTGAGGCCACACTTGGAGTATTGTTTTCAAGTTTGGTCACCTTGTTATAAAAAGATGTTACTAAACTGGAAAGAGTGCAGAAGAAGTTAACAAGAATGTTGCCAGGACTCAAGGGACTGAGTTATACGGAGAGTTTGGTCAAGCTAGGACTTTTTTCTTTAGTGTAGGAGACTGACGGGGGACCTTATAGAAGTGTATAAGATCATGAGAGACTTGCATGGGGTGAATGCACTTATTCTTTTTCCCAGGATTGGGGATTCGAGGACTGCAGACCATCAGTTTAAGGTAAGAGGGGAAAGAATACATGGGAACCTGAGGGGCAACTTTTTACACAGAGAGTGGTACGCATATGGAATGAGCTGCCAGTGGCAGTGTTTGAAGTGAGTGCATTAACAACATTTAAAAGGCATTTAGATGAATACATGGAAAGGAAAGTTTTAGAAGGAAATGGGCAAAGTGCAGGGAAATGGAATTAGCATGGATGGACGTTTTGGTCAGCAGGGACCAGTTTGGGCCGAAGGGCCTGTCTCTGTGCTGCAGAACTCTATGACTCTATAACTCTATGATTGGATGCAAGTGGACTTCATTGACTATGAGGTTCTTGCTTGGAACTGTTAAAGCGGGCCAATCAGGAAAGCCTTGGCTGACCAATATAACCAGGAGATTAAAATCTGCTCAGTTGAGGACTGAGTCTGAGCTGGCTGGCCATTAGTAAATAAAGGGTGACTTAGTGAGCAGACCTGGCCTCTGTGCAGTTATTTCAGCAAGTTAGTTAAACAAGATTTTCTTTCAAGAATCCATGCTGGCTCTCCATCACGAGCTAACACCTGGTCATTTGACTATTAATTTCGTCCTGAATTATTGTTTCTCAAAATTTCTCCACCCTTGAAGTTAATCTGGTCAGTCTGTTATTGCTTGCCTTATCTTCACAGATTTTTTTCTGTTTAACGTCCGCAATTCGAGTCCTCTGGCACCAGACTTGATTCTAAGAAAGACTGCAAAGGTATGAGTAGTGCCTCTGCATTTTCCAATCTCACATTCCTCACTACACATGGATGCATGTCATCCAATCCTGGTGCCATATTAACCTTAAAAGCAGACAGCCTTTCCAATACTTTGGCTTTATCAAACATAAACCCTTCTATTGTTTGAAATGTAGCCTCTTTTTCTTCCTTATATCCAGGTCATAGTGAAAAAGATGATGTAAGATTTTTTTCCAAAATTAATATTTATAAAAACCACTTTGAAAGCTTCAAAATATGAAAAATGAGAAATCTGCACATGTAAAGGTTAATTTCTGTGCTAGGGCAATTAATTTACAGTCAATAATATTTTTCATATCATGAGCAGGATATTTACATTCCAAACAACAAAACTAATCTTTTGTCATGAATTTAGTGTGAAGTTAATAGAGAAATACTACAAGTTTCTGAAGAAAATGATCAGGCTAAATGGCAGAACTGCACAGATTAGAGTGTTTTAGTATTCACGAAGAACTGAGCACTTGCTGTTTCCTTGAAGATGCTCTACTCTTAAAATCTAAATGATGGTGAGTGCCATTAATCAGACTTGATATTATTTTTACACAAAATGCCAATGCAAATTTGCTAGCAGCCATTATTGAGTAAAAACTGAGAGCACTGCAGAAGCTTAGCATATCTAACCACATCTGTGGAGGCAAAGGGTAAAGTTGCTAGAGTCTTAATGAACCATAGGGCTGCTCTCTTATTAGAAAGACAACTGGTGGTGGTTTAACCTGAGGTTCGGGGGAGAGGTTAAGGAGAGTCCCTCAAGGCAAACTCAGCCAGTGCAAGAATTTAACCCACACTCCACATTGCAAACCTGTTGTCCAGCTGACTGAACTAACCTAGCCCCTTCTACCTTATTTCCTGCCACCCTCCCACTGTGCCTGACCACACAGCATCCACACAGGGGGCAGACAAATGGCCTACCTGACTTTGGGAATTGAGGTCCTTTTGTGACTAATTAATGGCCACTTCCCTCCTGTCACCTATAATCCAGGGATCTGGAATGAAATGGGTTGCTCAGCAAATTAGTATGCTTTCCTTGACCTTAAGGAGCAAAGTGAGCAGTGGATGGCTCTTCCCTCACAAATTTTTAATTGAGGACCGTTTAAAGTCTCCCATCCCTCAATGTTCCCTTCTTCCTTGGTATTTGCAACCAAGCTCTCTTGGCTCCAACCAGGCCTCCTCTCCTGGGTGCGCTGAAAGACTCCAGCACCCTCCCCTCCCTAAAAGACTTACTGGCTTCGTGATATCCAAGGATGTGGGACTCAGTGTAGGCCTAGCACCAGCCACCATTCTCAGTGGTATTGCTGGGACTGGAATGCTACTTCGTTCCATGGGGAGTGCAGTGTGTTAAATCGCTTTGGGTGTGACATTGGAAAGGGGGAGAAAGGAAGTGCCATTCATGGATCTTTTCGATGGTGGGTGAAAAACCTTCCACCTGGAAAATTATTAGCAGACTAATAATTCGAAGATGTAAGTTCCCATAAAGGCTGTTTGAGAATTGGATTCATTTTTTAAAAATTGAATGAAAGTCAAAGGAATAAGAAGATGACATTAATAAAAGCTAAATCACTAAAACAGCTAAATTGTCATAAGAACACAATTAGCTGAATAATACCCATTAGGGAAAGAAATCTGCCCCTTACCTGGTCTGGCCCATCTGTGAATCCAATTCCAAACCAACGTGGCAGACTCTAAACTGCTATCTACCAAACTGCTATCCCAAGAATGAATGATAAGAATAAATATTGAAAATTACATCATCATTTTTCAAGTTTTTTTTGTAATTGTCAAAAATGTTTGCATAATTCTTTGGAACTTTGATGACTGGCATTGCAAGATCATGAAGCATACTCAGATCCCCTTGACCAGACTCATGCTTTCCTAATTGTTCTTAAGTGGATGACTCACATCAGTGTCTGCCTTGAGTAGAACAGCAATGGCTAGTCAGATTTCACCCACGCAGTATTTCTAAAATGTATTTAAAACTTTACGGTTAAAAATAATGCATTTAATGTAGTTTTCTTTATTCTGTTGTGTCCTAGACATCAAAGGAGGACAGGAGCAGATTAGAAAAATGAGGAAGGGAAGACTGCATAAGAAAGGTTGCCATAGATCATGGCAGACTGGGCATCATGAATCTCATTTGAAAAACACTACCAAAATAACAGGAAAATTTAGGCCAGTGAATTAGTACATTGTCCCTCTGGTGTTGTGACTAAACTGATTTCAGGTAAGGCACTTTCATTTTGAGTAAACGGTAAGACAACTGGGAGTATCTATTACAATAACAGAAAAGGAAATAAAGAAACAGAAAAAGGAAGTTTGGTAGAGGCGTTCAACTTCACGTGGGTGACGGCAAATAGCATTTTTTTCCAGAGATTACCTTTTCAGACCAGGTAAGGGGCAGCTTTCTTTCCCTAATGGGTATTATTCAGCCTATTGTGTTCTTACAACAATAACAGCAAAGGAAATAAAGAAACAGAAAAAGGAAGTTTGGTAGAGGCGTTCAACTTCAAGTGGGTGACGGCAAATAGCATTTTTTCCAGAGATTCCCTTTTCAGCTTTTAATTCTGGTAACTTTCTTAGCATCCTTTCCCTGATGATTGTAATTCTTTTAAGTTCTCCCCTCCCCTTCAAAATGTGATTCCCAATTATTTATGGGATTTTATTTGTTTCCTGTGTGGTGAAGACATATAGGTAGTGTGATCTGAGACAAGGGGGAGGTGGGACAGTGATAGGTGTTGATGTCTGGGGGTAGCAATGGGAGCAGTGGATTGGTAACTGGTTGGTCACTTATACAGCCAGAGATCCAGCGATAATTGTAAAAATGTTAAATCTATCTCTAGTAAATAATAATGGATTTTTAAAAAGTACATGGTTGAGGTTAAAAATTCTGTTTTGTGATGTGGAATGTTGTAAGTGTATTAATTCATATGAATATTGAATTAGATATGATCAAGTGTGCACTTCAGTATCTCCAAATCTCCACTGAAATTGTTGTGAACATAATTCTTGCAACCTTCTCCCAGAGAACAATTTTTAAAATGGATTAATGAAAATTCAGGGAACACATTCAATCACAAGAAGACAGTGTAAAATAAAGGTTAGGGTGTACTGGAGTAACGAGGGTGCAGAGTGGCAATAGAAACGTCGAGGGGACTGGTGCCAATGCAGCAACTGGAAATCCTGATTGGATTCAGCAGAATTGCCAACTTTGTTTTAACCTATTTTTCTTGTGAAGCTGTTCAGAGATGTTATTATACACCTCTGATGCATGTGGGACTTGAACTCTGCCCTCCTGGTCCAAGGATAGGGACACTACCACTGTGCCACAGAGCCCTACCCACTATGAATCACCAGTTAATCATTCACCTCTCGTAGAATTCATCTGAAGTCAATTCAAAACCAGTCAATGTCAGTTCAAGATATAAAATGTGAGGCTGGATGAACACAGCAGGCCCAGCAGCATCTCAGGACCACAAAAGCTGACGTTTCTGGCCTAGACCCTTCATCAGAGCCTCTGATGAAGGGTCTAGGCCCGAAACGTCAGCTTTTGTGCTCCTGAGATGCTGCTTGGCCTGCTGTGTTCATCCAGCCTCACATTTTATTATCTTGGATTCTCCAGCGTCTGCAGTTCCCATTATCACTGATACAATGTCAGTTCAATCTTGAATTGGACTTAACTGTTCTTTCCTTTTTAATCAATCATCTCATTCCCTCAAATGAATATAGATCATGTTTCATTCATTCAACACCTCTCTAAAATGGCACCAGATTGCTGAAATGTATCTTGGAAAGAGATCCTAATTGTAAGAGATGGTGAATCCTGGATGCCATCTGGAAAGCAGCTCAGTAAACTAAAACCTGAATGCATATGAGGAAAGAACAATGTACACTATAATAGAAACTTGCTATCAATTAAAAAGCACTGAATCAGTTAAGTGGTTCAATGACATCATAGCCAATGTGATTTATACTTATGGCACTCTGTTCACAATCTGCTGTATCATCCTCAATAGTTTTGTTGTGTCAGCTGCAGACTTTCATTAAGTTTCATGCTAATTGCATTCTGTTTTCATTTGTTTAGAAATTAAGCATTCAACCAATTCTAATACTTTTAAGTTTATACTAGATGGATAGTTGTTTAATACTAAACTGTATCACTGCAGCTGTTGTTCAGCAGTAGATTATTTCTAATGCAATTAAGCACATCCACACAATGACCAATAAAGCTGTATAAAATGGTGTTTTAAGAAAAAAGAGACTTCCAGTTAAAAGCAATGTCATTGTGAAATTGTGAAATGTGAAATATTTGCAATGAACTTCAGGAACTTTGAAAGTCATATTGGGATATTCAGAACCCATTAGATCACAGTCTACACTTAATCAGGTTAGCTACTTTAATCTGAGGTGGATCAAAGAGTCGAACTAACTCTAAATTTTGCCTTGTGTGGCAACAAACATGTTGATGTCAAAATCATTGCCTTTAATTTCAATAGGAACTTGCTACAAATGATAGACTATTTGGTTGAGTCAAAAGAAGCTGCTAGCCCACCTGCTCTCCCACACCAAGCACATCTGGTCTCCACAGTAAATCCCATTACTCATAATATATTCCACTACATTTAAATAAAAGAGCAAAGACATGTTAAACAAGGCTTTTACTGTGGCCCTGCAAAGTCTTGTGGGTTCAGTAATGATTTGATTCCACTAAGAATTTGTGAAATACATTTTCTCACATTGTATTTATGATAGTGGGCACACAATTAACACAAACACACTTCAATGCCAAATCAGTCATACTATCCATCTGGTCCAACGGAGATTAATTCCTGTTTGTCATCATTTTGCATCGCCCACTGTTGCCCCATACCATCATGTTTCCTCTTTAAGCAAGGCCAAATGGTCTGTTGACTGTGCTACAGCTGTCACAATACCTTTCCTGAACTGGGCTGCAAAACACTAGGTGCACATTTGCTCTGTAGTAATCATCCTGACAGTTTTCTCTTTCCCTTCTAAATAGAATGACTATTTGCTGCAGAAAATTTCCTTCTGTCAGTCTGATAAATGCTTGCTATTTTTGCAAGTGGTGTTACGTATGTGCTTGTGTTCTGGCATATTTACAACAACATGCCACAGTAGGAGGTAAGTGCAAGGATCAATAATGTGGATACTTTTACAGCACTGCATATGGATGATGTGGTACATTTAAAGACGTAATCCAGAAAGAAAACTGCATTACACAGCAATATATATTCAATAGGCTGCCATATACTGGGAAGGAAATAGAGGTGCAAATTTACATGCAAAGTTCAGGAAAATGGATGAGGACTTCCTGAAATGTGTACAAGAGAACTTTCTTGATCTCTATATTTCAAGACTAATTGCATTAGGAAGCAATGCTGTATCTGGTTGTGGGTAATTAAGTATAGGAAGTGGAGCATGTTTCAGCACGAGCACTTAGCAGCTGTCTTCTGTCTTGTAAAACAAAGATTTGTATGGTGATCAGCTCTGTGTTACACATTGTTCGGGAGCCCCACTCTGGCATGGCAATCTCTGCTGTTTTTGCTGCAGAGAAAGGCAATGGGCTCAATTTACTGTCCGTTGTTTTATCTGGACCCCAGCTAAGGTTTGCACTGTCACTTGTCTGTTCCAATTTTCTTCCAAATAGTCAACTTTCAGGGGTCACAACAATCAGCAACTGTCTCCCAATTATCAATGTCAATGCCCACCATTTTTAAATGTTGCTTGCTACAACCACATTACTGTAGTGGAGGCACGTTGACCAGGAGACTGAGACCAATTCACCAAAGATATCCAGGTAACCAGCTATTATTTATCCAATGAAAGGGACTGAGCCAGCTCAGACATGTTTGAGATCATTTTAGAACTTTAACTCAGAGTTGGAGACCTTTTTGAAAGTTTCCAGACTCTGTGTAATTGACCTTTAGAAGTTTAAACTTTCAGGCAACTCCTGAAAGATCAGTAACATCAATACGCTGCTGTAGCAACTGTTTTCCAATTAGAAGCTCTGGGCCATGAATCCAGACTGGATGCATTAGATTGCTAACAAGAGTTAGTGCAGTGATAATGGAGAATCTGGCCATCTTCTTCCAATTGTCCTTGGATATGGGAATAGTTTTAGAGGATTGCATACATTACATCTCTATCCAATAATGTGAGAAAAGATCTGGCCACTTGCTAATAACTGAGAAACTTTATAAAATGATCATCTGAGACAAAATTAATAAACATTTGAAAAGCAAAATAAGTGGCAGCCAATACAGGATCTTAAAAGTTAACTGTTTGTGAAAAACCTTAATAGAATTAAATAACATAAATTATGCAGTTGATGTGGTGCACATGGACTTTGAAAGGGCATTTCATCAAGTTTGACCTGATAGATTTATTAGAAAATCCAATGGGATTGAAGTGTGGATATGAAATCAGCTGGGAAACCACAAGCAGAGTCATGTCAAACAGTTGTTTTTCAGACTAAACAGACATGCAGATCCTCCATGAGTCAGTATTATAACTTTGGTTTTTGTGGTATACATGAATGACTTGGGCACGAAGAACATAATTTCAAAGCTTGCAGATGATACAAACCTCATAAAAGAAGTAAACAGTGAAGAGAATACTGAAAGATTGACTAGTAGAAAATCAGATCTGATTTAACATAGAACAGTACAAAGTAATGTGTTTAGAAAAGTGAGGAGGCGCAATATCATTTAAATGAAAAAAGAATCAAAGGGGTGCAGAAATAAAGCTGGGCCTCTAAGTAAAATCTTTGGCGGTAACTGGACATGATTACAAGGCTGCTTGTAAAAAAATACATGGCATTTTAAACAGAATAAGAAAACTAATATTGTCCTGCCTGAGAGAGAATAAATGTACAACAATCTGCAGGTGAAGGACTGGTGGAAGCTTCTCTGATATTCAATCATTGATGCTGGCTGAGGAAGACAGACTGGAATTACAATCACAAACAACCTAAGATAAGGGTGTCAACCTGACAGAGTGAGCAGGACATAGTGTCCACTATGGACATATGGAGCTCTACATCAAGGACGGTTGGGATGAGGCAACGCAAAGCCCTCAAACCCTGATCACATGTGTTTTCTTGGTGGCATGTCTCAGCACTGCCGAATGGGCAGCTGCAGAGACAGGACCTCCTAGCTCAACCCTCAGAGGATGTATGTCACGTCTTTTACTCAGAATCATCACTGCAAAAAACACTCCCATGTTGGCATATCATCAGATTCACACTCACAGGCTGATGAGCACACCAGGGACCATCAAGCTGCTGAGGGAGGATGTGAGAGCTCAGGCCACTGACAATCAGAGGACTATGGAAGACCAGGCCCACGCTGAGCCCAGGGCTGATTGTGTGCTTCTGCTGTACATTGGAAGCATGGAACCTGTTTAAGTTACAATGTGAGGCAAGGGAGCATCAGGCACAGGAACCAAGTCTTATTCATATGCAGACAATGGAAAAGTGCATCCTGGTCTTGACTAATGCCATGTCTCAGGAGAATGGAAACTCTCATGTAAAGCCAGGCAAATCAGACCAGTTAATAGAGATCAGAGAGGTGTATAGTTCCTTTTATTCAGTCAGGGATGTGGCTGGGCCAACATTGATTGCCCAATGCTAATTGTCCTTGAGAAGGGGTGGTTCTTGAATTGCTGCAGTTCATCTGGTGTAGATACTTTAAAAAAGTGTATATCAAGATTCCAAACTAAGAGGGCAGAATGTTCATTTGGTTTCTTGTTGACAAAGTCATGTTGCTATCAGCTGGAGAGGAATGGAAATCATAAATTCAAATTCATCCAGCTTCACACTTTATTATCTTGGATTCTCCAGCATCTGCAGTTCCCATTATCTCTAGTTTTTAAATGGAGAGGAATGGAAAGCATAAATTCAAATTCATCCAGCTTCACACTTTATTATCTTGGCTTCTCCAGCATCTGCAGTTCCCATTATCTCTAGTTTTTAAAGAGTCAGGGACTGTGATATGAATACTATACAAGTGGTGTCTTTAGGTACTATACAAGGTGTGTTTTTGGATACTGTATCAAGTGTGCTTTGGATACTATACAAAGCTTTTTTTCTTTTCAATTTGTAAAGGAGTATTTTTGGATTAATGGGATTATACTTTTGCTGTGTGTCTAAAATATCTTTGAATTTGTATTGTAATTGTTTAATTTCTTCTATTTTATCTTCATGTGTTTTGTTAACAAACTTCTGCTTTACAAAATCTGTAGCGTTCCATACTTGTGTTCCAGTGAGAGATCATTTTGTCAAAATCAATACAAATCAAAATGTGATCCATCAAGCCAGGTTTCAGCATGTGATCTGATTTTGCCCAATATTAACGTCAGCTGGGATCATAGCAGTTACTCACTACAGCATTCCCATTCTTTGACGTGCTGTTGTAGCCACAGTATTATATGGCCAGTTCAGTTCTCCATTTTCAGTTCTCAGGTAACCCCCAGGATTGTTATTGTAGGATTATAGCTTGACTATGTCTGCATTTTCTCTCCTTTTTGAAGGAAGCCCGTTGTACAGGCACACTAACCTTTTGATTTTAATGTATTGGTCTTGGATAGAATGGATGATCATCTGTGTATGTACTTGAATTACATTGGCCCTCGTTCTTATTTCTGTGACCCTCCTTTCGCAACGAGAAATTGTTTTCATTTTGCTTTTATTGGAGTAAGTACTCCATTTACCAGAGCTTTAAAATTTTGCACTGAGTTACATAGAACAATATTAGGGCAATTGTTCAATGTAATTGGTTTTAAAGAAAAGGAAGAAGATAGTGGTAGCAAGAGTTTAATCCAGAGATTAATGTCTAGGTAGTTGAAGATGCTCCTGGCATTGGTGGAGTGATTTTAAAAATCAGGTCAGAAATGGAAGAGCCAGCATTCTGACAGGGTGGCAGGATATTACAGAGATGGACAGGGCACAGTGCAAGATCATAGAGGACTTGAAAACACAAGTGAAAATTTTAAAGTCAAGGTGTTGCTGGCCGAAGAACTAAAGTAGATCAGTTTGAATGAGATTTAGAAGAAAAAGCAGAATTGTAGCCTCTTCAAAACATTATCAAAGCTGAGTGGAGAGCCCCTTTCGATCAAAGTGTCAGCAGTATTTATGAGCAGTTCTGGCTGCCCACTTTTAAAACGTGCATTCATCTTGTGGTACTGACAAGTCGAGTTTTCTTTTACCACTACCATTTCCCTGCACCCTGTGGATTCATATAACCAGCACCCCTCAATCATTGAAACTAAAACCAAAATTGCTGAAGAAACTCAGCAAGTCTGGCAGCTGTGGAGAGGAAGCAGAGTTAACATTTTGTGTCCGATGGCCTTTCTTCAGAAAACTCCATATTCACTGTGTGTGATGGAAACAGGGGAGATTACTGTATTGCTAACATTTTCATTTAATTCGGTTTTGTGGGACTGGGTGAGCCTGATGTCAAAGATACCCCAAACCATTATTAATATTGTACATACTGTTACTTAAATATATCAAAGTACTTGTGACACATAATTTTAAAATTATAGTTCATTTGCAAGTTGGTGGATATAAAAATTGGTGGCTGTTAATGATGAATTTGTTGTAGGATTCTGAGAATAACAAGAATTGAGACATATCAATATGAGAGTTGAAAGGAGGAAGAAACTTTGAGAAGTAATTTTTGGGGGCGAACATGAGTTTGTCCTTTTTCCTGCCCACCAGGAGAAAGTGTGGCATGGCTCTAACTTAAACAGATCAGCAAGTTCTGAAGTTCTGCCTTTGATTCAGTTGTTTTCAAGTTATGCCACATCAGCTAGGGCTACTTGGGGGTAGGACAGTTGGTGCTACCATCACTGAAGTACGAGTATGGCTGGAATAGATGGAAAATGGACCTTTTTGTGATCACCATCAGGTGGTCAAGTAAACTTGTAGATGTGTGTCATTTTAAAAGTAGTGTCATTTCAACCCTGGTTCATTATAGCTGAAATGCTTACTCTGACTCATTGACCATGCTGACGCATCTCAAGTTTTGTATTGTGGCGAATACACTATTTATGCAATGAGATCTAAATTAAGGCATAGTCCAATAATAATATTGAGACAAATTAGTTTTGGCGAGAGTGGTAAGACTTTCTGACAAAAGAGATCAAAATAATTTTAGGTTAGCACTGCAGCCTCACAGCGCCAGGGACTCAGGTTCCAAGCCAACCTCAGGTCACTGTCTGTACAGAGTTTGTACATTCTCCCTGTGTCTGCATGGGTTTCCTCCAGGTGTTTCAGTTTCCTCTCACAGTCCAAAGACTTGCAGGCTAGGTGGATTGGCCATGCTAAATTGCCCATAGTGTTCAGGGGTGTGTGGGTTATAGGGGGATGGGTCTGGATGGGATGTTGGAAGGGATGGTGTGGACTTGTTGGGCCGAAGGGCCTGCTTCCACACTGTAAGGATTCTTCTACGAAGTAGCAGGTCAGTTAGACATAGTTGTACAATTGCATTAAGATCTGGTGTCTATAAGGCAATCAGTCATAATAATTTCTGGAGTTTTCTCTGATTCTTAAGATAATGGTTCACTGATATAGTTCTTCAACTGGCTTTTCAATAGTTATATTGTTATTACAGAAAAAAAGGGAAATATTTTCCCTCATATCAGCTAATTCCAACTGTTTACAGCTTCAAAGTCTATGGCAAAATACATATTATATCAGTTCAGGAGGCTGTTGCTAGACAATCTTCAGCAACGGGCTCATTCCAAAACTCAAACTCTCCTGAGTAAGGGTCACAGGCCCTGAAATTTTTTTCCTGATTTTTTTCCTTCACAGACCTGCTGAGCAAATCCAGCAACTTCTGTGTTTGTTCCTGATTTACAGTATCCACAGGTTTTTTTACTGAATATCAGTGAATAGGTTATGGCTAAGTTGGTGCTGCTTCATAGCACAGTTAAGGACACCTTCCATCACTATGATAATGACACAGTTCATTATGCGGTAGCTGGTTGGTTGGAATATTCTTGCTTTTTGCATACATGACTAACCCTTCACAACTATCTTCACTTTCTGCTAGGTATGATATTTATTAGTGGAGAGCTTTTCCCCTAATTCCAATTGACTCCAGTTTTGCTGGGGATCCTTGACGCCACACACAGTCAAATGCAGCCTTGATGTCAAAGGTGAAACTTTCACTTCACCTCTGGAATTCAGCTGTTTTGTCCATGATGGAACAAAGGCTGCAATGAGGTCAGGATCTTGCAGAACCCAAACTGGGTGTCAGTGAGCAGTCTATTGCTGAGCAATTGCTGTTTGATGACATTTTCTATCATTTACTAATGATCGAGAGGAGACTGATGGGCTGACAATTGGCTGAGTTAAACTTGTCCTGGCTTTTGTGTACAGGACATATCTGGGTAATTTTTCATATTGTTGGGTATATGCCAGTGTTGTGGCTTTACTGGAACAGCTTGAACTAGAGGTATGGCAGGTTCTCCAACCTTTGCAATATCCAGTGCCTCCAACTGTTTCTTGATATCACATGGAGTGAATCAAAAAGATGAAGACCAGCATCAGAGATGCTGATACCTTCTGGAGGAAACCATGCTGGATCATTCACTTGGCACTTTTGGCTGAAGATTTTTGCAAATAGTTCAGCCCTTTATGTTACATTGATGTGATTTCATTGAAGATATTGATGTTTTTGGAGTCTTCTCCTCCTTCAGTGAGTTATATAATTGTTTACTACCATTTATGACTGGATGTGACAGGACTGCAGGGCTTAAATCTGATCCATTTCTTGTGGGATTGCTTAGCTTTGTCTATCACTTGCTGCTTATGCTGTTCAGCAGTCAGTGGTTCTATGTTGTACCTTTGTTAGGTTGGTACCTCAATTTTAGGTATGCCTTGTGCTGCTCTCAGAATGCTTTTCTGAACTCTTCATTGAACCAGAACTGATCCCTAGCTTGATGTCAATGGTAGACTGTTGGATATGCTGGGCTGTGAGGCTATAGATCTGCTACTGTTCTCATGTCCCACAGCACCTCCCCATGAATGCCCGGTCTTGAGTTGTTAGATCTGTTTGAAATCTATCCAATTTAGCATGGTGACAGTGCTGCACAACATTATGGAGCGTATTCTCAATGTGAGGACAGGATTTTGTCTTAGCTATAACTGTACAGTGGTGACTTCTAACAGCGTTGTCACAGACAGATGTATCTGCACAGACAAGCTGGTGAAAATAAGGTGAAGTATGTTTTTCCCTCCTGTTCTTTCTCTCATCACCTGTCACAGGCCCTCATCCTTTTCAATTTAGCAGAAAGATTCAAGTGTGTCTTACAGGGTGGAGGGGAGGCATACCTCCACAACTGAGGGCTTATCTCAGATCGTGGTGCTTACTCTGAGTGTGGACAGTGCCTCCTCAACCTTTCTACCAGTGACTCCACACCAGCAGCAATGACAGAGGAGGCATCCCACTGGCAAGAGCCACTAAGTGTGGGGGCCGACCAAACGGCAGACTGCCAGAGGGTGACTACTAAAGTCATTCCAACTCACTGCAACATGATTTGGAGCCTGTCTCCATCGCAGCCACAAATGCAGGGGTGACACTTTGTCAAAACATACATGAGTACGTTATGAAGTACTCGAGGGCCGGGGGTGTTCAGACTTTATACTTGTAAAGGCTGGGTACTGTAATAACAATAATATTTTGATCACTGTTTTTGCTGCATTTCTTGCTGCCTGATAGATATCATCATTACATCGGTCACTCAATGGGCTTCAGGTAGGCTGTGTTTGATCAACTCCTTTGGTTTATAATTGCATGTGGTGAACCTGGCTGCTGGGCATAAAGTGCTAGATGAAGGAGGCACCTGGTGGCCTGCATTAAGTTATGTGTTTATTCATTGGCTTTGAAAGGTTTTCAGGTTCACAGAAAGTAGGTATGTACAGGATTGCCCCAAAACTCCATTGTGTGTATCTCAATGCCCCTCATTTCTGGTGCAAGGATTTCCTCATCCTGCACCAACTGCCCAGTCCCTCCTCCACATCAAATGCAAAATGGTGATGGTCTCATTATTTAAGGCCTCTTATCCTTCTGCAGTCCTTGATTGTGCAGAATACACTATTGTGTACTACAATAAATGAGACCTATGCTGCTTAGTACTGCATGGCTGAACCAGATCAATGCAACTGAAGCTCATCTTCAGCAACCCAATGTGCTGCTTGATTGCCACGTAGGTGGACCTGTAGCAAGTACCTCATAGGTACAAGAAGCCGTGTCTTAAATAGGTTGTTCAAGTCACCAGAAATCCATGAGTGAGTGGCAGAAACAGCTTAGGAATAGTGACTATTACAGTATATGGGTATCATAGCTGCTTTCTGGGAGCCAAGCATTCACCTGTAGAATCTGTTTTTGGTGATCACAGTGCATTTTGACATTAGTGAAATGAAAGTTGATGTGAACTGCTGGCAGTTCCATTGAAGATTTGTTGACCACAAGTGTTCAAGCAATGGCACCTTATTCCTGGAGCAATGCAGAGTTGTCCCCAAATCCAAAAGCCTTACTCCCTAACTGTTCAGGTTGATTCTGTAGCGCACACAATTACCAACATTCTTGAATAAACTATTGGTCAGCTCTTCACACTGCTACCTTGGAGATGCAACACACGTCCTTAGACAGACCCTAAGAAAGAGTTGCACAATAGTTGAGAGCCATGGTGATCATCAGGACTGTGGGTATTGGATAACAACTCATGCCTATAGGACTTAGCTCATCCTGCAGTGTGGTGCATAAGTTGGTGACAATCTCTCTCTTGAGATCTGTGTTGACATTGTCACTTGGACATTTGTAGTTATGTGAAGCCTATCAAATATCTTCTCAATGTTGTCAAAACTTCTCACCCAGAGATTGGCCCTCCTGCTCTTCCTACATTGGAACAGTTAGTGCCTGGGTCTCACTTTGTCTCTTCTCTGCACATGGATCCTTAAGTTAGGACCATGTCAAGTGGGTTCTCTGCAGAGTAGGGGAGGCAGCTTGAGGCCTAGTCATGGACCAATTGGTCTCCTTAACTGGCCAATTAATAGTTACTCAAGGGTGTTCTTCTACTCACAGGAATATTACCAGTGCTGGGAAAGGCCAATTGCATTAATTGAAAGGTGCTTCCTTTACTGGCACACCACACATCGGAGGACATTCCAAGGTGGTCCCCACACCCTTGCCGGGACCATACATCCTGGCCCACTAAGACCCCAGGCTCCCATAACATCCATGCTCCGTTATTGAATGCCTTTAGTTTTATCTCTGTAGTCACAGCAAAGGTGTCCAATCCTGGTGCTGCCGGGTCATGGCAACTGTTGGCCTTTCAATTGGCTGGAAAATATGTGAGGTGGGACTTCATCTCAGTGAAGGATGGACATCCCACCTCACGCCAATTAACGAACTGTGGGCCTTTTAATAGCTGCAAAACGAGGCAGCCAAGCAGAAGAGAGTGCTTCCCTAATTTTTACCCAGGAGGAAGGAAGCATGAATAAATAAATAAATTGCCACGTATATTTTACAGTGAGAAAAACAGTAAATACAGTGAAAAGCTTTTCCACTGTCACCACAATCCAGTGCCACTTAAGTGGTTTTCAGAATAAGGAAAAAAAAGGAAAGATCTAGCTTAAAAACAGTCCATCAGTCCTGAGTCATCCCTCCCCCATCATTTCACCATCATCTACACCAGACCCAACCACCATTGACATCGCCACTCTTAAGGTGCCATCTTTTGCTGCAGGGCCAATTCTCCTCCATCACCACCAGCACCACACCCACCAATGTCAGAGTCACATTTCTTACTGGTGGGCTCATCTTGACGACAGTGCCATGATGCCCATTCCAGCACAGCTTCATTGCAGCCAGTGCTGGGCCTAACAAAATCATGAAGTTGCTGATCCTCAGGCATCATCTTTCACGGCTGGGCCTACCTTGCCGACGTCGCCTCCACTGATGCAGCAGCCATCGATTCTGACGCCAGGTCCAATGCTCCCCCCAGAAAAGTAAGTAAGAGCTCACACGCTGCTGCCACAAGCTCTGCACCAGGCTCCGTTGATTCTGCGCTGGCGTTCTTTGCCATCATCAAAGTTGTCCAAACTCAGGACAAGAGGTAAGTAATGGAAAGTAAGTAAAGTAAGTCAGTAAAGAGAAAGAAAACAAGAAAAGAGAAAAAAAGAAAAATGATCGGAGCAAATGAGACCTGGCTCAGGAGCCCTATTCCTACTAGCAAGACTTCTGGAAGCTGCAAATGTATAAAGTGGATGTTTTGAAGAAATGTGGACAATTTATCATTGAGAAAAACAGTAAAATACAGTGAAAAGCTTTTCCACTGTCACCACAATCCAGTGCCATTTAAGTGGTTTTCAGAATAAGAAAAAAAGAGAAAGATCTAGCTTAAAAAGAGTCCATCAGTCCTGAGCCATCCCTCCCCCATCATTTCACCATCATCTACACCAGATCCAACCACCGTTGACATCGCCACTCTTAAGGTGCCATCTTTTGCTGCTGGGCCGATAATGAACATTTGGAGTCATATGTCATGGCTTTTCATGTGGTCTATTTGATGGATTTATATATTTTTGTACATTAAATGACACACATGTAAGGTCATCAACTTGAAACGTTTCTGTCTCTGCAGATGCTGCCTGATGTGGAGAGTGTTTTCATCACAATCTGTTTTTACTTCAGATTTCCAGCATTTCCAGTATTCTATTTTTGACCAGTACAGCAGGGGTGGCCAGCTGCTTTGTGGTATGAAGGGCTCTGGGGGCTGAAATGTCACTGTTCTCATGACAGTTTGTTCCTTGGCATTTGCTGCTTTGGCTGTTTAGCTGAAGCATATGCCACAGCAGCTTGGTGTCACCCTCCCACAAGTCACGATATGATACTTTGACAGGGAGAATGAACAAATCTGACATGTGCAGTTGCCCTGCAAAATAACAGCTCCAACTGTTGTCCATTTCACAATCTCTGCTCTGTCCAGCTTTTTGGTCTTTTTAGCTCTATTACATACACCTTTCCTTCCTTTTGTTGTTCTTTCCCTTCCTTTTTTTCTCTTTTGCCTGCAGTTCTTTATGACAAGTGTTGAACTCTTAAATATGTTTTTGAGACATTCCAAAATTCCACAGACGTTTTTAAGAAATTACACATTTCCCTTAATATTGTGCATTTGAGTCAAAGGTTATCAAAATAATAGTTCACAAGAAATGATTTTCTTCCACCCTGTTCTCATTCCATTTGATCCGAAGGAAAGTAAGATGTCCATTAAGAATTGGTGGTAAAATTTGATTGTGATTAAGGAGACAGAAAAGGGTGTAGAACTTATGCCATAGAACATCTAGGAGTGCATCCAATTACATCATCACATTGACTTTCACTATCTTCCACAGCCAGAGCAGAATGACTCACCTTGCTAATAAAATGTGAGGCTGGATGAACACAGCAGGCCAAGCAGCATCTCAGGAGCACAAAAGCTGACATTTCGGGCCTAGACCCTTCATCAGAGAGGGGGATGGGGAGAGGGTTCTGGAATAAATAGGGACAGAGGGGGAGGCGGACCGAAGCTGAAGAGAAAAGAAGATAGGTGGAGAGGAGAGTATAGGTGAGGAGGTAGGGAGGGGATAGGTCAGTCCAGGGAAGACGGACAGGTCAAGGAGGTGGGATGAGGTTAGTAGGTAGGAAATGGAGGTGCAGCTTGGGGCGGGAGAAAGAGATGGGTGAGAGGAAGAACCGGTTAGGGAGGCAGAGACAGGCTGGGCTGGTTTTGGGATGCAGTGCGGGGAGGGGACGAGCTGGGCTGGTTGTGGGATGCGGTGGGGTAAGGGGAGATTTTGAAGCTGGTGAAGGATTTTAATTCTGAACTTACAGCAGAAACAGGAAGGGAGGGTAAAATTGCCCAACAGATGTATTCACTGATATCCTACTCTCTTCTTATTGTGTTTGTTGCTGATCTATTCTCCAGGGCAAGGATGGGCAGTTAAGATGGCAACGGTGCCAGCATGGCAGGGAGTGATATGGCTCCTAAGCCCATATGCTCTAAGCCAGCCGCATCCTTTTCTCTCTCTCTCTCTCTCCTTTTCTGTCTTTTTCTTTTGTCTTCTATTGTTTAGGGGAAGCCAGCGCAGTGTTGGAGGCTTGTCAGCAACAGCAGTGGTGGTGCCCGTATCGAGAATTCCAGACTTCATTAGGCCCGGAGCCTGGAGTCAGGAACTCGGTGGGCCGTTGGCTCTGGCGGAGTTTGGTGCCTGAAGCAGGGCTGGGCCTTTTGTGCAATATGAGGTTGAGTTTGGCGTGTACTGGAATTGAGGTCCTGGTATGGACTGGAGTGCAGGACCAGTGCAGTCTGTTTGAAACACTAGACTTTAATGCTGAACTTTTCATTCCTGTATTTTTCTAATTTATTTCCAAAGATCCTGTATCAATGTAACATATTTAGTTAAGACAGCACCATACGTAGCGGCTTTGTAAACTTTTCACTGCACTCATGTGAGTACATGTAACAATAAATCTGATTCTAATTCTAATTCTACTTCTTGCCTGCCTGGGGCACCCCATACTGGGAGATTCTCCCTGTAACCTTGTCCCACAACTCATCTGAGAGTCGGGGACCTGTCGTTTGGTGGCTGGTGGAATGCTTCTGACACCACATTCCTGCTGCCAGTCAGCTGCCCCTTCCTAGATAATAAAATGTGAGGCTGGATGAACACAGCAGGCCAAGCAGCATCTCAGGAGCACAAAAGCTGACGTTTCGGGCCTAGACCCTTCATCAGAGAGGGGGATGTGGGGAGGGAACTGGAATAAATAGGGAGAGAGGGGGAGGCGGACCGAAGATGGAGAGTAAAGAAGATAGGTGGAGAGAGTGTAGGTGGGGAGGTAGGGAGGGGATAGGTCAGTCCAGGGAAGACGGACAGGTCAAGGAGGTGGGATGAGGTTAGTAGGTAGCTGGGGGTGCGGCTTGGGGTGGGAGGAAGGGATGGGTGAGAGGAAGAACCGGTTAGGGAGGCAGAGACAGGTTGGACTGGTTTTGGGATGCAGTGGGTGGGGGGGAAGAGCTGGGCTGGTTGTGTGGTGCAGTGGGGGGAGGGGATGAACTGGGTTGGTTTAGGGATGCAGTAGGGGAAGGGGAGATTTTGAAACTGGTGAAGTCCACATGATACCATATGGCTGCAGGGTTCCCAGGCGGAATATGAGTTGCTGTTCCTGCAACCTTCGGGTGGCATCATTGTGGCAGTGCAGGAGGCCCATGATGGACATGTCATCAAGAGAATGGGAGGGGGAGTGGAAATGGTTTGCGACTGGGAGGTGCAGTTGTTTGTTGCGAACTGAGCGGAGGTGTTCTGTAAAGCGATCCCCAAGTCTCCGCTTGGTTCCCCAATGTAGAGGAAGCCGCACCGGGTACAGTGGATGCAGTATACCACATTGGCAGATGTGCAGGTGAACCTCTGCTTAATGTGGAATGTCATCTTGGGGCCTGGGATGGGGGTGAGGGGGGAGGTGTGGGGACAAGTGTAGCATTTCCTGCGGTTGCAGGGGAAGGTGCCGGGTGTGGTGGGGTTGAAGGGCAGTGTGGAGCGAACAAGGGAGTCACGGAGAGAGTGGTCTCTCCGGAAAGCAGACAGGGGAGGGGATGGAAAAATGTCTTGGGTGGTGGGGTCGGATTGTAAATGGCGGAAGTGTCGGAGGATAATGCGTTGTATCCGGAGGTTGGTAGGGTGGTGTGTGAGAACGAGGGGGATCCTCTTGGGGCGGTTGTGGCGGGGGCGGGGTGTGAGGGATGTGTCGCGGGAAATGCGGGAGACGCGGTCAAGGGCGTTCTCGATCACCGTGGGGGGAAAGTTGCGGTCCTTAAAGAACTTGGACATCTGGGATGTGCGGGAGTGGAATGTCTTATCGTGGGAGCAGATGCGGCGGAGGCGGAAGAATTGGGAATAGGGGATGGAATTTTTGCAGGAGGGTGGGTGGGAGGAGGTGTATTCTAGGTAGCTGTGGGAGTCGGTGGGCTTGAAATGGACATCAGTTACAAGCTGGTTGCCTGAGATGGAGACTGAGAGGTCCAGGAAGGTGAGGGATGTGCTGGAGATGGCCCAGGTGAACTGAAGGTTGGGGTGGAAGGTGTTGGTGAAGTGGATGAACTGTTCGAGCTCCTCTGGGGAGCAAGAGGCGGCGCCGATACAGTCATCAATGTACCGGAGGAAGAGGTGGGGTTTGGGGCCTGTGTAGGTGCGGAAGAGGGACTGTTCCACGTAACCTACAAAGAGGCAGGCATAGCTGGGGCCCATGCGGGTGCCCATGGCCATCCCCTTAGTCTGTAGGAAGTCGGAGGAGTCAAAAGAGAAGTTGTTGAGTGTGAGGACGAGTTCAGCTAGGCGGATGAGAGTGTCGGTGGAGGGGGCCTGGTCGGCCAACAAACGACAGGTCCCCGACTCTCAGATGAGTTGTGGGACAAGGTTACAGGGAGAATCTCCCAGTATGGGGTGCCCCAGGCAGGCAAGAAGTAGAATTAGAATTAGAATCAGATTTATTGTTACATGTACTCACATGAGTGCAGTGAAAAGTTTACAAAGCCGCTACGTATGGTGCTGTCTTAACTAAATATGTTACATTGATACAGGATCTTTGGAAATAAATTAGAAAAATACAGGAATGAAAAGTTCAGCATTAAAGTCTAGTGTTTCAAACAGACTGCACTGGTCCTGCACTCCAGTCCATACCAGGACCTCAATTCCAGTACACGCCAAACTCAACCTCATATTGCACAAAAGGCCCAGCCCTGCTTCAGGTACCAAACTCCGCCAGAGCCAACGGCCCACCGAGTTCCTGACTCCAGGCTCCGGGCCTAATGAAGTCTGGAATTCTCGATACGGGCACCACCACTGCTGTTGCTGACAAGCCTCCAACACTGCGCTGGCTTCCCCTAAACAATAGAAGACAAAAGAAAAAGACAGAAAAGGAGAGAGAGAGAGAGAGAAAAGGATGCGGCTGGCTTAGAGCATATGGGCTTAGGAGCCATATCACTCCCTGCCTTGCTGGCACCGTTGCCATCTTAACTGCCCATCCTTGCCCTGGAGAATAGATCAGCAACAAACACAATAAGAAGAGAGTAGGATATCAGTGAATACATCTGTTGGGCAATTTTACCCTCCCTTCCTGTTTCTGCTGTAAGTTCAGAATTAAAATCCTTCACTAGCTTCAAAATCTCCCCTTACCCCACCGCATCCCACAACCAGCCCAGCTCGTCCCCTCCCCGCACTGCATCCCAAAACCAGCCCAGCCTGTCTCTGCCTCCCTAACCGGTTCTTCCTCTCACCCATCTCTTTCTCCCGCCCCAAGCTGCACCTCCATTTCCTACCTACTAACCTCATCCCACCTCCTTGACCTGTCCGTCTTCCCTGGACTGACCTATCCCCTCCCTACCTCCTCACCTATACTCTCCTCTCCACCTATCTTCTTTTCTCTTCAGCTTCGGTCCGCCTCCCCCTCTGTCCCTATTTATTCCAGAACCCTCTCCCCATCCCCCTCTCTGATGAAGGGTCTAGGCCCGAAACGTCAGCTTTTGTGCTCCTGAGATGCTGCTTGGCCTGCTGTGTTCATCCAGCCTCACATTTTATTATCTTGGAATCTCCAGCATCTGCAGTTCCCATTATCTCTGACTCACCTTGCTTCAGTTTATGGCTTGTTCCTCACTATTTGCACCCCTTGTGTTTCTTCTTTTGATCTAAATCCACTTTAAACATTGTAAAGAAGAGAGAAATCTTGTAAGAGTACAGCATTGAAATATAAGCAAAGTTTTTGCATACATTAAATGTGATATATTCACATCAACTTTACTTCCCAATATGTTAGTGTTTCACATTTTTAAGAAGAAAAATAGCATCTGTCAAGACAGAACTTTGACAATCAAGTTGATTCAAACCTAACAACAGTAGAATATCAGTGAATTCCTTTAACAATCTTAGTAACATCATCCAAAGTGCAATACTCTTATATATAGAGATATGAAAAGACCTATCAACTAATTACTGATTTCATATTATCATTGAAAACAAATTAAGAAACCATTCACCCATTAAGGAATCTAAATGTTGAGTTGGTCAGTTTTCAGGATGGCATTAATCCAGAATATGTTTTGGCACAATCTAGCTCCTGATCAATGCATCTAACCCTTTCTATGTTTAAGCAAAGACTGTGGACATGTTGTCTGCTTTATGTTGCAGTCATAATTATAATTAATGATGTGACACTTAAGGAAAGCTCTAAGGACAATCTGGAAGCTTTCACACTATCTACTTTGTTGTTCTTCAATCCTTCTGTTAAATCTGAATTATGCTAATTCAGGCATAATACTAAGCCAAGCAATGATGTGCAATTTCCCAAACTTTTCTCCTGTTCATTTCTAACATACAGTTTAAATATAGACATGGGAGTTCAATTTATAATTTTGATTGTGGTTTAAAATGTTTTGATGGATTATGGCCTGATATTATACTTTGAATAAATATCATCGGGTTTGTGATGTGTGGGCAGTGAATGAGTTTTCCATGATGGGTAAACAGGAATACTGGTTGTTCAGTTTCCCCTTTGTTCTCTGTACCACAATGGCAAGACAATAGATTACAAATTACAATACATTTGTCCAATTTGTTACTGATTTTAATTAGTTCAGGATGTAAAATCTGCAGGTATTTGAGGAATCATGACTGTAATAGGTTGCCCTGGTATTACAGAAAAAATATCAACCTATGCATTGGCAAAATCTTCTTTGTTAGCCAAAACCAATAAAGATGTTAAGTGATAATGGGAACTGCAGATGCTGGAGAACCCAGGATAACAAAGTGTGAAGCTGGATGAACACAGCAGGCCCAGCAGCCTCTCAGGAGCACAAAAGCTGACGTTTCGAGCCTAGTTAGGACAACATCCCTTTCCTTGTTTGATGAATCAGTACATCTCTATGGCGGAATCACTAAGGGTAGCAAGGGTGCAAAATATACTCTGGCTCCGCAGAACTGCTACTGAATGAGCTACTCAAGTCATAAAGGACATAGGGATTGCAGGACTAACAAATGAACAGAGATTGAATCAGAAAGGCCTGTGTTCACTGAAGCTTAGAAGAATGAGGGGGTTTCATAGAAACCCATAAAAAATTTAACAGGAATAAGCCATGGTAGATGCAGGAAGGATATTTCTGAATATCGGGGAGTCCCGATCCATGGGTCACAGTCTAAGGATATGGGATACACCATTTAGGATGGAGATGAGGAGAAATTTCTTCATGAGGAGAGTCATGAGCTAATGGAATTCACTATGACAGAAAATGGCCAAAACACTGAATGTTTTCAACGGGGATAGTTCAAAGGGCTCAAGGACTTGAACGATATGGCCCAAAAGTGCAAACAGGCTACCGAGTTGGATTATCAGCCATGATGATCTTGAATGGTTGAGCAGGATCAAAGGGCCAAATAGCCTATTCTATAGTTGCTAGCATGGCTCTGCAGCAGGTGTTGAAGAAACCAACAAGAGGGTAAAACATACTTGATCACAGTTTTCTCAATCTGCTTGCTGAGGACACATCAGTCCATGATAGTATCAGTGCAAGAGAACACCACATCGTCCTTGTGGACACTAAGTCCTGTCTTCACACCAAGAATCCCATACGTTGTGTTATATGGCACTACCACCGTGCTAAATAGGACAACTTTCAACATATCTAGCAACTGAAGACTGGGCATTGATGAGGTTCTGTGAGCCATCAACAGCAGCAGAATTGTACTCCAGCACAACCTGCAACCTCATGGCCCAGCATATCCCCCACTCAAACGGTATCAAGCCAGGGGATCAACCCTGGTTCAATGGAGCCTGCATGAGGGCATGCCAGGAACAGCACCAGGCATACCTAAAAGTAAGGGGTCAACAAAGTGAAATTACAAAACAGGACTACTTGCATGCCAAACAGCATAAGCAGCAAGTGATAGACTGAACATACCAATTCCATAATGAATAGGTCAGATCTAAGCTCTGTAGCCCTGTTATATCTAGTTATTAATGGTACTGGACAATTAACAACTGACAGAATGTGGAGGTTCCATAGTCATCCCCATCCTCAATGATTTGGGAGCGCAGCATATCAATGCAATAGATATGGCTGAAACATTTGCACCAAGTCGGGTGTGTATTGGAATACTCTCCAATCACCTGGTTGAGTGCATCTCCAACAATACTCAATATGTCTGATGCTTTTCAGGAAAAATAAACCCACATGAATGGTACCAGATCCTCAAACATTCAGTCTCTCCACCAATGCTGCCCAGTAGCAGCAGTGTAAACCATCTAAGATGCTCCTTTGATGACAAATTCCAAACCCACTACCACTACTGTCTAAAGGGACAAGCGCAGCAGATCCATAGGAACACAACTATTTGCAATTTCCCTTCCAAGACATGCACCATCCTGACTTGGGAATACATCACTCTCACTGTCACAGAGTCGAAGTCCTAGAATTCTCTCCAGAATAGCATTGTGGATCTACTGGTAATACATGGAATGTAATGGTTTAAGAAGGCAGCTCATCGCCACCTTCTCAAGGGCAATTAGGGATTTGTAATAAATATTGACTCGGCTGTGATGCCCACATTCCAGGAACAAACTAAAAAAAACACAATGTGCAAATCATACATTGATCAAGGTGAGGAAATTAGGTATTGCAATGTTTATAGGATTGTCTTTGTGGACTTTGTTTGCCAGATTTACATACAATACAAATATAGGGATAGATATCAAGAAGCCATGGACAGATGGAAAGGACGGACACATAAAAGATGACATTTAATGCAGAGATGGGTCCATCAGGACTAAGCCCATTAGCCCTGGAAAGAGTTCAAAGGCAGCCACAGGGATGCCAAGTGCCAGGCCTAGTGTTTAAAAGACCACTTTGATACAGTGGAATTTTGGCCCATTTGGAATACTTACCAGAGAACAGAGATATATCCTTAAGTCCTCATCCCTCATATCACCTCACTCCTCACACACACTGCATGCCCCTATCCATGCCAACAAATGCCACCTCATGCCCTTCATCAACCATGGCCCCTTTTATTCTACACGTCAATCTATGACCCCATGAACACATGCCCTATATCCTCTATGCAAAGCTCTGACACTTCCATGCCCATTTGCCCACTATTTACCTTGTATTTAACCAATTCACCTTCCAAGCTAGTGACCACTTCCATCTGGAAGGACAAGGCCATCAGATATATGAAAACACCACTACATGCAAGTTCACCTCCAAACTATTCATCATCATGACTTAAATATTTATCACCTCTCCTTCACTGTTATTGGGTCAAAATCCTGGAAATCCCTGCCTAATGACATTGTGAGTCTACCTACAGCACATGGACTGCAGGAGTTCATGAAGGCAGCTCACCACCAGCGAGGGCAACTTGAGACAATTAATAAATAATGCCCAGCCAGTAAGGCCCACATCCCATGAGTGGTTTCTTTTTTGAAATTGACTCCTATGGCAGCAATAAGATGTGAGAAACTTTTGCAAAAACAATTCTTTACTAACTTTCAATTTCCTTCGATAAACTTTCACTGCAGCCCTGTAAAAGAGTCAGTCATTCAGATTATAAAATGCAATAGCAAAAACAGCAAGCATGAGAATGTTTAGTTGCTTGGGTTATTGGGAGAAAACAATATCATTAGTGAAAGAATTCAGCACCGGAAGTCACTGATGTAAGGTGAAAGAACCAAAGGTGAAATGAGAGAATATAATTTTTTTTGTCTGTCGTGAGTGGTTAGGATTTGCACTACTCAGTTTGAAAATGTGGATCAGTCATATTCAGTTGTGGCTTTCAAAACAGTATTGGACAAATATCTGAACAGAAATGATTTGCAGGGCTCCGGGAAAAGACAGGAGAGTGGGAAGTGAAGAGTTGCCCTGACATGGACAGCTGTATCTATTATATGATCCTGTGTCTGGGAGGGTAGAGGGCAGACAGAGAAAAGAGCTAAATGAATTATGAAGAACTTTTGTCATAATAATATCACTTTCAAACTTTATGATCAAGTATGTTAATTTAACAAAAATTCATACATTACCCCAATAAAACAATTTCCAAACCCAGGTTAAACACATTAAAACCAGAAATATCATCATCAACAAATTGCATGTTCACTATTCCTGATAACTGCATTTAGTACTGGCTTAAGGTGTTTAGCTAACTCTTGTATAGTTTCTTTGCTGATTAACCTGACTGCCAATGGGTGAAGAAAATGATTAATAGCATTTTATTAAATCAAGGCCTCAATACAGTGAGACTATCATTGGGCTGTGTGTCATGGAAAGGATAGTCAATTAAGGTAACTCAGAGTGGAGCTGGTGGAACACAGCAGGCTGGGCAGCATCAGAGGAGCAGGAAAGCTGACGTTTCGCGTTTGGACCTTTCTTCAGTAGTGGGGGAGGTGAAGAGGACTCTGAAATAAATAAAGAGGCAGGAGGGAGGTGGATAAAGGAACAGATAGGTGGAGAGAAGACGGACAGGTCAAGGAGGCGGGGATGAGCTGGGCTGGTTTTGGGATGAGGTCAGGGGTGGGCAGATTTTGATGCACGTGAAGTCCACATTGAGACCATTGGGCTGCAGGGTTCCCAAGTGAAATATGAGGTGCTGTTCCTGCAGCCGTCAGGTGGCCTTTGTGAGCCTAACCCTCCCTCTACTGACTCTTTCTCCCACCTCCAACACACCGCATCCTCCTGGATACCACCCCCAGGGCTCCTACCCTCCCACGACCTCTTCATTTCCAACTGCTGCCAAGACATTAACTGCCTCAACCTCTCCACCCCTTTCACCCACTCCCACCTCTCCCCCACAGAATGTGCAGCCCTCCACTCCCTCCGCTCTAACCCTAACCTCACCATAAAATCCACACACAAGGGTGGTGCAGTTGTAGTATGGCGCACTGACCTCTACATCACCAAGGCCAGACACCAGCTCTCTAACACCTCCTCCTACAGCCCCCTTGATCATGACCCCACTCCCGACAACCAAAACATCATCTCCCAAACCATCCACAACTTCTACCCACAGTCTCCAACATCATCGTTCCCCAACCCCGCACCACCCGTTTCTATCTCCTTCCCAAAATCCACAAACCTGCCTGCCCTGGTCGACCCATTGTCTCTGCCTGCTCCTACCCCACCGAACTTATTTCCACGTATCTTGACTCCATTTTCTCCCCCCGATCCAGGAACTCCCCACCTACATCCGTGACACCACCCACACCCTCCACCTCCTCCAAAACTTCCAATTCTCTGGTCCTCACACCTCATCTTCACCATGGCTGTCCAGTCCCTATATAATTGTATTCCTCATGCAGATAGCCTAAAGACTGTCCGCTTCTTCCTGTCCTGCAGGCCCGACCAGTCCTCCTCGAATAACACCCTTATCCGCTTAGCCGAATTCATCCTCACTCTTAACAACTTCTCCTTCAACTCCTCCCACTTCCTACAAACAAAGTGGGGGAGCCATGGGTACCCGCATGGGCCCGACCTATGTCTGCCTCTTTGTAGGTTACGTGGAACAATCCCTCTTCTGGAGAACACTGGCCCCATCCCCTACTACTTCCTCCATTATATGGATGACTGTATCAGTGCCATCTCGTAATCCCATGAGGAGCTCCAATAGTTCATCCACTTTACTAACACCTTCCACTCCAACCTTAAGTTCACCTGGACCATCTCCGATACCTCTCTCTCCTTCCTGGACCTCTCTGTTTCCATCTGGAAACTGATATCTATTTCAAGCTTACCACCTCCCACAGCTACCTAGAATATACCTCCTCTCACCCACCTTCCTGTACAACTGCCATCCCCTGTTCTCAATTCCTCCACTTCCGCCACACCTGCTCCCGAGATGAGGTATTCCACTACCAGACATCCCAGATGTCCTCATTTTTCAAGGACTGCAATTTTCCTTCCACCGTGGTTGAAAATGCTCTCATCCGCATCTCTCACATTTCCCACAACTCGTCCCTCACACCCCCTCCCTGCAATAACAACAAAGACAGAATCCCCCTTGACCTCACTTACCAATCCACCAACCTCCGGATTCAATGCATCATCCTCCGCTACTTCCGCCACCTGCAATCTGACCCCCATTACCAAGGACATTTTTCCTTCTCCACCCTTATCTGCCTTCTGGAGGGACCACTCTCTCCATGACTCCCCTGTCTGCTCCACACTCCCCAAGAGCCCCACAATCTCTGGCACTTCTCCCTGCAACCACAGGAAATGCTACACCTGCCCTTACACTTCCCCCCCCCCATCCCAGGCCCAAAGAAAACCTTCCACATTAAACAGATATTCACCTGCACATCTGCTAACGTGGTATATTGTATCCACTGTTCCTGATGTGGCCTCCTCTACATCGGGGAAGCCAAGCAGAGGTTTGGAGACTGCTTTGTGGAACACCTACGCTCGATTCATGACAAACAACTGCACCTCCTGGTCATGAACCACTTCAACTCCCCTTTCCATTCCATGGATGACATGTCCACTGTGGGCCTCCTCCAATGCCACAACGATGCCACCCGAAGGCTGCAGGAACAGCATCTCCTATTTTGCTTGGGAACCCTACAGCCCAATGGTCTCAATGTGGACTTCACAAGCTTCAAAATCTCCAAACTCCCCACCGTCAATTTCATCCCAAAACCAGCACAGCTCATCCCCACCTCCCCAGACAGGGGGAACTGAACTCACTGTTCTGAAGAACACTGATACTGGACAAGAAACATTAACTCTGTTACTGTATTTACAGATACTGCCCGAACTAGAATCATAGAATGATACAGTACAAAAGAGACCCTTTGGCCCATCAATTATATACTGGCAAAAATACATTAAATCTATACTTGAACCCACTCCCCAACACCAACCAAGGTCAACTGAAAATCTCAAGTCTAAGTAGATAGGCTTTTCTTGTAAGAGTCATGAGAATTACAGATGTAGGAGGGTAAATGGAATTAAGATATAATTCAACAATTAACTTATTGAACAGGCTTCGGAGGCTGAATGATCAACTCCTGTTCTATATACATAGCCCCCAGTTTGTTTAGATACTCTCATGACTAAACTTACTCATCTCGGCAATGGTTTACTTAATCTGTTCTTTTACACCTGCATCACCTTGACATCGGTCAAAGGTGTGGCAATCAAAATAAAATAGAATGGCCTCAAAATCAGTTTCATGGTTTTTGGTGCTGCAAGTGTTGTTTCAGGTTCAAAATGGTATCTGCATTATGTGCATACAATTCTAATGATGTGTTAGAGGACAGGTTGCTGAGCTGCTTTCTAACTCTCCAAGCTCCTTTTGACAGTGTTTCCACAGCTGTGGTATTAGCTGTCTGAAAATTCAAGGTAACCAGTTGAGTTTGCATAACTTACTGTGGACTTGCAAAG
The DNA here is from genome assembly GCF_030684315.1 of Stegostoma tigrinum. Lineage (NCBI taxonomy): Eukaryota > Metazoa > Chordata > Chondrichthyes > Orectolobiformes > Stegostomatidae > Stegostoma > Stegostoma tigrinum. Next base: position 79,710,874 of record NC_081356.1, read on the forward strand.
CAGCAGGAAACATTGGGTGATTATGCTGCAGAGCAAGCTGATATGTCAGCATTAGACCCTGCAACATGGTTGGATTTGCAAATGCATGTGAGAGCGAGCCGCAAGATCCATGCTGGAAATGTCAAGCTCCAAGCTCAATGTGAAACTCTGTGTAAAGTGCATGCTGGCCTCCGCCGTATTGCTTGAAATAACTGTAGGAATTTTGACAGGCTTATCAGTGTACCAAGCCTTTATGGTGTACATCCATTAGCTTTCTTTTAGGGGGTGCACCAACAAAGTCCTCGTCTGAGTCCCCTAAAGCAGAATTCATGGAACAATACCCCAGATTATTGGCACATGGGTTATTCTTTCCCACTTTCTAGATATAGAACACTTTAAAGCCCATGCCTCACCATGTGCAGATGTTGCCTTAAAGTTAGAGGCTGAACAATGTGCAATCTGAATTGATGGCTGCAAGAGTGGCTGTGAGTGAATATTTTGACTTTATCACGGTCTTCTTGCTGTTTCGCCATTTCCCGGTAAGTTATAGTTTTTGGGTTTCTGGAAGGAGAAACACATATGGCTGTGGTTCTAGTAAAATATGGTGTGAAGAAGGGGGTAAATAATAAATCCATATTTGCAGCATCTACAGCTTGTATACTAACAGAAACAATGTTTTGAGGGGTAAGTGGGACATGAGAAGCAGGTAAAGGTGTGAATGTACATAATGTCCAATGCTTTCAGTCCTGCAGCCAACCAAGATGATACGGGAATCAGTGGTGAATAGTGTGTGCAACCTGTGGGTGTGAGACTACAGAAATGCTAAGCGCGTGAGGGTGAGGTGAAGCATATGAATATGATCCATGGTTGATAAAGGTTCTGGTTGGTAAGTCATGGGACCATAATGAATGGAGCAACATGTAAAACCATTGGTACATTTGGTTAGAAACACCATTTAAAGATATATTCACTACTTCTTGTCATATTTAGTTTATGGTTGCCAATCAAAGTTGTGGTAATTAGCTGACACGAACCAAAAGTCTCAAGGGGAAGAGGTTCTTCTTTAAAATGTAGCTTATGCATGACAGGAAATTAGATGAAGTTACATTGGTAAGGTAAACATTGATCATAAGTGTCTCAAATAAACCTCTGAATATGGGTGTGCCCATCACAAGATCCTAAGATGTACTGCCTTATCCCCACCCAGGCCTATATGACATCATCAGATTGGGTGAAGCTTAAACCAGTCTCCAATTTTAACTCTTTTAGAACCATTGTCTTATACAACTTCTCCCAAACATTTTTCCATAGTTAGTATTTTACATTCATGTACATTCCTACATTTATCAGGGGCGATATGGACCAGGATTCGATTCCACCCTTGGGCAACTGTCGTGTGGAGTTTGCACATTCTCCCCATGTCTGTTTGGGTCTGTTTCCTCTGGGTGCTGTGATTTCCTCCCACAGTCCAAAGCTGTGCAGGTTAGGTGGCCATGCTAAACTGACTTGTAGTGTCTATGGATATGAAAGCCAGATGGGTTAGCTATGGAAAATGCAGGGATAGGGTGGGTTTGGGTGGGATGCTGTTTGGAGGGTTGGCGTGGATATGATGGGCTGAATGTTTCTGTGATTCTATGATTACCAGTCGAGTGTTCTCTGTAGCAAAAGGATTTAAAAGCTCCTAGTACTTAACTTTCAAAATGTGACTCGATTCTGATGGTACACTGTGACAGCATATTGAGATACTGCACAGTACAACTGTGTAACTGTTTATCAGTTCTGCAAATCAAAATTAGATCATCACTAAAATGATTAAGTAGAATATTTTTAACATCAAACAATATTTCAAATTTTAAAATTAGGTAATGATTATGGTTTTACGCTGTGCAATTAATTGCTAGGAATATGAGCATTTGTGAAATGAATAAATGAATTGGAAATCCCTTACATCAATTTTAACATTAGTAATTAAATAAAATTGAAATTACTGACAATACACTAGATTCACTGCATCTAAAATATTGAAAGATACATACTGAAAATCATAAATGAAAATCAAAACCAAGAAATGTCATGTATAAGTTTATTGACTTTACATCCAAAGTCCAACGTTGTTTACATTTTCTGATCTATTTATTGTTTTAAGAAATGATAACAAATGATTTCAATTTTGAAACATGGTGATCAAAATGAGTGACCTCATTGCTCAAGATTGCCAATTGTATTCTTCCAAAACTGCTTGAGGAAAAATATAGCAAAGAGAGTACTGGAGTGTTCTCTGTAGCATAAGGGGTTAAAAGCTGTTACAATAACAACTAAACTGCAATATCAGTGATATTGGAGCATATGCAGTAGGAACCTGAGGGAAGGAGGCTCTAACTGATTCCTGTTAAACCATGTCTCTGTAAATAATGTAAAAAATTAATAAATGTTCATCAGCTGCCACGAGCATGTTTCTGCCAAAATACAACCAGAACCCTGTTGTATTATTTATACATTCTCTTCTAGGAATAGGAGTCCAATTACAAAACATTTGGGTAAAGGAAATTGTCTGGAAATTTTTTTTTCTGATTTTTAAGAAGGTGGTAAGTATACAGCAAGTGCCAAGCGGTATGTAGAAGAGTAGGGCTATTAAGTGTGGAAATGAAGACTGATGTTTCAGGACTGACAGCAAGGCTTTCATTTTTATTACAGGTAGCAGGGAACAATTTTGTAGTCAGAGAGGTGAAGAAGCTTCCTAAACAAAGGTAAGGAATCTGCCATTTGTGGCTGAGGAAATGGTCAGAAAATGAATTTAGTCACTGTCAAGATTGCATCTAAGTGAAACCATCATTTTCTTCTAAATAAGCTATATAGGCAAAATGGGATAGGGAATTACACAGCACAAAACACATGATTCATCATTACATATAAAGGAATAACAACATTCTAATACAAGTACAAAATGGCAAAATACTTTTTCTCATCTCTCAGATACTTTGTGTCAGCTATGGCTCAGCTGGTAGTGCCCATGCTACTGAACCACAAGTTTCTGCGTTCAATTCCCAATCTAGGGTTTAGGCACAAAAGTCATGGTTGATACATCACTAAGGATATATTATGTTAATGAAGGTACTATATTTCAGATAAAACGTTAAATCAATTCACCATCTGTCTGCTTATGAATTTTAAAAAAAGGTACAAATGGCACTGAGATAGTAGGGACTGCAGATGCTGGAGAATTTCCCTCCAGAAAAACCTCAGTGGATCCACCTCCCCCTCTCTCCCTATTTATTTCAGAACTCCCTTCCCCTCCCCCATTTCTGATGAAGGGTCTAGGCCCGAAACATCAGCTTTCCTGCTCCTAAGATGCTGCTTGGCCTGCTGTGTTCATCCAGCTCTACACCTACAAATGGCACTCTTGGATGAAAAGTAGGGGAATTATCCCTGGTGTACTGGGCAATATTCATCCCTCAATCAGCAGCACCAAAAACAAGTTTTCTGGTCGTTATTACAGTGCTGTTTTTGGCAGTTTGTTCAGTGCATATTAAGTCATATAGTCATAGTGTTTTTACAGCACAAGAAGAGACCCTTTGGATCATTGTGCCTGTGCTGGTTATCAAGTATCCATCAATTCTAATCCCGTTTTACAGTACTTGGCCTGTAGCTTTGCATGCTATGGGATTTCAAACGTTCATCTATGTAGTTCTTAGATACCTTGTTGGTTCCCATTTCGACAACTCTTTTAGAAAGTAAGTTGCATAGAGCCACAAGCTTCTGGGGGGAGCCGGGGAATCCTCAAAACCTGTCTAAACCTCCTGCTCCTTACCTTAAAACTGTGCCTTTGGTTATTGACCTCTCTACTAAGGAGAAATGTGTCTCACTATCTACCCTGTCTCTGATTCTCATAATTTTGAATCTCTGAAGCACGTCCCTCCTCAGCTTTCTCTGCCGTAAGGAAAATAACTGCAGCCTATCTAGTCTCTCTTCCTAGCTGAACTATTCTGGCCCAGGCAATATCCTGGTGAATTTCTTCTGCATCCTTTCTAGTACAATCGTATGTTTTCTATAAAATAGTGACTAGAACTACAGTTGGTATTCCAGCTGTGAACTAACTAATGTTATATACAGCTTCAACAATACCTCCTTGGTCTTGTATTCAGTGCCTTGACTAATAAAGGCAAGTTTCCCATATGCCTCCTTAACCATATTTTGGCCCATCCTGCTACCTTCAAGGATCTATGGAGATGCACACCAAGATCCCTCTGATCTTCTGTATTTCCAATCATTCAGCATATACTCTCTTGTTGTATCACCTCAATTTTTAGGTTTAAATTCCATTTGCTACTCTTCAGTCCATCTAACCATACCATCTATATCACCCTGTAGTCTAAGGCTTTCTTCCTCACTATTCACCACAATGCCAATTTTTGCATCATCAAAGAATCCCTACCATGCAGAAAGAAGCTATTAGGTCCATCAAGTCAGCAGCAACCCTCATATAGCACCCTACTCACACTCACTCCCTCACCCTATCCGCATAACCCCACATTTACCATGGCAAATCCACCTAAGCTCCACATGTTTGGGCTGTGGGAGGAAACCACAGTACCCAGTGGAAACTCATGCAGATATGGGAAGAATATGCAAATGCCAATCATCCAAGGTCTGGAATTGAATCCAGTACCTGGTACTGTGAGGCAGTAGTACTAACCACCAAGTCAGCGTACCAACCCTTGGCAAATTTGCTGATCACATCTCCAATATTCACGATCACGTCCACATCATTAACGTTTAAGACAAACAGCAAAGAAATCAGCGGTATGCCACACAACACAAGCTTCCAGTTACAAAAACTGTCTTTGACCACCACTTTCTGCTTGCCGCTACTAAGCCGATTTTGGAGGCAGAGAAGAGCCCATTCAGGACCATAGTGGCAACCTATGTGTGGAGCCAGAAGACACAGCTGAGGATTTAAATGAATAGTTTGAATTTGTATTCACCATAGAGAAGGATCCTGTAGTACAGAAATCAGGGAGGGAACTACAATATACTTGAACAAATTAGCATTGAGAGGAAGGAGATATTAGCAGTTTTAGCAGGCTTGGAAGTGCATATATTCCAAGGCCCAGGTGAGATATTCCCCAGGATTTTGCAGAAGGCAAGGGAGGATACTGACATTAAATTTGAAATCCTCTGTGGCTGTAGAAGGGATGCCAAATAATTGGAGGACAGCTAGTGTAGCACTATTATTCCAGAGGGCTGTAGGGATAAACTAGGAAACTGCAGGCCAGTAAGTCTAACATCCGTGGTAGGGAACCTACTGGAAAAAATTCTAATAGACAAAATTAATTCGATTAATGATAGCATGATTTTGTAAGGGAGAAATCATTTCTCAGAAATTTGATTGAAGTTTTAGAGGAGGTGATAAAGCATGCAGATGAGAGTAGTGGGTGCAGTTAATATAATCTACATGGAATTATGTAAGACTTTTACAGGGTCTCATGTGGCAGACTGAATAGGAAGCTAGAAGTGCATGGGAACCAGAGCAATTGGTCCTGAATGGGTCCTACTCTGACCTTGATTAGTCGTTCATCTTTATTTACTCATAAAACTTAAACATTTAGGAGTGTTTTCTCAATATTACATAACAGTATTTTGTCATGTCCTGTATTTGCTCTCCTAATTTCCTTTTTAAGTAACCCCTTCTATAACCCTCTAGAGCATCATCTGTTGTTTTGAGTCTTTGGTATCTACCATAAACTTTGTTTTTCTTTCTTACCCAACATCCAAGGTTCTCTGCACTTGTTGGTCTCACCCCTCACCTTTATGAAGGCTTATCAGTATTTACAACAACCAATTATCTCTTATAAATTCTGACATTACAAACATAGAACACAGGGACAGGAGTAGGCCATTCAGCCCTTGAGTCCACTCCACCATTCAATATTACCATAGCTAATCATACAGTTCAGTAACATGTTCCCACTTCCTCCACATAGCTTTGATCCCTTCAGTCCTAAGAACTACAACTACATCTTCTTTGAAAGTTTTCTCCTGTGGCAGAGATTTCCATAGCTTCACCACTCTGTGGGTGAAGAAATTCTTCCTGATCTCTGTCCAAAAGGCCTACTCCCTATTCTTAGACTATGGCCCCTAGTTCTGAACTCTCTGATCAACAAAAGCATCTTTCCTTCATCTACCCTGACTAACCCTGTCAGGATTTTATAGGTTTCTATCAACTGGATCAGCCTTCACCACATATAAATACTGTGGCTACAAGAGAAGATCAGAACCTGGGAATTCTGTGGTGATTAACTCACCATCATGAACATTCACTCTCCTTATCACTGATGCATGGTGGCAGCAGTGTGTATCATCTACAACGTACACTGCAACAAGTTGCCAAAGCTCCTTCCACACTAGTGTTATGTACCAATAGAAGGTCAAGGATGGCAAGCACACAGGAACATGCATGTTCTCATCCAAGCCACATATGGATCTGTTGCCATTTTTCTGCTATCACTGAATCAAAATCCTGGGACTCACTTCCTAACTGCACCGTGGGGCCACCCATACTGGAATGACTGCAGCGGTTGAAAGTGCCAATTCACTGCTACCTTTTCTCAGCGACACCCACATACTATGAAAGAATGGGGAAAATAAGCGTAATCTTCTTCAGTGAGCTACAGGAAATAAACAGAAGAAGCTGATGTTTACGCTACAAAAGTATTGGCTTTCAATCAGATCTAATCCAACAAGGCAGGGACAAACAGGAAATCTTTTGGCACGATTTTAAAAAGTTCACAGCAGAGAAAGCAGTTGTTTCAAGCCAGAACTGTTAAAAAAACACAGGATGCCATTCATTACAGTGTTTCACATAGTCTGTAAAATAGATTCTAAAACAATAGACGGGTGTGTAATTCTGACCCCTGTACCAAGCCGAATTTACACAGGACACATTTGTAACCCTTGAAAATATGTGCTTTAGTGAGCACCTCATTGCTCTCTACCTTATTTGATATTGACTGCAACATTCATTGCACCATTATCAGTGTGCATTTCAGAAACTTGTGATACAAAATATTTTAAAACTTAACATGCATGGGCAAGTTCAACTACAACAGATGCCATTCAATGCTCTGCCGCATCAAGTAATGGCCTAATATGTTGCAGTGGCATAGCGACAAATCTGACATATGGTTCAGTTAATGGCCAATGTAATTATTAAGTTCTCAACATTATCTGAGACTGTCAATGAATATTTAAAGTATGGAGAAATTTACATTTTCTGCACACATGACATAGTGATTTTAAGTAGCATATTACAGTCTTAGCACTTTCTCCACATTCTAAATAGAAACTGCAATCCATATATCAGGAATCAAGATATCTAATTAATATATTTACACTCGAGATTAGTAAACCCTTCAAGCATCGTCTTTGGGTTCACAACTGTGAATAATGGTAACTCAGTCCAACTGGAATTAGCCTTCACTACAGCCAGTTGTACCAATTCACACGTTTGACATTTTCACATCATTAAAGTTAGAAATTTGTAACCAATATACATCTGTTTCTTTTTCTTTGTGACATTAAAATAATTTGCTTCCTTAAATTCAATATGTAAATCACACAGCTGCCAGGATTCTGATTTTTGTTTCTTTATTCATTCTCAAGATGAGTGCGTCACTAGTTAGGTAGCATTTATTGCCCATCCCTAATATCCAGAGGGCAGTTAAGAGTCAACCACATTGCTGTGAGTCTAGAGTCACATGTAGGCCACACCAGGTAAGGATGGCAGTTTCCTTCCCTAAAGGGCATTAGTGAACAAAACGGGTTTTTCCCCAACAATGGCAATGGATTCACGGCATCATTAGACTCTTAATTCCAGATATTTATTGAATTCAAATTCCATCATCTGCCATGGCGGGATTTGAATCTAGGTGGCCCAGAACATCAGTGATAATGGGAACTGCAGATGCTGGAGAATCCAAGATAATAAAATGTGAGGCTGGATGAACACAGCAGGCCCAGCTGGGACTGCTGTGTTCATCCAGCCTCACATTTTATTATCTTGGCCCAGAACATCATCTGGGTCTCTGGATTAACAGCCCAATGATAACACCACAGGCCATCACCTCCTACAATATAGCCAACAAAATGTTTTACCATACACACTGAGCCGGTTAATTCAGATGTGTATTGTATAGTTCAGACTAATACTAATGGAATGGATTCGATATCTGTTCCAGGTGAGGTACTTGGACCTCTTACCTTGGCCCTCTGGACGGAAAGCAAATGGCAATCATAACAAACACAAACTACCAAAATAAGTGGCTCGGGATGAAGTATCAGCAAATATTGGGCTTAAGGATCTGGCTTCAGGACAAGCATGTGACATGAAAAACATTAACTGTGCTTCTAAAGTATTCCTCTGTTCATTTTTTTGAACGTAGATGTTAACCTGTTTATTATAAACTATTTTACTAAAAAAACTACATTAGCTTCCTAAAATACAACACTGATTATCCATAAAAGTATTTTATTGTCAGTAAAGCACTTTGTGGCAACCCTAAGGATTTTATTTTGATCGAAAGGAAGGTCATGCAAATGTAATAAGTGTTTCTTTGTTCATTTTGACAACACAATCTCAAGGCTTGTAGGCTTACTAAAACATATACAGCAATGGAAACAAAACATGAAAGATTTGGGGTTCATCCCGTATGCTGTGGAGATAGCTATGTGGGGGCCAGGCTGTTCTCAGTTCCAAACTGTGCTCCCAACTCAGCCCTGAGGTCAGTCCTGGTGATTTGGGCATTGACACTTAGGTGGCTTATCAGGGGAAGTCCTTTTAGACCTGGAGAAAGTGGGCACATTAGAACTGAGTATTGATGCCACTGAACTGGGGTCACTGAGGGAATAGTTATAGCGAAAGAGAGCAATTCAAGAACGAACAACACAATGTACTTTTCTTATAGGAAAGAAAGGTCATAGAACATAGAACATTACAGCACAGTACAGGCCCTTCGGCCCTTGATGTTGTGCCGACCTGTCATACCGATCTGAAGCCCATCTAACCTACACTATTCCATGTACATCCATATGCTTGTCCAATGATGACTTAAATGTACTTAAAGTTGGCGAATCTACTACCGTTGCAGGCAAAGCGTTCCATTCCCTTACTACTCTCTGAGTAAAGAAACTACCTCTGACATCTGTCCTATATCTTTCACCCCTCAATTTAAAGCTATGCTCCCTCATGCTCGCCATCACCATCCTAGGAAAAAGGCTCTCCCTATCCACCCTATCTAACCCTCTGATTATTTTATATGTCTCAATTAAGTCACCTCTCAACCTTCTTCTCTCTAACGAAAACAGCCTCAAGTCCCTCAGCCTTTCCTCGTAAGACCTTCCCTCCATACCAGGCAACATCCTAGTAAGTCTCCTCTGCACCCTTTCCAAAGCTTCCACATCCTTCTTATAATGCGGTGACCAGAACTGTACAGAATACTCCAAGTGCGGCCGCACCAGAGTTTTGTACAGCTGCAGCATAACCTCTTGGTTCCGGAACTCGATCCCTCTATTAATAAAAGCTAAAACATTGTCTGCCTTCTTAACAGCCCTGTCAACCTGAGTGGCAACTTTCAAGGATCTGTGTACATGGACACCGAGATCTCTCTGCTCATTTACACTACCAAGAATCTTACCATTAGCCCAGTACTTTGCCTTCTGGTTACTCCTACCAAAGTGCATCACCTCACACTTGTCCGCATTAAACTTCATTTGCCACCTCTCAGCCCAGCTCTGCAGCTTATCTATGTCTCTCTGCAACCTACAGCATCCCTCGTCACTATCCACAACTCCACCGACCTTAGTGTTGTCTGCAAATTTACTAACTCATCCTTCTACACCCTCATCCAGGTCATTTATAAAAATGACGAACAACAGTGGACCCGACACTGACCCTTACGGTACACCACTAGTAACTGGTTATTAATGGTGTACCGTAAGGGTCAGTGTTGGGTCCACTGTTGTTCGTCATTTTTATAAATGACCTGGATGAGGGTGTAGAAGGATTGGTTAGTAAATTTGCAGACAACACTAAGGAGCATCTCAGGAGCACAAAAGCTGATGTTTCGGGCCTAGACCCTTCATTCTGGTCTAGGCCCGAAACGTCAGCTTTTGTGCTCCTGAGATGCTGCTGGGCCTGCTGTGTTCATCCAGCCTCACATTTTATTACCCTGATAATCCAACATGTAACTTTGTGTTTTTTGAAGTGCTTTCAAGTGAGAACAGATGCTGTCAATTCTTGGAGCAAATAGGCATTGCCTCAAACTGGAGAGCAAGCTCATTAGTTGAGACACAAATTTAAAAAAAAGAAAATGTAGCATTGCCATGAATTTTTTAAAAGTGATACTTTACCAGATAGAGTATTTTTGCTCCCTTGAGTGCTGTGGGCAATGGTGAGCAAGTTGTAAAAATATGACAAGAATGAAAATATTGGAATTCAGAATCTCACTATTAAGCAGTGCCTACCTTATTTCCAGGCTTTTGTATCACATTCTTGGCACTGCCTGCCTCATTTATATGCCACTTCCAATTCCCGTCTTCCACCCAGAGATATGGGATGGCACCAACTCCTGACATGAAAGGCTGAGGGGTTACCTAACAGCAGCGCACTGCTGGCTTTTCCAGGCATTCACCTAACAATGCATGCATCACAACATCCCTCGATAGATGCTACCCACCTCCACCCTTCCTGCAAACAATCAGCATCAGCAAGCTACCGGTCTCACCACAATATCTTGCCTGCTTTCTGACCATCAATTTGGTTCTTCACTTTAAAGCACGAGGACACGTACAACTTTCTTGCTTCTGCCAGATTGCGTGTAATTTGTACCTGACTTTCTTAGCACTCACTCACTTTGTGTTTATCTGGAAGTTGCTGGCCTCTGTGGCTTGCATTGATTTTTGACTCAGACGGAAAGGCAGACAGCGTGTCTCGATGGAACACTGAATATCCAAGAGGCTGGATATGTCGCTGTATGGTACCAATTGGGGCCAAGGAGACTTGTCTAGGCCTGAAGCCTGGACCTCATGTACCTGCAATACACATCTCCAACCATTGGAAACCACAATGGACTGTACCATGTGAAGGGAAGCACAGATAACCGCTTTTGAAATTAAAAAAACTTGCTCCTTTTTACCTTTTGACTGAGAGATGCAGGAACTTATGAGCCAAAAGCATACAGCATTTTTTAAATTAACTTGAACACAAGAAAGCAGTTGTACAAATGGCCAAAGGGTTGCGGTATTGCAAAACACCAGCAACGTGAAGAACAATGGTGGATGGAGAAAGCAGGAGAACTCGCAGTTAACCCATATCCATGATATACATATTTCCTTTAACATAATCAAGACAACCCATGGTCCAAGCTCCCAAGGTTCCACTCACTACTGGCCAAGAATGGAAAGATATTCAATAGAGGCAGCTGGTACCTGCTAGAAAAAGCACTTCAAAATCTTCTTGACTGAGACTCTGTCTTCACCCCAGTTGTTCTCAACACCATCATGCAGCATGCTACCCAACACCATCTCAGATCAAACCCAAATGGCTCAAGATAGAAAAGGCCTTTGATAGGTAATGAACAACAAGGCATCAAGTGCACAAATTCCTCATGAAAGTGCTAAAATATGGTGAACAGACATAGTTAGTGAAAATACAAGACCTTATTTTCCTTAATCAGAAGGAAAGGAACATATCTGGTGATCTCACAGATGCTGTTATTGTGATCATCTTCAAGAAAGGTGGCTAGTCCGACTGTGGTAACTACAGAAGAAGTTTCCTGTCATCAGCTACTGATTTTCACAAGAATCGTCTTCAGTTACCTTCGCCCTGTGGCTGAGGAATTCCTTCCAGAGTGTTGTCCATGCTCAGGACACTTCAACCAGTTTAAGTATGAAAAACAGTTTACCTAAGTGCTTGTCAGTGAGGTAGGCAAAAGGACACAGAATTCAGTTTGCGATTCAACTTGATTTTATTTATCAAATATTCCTTCTTAAAAACACCATGAGGCCATTTCCCAAAAATCTCAATATTTACTCCCTATCTAACTCTATCCACTTGTGAAAGATTATTGCTCACACCAATCGTCATGTTTGAGCTTGGCCTTTAGAATTTCCTTCCTCTCCAACCTAGTGCTGGCTCTCTTCAATGATGAATGGTCTCATATATCAGGATTATGATCTTGCGTTGCTTTTCTGTAGCAAATCTTGCTGCAAGTCCTCACTGAGAGGTGACTTCCCGGTATGTGTTTTTATTACCTCTGTCCTGGACATTTCAGAATGTTGTGTGGCCTCTGGCCAATGGGATCATGAGCAAGGTTCAAGCTCCTAATGAGACTATGCCAACACACTTTACTGTTGCCAAGCATCACCTCAGGCACTGGTTGGAAGCCAATATGCCAGAAATTTTGATTGAAGAAGTATCAACACACAACCTTCAGGATGGTTCTAACAAGTTCCCCTGAATCTTTGTGATCTCTTTGCCTTTGATTTCCATTGTTCTCTGTAGCCAATAGATGCAGGCTGCTGTTAATTTAGTTTGACCAATTTTCTGTCAACACGATTTCTCCGGCTGTTGGTCAATTTACAATGTCCAGATTTGACCTCCTGGTCACTTGACAACAAGAGTCACATGCTGATTCCACCCTCTAAGGAACATATAGGTATGATCTTCACTGCATGGCAACTCCAAAAGAAATATAGGAAATGACACAAATTCTTGTACGTGGCCTTCTTTACTCTTACAAAGGCCTTCAATACTCCATAATACCTCATGATTAACTGTATCATTCCCCATTTCAGCTGCTCCCAAATGTTTGTCTCCAAACTCTTTATGCTCCATAACGATATGTAAGTTGTGATCCTGACTGAACCACAGCCAGTCCTGCAGGCCAAGTGAAACCAACAGGGATTGTACTGACAGATCATCAGTCAAGGAGCTTGCAGGTACTAGTAAGGGCCATTCTCACAGATCAGTCCAGATGGTGGGCCACTAATCAGTCTCAGGAGTTTGGATATTAATTATCAGCAGACTTAGAAATATAGAGAAATGGAGAAGGAATCGGTTAGTCAGCCCTTTAAGCCTGCTCCACTAACCAACATGTCTTTTTTATTCCTTCATGGGATGTGGGCTTACACTAGCTGGCCAACATTTATTACCTGTCTCTAATTGCCTAGAGGGTAGTTTAGATTCAATCACATTGCTGTGGGTCTGGAGTCACATGAAGACCAGACCAGGTGAAGGTTCCTTCCGTAAAGTGGGGCGGGCGGAGGGGGGCAGTGAACAGATGGTTTTTCTGACAACCAACAGTGGAATCATGGTCATCAGCAGACTCTTAATTCCTGAGTTTTGTGTTTTTTTTCATTCAAGATCCACCATCTGCCATGGCAGGATTCACTCAGGTCCTCAGATTATTAGCTGGGTTTCTGGATTTACAGTCCAGTAATCATACCACTAGGCCACAGTGTCTCTTAAATGATGGCTGATCCTCAACTGAGAACTATTTGCTCACTTATTTTCCACACCCTTTGATCCCTTTATTCTTAAAAACTATACATAACACCTTCCTAAAAACATTTGATGTTTTGGCCTGATAGTGAGTCCCGTCACAAAAATTCTATCTCTGGCTGAAGAAATTTCTCTCATCTCAGTGGGAATGGCCTATCCTGTATCTTTAGACTGTGACTCCTTGTTCTAGATTTCCCAGGCTTCAGGAATATCCTTCCTGTATTTATCCTGTTAGAACGTTATAGGTTTCTACGAAGTCCCCCTCATTCTTCTAAACTCCACTGAATATAATCATAACTGATCTAGTCTTTCTCAATATGTCATTTCTACTGTCCCAGGAATCATCCTGGTAAATCATTGAACAGTTTTGTGTCATCAGCAAACCTGAAGATATTACTTTTAGTTGCCTCAGCTAAATCATGTATATATATATATATATATATATATATATAGTGAACAGCTGGGATGCAAGCATTGATCCCTCCAGTTACTAGCAGCTACTTGGCAAAAGACTTGTTTATTCTTGCTCTTTGCTTCCTGTCTGCTGACCAATTCTCCATCAGTGCACTACTCTCAAACCCATGCACTTTAATTTCACATGCTAATCTCTTACTTGAAACCTTATCAAAAAACCTATTAAAATTCCAAGTCAATGGGATCCTCCTTTTCGACTTTGATAGTTACATCCTCAAAAAATTCCAATACATTTTCAAGCAGGATTTCCCTTGCAGAAATCCATGTTGACTCTGTCCAATCCTGTCACTGTTTTCCACGTGCTCTGCCTCTAAAACTTTTATAAATGGACTGTAGAGTGTCCCCTATTATCTATGTCAGGTTAACCTGTTTATTGCACTCCTTGGTGTACTTGGGTAAGTGGAAAGCTCAGTTCTGCAGATGGGGTCCACTGGATTGGGTCACTGAGGGAATGATTACAGTGAAAGCACCAGAAGGGACAGGTTGCTGGGGGTCTATTTTTCACAAGTTACGATCACTTTGGATGCAAAGGAAATGGGAGATCAACAGCAATCTTCTCAGGAAAAAGCAGAGGATGTGGATCAGGACACTGACTTGGATAAACATCCAAAAATGCCGGCCAGGAATGGTCAACCAGAGAGAACCTAATTAAACCCACTTCCAAGATGAATTAACTGGGCATGGATTTCCTTCTGCTTTGCAACATTATGCTGGTTATATGGCAAGCAGCCCCTGGCTAGTTCCCTGTACAAATGAACTGGTTTCTTTTTTGCAGTCCCTGACCTTTTCTATTGTTGAATAAATGTTTTGTTATCTATTTGATTGCATGCTGGATATCTTCAAATGATTCCACTTTCAAGAACCTACACTTTACAGCTGAAGCAGAAAGTAGCAGTCAGTGAGACATCACAAGGCACTAAACTAACACTGTTTTTAATGCTTCACTCAGGCTATGACATCAGAGTTTTGTGCGATGAAGTCTCTAATATAGGGCTCAAGTAGGATCAATCCTGATAACACATGCTTTTGCCCCTTCCCTCATCAGTTAGCTTTCAGTGTTTCAGAGTTCACGTAGACTGCCCTGAAATGCTTGTGTATCCAGTAGGACAGAGATTTACCGGAGATATGATGCTCTGGCAGACCTGTGTGCCATGAAGAAGAATTTTAACTGCTCAGTCTAACACCTTCCACCCTGGAATGGCAGCGCACTCTCTGGAAAAGGTGATAGATAGAATGAACCTTTTGATCCAGACATATGCGGCAGCATCTTTGATCTTGTAATTTAACATGCAAGATGGGTCTAAGTGTGGATTGATGTATTTAGTCTATACAATACCTGCTTTTAGCTCAGGTGTTGTCTGCGTTAAAGTGCAATGCATTAGCTGCTGTCATCAACATCATGGTTCATTGATCAATGTCAAGTGAGACTATCTGCAGCCAAGGATTGTGTCACTTATGAGACACGAACAATGCTTAGCTATTATAACTTCTTTCATCCTTGGGATGCCTGAAGAGGCTGCTCATTTACCCTTGCAGAGTGCAGAGGATCCTGTCCCTAGGCCACTGCAGTGACTGAGGCTGCTCTCTATGTCCCGGCTGGCTGGATCTGGTGATGCGGCCTTCTTCGTTGGTCAGCAGGATCCAGCACTTCACCTGTTCACCAGCATGTCAGGTCCCAGTTGACAAACTGAGGATCTAACTTGCCTTTCTGGGCCAGTTCCTTTGGTTAATGGTGCAGGACAAGTTCTTGATTAATAGTCACAAAATCAGAAATTGCTGGAAAAACTCGGCAGGTCTGGCTGCATCTATGAACAGAAATCAGAGTTCATGTTTCAGGTCGAAGGTGACCCTTTCTCAGAACAATTCCCTAGGTCTGGGAAACCTCCTTAAGTCAGTTAAAACAGTTAATTTAAAACAGTTGAAATTAGATGATACCAGTTTTTTTCAAATTTTAAAATGGACAATCCCACCACCACACTCCACCCGCAATCTCTCGCTCTTCTCCTCAGAAATAAACAGAAAATACTGCAGAATCTAAGGAGGTCTCGGAGCATCTGTGGAGAGAAAAAGTTAATATTTTGAGTTCAGTGGCTCTTCTTCTGTTTGTCTTCCCCTTGGCTCATTTCCAAGGTGGGGCAGCTCTGTCAGCTTTCAGATTTTTAATACTTCATATTTATTCCAATCAAAACCCATCCATTTCTGAGGATTTGGAAATTAGACACTGAAGTTGATTTAAGCCCCTTCATTTGTTGGAATACTTAGCATACATTATTATATCTAGTTTAATTTTGACAGAAATTTAGAAAGCAAGAATATTGTGCAGACCACAGATATATGACACAAATAACTAAAAAACAAAGCATCATATTGTGGTGTACAGATTAGATAAATTGCAAAAGACATTGTTAAATGATACATATTTGCCAGTCGACACTCATTTGCTTTTGCAACCTTTAAATAATTGCGATTATCTGTTATTTTTCATGGTATATGCTGTTGACTTTGTTTTATTCTGAGCCATTTTCTTTTGCTAATGCAGCTTTGATGAAGACACAGAAACCCACACTTCAGGCAGTGGGTGGTCAATGACAATCCTAGTAAAGACTGGGAGGTCATGATGAAATTATTATATATTAAGTTAAAACCCATCGATCGTTACTAGGAAGAAACCATCAGTACATTTTATGGAAACTAGAAGACTGACAATTCATTACATATAAAAATCAAACTGAAAGAATAAAATTAGTTCTATTAGTTTTAGAATTACTGTTTCAGTTACATTTCATATTAAACCCCAATGTAAGATTTTGCCAATGAGAAATTCCTTAAGAAAGTTGCCAATGATTATACTATCTATTACCGTTACAACTATAGATGTTGCATAAATTGATCATTTCCATTTTAATTCTGTCACAATGATGTTAAGTAGAAAAATAAATCCAGCTTTGATATTGAAAGCCAACATAAATTTATCTTCCAGCAGTATCTCGTTAATCAGGAGTCAATGTTTTCAGTAAATATTTAGTGGTATTAAGTGGAATCTTATAAGAGTCTGAATAACATGGGTATTGGTGAGATTGACTGAAATGTATGGTGACACTCAATGTCGGGATCATCTCACCCAATACCTTTTGCGTGGGGTGACGACCTTCTCACCCACCAGTGGAGAGTTGCCAACTGACAGCAATTAACACTTATTAAGCTCCTTATTGACTATCATTCTCTCATTAATGTTCCAGTGACCTTACCAAACAAACGAGCTATTGTAGAAACCTATCAGCATGCATTCACTTTGTGCCTACTGGCATGCTGTGGCATCCAAGCCTTGTGCTGCCAAGCCTTGCACCCAGCAAGTGGCTGTGCCGTGCAGTTGCCCTCAGTCAAGTGTGCATGCATCTTCTCATAAGTCAATGTGGCACATCATTCATTTTACCACATGAGAGCAGTGTTCACGCTAAACATACGGCATCTACAGCAAACAGCAAGAAACGCCTCAAAGTCTTAGGGGAGTAGTCTGCCTGAAGTCCATGCAGGCACTCATCAGTCAGGAGCACTCAGTACGATTACCCAGCAGCAGTATCCCATACCAGTCCTGGTCTTCAGGCATGGTCGGGCAGCAAGTGGCATTGTGCAGAAGGTCCTTGCCTTTCTGCTCCAGGGAACAGGTCTCATCAGTCCTAGAGATAATGGGAACTGCAGATGCTGGAGAATCCAAGACAACAAAATGTGAGGCTGGATGAACACAGCAGGCCAAGCAGCATCTCAGGAGCACAAAAGCTGATGTTTCGGGCCTAGACCCTTCATCAGAGAGGGGGATGGGGTGAGGGTTCTGGAATAAATAGGGAGAGAGGGGGAGGCGGACCGAAGATGGAGAGAAAAGAAGATAGGTGGAGAGAGTATAGGTGGGGAGGTAGGGAGGGGATAGGTCAGTCCAGGGAAGACGGACAGGTCAAGGAGGTGGGATGAGGTTAGTAGGTAGGAGATGGGGGTGCGGCTTGGGGTGGGAGGAAGGGACGGGTGAGAGGAAGAACAGGTTAGGGAGGCGGAGACAGGTTGGACAGGTTTTGGGATGCAGTGGGTGGAGTGGAGGAGCTGGGCTGGTTGAGTGGTGCAGTGGGGGGAGGGGACGAACTGGGCTGGTTTAGGGATGCAGTAGGGGAAGGGGAGATTTTGAAACTGGTGAAGTCCACATTGATACCATTAGGCTGCAGGGTTCCCAGGCGGAATATGAGTTGCTGTTCCTGCAACCTTCGGGTGGCATCATTGTGGCACTGCAGGAGGCCCATGATGGACATGTCATCTAAAGAATGGGAGGGGGCGTGGAAATGGTTTGCGACTGGGAGGTGCAGTAGTTTGTTGCGAACTGAGCGGAGGTGTTCTGCAAAGCGGTCTCCAAGCCTCCGCTTGGTTTCCCCAATGTAGAGGAAGCCACACCGGGTACAGTGGATGCAGTATACCACATTGGCAGATGTGCAGGTGAACCTCTGCTTAATGTGGAATGTCATCTTGGGGCCATCGGTCTCATCAGTCCTTTGTCTCCACAAGGGCCAGTCCATGGAGGGAGATCTGCCAGTCAAGGACACATGTATCTACTAGTCAGGGGTCTGAGCAGGCCAGGATTGTGCTGGCAGGTCAGGTCAGTCAAGATGGTGGGCCATCACCTCTGTTCACAAAAATTAAGGGGGAGCAGGTTGGCATGTGGGGTGGAGGCTAGTGGGTGGGTAAATGGCTTGGGTGACGAGCTGGGTCAGTGTGAAGCCTCTGGGGTTCACCGAATGGGCACCTTGGAAGGAAAGGATGTTGCTGGGGGTCTCAGCAGCTTGCTAACGCTGATGCTGAAAGCCAGCACAGAGGACTGCTTGCTGTCATTTCAGTCTTAAAGTACATGAAAAATATACAAAGTAGAGGAGAATGACAACGAACATACTTGCAATGGGTGAGATAAGTGAGATTACGCATGCGGGAGGGGAGTACATCTGCAACGGGTCACTGGGCATCCTACTGGGGAATAACATTGGCTATGGACACACAATATGCTGGTGACACAAGGTGCACGGTGTCTACACCATGGCCAACCTGCAGCATTGACCCCCTCAATGTGCTGCAGCTTCCAGTAACCCTCATTGCTGGAACTTCTTGAGATGGACACCCCTGTGCACACAACCTGCTTAACCACAAGCATGTTAAAGGGCGGTGGTAGGTCTTGCGTGTCACGGTGAGTCAATGCCATGTACAAGCATTGCTAACCCTGTTCCTCCAAGATGTACTTGAAGTTCATTCCACCATCATGCCTTATTATTAGACAAGGAGGGATGTCATCAAACACAACATATCTAGGTCCTACACAGAGGCAAAGAAGCCACATGACTAATGAGAAACAAATGTTCATGAACATAACAAATTACTTACGTAGCTGCCATCTGTGGCCTCCAGGTTCCTCAGTATAATTTCCTCCTCTCTTTTCCACTATGTCTCATTGCTCCATCACAGAAGCCTTTGAGGTTTGGTCAGGTGATCCAGGGATCATTTTTATCTGGACATGCTGAGGGTCTTATCATCATGGGTAAGTTGACACTTCTTGGTCCGAACTTCCTGGTATCAGAGGACGGTACCCAGGGAGGATATAGAAGGCCTGGCCACCCCTGCAGTGTTCTGAGAGGAAACTAAAGAGGAGCTTGTTGGGAGCTATTCCTGGCACTATCTTGTCTCTTTGTAAGGAGGGGCAACTGGATGGATCCAGACTTTCCTCCCCACTCTCACCCTGCCTTCAGTCCAGAGGACCATAGCCTGAGCAAAGGAATACTGGTATTCATGACTCTCCAGTAGCCCCTGAGGTAGCTGGACTTGTCACTCCATGGCAGTCACCAAACCATCCGTGGAAGCAGACAAACAAACAGTCGCAGAACTGGCTGCATTTCTCTAGCTTCAGAGTGTTAGTGCATCTCATATGCCTGTCCGTGGATGCACTCCCTGCCTATGTGCATTTCCATAAAGTCCGTGATTGCCAAGAACACAGACTTGTTTGCTGCCCAATGCTGAGCAGGTGCCTGGTCTCTGACACTCCTCTTGTCTATAGCCTAGGATGTTTCTCACTCACCTATCTGCACAACAGGTCTGAGGTCCTCAGCAAACTCCAATACTACACTTAGTTTTCCTTTTGACCCTACTGACATTTCAGTATTGGAGCTGGTGCAGGGTCCAGGAGGCAGCTTTGTCGATGCTTCCTCCAGGCCCTGGACACTGTTATCTACAGAGGTCAAGAACACCAGGGCATTGCCACAAGAGCAGACCCGATCTTCTCCTATGAGGTAAGAATGTTCTACTTGTATAGAGTGAGAATGTGGATATTGGGCAGGCAGGAGGATGTCGCGTACAATTGATAGGATGTCGCGTACAACAGACAGGATTTCACAGCATGAACCTTAGTGAGAGATGAGTGCAATGACAGAGACAGAGTGAGTGTGAGATGGCAAACAGCATAGTTCAACACTTACCATGGTGGAGCACAGAGGGTCATTGACCTTCTTTCGGCTCTGCAGCCTGATCTACCACACCCTCGGCTTCAGGAGGTGCATTTCACATGAGTATATGGCACATACGTTGCAGAAAGTTTGATTGATGAAACAGCAAGAGGTGATGGAAATCATACTCCACCACTTTTTTTACTGAACCCTCCTACCATGATTTCACCTAAACCACATTTTACTGCAAATGATACACACCACAGATTAGGGCTTTCACATCTCTATCTCCTTCCATGCTAATAGCTCTGAATTCCTATACCCTTCTGCAGGAGGAGAACTTGCACAATCAACATGTCGAATGGGAAGCAAGAGGAACATTCACATGAAGAAGGAAAGATTGGATATCTGTAACCATCCAATGAGAAATTCTCCAAGAAGCAACTCCCAAGCACCACAATCGTATTAGAAATGTAGATATTGATGGTACATTATGACACTAACAAATTGTTATGTTTTCTATGCAGCTTTTAGGAATCTGATCACAACAGGAAAATGTTACATTACACTTGAAAGTGAAATAGTTTATTCTGAAGCAAATGCGTTAAATTTGAATAAGGGCATTATAAAGACGTGAAGCATAATTTGGCTGAGCAGGATTGAGGCAATACTTTAAAAAGCATGACTGACATAGACAATGGATAATCTGTAAGAATAATTATACATTCCTGCAAGGTGCAAAATCTCAAAAAAGATCAGTCAACCAGAGCTAACAAAAGATGGTGAGGATTGCATCATATTAAAAGAAAAGGCCTATAAAGCAAAAAATAGCAATAATTCTGAGGATGGGAAGGTTTCTAGAATACAAAGATGGACAAAGAAGCTGATAAGAAAAGATAGAATAGAATATGAATGCCAACTAGCGAAAAAGAACACACTGTAATAACTTCAATAGGTCAAAATGAACATTGGTCCAATAAAAGCAGAATCACGAGAATTTATATTAGGGAAACAGAGAAATGGCACAGAAGCCAAGTGATTATTTTGTGCCTTTTTCATGGACAAAGAAACAACCCAAACGTACAGTTCCAAGTGGCTAGGAACAATGAACAGTTGAAGGAAATTAGTATTAATAAAGAAGATTTCACTGGAGAAACTAATTGGGCTGAACATCAATAAGTTCCCTGATAGTTTATATTCCAGAATGTTGAAAGAGGTGCCTTTAGAGATAGTTGACATGTTGGTAATCATCTTCTAAAATTCTATAGATTCTGAAATTATTCCTGTGGATTGGAAGGTAGGAAATGTCACTCCACCTTTTACAAATGGAGCAAGAGAGAATCCAGGGAATTAAAGACTTCAGTAGGAGGGAAAATGTGATAATCCATTGTAAACAATGGGATAAATAGTCACTTGGATAATAATGATTTGATTGGGCAGTCACATGGATTTGAAAAAGCAAAAATACATTTAATGAACTCGGCCTTTTTTGAGACATTATGAACAAAATTGATAATGGAGATGGATGGAATATACTTGGATTTTCAGAAGCCTTTTAATGAATTCCTCTCAAGAAGCTGGAAAGGAAAACTAAAGTGCATTGGATAGGAGGTAATTTACTGGCATCGATTTGTGATCAAATAACAGGCAGGAAACAGGGTGTTGGAATAAATTAATCATTCTCACGGTGCAAGGCCGTTACTAGTGGAGTACTGCAAGGATCAGTACTTGAGCCCCAGAAGTTCCCGATACATATCAAAAATTTGGAAATTGGAACCAAATATAATATTCTCAAATTTAAGGATGATACCAGGCTAAGTGGGGATGCGTGTTGTGAGAAAGATATGATGAGGTTTCACAAAGGCTTAGTGAGTGAACAAGAACTTGGTATATGGAATATAATGTGGAAAAATGCGAGGTTATGTAATTTGGTAGGAGAAACAGGTGTGGCGTATTTCTTAAGTGATAAATGGTTGGAAAATGTGGATGCACAGAGGCATCAAGGTGTCCTTATCAATAAGTCACGGAAGATGTTAAAAAAGCCAACGGAATGTTAGCCTTGACTTCAGGAAGATTTGACAACAGGGGTAGCTAAGTATTACATTAATTGTATGGACCCTTGGTTATACTGCACCTGGAGTTTTGGACCCATTATCTTAGGAGGAAATTATTTCCATAGAAGAAGAGTAACAAAGGATCACCAGACTTGTCCCCAGAATAACAGAACAATCTTTTTAAGAGAAGTTGGTGAATTGGGATCTGTATTTCTCGAGTCGCAAAGACTGAGGGGTGACCTCATTGAAACTGACAATTAAAGGGATAACAAAGTGTGGAGCTGGATAAACACAGCAGGCCAAGCAGCATCTTAGGAGCACAAAAGCTGACGTTTTGGGCCTAGTGTCTAGCGTCAGCTTTTGTGCTCAAAATATGCTGCTTGGCCTGCTGCGCTCATCCAGTTCCACACTTCATTATCTCGGATTTTCCAGCATCTGCAGGTCCCATTATCTCTGATACAATTAAAAGGGATAGACAGAGTAAATGCAGGTAGGATAAGACAAAGAAACACGAATGCTAGAAACAAAATAGAAATTGTTCGAAAAACTGAGCAAGTCTAGCTGCATCTGTGGGAGGTAACAGAGTTAACATTTTGAGTCCAGTGACCCTTCTTCACCCGTGCAATTAATAAAGTTACTCTTGTCAGATTCTTGTACTATTCTTGTATAAATACATATATTGTATGAGCAGTTCAAAGTGCCTTTGGAACTATAGGTTTATAGGGAAACATCAAGCTTTGAACAAATATCAATGTTGTATTTTATCCAGTTAACAGCTGATGCCTCTGTGCATCCACATTTTCCAACCATTTATCACTTAACAGCTAATTAACTTGTCAGTTATGAAACATCTAAACATGTCAAGGCTGTTTTTGTGGCTGGATTTGTTCCTTAGGCTAAGTTGCATTATCACAAGATAATTGAACTGACACAACACTTTGCAATAAACATCCCTTGCATAAACAGATAGATATCGATCTAATCCATTTAAAATGGACATGATCTATTGCTTTGGGAAAAGATACAGCACTTTTTTGAAAAAAAGTGATGCTTGTACTTGTATAGTCACTTATCACATTTAAACATCAGAGTTTGTCTCATAATATATTAATTTTGAAGTGCATTGACTCTACTCTTTTTCTTTTAAAATCATACTGGCTGCTCTAGCTTTATCTTCAAAGAAAGACATGCAACATCCTCAAACAGCTCTTGAAAGCTGTCTCCACTACTGATGCTGGGCTGACTGATCTTGGAATAGTTCCAATCAGGAAAGTGGAAATCACCACTTTAAACTGACATGCAAGCTAGTGCATCAGCACTTGAGTTACTTCGAGCTTTTATTAAAATACTTCACTAGTAATAACTGTTCATGACTCAGACATCCCAGATGGGCATACCGGCCAGTTATAGATCTTATGTTTTATGTAACCAAATGGAGCATTTAGGTATGCACATTAGTCTTGTTAATTGATATATATCTCCAGAATAAGTTGTCATACTGGTTGAATTCTGAAATACAAGTGCAAATAGGAGCAGAAATAAAGAACTGAATAACTTCTCTAACTGGGAAATAATTTTTAATAATACAAGTGATTGGTCCACAAATACTTTCTACTGGAGTTACAAAAATAAGGTGTACTGAGAGTAGTGTAGATATTGCAGCTGCTCCTGAGTTATAGAGTCACACAGCACAGAAACAGACCCTTTGGTCTCTATTACAGGCTTTCTTGTATCATTCTTATGGCTTTTATGTTCAAGAACCATAAGATTTTTATTTTGAATCATTTTGGAACTCTTGTTGTCCAAAACGTTATTTTTAAAAATGTAGAGATTTCTTTCTTCTTAAACAGAGTTTATGTAGGACAGCCTTCCATGTTTGTCAAGTATTAATTTGTGTAAGTTTTTTTTCCTGTTTCTCTGTTTTAAATTTTTATATTTCTAAAAAATACACATCTAATAAGAATTTTAAAAAACAAAAACCAAAAAACCAGAGGAGGAGAGGTATTTTTAACAATCATGAAGGACAGATTTCTTTTCAACAGTTTGTGTTGAGTTTTGATTCAGGTAGTGATTTTTACTACTTTTAACAAAATTTTTTTTATACCAAAAAGACGCAAAGAAGGAGAGATTGTGGAGAGGCCTAAATGTGGACAGCTTTGGGGAGAATCTTTTTTTAAATCTGGAGACTGAAAGCAGAATGTTGGCTTTTTTGAAGAGGGGTCTTTTTGTTTCTTTTGTTCAGTTAAGTGTCTGATTTTCTTTTAACATTTATATGTTTAAATTTTTTGATAATAATGCTTAATATTAAATCTGTGGGTTAGGAAATTAGTTTATTTTTATATATAAAGGTTCTATTGAGAGTTTCTCCTTTTTAGGTTTAATGTTGCTGAGGACGTACAAGAGACACAACATGTGATGACTAGTAAATTCAGAGAAATGATCACACAGCAGGATCAGGCAGACAGATGGTTGACTGTCAGGAAAGATAAGAAGGTGGTTCAGAAGTTTCCTGCAACTATTCCCCTCTCACAAATATTCCATTTTGGGGTACTGTTGAAAGAGATAATCTCTCAAAGGAAAATAAAAGTGGTAGTCAGATCTTAGGCACTAAGAATGAATCTTATATTAAACAGAGTTTGTCACAGTTTAAAAGAATAATTGTTACAGGGAATTCCCCTGTCAGGGGCACAAACAGGAGATTCTGCAGCAGTGAGGCTGAATTTGGGATAGAACACTGCTTTCCTGGTGCCAGGATTAAGGACATCTCGATGCTTTTGAATAATATTGTCAAAGCAGAGAGCAAAGCTGCAAGTTATTATACACATTGGCAGGAATTACTTTAAGGTTAAAGCCTTGCAGACTGAATTGGTTAGGTAGAAGGTTAAAAAACAGAACGTCACAAGTAGTAATCTCTGGTTTACTTCCGGTGCCAAGTTCTAATTAAGGAAGAATAAATAGATAGGGAAGATAAATCAATGGCTGAAGATGTGACGCAATATGCAGGATTCAGTTTCTTGGCTCATTGCGATCTTTCCTGGGACAGAAAAGACCTGCTCAAAAGCGATGGGTTTCACATGAACTGGAAAGGGACCAATATCCTGGCAGGAAGATTTGTTCATTCTATTTTGGGAATGTGTAAAATTTTGGCAGGGAGGGGCTTCCGAACTAACAGTGAAAGATAGATGAGGATAGTTCTGAATCAGATAAGTACACACTAATGAGAAGACACAGAGGAGCAAGTCAGAGAAGGAGGTAATTCTTAAGAATTAAACTGTGTTTATTTCAATGCAAGTATTCTTAAAAGGTAAGGCTGATTAACTCAAGGCATGCTTGAGAACATGGGAATGGGACATTG
Source organism: Stegostoma tigrinum (assembly GCF_030684315.1). Classification (NCBI taxonomy): domain Eukaryota; kingdom Metazoa; phylum Chordata; class Chondrichthyes; order Orectolobiformes; family Stegostomatidae; genus Stegostoma; species Stegostoma tigrinum. The sequence goes on from NC_081356.1 coordinate 79,736,752, forward strand.
TAGCTATTACAGAAACTTGGCTGAGGGAAAGACAGGACTGGCAGCTCAATGTTCTGGGTTTCAAATGTTCCAGGAAGGAAGGAAGAAAGGCAAGAGTGGAGGGGGAATGACTATGGGACTGCCATAGTGTTAAATGTGTTCAAAAAATTTTCTTTGTCAATATGTGGGTGTTCCTACTAGAGAAGGAGCCAAATTTGACCTTCTTCTGGGAAATAAGGCAGGGCAAGTGACTGAAGTGTCAGTAGGGAATGATGCTTTGAGACTAGTGATCATAATACAATTAGATTTTAAATAGTTGTGGAAAAGGATAAGCTTTCCTTAAAAGCTAAAGTTCTTATCTGGAGTAAGGAAAATTTTAAGGGTATGAATCAAGAACTTTCAAAAGTTGATTGGAGGAGACTGTTTGCAGAAAAGGGGTAGCTGACAAGTGGGATACATCTAAAAGTGTGATAATAAGAATTCAGAGGCATTATGCTCTTGGTGCAGTTCATGAACAATATTAGGGAACAATGGATTAATAAAGATACTGAGGTTCTAGACAAGAATAAAACATATCATAAATTAGATATAGACAATTGGGATCAACTGAATCTCTTGAAGAGAAAAAAGAGTGTAGGGGCTTGCTTAAAAAGGAAATCAGGAAGGCAAAGACAGGATATGAGATAGCCTTAGTAGATAAGGTTAAAGATAATCCAGAAAGTTTCGACAAACACATTAAGAGCAAGAAAGCAACTAGAGAGACAGTACAACTCTTTAACAATTAACAAGTCCATCCTTGTGTTAAACCTCAGATGTGAAAGGTGTTAAGTGAATATTTCATGTCAGTTTGTACAGTTGAGAAAGAAATGGAAGCTGGAGAACTCAGGGAAATAAATATTGTTGTTCTGAAAACAGTTCACATTACTGAAAAGCAAGTGGTGGAGGTCTTAGAAAACATAAAAGGTGACTAAATGTCCAGGACCTAATCAAGTGTATCCCAGTATGTTGTGGGGAAGTTGGGGAGGAAATTGCACAGCTCACAGTAGAAATATTTGTATCTTCTACGCACACGGGTGAAGTAGGGAGCACTGGAGGATGGCTAATGTTGTGCCATGGTTTACAAAAGGCTGTAACGAGAAGCCTGGAAACCACAGACCTGAGAGTCTGGCATTTGTGGTGGGTACATTGTTGAAGGTGATCCTGAAAAGTAGCATTTACATGTATTTGGAGAGGCAAGGACTGACTAAGGATAGTCAGCATGGTTTTCTGCAAGGAAAATCATGTCTCACAAATTTGAATGTGTTTACCAAAAGTTATCAAGTTACGAAGTTACCAAAAAGATTGATGAGGGCAGAGTGGTAGACATTGTCTACTTGGACGTTTAGTAAATCCTTTGACAAAGTTGTGTATGGTAGACTAACTAGATCACATGGGATTCAGTGCGAGCTTGCCAATTGCATACAAAATTGGCTTTATGATAGGAGATAGAGGGTGGTGGTGGAGGGTTGAACTTTGGATTGGAGGCCTTTGACAGGCGGTGTTCCACAGGGATCGATATTGGGTCCACTTTCGTTTGACATTGACATAAACAATTTGGATGAGAACACAGGATGCATGTTTGTTTGTAAGTTTGTAGTAGGTCAGTAAGTTAGCAGATGACACTAAAATCGGTGTTAGACTAGACAGCGAAGAACGTTATCTAACATTATATAGAACATTACAGCCTAGTACAGGCCCTTCGGCCCTCGATGTCATACCGAACTGAAGCCCATCTAACCTATACTATTCGACATACGTCCATATGCTTGTCCAATGACGACTTAAATGTACTTAAAGTTGGCGAATCTACTACCATTGCAGGCAAAGCGCTCCATTCCCTTACTACTCTCTGAGTAAAGAAACTACCTCTGACATCTGTCCTATATCTTTCACCCCTCAATTTAAAGCTATGCCCCCTCGTGCTTGCCGTCACCATCCTAGGAAAAAGGCTCTCCCTATCCACCCTATCTAACACTCTGATTATTTTATATGTCTCAATTAAGTCACCTATCAACCTTCTTCTCTCTAACGAAATCAGCCTCAAGTCCCTCAGCCTTTCCTCGTAAGACCTTCCCTTCATACCAGGCAACATCCTAGTAAATCTCCTCTGCACCCTTTCCAAAGCTTCCACATCCTTCTTATAATGCGGTGACCAGAACTGTACACAATACTCCAAGTGCAGCCGCACCAGAGTTTTGTACAGCTGCAGCATAACCTCTTGGTTCCGGAACTCGATCCCTCTATTAATAAAAGCTAAAACACTGTCTGCCTTCTTAACAGCCCTGTCAACCTGGGTGGCAACTTTCAAGGATCTGTGTACACGGACACCAAGATCTCTCTGCTCATCTACACTACCAAGAATCTTACCATTAGCCCAGTACTTTGCCTTCCGGTTACTCCTACCAAAGTGCATCACCTCACACTTGTCCGCATTAAACTCCATTTGCAACCTCTCAGCCCAGCTCTGCAGCTTATCTATGTCTCTCTGCAACCTACAGCATCCTTCGTCACTATCCACAACTCCAGTGATCTTAGTGTCGTCTGCAAATTTACTAACCCATCCTTCTACGCCCTCATCCAGGTCATTTATAAAAATGGCAAACAGCAGTGGACCCAACACCGACCCTTGCGGTACACCACTCATAGCTGGTCTCCAGGATGAACATTTCCCATCAACTACCACCCTCTGTCTTCTTTCAGCAAGCCAATTTCCGATCCAAACTGCTATATCTCCCACAATCCCATTCCTTCGCATTTTGTACAATAGCCTACCGTGGGGAACCGTATCGAACGCCTTGCTGAAATCCATATACATCACATCAACCGGTTTACTCTCATCTACCTGTTTGGTCACCTTCTCAAAGAACTCAATAAGGTTTGTGAGGCACGACCTTCCCTTCACAAAACCGTGCTGACTATCCCTAATCAATTTATTCTTTTCTAGATGATTATAAATCCTATCTCTTGTAACCATTTCCAACACTTTACCAACAACTGAGGTAAGGCTCACTGGTCTATAATTACCAGGGTTGTCTCTACTCCCCTTCTTGAACAGGGGAACTACATTTGCTATCCTCCAGTCGTCTGGCACTATTCCTGTAGACAATGACAAGTTAAAGATCAATGCCAAAGGCTCGGCAATCTCCTCCCTGGCTTCCCAGAGGATCCTAGGATAAATCCCATCTGGCCCAGGGGACTTATCTATCTTCACACTTTGTCGGATTTCTAATACCTCTTCCTTGTGAACCTCAATCCCACCTAGTCTAGTAGCCTGTATCTCAGTATTCTCCTCCACAACATTGTCGTTTTCTAGAGTGAATACTGTCAAAAAATATTCATTTAGTGCTTCCCCTATCTCCTCTGACTCCACACACAACTTACCACTACTATCCTTGATTGGGCCTAATCTTACTTTCATCATTCTTTTATTCCTTAAATACCCATAGAAAGCCTTAGGGTTTACCCTGATCTTATCCGCCAACAACTTCTCATGTCTCCTCCTGGGTCTTCTGAGCTCTCTCTTTAGGTCTTTCCTGGCTACCCCGTAGCCCTCAAGAGCCATAACTGAGCCTTCACATCTCATCTTTTCATAGGACTTCTTCTTCCTTTTGACCAGAGATTCCACTTCCTTCATAAACCATGGCTCCCACGCTCTACAGCTTCCTCCCTGCCTGACAGGTACATACTTATCTAGGACCCCCAGGAGCTTTTCCTTGAATAGGCTCCACATTTCTAATGTGCCCATCCCCTGCAGTTTCCTTCCCCATCCTACGCTCCCTAAATCTTGTCTAATCTCATCGTAATTGCCTTTTCCCCAGCTATAACTCTTGCCCAGTGGTATACACATATCCCTTTCCATCACTAAAGCAAACATAACAGAATTGTGATCGCTATCACCAAAGTGCTCACCTACTTCCAAATCTAACACCTGGCTGGGCTCATTACCCAGTACCAAATCTAATGTGGCTTTGCCCCTTGTTGACCTATCTACATACTGTGTCAGGAAGCCCTCCTGCACACACTGGACAAAAACTGACCCATCTATAGTACTCGAACTATAGTGTTCCCAGTCAATATTTGCAAAGTTGAAGTCCCCCATGACAACTACCCTGTCTCTCTCACTCCAATCGAGAATCACCTTTGCTATCCTTTCCTCTACATATCTGGAACTATTCGGAGGCCTATAGAAAACTCCCAACAGGGTGACCTCTCCTTTCGTGTTTCTAACCTCAGCCCATACTACCTCAGTTGACGAATCCCAAAACATCCTTTCTGCACCGTAATACTGTCCTTGGCCACACCTCCCCCCCTTTTACAATCTTCTCTGATCTTACTGAAACCTCTAAATCCTGGAACCTGCAACAACCATTCCTATCCCTGCTCTATCCATGTCTCCTAAATGGCCACAACATCGAAGTCCCAGGTACTAACCCATGCTGCAAGTTCACCCACCTTACTCCAGATGCTCCTGGCATTGAAGTAGACACACTTCAAACCAACTTCTTGCTTGCCGGTGCCATCTTGCGTCCCTGAAACTTTATTTCGGACCTCCCTACTCTCAACCTTTTCTATACTCGAACTACAATTTTGGTTCCCATCCCCCTGCTGAATTAGTTTAAACCCACCCGAATAGCCTTAGCAAATTTCACCCCCAGGATATCGGTTCCCCTCTGGTTCAGGTGAAGACCATCCTGCTTGTAGAGGTCCCACCTACCCCAGAAAGAGCCCCAATTATCCAAGAATCCAAAACTCTCCCTCCTGCACCATCCCTCCAAATCTGCACCAAGAGATCTTGATCAATTGGGTCAATGGGCTGAGGAGTGGGAGATGGGCTTTAATTTGCATAAATGTGAGATATTGCATTTCAGTAACACAAACAAGGACAAAACTTATACAATTAATAATAGGGCCCTGGGTAGTGTTGTAGAACACAGACCTACGGGTTCATAATTCTTTGAAATTTGTATCACAGGTGGACCAGGTGATTAAGAAGGCATTTAGCATGTTTGCCTTCATTGCTCAGACCTTTGGCACAGGAATTGGATGTCATGCTGAGATTGTACAGGATGTTGTTGAGGTCTCTTCTGGAGTACTAAGTGCAGTTCTGGCCATCCTTGAAAGGAAGGATATTGTTAAACTGGAGAGGGTTCAGAAAAGATTTACCAGGATGTAGCTGGGAATGGAGGGTTTGAGACAGAAAAATAGGATGGAAAGGCTGGAACTTTTTTCACTGGAGCATAGGAGTTTGAGTGGAATAGGAAAGATTTGGAGGGATATGGGACAAGAGCAGGCAGGTGGGACTAATTCAGTTTGGGTACATGGTTGGCATGGACTGGTTGGACAAAGGGTAGGTTTCCATGCTGTACGATTCTATGACTCTACTCACCCTAGGACGTCCTTTCTTCCTTGTATTAAGACTCATTGCATTTCATTTGCATGAGAGGGGATAACAGAAAAGGAACATATGTCGAATTGCTGCATCAACTAAACATTTTCATTGTATTTGCATTGTATTGTACTGAGCATATTCTGTGTTATTGCAAAAACAATTTGTAAAATTGATCAAAAGGACAGAATATTATTTAGTTGGAGAAAAATGGAAGAAAAGCTGCAACACAAAGGGACCTGGGGGTACATGTATCTCCCAAAAGTAAGAACGCTAGCACATAGGTGCAGCAGGTAATCAAGAAGGCTAATAAAACGCTGACCCTTATTTCAAGGGGCTTGGAGTATAAGAGTAAATAAGTCTTACAGCAACTAAAGGTGGTGGTGAGACCATATCTGGAGTAGAGAGTAGTTTTGGTCCCCTATTTAAGAAAAGATATTTATTTCATTTCAAGGCAGTTCAGAGAAGGTTCACTAGGATGATCCCTGGTATGGAGGAATTGTGTAATGAATAAAGGCTAAACAGGTTCGGACTCTACTCATTGGAGTTCAGCAGAATGGAGAGGTGATCTCATTGGAACATATTGGATTCTTAAACGGCTTAACAGGATGAATGCTGAGAGGATGTTCCCCCAATGGGAGAGTTCAGGACCAGAGAGCATTGTCTCAGAATAAAGGGACAGCAACATAAGGCTGAGTGGAGGATGAATTTCTTCTCTGAGGGTTGAGAGTCTTTGGAACTCCTTATACAGAAACTATTGAAGGCAGAGTCCTTATGTATATTTAAGGCTGAGATAGATAGATTGTTGATCAGGTGGAGAATCAAGGATTACTGGGAAAGGGCAGGAAAGTGAATGTGAAAAATATTGGTTCAGCCGTAACGTTATTGAACGGTCTACTCTTGTTTCCATTTCTTACGGTCTTATTTTATGAATCTTATCTCACTCCGGTCCTGACCATCTTATGGAACACTTTACCAGAGTACCTTTTCAATTGACTAATAAAATAACATCCTGGTTCAAAGTTTGGCTATTTCTGGGAAAACACGCAGTCCTTCTCCATTTACAATTTATTCACACAGGTTTTCAAGCTATAGTCATTTTAAACCAGCTCACATAATATATCCAAGAGTTTCTGTTTCCTTTTCCCCCCCAAATATAGAAACTGACATTTTTCTAGCAGTGATTTGCTTCTCCTCCTCAAAATAATTCTGTTTGCTTTCACTCTGTGTCTATCTGTGCACTAATAGTTTTCACCCTCCAACTGCTCTGCTTGAGGGTCTTTTCTGTCTTGTCAGAGAGGACCCTTCAAGCAGCTCTTTGTGCCTATCAGTCACAGTTACTGTCTGAATGTCAGCCAAATCAAGATTTACCACATCACATGGGTCACTATCAATTTAGACAGAAAATTGCAGCCAGTGCAAATTTTTAGTTTTTTTCAGACATTTAGAAACAGTTACCAATTCACACAACTTTAAGAAATTACAGATTTTTCTTATTGTATTCTTTTCAGGTCTAAACACCTCACACTTATCCCATTCTTCACTGTTCTCTTCTATAGTTATGTTTGAAGTTCAGGATTGAATTGTTATGTTTGAATTAACTCAGCATTTGAAATAACTGCTCTGTACTGGGCAGTTACGAGGCTCCAGTCAGAACTAAGGAACAAACAAACTCATTATTTGCTGCAACCCAACAGGGAGGTTTTATTCTGTAGTTGTATATTCTGTAAACCTCAAGACTAGTCTGAACAGGTCCACAAACCTGGTTGATGACTCAACATAGGAGATAACAAAGTGTGGAGCTGGATGAACACAGCAGGTCAAGCAGCATCTTAGGAGCACAAAAGCTGACGTTTCGGGCCTAGACCCTTCATCAGAAAAGGACTCTGTGTAACTCACCAGAGCTCACATGACTTAGTTCTTAAAAGGGACACTGTTCCAACATATCATCCACTAATTACAATGCGTAACAGCAGCAAGATGGCTTGTGAAGTCCACATTGATGCCATTGGGCTGCAGGGTTCCCAAGCGGAATATGAGTTGCTGTTCTGGACCTCTCCTGTTTTTTTATCCTCCGCAGGATCCACAGACTGAACACCCAGTTCTACTCAGCTTTACTGATGATGAAGTGTCTAGGCCCGAAACGTCAGCTTTTGTGCTCCCCAGATGCTGCTTGGCCCGCTGTGTTCATCCAGCTCCACACTTTGTTATCTTGGCCTTCTTTCATAGTTTGTTCTGTTTGAAATGTATTTTTAGGTTTGATCCAAATTTATGACAAATCCAGCCTTCGAAAACTGATGATGTTTTTGAAACTGTTTGAGTATTGACATGGTTCCATAGCTTGAATAGGAGTGTCACATTAACAATCCTCTGATACTTCTCCAGAATCCAAGGATTTTTGGAAAACTATATCCAACGTATCCACTATCTCTGCACCTTACTTCTCTTAGGATGCAAACCATCAGGCCAAGGGAACTTATCGACTTTTAGCCCCATTAGTTTGCCTACTTCTTTACTGATGGGGATCGTACTTAATTTCTCCCCCATTACTTTGGTATTAATGGAATGTTCAAAGTATCTTCTATTATAAAGATGAATGCAAAATATGTATTTAACTCCTGCGCTTTTTGGTTCCCCAAAACTGTCTCCCCACATTCATTTTAAAAGGGGCTTATATTCAGTTTGACCTTTTTTTTATATATTTAAAGAAGCTCTTATAGTCAGTTTTTACATTCGTCATTAGTTTGTTCTTGGAATTTACTTTCTCTGTCTTTATTATAATTTTAGTCCTCCTTTGCTGAATTCTGAATTCATCCCAGTCTTCAGGGCTATCACTGAGTTTGGCCTCCTTATATACACCCCTACTCAAAAAAGGAGGGAAACAAAAAGTGGGTAACTATAGGCCTGTTGTTGGAAAAATATTGGAATTGATTAAGCAAGTAATTGCAGAACTACTGGGGAAAAAAAAATCACAATCCAACCATAACTTGATCGAGCAGAATCAACAAGGCTTCATGAAAGGGAAATGTTGATTAGAATTTTTCAAGGAAATTTCAACTAGTGTGAATAGAGGGGAATGAGGAGGTTTTTCTTCCTGCTTAAATGTCTGCTTAGTTTCCTTTGTTAGCCATGGTTGGTTTATCCTTCTCTTGGTCTTTTCTCCTTACTGGTTTGTATTTTTGCCGAGAGTCATGAATTACCTCTTTAAATGTCTGCCACTGTTTGCTTATTTTCTTCCTGTTAATCTATTTGTCCGGTGTATTTTAGTTCTTTACACTAAGAGTTTCATTGTAACTGCCTTTATTTAAGTTAAACAGTTATTTCTGACGCAAGTTCATCATTCTTGAGCTGAGTATTATATTCTATCATGTTGTGATCACTACTTCCTGGGGAGGAATCTTTTTCTCAGAGGTCATTTATTAAACTTGCCTCAGTACCCATTACCAGATCCAAAACAGCATGCTCCCTGATTGGCTCCATGATGTATTATTATAAGAATCTAATGCACTGTATGAATTTAATTAACCTAACCAACATGGAGATTAAAGCCATCCCTAGTTATTGCACTATTCTTATTAAATTCTCCCACTATTTATTCATTTATATTCTCTCCCACAGAGTGGCAAATAGTTTGGGTATGTACACGAATCCTATCAATTCTACTACTTCTTTCCCCCACTATGTTTTACCTCTGTCCAAATGGACTCTACATCATGCAAGCCAAGACCATAGGTCACAACTACCCTATTTAGTTTAAGCATATCTACAGTCCTAGTTAAATGATTTGCCAAGACTCTGGTCCCAGCATGATTCAGGTGGAGCACGACCCATCAGAAAAGCTCCCTCCTTCCCAGAACTGGTGCCAATTTTCCATGAATTCAAACCCATTTTTTCTCACAGTGATCTCTGAGCCACACATTTATCTCTTTAATCTTAATGATCTTGCCCTACTTACCTCATAAATCAGTTAGTAATCTGGAGATTACCAGAAGGGACTGAACTGATTACAATTCTACCCGTGTAACTCAGAAGCAATTGATGTCGGATCAGACTCCTGACCTATCCTGTATGAATAAGGAACTGTGTAACTACATAAAGTCATATATGCTGAAGAAGAAGAAATCTTATAGTTGTGTAAGAGACATCCTTGTGCATTAACTATTTAAAAGTGAAATTTATATTTTTGTTTGAAGTACCACTTCCCTGTTTAACTCATGCTTACTGCATTTTGGTATCCATACACATCAAAATAAAACATCCAAAAAAGTGGAATGGTGTTGCTAATTTCTTCACTGCCTGGATCATTCAGTAAATTTAGTGATTTTGTTTTGTAAGAGGTGTTAATCAACTGTATCACAACTCTTGGAGGAGGGTGCTACATTCAGGGTGGAAACCAACAGTAATGTCAAGGATAATTTTGAAGTCTTCATTGGAAAAAAAACACTTGAAAGCAAAACACTTGAAAGCAAGAAGAGAGTTGTTGACCATTATATATTCAATGTGCACCATCGAACCACGGCCAGATCTGTACTTGGAGCTAGACTAGGTTCTGGTGGCCTCAGTGCATGCCTGAATACTAATGTCCAAGGAACTGCAAATGAGACAATGACAGATGATCAAATATTGGCCACTGTAGCTGATACAAAACCTCACAGGTCCAGCAAGCTGAAGAAGCTGCTAACAATGAAAATGCCAAGACTCAGCCACTAACATCATGCGATGTGATTATTAAATTTCTAGATAAATCATTGAGATGAGAGCGTGAATAAAAAAATCCACTACTGTAACTGTGACATAACTTCAGAACATCCTTATTCTAGTAGAGATGATGAATGCAAAATGACTGATTCATTCTACACATACCATGTACTTAATAATGACTAATTGTATATGGTTATTTCTTCCAGTAACAGAATTGTGAACAAAGTTTAATTTACTTGCATTGATTGCTTTGATTTTGTTTATTTTATTACAGTGGGTACTGGTTCAGCACTTTTTTAAAGGATCTCATTGGGTGAGGTCTTTTGTGATGTGTATCCTATTGCCCATTGTATTACACAAAAAGACATGGGCCCAAGGGTTTGGTGGTAATTGGTTAGCAGAGATAAAGGGTTGATTAATGGATTTAAAAAAAAACAGTAGGAATAAATGGGACATTTTAAAGTTGGGGAGCTGGAACTAGCACAGCACTGCAAGTTTCAGTAACAGGGCCCCAGGTATTCACAATCTACGTTAACTGCTTAGATGAAGGAGAAAGTCAAAATAGTTATCTACAAGGTCAAATCAAAAAGGCTGAAAATGTTAAGTGAGTGTGCAGCAAATTTGCAGCAAGTGTACATGATAGAAAAGAAAGGCAGTTCTTTCTAAATGGTAAAAAACATCTTTTCAGTGTTGCTATTTATGGATGTATGGGAGTCCTCACAAAAATGATACAGATGGGCTAGGAGGTGCCTGCTACAGTGTGGAGCCTGTTGGCTCTAGAGGTTTAGTTGGATAACATCAGGATCAGGCCACACATGCTGAGAGTCCTCTTGCTCAATGCAAGTCAACCTTCACTGTTCTCCAGAAATTCTTTACTTGTTTGAACAAGTTCTTTGGCATTGAGGTGCACATTGTGCATTAATCTGGCAAATAGGTGCTGATAACTTCATTTTGAGGGAAGCTTCCTCTTTTGGCTCTGTTTTCCATGACAAATACTGTGAAGATAGTTACGCTAGTGGTCTGGCCTTCATCCCAAATTCAATGTATCCCTTACTTCTCTAGCGCTTGCCCACACTCGCACCCGCACCCACCAACCCACCAAATACCTTGTGTTGTTCCACTCCTGTTGCTTCTTATTTAAAAGCCTCACTCTACTACCCACCCAAATTCCATAAATATTTTCTCATTGAAATATCTTAATTGCTTTTCTCCCACACTTTACAGCTTTTCACCTTCAATGAGTCCAACTTCCATCTTCACACTGTCTTGCCAGAGTTCACATCTCCTATCCTGTCCTAATCTCTTCCGCAATTAATAAAAAAAGCCTCCCAAATCCGTATTCATTGCCATCCCCGTAGCTTGGCCATTCCCGTGGTCTCACTACTCCCATCAATCGCAGATAACAACTTCTGAAACTTCCCTATAATGCTTCCCCCCACCCCCCGCCAACATCATCTTTCTTCCTCTGAGCCCTTTCTCCCTTTGTAACCACCCCTTGAAAAACTTTCTCCAAATGCTCTTTCAAAATCCCAAATTTTAGCCTATGGCCCTCCATTCACTATGATATTACTATCACTACTAAAATTGTTCAACCTCACTCTCAAATGCACCTTCAATGCCCTAGAATTTCATTAAAACTACTATCTTCATTCACCCTGGCTGTTTTCCCAGGTTAGACTCTCAACTCTACTCCCTTAAAACCAAGGGATATGGACTTGAATGGATTTGATGCACACACGGTTGCTGGACCACATAAAGCACTACCAGCTTTCTTTTTCCTCCTTATTCCTTCATGGGTTGAGGTTGTCACTGACTAGGCAGCATTAAGTGCCCATCCCTAATTGCCTAAAGGGCAGTTAAGAGTCAACCACATTGTTGTGGGTCTGGAGTCACATGTAGGCCCGATTAGGTAAGGATGGCATTTTCCTTCCCTAAAGGACATTAGTGAATCAGACGGGTTTCTCCAACAGTCGACAATGGATTCACGGTCATCAGACTCTTAATTCCAAATATTTGCTGAATTCAAATTCCACCATCTGCCGTGGTGGGGTTTGAACCCAGGTCCCTAAAACATTTATCTAGGGATCTGGATTAACAGTCTGGTGAAAATACCATTAGACCATCATCTCCCCTCATGCTCCCTTTTGAACAAACTACAGTTCTTTCTCCCCCAGGATCAAACTAGAATTGTTTTCTCAAATACTTCATCATGAAGTTCATGGTCTGCTTTGTTACAGATTGAAGTATCCATTCAGTTGCCTCTGCTGCTACTCTCTCTTCCCCTATCCCACCAGGTCAAATCTTTTTCTGGTATCCCCCTGCTCTAGCCCTGAAATTTTTCTCTTGTTTCTACCTTCTCTGAGTGTATCTTTTCCATGAAATCCAACTCTTGTTCTCTTAACTCTATTTCTACTAAACTATAGACTGCCTGCCTTCCTTTCTATGCTCCAATGTTCATTGACGCTGTCAATAGCCTGCTCATCATGTAATTTCTTCATCTCCTTTAAACTTAACTTCAAACAACATAGCAATTCTCCCATACCGCAAATTTCAGAGAACTCCATGTATGAAATTCTCAATCTAATTTCTGGCTTGTTACAGTGCTGACATGGCTTTGCTATTGTCTCATATGAAACATAATGCAACTGTAAAGAAGGAAACAATCCCACTTCATAGTCTTGAAACTATTTTCAGCCTTTGGCAAGGTTAACACTCTCCTTCTTCCACCATCGTTTAACTGCATGAGACAGCACTCTTCTTTGTTCCATCCTTATCTACACAGACATAGCCAAAGAATTCCTGAAACCGCTTTGTTTCTTGCTCCCAATACTACTTCAGGCATTTCTAATGATTGATTAATGGTCTCCTGCCATTTCTGAGCCACATAAATTCCTTTACATCATCCAAAACAATGTCATAAGTTTCCATATATACACACTGATAACTCTGAGCTCTACATCACCACTTCTCCAAATCAGTCCACTGGGTGATTTCTGAAATTTCTGGACTACTTATCTGACATCCTGCAGCGGATGAGCAAAATTTGCTTCAACTTCAAAATAGGAAAAGGTGGTCACCACCATAAACTGGTCCTCAGTATCAATTTCATTTCTACCCCAGTATGCATGTGCAGCTGAACAAGGTTGTTCACAATCTATATTTCATACTGATGAGATGCTGACCAGATATTCACTTCATCACTAAAATCGCCTCTTTGGAAGATCATTTGACTGTGATTTTGCCTCAGTTCTGAAAACTATAATTACATCTTTAGCACCTTTTTGATTTTTCTTCCAAAACGCTCCTAATCAGCCTCCATATTCAACCTTGCGCAAACTTGGTCATCCAAAACTCAACAGCCTATGTGCTAACTCATTGCAAGATTTGTTCACCCATCACTGCTATTCTCACTGATCTGCATTGACACTAGCTCTTGACAAAGCAACATATCAATTTTAAAATTCTTATCCTTTCAATCTGTGTGTATACTTTCTATGCAGAGAGTTATTGAAATAAAAAGGGGAGTTTGTGTGACAAGGTTGGTAAAATCTGTCCTCCCAGTTGCTGGCGAGTTGTACAATTTTGCAACTTAGAAACTCTGAGTAAGATTTAAAAGTTGCGGATGTTCAGGCATACAGCTCTCAGTATGGAGAAGTTCATACATAAAGTTAGACAAACATCATCCAATTAGAGTATTTTGGTTTTTTTTCACAATTACAAATGTACAGAATAACATGATCAGTACTTCATTTTTTTTCTGGTAATTAAATCAAAAAAATAGAAAATATCTTTTAATTAAAATACACAAAAACAGCTGCAAGTACTTTCTTTCAAAGATCTAGCTACAGAGAGAACAGGACATTTTAATTATTTTTGTCTCACTCAACAGGAAAACTGACTTTTTTTAAAATGGGATTAAAATGGAACAGTGGTCCTGTGAGAAAAATATAGAATTTGTTTGGTCCGGAAGGAGTTGAGGTTAAAGCTTTATTGATTCAGGTATTGAATGGCATACAGTTCTCACTAAATGTGTGCTTTACATCTCATTAGCATTCCAATGATTACTTCATATTATTGTGATTTGATATTTTAAAGTATTCTTTGATCATGAGTGGTTGGCTGAGTCAGCGTTCAAAAAAAATAAACAGGTATTGGTAGATTCCTAATACATTGCGCATGACAAGTTGGGGATCTCATTCCTTCCTGTCTCTTTTGCCTTCATGTTGCTGTTTCTGTCTTCTTAGCTCTTCTACATTATTTCTCAAAAGTTTTCTGGGCTAGTGCAGAAGACAGTTAAGAATTAGTCACATAGCTACAGATTTGGAGTTATAGGTGGGCTAGATCGTGTAAGAAATGACAGTTTTGCAACATTAAAACTAGGTAAATAAAGTGAAGCAGATGGGTTTTTAAATGAGAATCACTTAATCGTCTCATAGGACTATTTTTGAGACATGCTTTATACTGCAGATTTACGAATTGAATTCAAATTCCACAAGCCTCCGTGGTTAGATTTGAAGCCAGAGCATTAGCCAAGGCTGCTGGATTACTAGTCCAGTGTCACCACCACTATGCCACATAAACGCACACACCTGCCCCTTGTTCTCATTCTGACTCCTGTTTTCTACTACTCTCTCCTCATTCCCATCACTACTCCCACTTCCCTTCTAAGCCAATATCTTAACCTATTTTTCATATGGAAACTTTTCAAGAAAATTCTCACAAGAACATGTCCTTGAATCACTCTGCCAGAAGTTTCAGGTTAGTACAGATCACAGCAGGCACTTCTCATTATTTTTCTGTCCCCTGCTACCAAAACCAAAATATAAAATTTTCCTTCGTAGCAAGACTTGTACTTGGCAGGATTCAATGGTTACTTCTCTTAGCCTCATGACTTTGATATACATAAAAGGGGGTTTAGTCCATTTGTGATTGGGTTATTTTATATCCATATACCACTGTACATACACCACATAGACATGAAAACTTACAACACATTGATAATCCATTGAAAGACAAACAGGACATCTCATTTTCATTACAAATTTTAGGATGCCATTCTATTATCAAACATGTCTGCCTGTTATACATTTTTCAATTTCTTTGTTTAAACTGACCTTAAATGAGCTCAACTTAGAGGTGGAGCTTACCTTTAGTGAACTTTTCTATTGATCTTAAGGTAGAAATGAAAATAGTATATTTTAGTTAAGAAGCAGATAGTTGAAATGGAAATGCATAGTTCCATCAAGAAAATGACATAATATCAAAGCAAATGTTGTACAGTTATAAACTTGATTTTGTGTGTTTATTCTTGCACAGTCTTCACAGCAAAACATTTAACAAGTCTTACTTTGATCAACGAGTGAGCAAGACTAGAAAACTGTCATCACTTTCAACAAGATATATAACTGAATCAGTTTGAAATAATGCATGATAATGCTGCGTTCTTAACATAGATATTTAACAGTAATTTATTTTCCTGACTAGATTTATATAAAAAGAACATAAATGAAGTTATCACACCATGTCAATTCTTACAGTAACTGTATTCAATCTATTTTCCCTTTCTGATAAATTGGATTGGTCCAAGGTTATGAATCTGCAAAGATAAGAACAGTAGCATAGTGGTTCTATTGCTAGATTAGAATCAGAGTCATAGAGCATGGTTCAACTTGTACAAGCTGACTCAGTTTCCCCAAACTAAACTAGTCCCATTTGCCTGTGTTTGGTCCATATTCCTCTAAACCTTTCCTATTCATCTACACGTACAAATATCTTTTAAATGCTGTAACTGTACCTACATCTACTTCCTCTGGCAGTTCATTCCACATACAAACCACCCCATGTGCAAAATTTGCCTCTCAGATCCCTTTTAAAGTCTGTCTCCGCTCACCTTAAAATTATGCCCTCGAATTTTTAAGTCCCCAACCTCAAAGGAAAAGATCTTTGCAATTCACCTTATTTATGCCTCTCATGATTTTATAAACCTCTGTAAGGTCAGCCCTTAACTCTTACACTCCAGCGGGAAAAAACTTCCCTCTCCAATTTAACAATATCCTTCCTATAGCAGGGCGACCAGAAATGTACACAGTACTCTAGCCCCATGATATGATAGCAGTTGGGAAATTTAAATTCAACTAATCAAATAAAATAGGAATACAATGATATTACCAGAAATGGTGCCCATGAAACAAGTGGATCAAATTTTACTGGTCTATTTATCTGGTCTGGCCAATACGTAACAATAAAGTTGACACTTTAAATTCAAGTAAGCCATTCAGTTGTATCAAATTGCTATGCAAAAGTCCTTAAAAATAAAAATCGAACAGACTTCTCAGAAATGACCTATGCATTAAGCACAACAAAGGCATAACCCTTCCTGCTGACCTGTGAAATCCTTATCTCTAACATCTGGGGACTTATGGAAAAATAGGGAACAATAACAGTGATGTCATACTAATGGAATAGACACCGCCAACCATGTCCTAGATCCAATCTTTGTCACGATTCTTGAGTATGCCTTGTCCCGCTGGCTGGACAGATCCCACCGATATGATGGTACGATAATATACAGTTGTGTGCAATTGTTCTGAGAATACTCAACCGATCAATTTCCTTCATAGCAAGGATGTTACTTGGTAGGATTCAAAGCTGACTTCTCTTAGCCCCCCTGAAATTTGATTCCCACAAAGTCATTCAGCATGGGGACAATCATAGGTGAAGAAGTTTCCTGTTGAATATCGCCTACTGCCTTCCTTTGGCAGCAGAATTCAAATTTTTTGCTGATTATGCTTGGAAACGCACTAAGGGTAGCAGGGGCACAGACTGCTCTGACTGGGTGATTTGAATGTTCATCATCTAGAATGGCTTAGTAGTTACATTAACAGCTTAGTTGCCCTACAAAAGGACGTGCTACACCAGGGCTGCAATAGGTGGTGTAGTCCAGTAATGTCACTAGTCTCTCAAATCTAGAATCTCAGGTAATATTCTGGGAACATGGGTTTGAATCCCACCATGGCAGATAACGAAATTTGAATTCAATAAAAGAAACATCTGAAAGTTGAAAAATTGATTGCCTAATAATGACCATGTAACTACTGTTGATTGGCATCAAAAAGGTCTATTTGGTTCATTAATGTCCTTAAGAATGACAGATTTTCTTTCTAGCCTGGTCTGGCCGGCATGTGACTCCAGAAACACAAATATGTCTTACTCTTAACTGCCTGCTGGGCAATTAGGGATGGAAAATTCAAGTTGGCCCAGCCAGCAACACGCTTGTGGATACTGCAGATGCCTCTGACCATGACTGTATTGATAGGAGGGTTCACTTCAGAATTCTCATAGAGATAGTATCTGGAGTTCATATTGATGACATCTTTCATCATGTTGTACTACCCCTTCCCCGTGCTAGCTATTTGTTGCTGCAGGTTATTAGTAGCATCAGAATTATATTAAGCCACCCTCCGCATCGTTCATTCTATCATGTCCTCTTTATCTAGGAGGAAATCAATGCTGTTTCAATTATGAATTTAGAATAACATGCTACAAACACCATTAGATATGCATAAAATTTAGATGCCAATCTTGCAAAGCTGCAACACAGAACAATGTAAAGTTAAACAGAAGCAAAGTCAACCAAAATGTTGCAGTCATGAAATAGTGATGGAAGACTAAACAACCAACAAGAGTAGAAGATTCCAAAAACAATCCTAACTTCAAAGATGGGGGAAATCCAGGTAACTGAAAAACATGCAACTGAAGATTTAGCAATTACTTTCAACTAGAAGTGTCATGTGAGTGATCTATATTGGTTACCTTCTGATTACAGATGCTAGATTTCAGCCAATATGAGCAAATGAATGGGCCCCAATCAACACTCACCTGCATTTCTGTGGATACACTACTGAAGTAACCACTTTCCTACACAAATCATAATATTAGTTGTAGAGTTATACAGCACTGAAAACAGATCCTTTGGGCCTACTAGTCCATGCCGAGCATAATCCCAAACTAAACTAGTCCCACATGCCTGCTCCTGGCCCATACCTGTCCAAACCTTTCCTATTTGTTCCAGGTACAGTTAAGACAGCTGGCAGGAGATAATGTTGCAGCTGTTGCAGTTGGTGTTGGTGGGCACAGTCGTGATCTCTAGTAATCACATTAATAAAAAGTTTCCAGCTTGAGGATCATCTTCAAGATGATAAGCTGGATTCTGAGCTTTGGACACTGCAGCAGAGAGAAATGACCCGATACATTGTTCCAATAGATTGGGTACTTGCAATTCCAAGACAGACAAGATGAGGATCTGAACATGTCAGATAGACATGGGGACATCAAACTACAGCACTGGAGGAGCAAGTTTCCACTTTGTTGTGTAGCTGGATAAGTCTGTCACATGCCGCTTCTGCAGCTTTCCTGAACGTTTTCCTGTGTTGCAGCTATACTCCGTTAGTGCTTTATTTTAAGTGTGTCTGATGCTGCACCTGGCAAAACTCCCTCATATCTGAATTGAACCAGGTTGATTCCCTGGCCTAAAAACAGAAAATCCTGAAGCAACTGAGCAAGTCTTTAAGAATGTGTGGAGAGAGAAACAGAGTAAATATTGGGTCCGATATGACTCTTCTTCAGAACTACTGAATGGCTCCAAAGAATAGTAATTGGGCCCAAAGTATTAACATTATTTCTCTCTCCACAGATGCTGCCAGACTAAGATTCTCCAGCAATTTTTGTTTTTTGTAAAAAATTTCAGTTTTTCAGCATCTACAGTATTTTGCTTTTATTTGATTCCGTGGCTTGAGGTTAATGGCAGAGTGACATATATGGTAGGTCATGAATTAATAGGTGATAGTCGAATATAGTTCTGATACTGTTGATGGCCCACCATACCTCATGAGCTGCTAGATTTGTTCTGAGACTTCAGACACCTTGCATTGTGTCATAGGACACTGCCATCATGCTAAATGCGGTGAATCAAGAAAGAGATCTTATTGTATGGCACAGCAATCTTGATGACTTAGTCTTCTCCTGCTCCTGTTTTGTATGTCATTTTGTTCAGTTTGTGCCGCCAGAACTACTTAGCTTCAGGCCTCAATACAGTCTTGGTCCCAACATGGACAAAAAAAAATTCAAATCCAGATGTTAATTAAGAATAACTTCATCTTAACACAGGACTTCATTGACAATATTTCTCAAGGCAGAGTACTACTACAACTATCTTCAGCTGCTGAATCAATGACTTTTCATCCATCTTATATCAGAAGTGGAGATATTTGCTGATGACTGCACAATGTTCAGTTCCACTTACAATCCCACGGTTCAAGCAGTCCGTGGCCATATACAAGAGGGCCTTGTTTAGATTTAGGCTTTAGCTGCAATAGCAAGTGACATTCAGGCAAAACAAGTAGCAAGAAATGAACAACTGGAACAAGAGAAAAATCTAGTCATCTCTCCTTGACATTCAACAGCATTGCTACTGCTGAATGCCCCACTATCAATACCCCAAAGGTTGCTACTGACAAAAACCTATAACTGGACCAGCCATTTAAATGCCAATTTCTGCAGAATAATAAAAAAAAACATATTATCCAAATGGTGAGAAATTGTTAAGCTCCTAGATGCCTTCACATACAACACCAGTAGGTAGAGAGTTCCAGGATGTTGGCCTGTAATATTGAAGGAACAGCAATATATTTCCAAGTCAGGATGGTGAGTGACTGGAGTGAACTTTCAGGTTGCGGTGTTCACTTGGATTTGCTGTTCTTGTCCTTCTAAGCGGCAGTGGTCATGGGTTGATAGCTGTCATCTAATTTACATAGGGCACTGGTGCAACTACAACTGGAGTACAGCGACCTAAAATACACCTTCTCCCACCTACCCTCCTGCAAAAATTCCAACCGCTATTCCCAATTCCTCCGCCCCGCCGTATCTGCTCCCAGGATGAGGCATTCCACTCCCGCACATCCCAGATGTCCACGTTCTTTAACGACCGCAACTGCCCCCCAGCAGTGGTCGAGAACGCCCTTGACCACGTCTCCCACATTTCCCGTAACACATCCCTCACACCCCGCCCCGCCACAACTGCCCTAAGAGGATCCCCCTCATTCTCACACACCACCCCACCAACCTCCAGATACAACGCATCATCCTCCGACACTTCCGCCATTTACAATCCGACCCCACCACCCAAGACATTTTTCCATTCCCACCCTTGTCTGCCTTCCGGAGAGACCACTCTCTCCGTGACTCCCTTGTCCACTCCACACTCCCCTCCAACCCCACCACACCCGGCACCTTCCCCTGCAACCACAGGAAGTGCTACACTTGCCCCCACACCTCCTCTCTCACCCCCATCCTAGGCCCCAAGATGACTTTCCATATTAAGCAGATATTCACCTGCACATCTGCCAATGTGGTATAGTGTATCCACTGTACCCAGTGTGGCTTCCTCTACATTGGGGAAACCAAGCGGAGGCTTGGGGACTGCTTTGCAGAACACCTCTGCTCGGTTCGCAATAAACAACTGCACCTCCCAGTCGCGAACCGTTTTAATTCCCCCTCCCATTCCTTAGACGACATGTCCATCACGGGCCTCCTGCAGTGCCACAATGATGCCACCCAAAGGTTGCAGGAACAGCATCTCATATTCCGCTTGGGAACCCTGCAGCCCAATGGTAACAATGTGGGCTTCACAAGCTTCAAAATCTCCGCTTCCCCCACTGCATCCCAAAACCAGTCCAGCTTGTCCCCTCCCCCCACTGCATCCCAAAACCAGCCCAGCTTGTCCCCGCCTCCCTAACCTGTTCTTCCTCTCACCTATCCCCTCCTCCCACCTCAAGCCGCACCTCCATTTCCTACCTATTAACCTCATCCCGCTTCCTTGACCTGTCCGTCCTCCCTGGACTGACCTATCCCCTCCCTACCTCTCCACCTAGACTCTCCTCTTCTTTTCTCTCCATCTTCGGTCCACCTCCCCAAAAATAGCTCTGATGAAGGGTCAAGGCCCGAAACGTCAGCTTTTGTGCTCCTGAGATGCTGCTTGGCCTGCTGTGTTCATCCCGCTTCACACTTTGTTATCTTGGAGTTCTGTTATAGTTGGGTCTCATTATTTAAGGAAGGATGTAAATGTGTTGGAAGCAGTTTGGGGAAGGTCTCCCAGGCTAATACCTGAAATAGGTATGTTGCTTTATGAGGAAATGTGAGACAGGTTAGGCACATATTTGGTGGAATTCATAAGAGATAAAATTGTGTAAAATACCAAGGAGTTTTCACATGGCTGTTGGAGGAAAACTGTTTCCACTTGTGGGAGAACTTAGTATTTGAGCTCACTGTTCAAAAAGGGTTATCAATGTAGACAGAAATTAGGACAAATTTTTAGAAATAAGTCTTTAAATTTTTTATTCCCTCCACAATGTGGTGGAAGTAGGCCTAAGCATTTTCTTAAGGCAGATGTAGATAGATTTTGATAAGCAATGGTGTGAAAGGTCATCAGGGTAGAGTAAGGAATGTGAGATAATGAGATTTTGTTGAATGGCACAGCAGGCTTCAGGAGCTGACTGACCTACTGTTCATTCTAACTTGTAAGATCGTATGATCTCCACCACATGGATTACACCAATTTTTTGAGGGGAATTAGGAATGGGCAATAAATGCAGGCTTTCCTAATGGCAACCATTTCCATGAATGAATTTTAAAAAAGCAGTTCCATAACAACATCCTTGCTATTAATGTCTGGTGTAATACATGATTTGCTGATTTTCATCTACTGACATCCCTTAATTACACACCAGATTTCTCATTAACCAAAAGTGAGAACGCTATCTTTGCTAAAAATGTTATCTTAGAACTGCCAGTTCCAATAAGTAATTAGTTAGAAGTATTCATAGAAATGTAGAAAATGGGAGGAGTATGAGACCATTCAGCTCTTTGATTCCATTCTGCAATTCAATATGATCCTGAGCAAAGGACAGAGATTAGAAGCTGTAGGTTTAAGTTCCTAGGGCCTGATGCTCTGCATCCCAGAGTACTTCGTGAAGTGGCTTCAGAAACAGCAGACACATTAGTGATAATTTTCCAACATTCTATAGAATTTGGAAGAATTCCAATGGACTGAAGGATAGCTAATATAACTCCACTTTCTAAAAAAGGACAGAGAGAAAACAAAAAAAAAGAGAATTATAGGCTGGTTAGTCTGACATTGGCAGTGTGGAAAAGGCTGGAGTGAATTATTAAGGAAGTACTTGGATAGCAGTGATAGAATCAGTCCAAGTTAGCATGGATTCACTAAAGGGAATTCATGCTTGATAAATCTTCTGGAATTTTGTGAGGATGTGACCAGTAGAGTGGACAAGGAGTATCTTCCCAATTCAATAAAATGCTGGAAAATTATCACTAATGTGTCTGCTATTTCTAGGGCCACTTCACAAAATATTCTGGGATGCAGAGCATCAGGCCCTAGGAACCTAAACCTACAGCTTTTAAGCTCTGTCCTTCACTCAGGATCATATTGAATTGCAGAACGGAATAAAGAGCTGAATGGCCTCATATTTCTCCCCCACCTCCAACATTTTCTACATTTCTATGGTGGCATAGTGGCTCAATGGCGAGCACTGCAACCTTACAGTGCTAGGGGCCCAGGTTCGATTTCAGCCTCGGGTAACTGTCTGTGCGGAGTTTGCACATTCTCCCCGTGTCTGCGTGGATTTCCTCCGGGTGCTCCGGTTTCCTCCCACAGTCCAAAGATGTGCAGGCTAGGTGGATCGGCTGTGCCAAATTGCCCTTGGCATTCAGGGGTGTGAGAGTTCTAGGGGTATGGGTCTGGGTGGGATGCTTCAAGGGGCAGTGTGGACTTGTTGGGCCGAAGGGCCTGTTGCCACACTAGCACATCTAATCTAATCTAAATAACTACTTACTGGAACTGGCAGTTCTAAGATAGCATTCTCACTTTGGTTAATGAGAATTCTGGTGTGTAGTTAAAGGATGTCAGTAGATGAAAAAAAAAAATCAGCAAATCATGTGTATCTGGATTTTCAAAAGGCTTTTGACAAAGTTCAACAGATTAGGAAGGAAAATTAAAGCTCATGATATCAGAGGTAAATGTATTGACTCGGGTAGAGAATTGGTTGGCAGACAGGAAGCAGAGGGTTGGAATAAATGGGTCCTTTTCATGGTAGCACGCAGTGACAAGTGGGGTACTGCAGGATTTAGTGCTGGGACACCAGCGGTTCTCAATAAATGTTAACAATTTGGAAAAAGGAATTGAATGCAATATCTCCAAATTTGCAAATGACATTAAGCTGGGTAAGAGGAGGCTAAGGGGCTGGAAGGCGATTTGGACAGGATCTGAGTAAAGGAGTATGCGTGTTCTGCTACAGTCATACAGGACCTTGGTGAAGCCACAGTTTGAGTACTGTGTGCAGTTTTGATCTTTCAGTCTGAGGAAGAACATTTTCACTACAGGGACTTGAGCGAAGGTTCACCAGATTGATTCCCGGGATGGCAGGACTGACGTGTGAAGGAAGATTGCATTGATTGGGCTTGTACCCAAGAAGAATGAGGGGGTGGGGGAATCTCATAGAAAGACTAAATCGTGACGGAACTAGACAAGCTAGATGCAGGAAGATTTTTCCCAGATTTTGGGTAAGTCCAAAACTAGGGGCTACTGTCTAAGAACAAGGGGTAAGCCATTCAGGGCTGAGACGAGGAAGAATTTCTTCACTCAGTTGTGAACCTGTGGAATTCTCTCCCACAGAAAACCGATGGGTTTGTTAGATATATTAAAAGGAGCTGGACATGGTGGTACAAGGCTCGAAGGGCCAACTGGTCTACTCCTCTTGTTTTCTTTGCTTCTACAGTCACCCTTTAAAAAAACTCAATCAAATTTGAGAGATACAAATTTCCCATGCAAAAAGTCATGTCAACTATCCTAAGTGAATCCTTGCCTCTCCAAATGCCTGTTGATCCTGTCTCTCAGAATCCCCTCTAACAACCTAACCACCACAGACGTTAGGCTCACTGGTCTATAGCTCCCAAGCATTTCTCCTGCAGCATTTCCTAAATAATGGCACTCTAATCTTCAGGCTCTTCACCTGTGGCTGTCAATGATAAAAATATCTCCACTGGGTGCCCGGCCATTTCTTCTCTAACCTCCTACAAAGGGATACACTTCAGTTCTAGGTCACCTAGGTGCACCACAAACAAGGGACCCAGGCCCACACCTGTAGTACACTACTGGACACAGTCTTCCAGTCATATAAACAACCCTTGACCATTGGCCTCTGTTACCTGCAACTAAGCAATTTTGGATCTAATGTACCAAATCACTTGGCTTCTTACCTTCTGGACCAGTTTTTGGTATGAGGCCTTATCAAAAGCTTTACCAAAATCATGTAGGCTTCACCCACTACATTGCCCTGATTCATAGGGATGAGGCCTCAATTTTTTAAACAAACTGCATAAATGATTTGAATGAAGATATTGAAGGTAGGTAGCTAAATTTGCTGAGGCACAAATTTAGGTAGGAAAGTGAGTTGTGAAGAGGTCATAAGGATCTTACTAAATAATATAGATAAGTTGAGTGAATGAGCTTTATTTGGCAAATGAAGTACAATATGGGAGTGTGTAAAACTGTCAGTTATCAGAAAGAATAAAAAAGTATTATCTAAATGGTGACAGCTTGCAGAGCTCTGAGATGCAGAGACCTGGGTCGCCAAGCACCTGAATCAGAGAAGACTAATATGCAGGAGGAAATTACTGCAGATTCTGGAATCTGTACTGAAAACAACAAATGCTGGAGATCACAGCAAGTCAGACAGCATCCACAGAGAGAGAACAAGCTAATGTTTTGAGTGTGAATGACTCTTCAGAGCTCAAATGAAGAGCCATCTAGACTCAATGTTATTTTGCTGTCTCTGCATGGATGGTGTCTGACCCACTGATCTCCAGCATTTGTTTTCAGTCAAGACAAGCATGCAGTTACAACAAGTAGCCAAAACAAAAACTAATGGGATGTTACAGTTTATTGCAAGAGGACGTGAATGCAAGAATACAAGATTATGCTTCAGATATAGAGCACATTGACAGACTGTATCTGCATTATTGTATAGCAATAATCACCATACTTACTGAACTATATTTATGGGTTAGAAGCAGTTCAGAG
This sequence comes from Stegostoma tigrinum, assembly GCF_030684315.1. Lineage (NCBI taxonomy): Eukaryota > Metazoa > Chordata > Chondrichthyes > Orectolobiformes > Stegostomatidae > Stegostoma > Stegostoma tigrinum. Next base: position 79,762,008 of record NC_081356.1, read on the forward strand.
AAGGTTTCTTAAACTAATGTCAGGAATGAGAAGACAAAAGGCTACACAAGCTAGCGCTTTGGAGTTCAGAAGAATGAGAGGCAACATAAAAGATCCTGAATTGACTTAACTTGAATGTTGAAAGGGTGTTTCCTCTCAGGAGAATCTAGAACTTGGGAGTAATAGTTTAAAAAAACTAAGGGGTCACTCATTCAAAACAGATTGAGGAAACATTTTCCTCAGAGAGTTGTGTCTCTTTGGAATTCCCTTCAAAAGGCAATGGATTTGGAAAATTAAAAAGTTTTAAAGCAGAAATAGGTAGACTATTAATTACCATGGGGATGAAAGATTATCAGGAATATGCAGGAATACCAAATTTCAGTTTGAACCAAAATCAGCCATGATCTACTTGGATAGCAGGCCTGAACAGTCAAGTGGCCTATTCCTGTTCTCATATATCTAGTCAACTCTTTGCAAAGCTCAAATCAAACCAGCCTGACACGATGTGCCTTTATAATAAAATGTGAGGCTGGATGAACACAGCAGGACAAGCAGCATCTCAGGAGCACAAAAGCTGACGTTTCGGGCCTAGACCCTTCATCAGAGAGGGGGATGGGGAGAGGGAACTGGAATAAATAGGGAGACAGGGGGAGGCGGACCGAAGATGGAGAGTAAAGAAGATAGGTGGAGAGAGTGTAGGTGGGGAGGTAGGGAGGGGATAGGTCAGTCCAGGGAAGACGGACAGGTCAAGGAGGTGGGATGAGGTTAGTAGGTAGCTGGGGGTGCGGCTTGGTGTGGGAGGAAGGGATGGGTGAGAGGAAGAACCGGTTAGGGAGGCAGAGACAGGTTGGACTGGTTTTGGGATGCAGTGGGTGGAGGGGAAGAGCTGGGCTGGTTGTGTGGTGCAGTGGGGGGAGGGGATGAACTGGGCTGGTTTAGGGATGCAGTAGGGGAAGGGGAGATGTGCCTTTATCTTGCGTTGAAGTAGTAATGCTCCCAAACCTGAGCCAAGATATCAGTGTTCAAGTCCAACCTGCTCCAGAAGCATATAACAACATTTCTGAGCAGGCTCATTACAAAATACGTGCAAGGCGTCTACAGAATGGGACAAGTGTACAGCTGGATGAACACAGCAGGCCAAGCAGCAGAGGCGCAGGAAAACTGAAGTTTCGGGTCTGGACCCTTCTTCAAAAATGGGGAACGGGAGGGGGATTCTGAAATAAAAAGAGAGAGAGAGCGAGAGAGAGACGGGTGGAGATGGATAAAGGAGCAGACAGGTGGACAGGAGACAGTCAGTCAAGGAGGCGGGGATGGAGCCAGTAAAGGTGTAGGTGGGGAGTTAGGGAGGAGATTGGTCAGTCCAGGGTTCTGTCTCTTCTACAGAATGGGACTTGGCTACGCAGGTAGGCTTTAAAAAAAAGAGCCGAAGGGCCCCGTTCCATGCTGTAAAACGAAATGAATTCTATGAAGAAATACTGAAAATATTGTCGATTATCAACGTTCAAAAAAAAACCCTCTTAAAAGGAGCATCGGGGCAAATAATACTCAAAAACCTGGTTGTTTCCCTCTACATGTCACCAGATCCTCGAAAGTCACTTTGAACTAGTAACAATACCTTTCTAAGAGTAGGCAAGAAGCAGTTAAGACCACCACCCTCTAAAAAATTAGCGTCCCTGACCTCAGCTGACACTGGACCAAACCATCCGACCGCCTCTTGGCCAATCAACACGCGCTAAGCCCGATTGTCATGACGCCAATTTTGTAGGCCGATCTTGTCCCCGCCTTATTCGCGTACGTCTCGTGGCGCAGGCGTCATGTGGTACCTCCCACAGGAGCTCCGGCCGACGGCAAGGTCAATCCCCGCCTCTGTCGCGTGTCCATTGGTGCATATCTGCATGACGTCACCGGAAGGCTGAACGCCGCCTCTGATTGAACATAGGAGCCGTCAATCCAACAGATACCGGGAACGGCTCGAGCAATGCGGTGAAAACATTGAGGGAAGTGAATAAACGGTGAGTGATGATGAACGGACGCTTGCTGTTTGGTCTCTAGTACCGAGAAGTGTGTGAATGATATTCACAAGAACAAGGCCATCTGAACTCGGTAATCGGTGATGGTGGCAGAATTGGTTGATGGTCGTGGTACCCAGTGCAGGTGCCCGGTGATTGGTTCCTGCATCCGGTGATCGTGTCTGCACACATTGATGGTATTTGTACCGGGTAGAGTTTCGTCTGGATTCTTATAAATTGTGTTATTTTGAGTGAGGCACTTTAGCGCTGACTGATATCAAATTGATTTGTTTTGTAGGTAAACGGCTCGTGAGATTCTCTCAACAGAGTTTTGTGACTGATTCTTGTCGACTATTAAAAAGGTATTGTTACTAGTTTAAAGTGACTTTGGAGGATCTGGTGATATGCAGAGTGAAGCAATGAGGTCGGTGCGCTCGAAAAGTAGAATACTGCATACGCAGGACATCTGAAATAAAAATAGAACAAAGTGGAAGTACCCAGGAGAGTACTGAATACAAAGCTGAACTGAGTTGACCATTCGGGTCGATGACATTTTATCAGAGCTGCAGTAGAGGTGTAATAGGTTTTGTGCTGGAGTGGGAGAGACAAAAGGAGAGTTTGTGATGGCGGTGGGGGCCGGGGAGATTGAGTGACAGACGGTCAGTCTTACAGGGCGATGAAAAATGTGATGGGACTGGAAAATAAAGAAATATACATCTCGTGCGGGCGTGCTGCTGTCTGTCAATGAAAATTAGATAAAAACTGAATCGTGCAAAGGAAGCAAAAACGTGTTTAAAGTACATGGTCAACTTGTTGGACAGTTTTCTGCCCAGATGGCGGAAAAGCTCTTGATCCAAAGATGACCTTCCTTTTTGATACAATGAGTTTCAGTGGATCAGTGCTACAGACTAATAACAGAAATGTGAGTTTTGAGAGCAAGGTGGAGAATTAAAATGACAGGCCATCGTAGAAGCTCGGGGTCATGCTTGAAAACTGAATAGAAGTTTTTGGCAAAGAGATCACCCGGAAAACCATAAAATGTAAGAGTAAGTAGGTCATTCAGCCCATCCAGTCTACTGTGACATTCTGTGAGATTATGCTTGATCTGATCAACCTCAACTCCATGATCATGCTTTTAACATATAACCCTTGATTTCCTTACTGATTAAAAAGCTATCTGCCTTGGCCTTGCATATACTTAATGATCCAGTCTCACTATCCACTGCATGCAGTAAAAAGTATTACAGATTCACTACCCTGTGAGAGATGAAATTCCTACTTAAATTCCTCCTGTTTTAAATATGTCACCCTTTATTCCAAAATTATGCCCTGTGATCCTAGACTCTCCCACAAAAGGAAACAAACTTTCTGCATCTACCCTGACCAGTCCACCAAGAGTATGATATGCTTCAATAAGGCCTCCTCTCATTCTTTGAAATTCTAATGAATACAAGCCTAACATACTCAACATTTCCTCGTAAGACAGTCCCTCCAACCTGGGATCAGCTGAGTGAAACTTCTCTTGACTGCCTGCAATGCCAGCATGTTGTTCCTTAGATATTAATACTTATTACAGTATTCCAGGCTGCAATATGACTAGTGTCCTGTATAATTTTCACAAAAGTACTTATTTTTGTACTCCATTCCCACTGAAATAAAGGCCAGTATTCCATTTGCTTTATCTATGCACTGAACTTGGATGTTAGCTTTTAATTGTTAGAAATTGACCTTGCCTTTGACTCTGCCCCAGCCATCCAGCTAAACCTTTATCCTTTACATCTCCTGAAATTTTAACCTCCGTTTCTCTCTCCACAATGACTGCCTTACCTAAGTATTTCCAGCATCTGTTTTCATTTTAGTTTGATGCAATACTTGTGCTTCAGTGGTTATTGGTGACAATTTGTCTGTAAGCATCAGAATCTCATCATGCACTTGCTCGTTATTCATTTCTCTGTTTGCTTCCATTTCGTCATTCAATTTTTCCAGTCCCAAGAGCTTAGTTTTTGCTTCCTTGTCGACTTTCCCCAGTAAGGACTCAATCCATGACTCTGTGTTTGCTGATCATCAAGACCTGACATAAGACCCAATAAAAACTGAAAGAACTGGGCATGCTGTAAATCAGGCACAAAAACAGAAGTTGCTGGAAAACCTCAGCAGATCCGGCACCATCTGTGAAGAAAATATCAGAGTTAACACTTCGGGTCCGGTGACCCTTCCTCAGGGTCAATAGGACACCTATGAGTTCACCTATCTCTGGACTAGTAGCAGAAGCAGTGATGCAGAGACTCGAAAGCGCGGCACGGCCCTTCCACAGAGCTAACCCAAACTATGGATCCGATACGTGGACAACACTCCTGTCATCATCAAATGGTCTAAACTAGGAGAAACACACCAACTTGTAAACAACATTTTCACCTACATCAGACTCATCAAAGAAGCAAAGAACAAACAGTTCCCATTCCTGGACGTGATCATAGAACGCAGGGCCGACGAGGACTTTCTGACCAAAGTACACAGAAAGGCCATGCGCACGGATCACATCCTAAATTTCAAATATTACCACCTCTCACCCAGAAACAAAGTTGCATAAATACACTGTTCAAAAGAGCCACAACACACTGCAGCAACCCTGACCTACGCCAAAATGAAGAAGAATACCTCCGCCAAGTATTTAGAGACTACGGATCCCCAAACATCTGGATCCAACAATGCATGTCACACAAACAACAACAGGAAGATACAGCATGCCCCGACACACTTGTCACATTGCCATACATCAACAGCGTATCTGAACTGACCATAAGACTCCTATGGCCATTGAGCATCAGAGTAGCACACAAACCTACATCAAACCTGTGCTAACTGCTAACAAGAGCCAAAGACCCCTTACCCACTATAGGCAGAACCAATGTAAGGTTCCATGCAAGCACTGTGACAAACATTACGTTGGACAGAAAGGAAGGAAACTGGCTGCGAGAATACGTGAACACCAACCAGCAACAAAAAGACACAACCAATGCTCACTTGTCTCCATACACACCGTCAAGGAGAACCACCAGTTCAATTGAGACAATGTCAGGATCCTAGGACAAGCCAAACAGAGACAAGCACAGGATTTTCTAGAGACCTGATTCTCCACCAAGAAGGCCATTGGTAAAAACGTAGAATTAGACTCTGTATACACACCACTGCAAAGAAAAACTGGAAGTGATCAACTCCAACTGACCCCAGAGATTGAATAACAAGCAGAAAAGCACAACAACATTTCATTGGAGGCTGCACTGATGTTACCCAGCGGGGTAATGAAATGCCTGCAAATAAATGAACCAGCTCAGTGAGCAAACCAATCACAGCATCCACAACCTGAGCTACAAATCTACTCGAGAACCTTTTGAAGGAACATATAATGGAACAAGTAAAGAAATAAAAGTTAAACTGAATACTGGAATTTGTCAGAGCTGTGTCTTTTACAGGCAGTTTTGGCATTGACTGCGCATGAAGCTGAAACGTAAGGATAAGAGGACACCAAGAAGTGGTAGTTTTTGGGATACATGGGTAATGTTGACATTTTTGCTGGAACCTTGACACATGCCGTCATGATGACTGAAAAGCTAATGGAAAGAAGTGAGGTTTTCACATCAATTTTCCAGACATAATGTAGTTTATGTATCTTCCCTTATTTTATGATTTTTTTTGCTTGAGCCATGTTAAAAGCTCCAAATTCAAGGAAACAACTGCTCCATAATTGTTGATATGTTCTTCCAATTCAAAATGATTACTAAACCTCAAATTGTTGCAAAACTTCGATGACTGGTGCCCTTTTACAGCTAATTAAATCTGCAAAACCAGGCTTACTACTATCTACGGAATTGTCCCTTCTGTCATTGTTTCTACTTTGATTAAGGGATTGGAGTTGGATAATGTCTTTGTAGCTAGTTACTGATCACAGTTACGGTCCATAATCAGCTTACCAAGAATGGGGCAAAAGCATCAATAGTGTGTGAGAGATTTCAACCTCCAGTTAAGCAAACAGGATTTGGTTGAACCTACCCTGGTGACCTGATCACTGGGGCTCAGGTGTAAAGGTAGAGTACTGCAAAAGTATGGTCCTTCATCCTGGTTCCTCAGAAGTTAACTGAAATTTACCTAATTATTTGGATTTAAACATCATCTCCAATTTAATTCTAATTGCTCCCCAATTGAAAATTATTTCCATCGGCTCAAGGGAGCTGATTTTCTGTAAATTGGTCTGAAAGATTTATTGTAATGGTACTATTTCAAAAAGAAGCTTGGGCTGAAGTTGTTTGTGGTATGTTTTCATTTGTACTCATGGTAAACTTACTCTATTTTGGAAAACCATAGATACTCCTGGGAGAAACCTTACGTGGATACTGAAATGATTACTTTAATAACAAACTCATAACTTAGGGACAATACATTCAAAGCCTGTAATACTCAGCTGCTTGTGATCTAGTCTTAGTTAAATATTAATTTAAAATATTTTTGCTTGTATATTTTACCTGTCTAGGGTAGGAGCATAAATTATAATTTCCAACTTTGAATAATAACAATTTGATGTACGAATTCTAATGTTAATGAGATCCTTTTAATTATTTAATTTTAAATTATATTTCAAGTATCTGTTCTGCTGAATAACAAGAAGGTCAAATTGATCAAAAGTCTTGCCAGATGGAATATAATGTGGGAAAATGTGAGGTTATACATTTTGGCAGGAAGAATAGAGGAGCTGAATATTACTCAAATGGAGCACGGGGATTTGGGATCATCATGTATGAAACACAAAAGGCTAACATCCAGATTCATCAGTTAATAAGGAAGGCAAATGGTCTTTATTTCAAAGAGAATAGACTATAAAAATAGGAAAGTCTTGCTAAAACTATATAAGGCAGTAGTCATAACATACCTGAAATATTATTGGGAAGGATAAAATTGCCCTGACATTTATTTTTACCAGCTCAAAGTAGCTGATTTTTCTGTAAAGTTGTCTGCAATATTAGTTATAATCATGTCAAGATTCTGAAAAGAAGCTTAGGCTGTGGTTGTTTGTGGTATGTTTCTTTTGTACTCATAGTAAACCTATTTTATTTTGGAAACTGTCATAAATTTCTGTAGTCAACAGGGAACCTTGTTGGTATGAATACGGAATATTCCATTGCTGCTGTGAGGAAACTTCTTAAAGGAGCAGTAGTGTCTCTCAGATTTCATCATGCCTTCCACTGAGCGCCATGACCGAGACCAAGACAATTGCAAGAAGGAGCTGCTATAATCCATGTTAATAGGGCACATAAAAACATTTAGCACTGCTTTCTGGGGCTCTCCACCGCTTTCTTCATAATAGAACCATTGGGAATTGCAGAAAAACTAGGCTGGCAGTATAAATACAATGGCTATAAGAGCAGATCAGAGGCTAAGAATCCGGCAATGCATTACTCATCTCCTGACTCCCCAGAGCCTATCCACTATTTACAAGTCACAAGTCTGGAATGTGAAGTTATGCTTCCCACTTCCCTTGATGAATGCAGTCCAGCAACAGTCCAGAAGCTTGGCACCATCCAGGACGCACCATCCTGCTTGATTAGCACCAAATCCATAAAAAATCAATCTCTCCACCACACTAATTAGGAACAATATGTATCATCTACAAGATGTACTGCAGAAGTTTACCAAAGCTCCTTAGGGAGCACTTTCCCACTCCCTATCATCTAGTAAAACAAAAGCTGCAGATTCATCGGACCACCATCACCTGCATGTTCTCCAAGCCACTCACCTTCCTGACTTGGAAATATATTGCTGTTCCTTCAGTGTTGCTGGATCAAAATCCTGGAATTCTCTCCCTACAGATATTGTCTGTCTACCTACAGCACATGGACTGCAGTGGTTAAAAAAGGCAGCTGATCACAACCTTTTCCCTTTCTTAAGGGAAACCAGGGACAAGCAAGCAGCGACACTCACATCCCACAAGTGGATTAAAAAAATTGCTGTAGGATAAGAGGAAGAGAACTCTTCTGGGAACTTGGGGTCTTTGACTCCCCTGGTTTTCAAATGGTGTGGAACAACCAGTGGCAGGCTTGATGGAGTGAGATTGGAATGAGATCTGGGGGGAAGGAAATTGCTCATCATAATACAGAAGCAATGATAATCTCCACTGCCAAAATTTTTCATAACCCACTACCCATTGAAATTGTTTAGGAAAATTCTCATTTTCCAGTCAAACTTTTTTTGTAGTTACATCCCTGTAATCAAGGCCAAAAGTTCTTCGGTATGCAGTAGTAATTAGTTAGTGTTCTGTAAGTAAGTTGAGAGTTTGGGCTGAGTTTGACACTTTGCAATAAACACATCTCACAAATATCATCAAAAAATTCAGCTAAAACAGTTCAACTTGTCCGTGGAAATTGCCTGATTTGTTTCCCATCTTTTAATCTTGCAGTTTACTAGAAATGGAAACTTTACTTGATGCACAAAAACTGGCTACAGAAGTTGAAAGCACTCTTATTAAATATTACTGCAGTGGTGACAGTGAATGGAGAGTTGGAAAGAAAACAGTAAGTATTTCATGCACTGATCAATAATAGTTATGCTAACATATACTATGTCCCAAATAATTTACTGCCTTTTCACTTTTGAGACCTTTGCAGTTTCTACTTTTTACCAATATGTTTCATTCTGCATTTACAAGGTTAGTATTTGCCTATGTGCCTGTGTGTGGATGATGGGAACATTTGTACGGTGTGATTTAATTTTCTAACTTTTATCTTTATTTTCCCTTAAGAGGGTCTCCATGATAGAACTTACTCTCGCCACGTACAATCATGCTGCAGCTACTGACACTGCCTTATCACAGCCATTCATTGACTTGACAGTAGACCTGATGGTTCCATTCATACCAGTAAAGTGGTGTTTTTTGATTCTCTTTCTAATCAATTTACTAAGGTTAGCAAAGATCATTGCCTGATGATTCAGTTTTGCTGTCAATGGAAATTATTTATCTATATACACTGTTTAGAATTTTAAATGTCTGTCAAATTTAATGTTCCACTTCTCAGTTTGAGAATAAAGTTTTCGTCCATCTAGCTATTCCTCACAACTGAGTTTCCATTAGAATCAGAGATAATGGGAACTGCAGATGCTGGAGAATCCGAGATAATAAAGTGTGGAGCTGGATGAACACAGCAGGCCAAGCAGCATCTTAGGAGCACAAAAGCTGACATTTCGGGCCTAGACCCTTCATCAGAAAAGGGCGATGGGGAGAGGGTTCTGAAATAAATAGGCATAGAGGGAGAGGTGGATCGAAGATGGATAGAGGAGTTGCAGTGGGAGAGAGCTCCCCTGAGGTTTGTCCGGAGGTAAGAGGGTAACTACTTCTGATTAGGCATCCCTGGATGAGGCTTTTTTTAGAACACTTTCACAAAGAATGTTATACACTTCTTATAATGGGAAATCCCAAATTTCATGCCCACTTCAGAAATGGCTTTGACAGCAAATTGTATAGTAACCTTTGATCTTTGCCTTTGTATTTAATCCTACTCTTTACATTTAACAAACCAAATTTACTTTAAAGCATTTTTCAGTCTTTAAGCACGAGCTGTTTACCTTTCAGAAAGCATGTCATCTAGTCATGGTCATGTTGCTGTTTGTGGGAATTTGCTGCATGTAAATTGCTGCAATTCCTACATTAACATGTTCATCAGACTTCAAAAGTACTTCATCGGGTGGAAAACACTTTGGGATATCTGGTGATTGTGAAAGAGAGATGTAAAAGCAAATCTTTCTACGAATTTGTATCTACCAGCCCTTTCAATTGCACAGTGCTGTAGGTTGAGGCCATTTTGGTGCTACTCCTCCTTGTTTGAGACCATTAACAACTTTGTCTCAGTTCAGGTTTCTTTTACTTATTCATGTGCACCTTTAGTTTGAATTCTCGGTGTGATGCCCAAAATAAATTGGAAAATGTGACCCTCCTTTGTTTTTCAGTATCGCCTTTTCATTTCCAGGTGATGGTTTGGCAACTCTGGAGCATTTTGAAAGCTGCTACATTACTACAAGCTTTAAATGATAATGAATAATGTATTTTTAATGCTTTATTTCACATTACGAATGATTCATTTCTTATCTTCACAGAAAGACGTAATTGTTTGGAGGAAACCTTCAGAAAAATTTGGAGGATTTCTGTAAGTATTTTTAAAAATACTGACAGCTAAAACGTAAAACAAAATATAAAGAAAGAGCAAGAAGGGATTTAGTAAGTATTAAATGAGTTTGGCAAACCAAATACAGAGAAATAGCAAGTTCAAGAGACACTTTCATTAACATTGCACCTTTCACAAATTTGGGATTTCCCTAATTTCATTGCAACCAGTGAAATACTTGTGAAATGTAGTAACTATTGGAATTGTGAATTAGGAAACAAAAGGATTCTGAAAAAGAGGTGGGATCATTTAGAGATGATGAGATGGGCAAAATGTGAGATGGCTAATGAATATTTTACATTAGTTTTTACGGATGAAAATGAAATTGGGCTTTTCAAAGAAATGGAAGATCTATTGCCAGAGATAAATATTCAAAGAATTTTTCTTTTAAAATGTACTCTGACTAAACTAGTAAAGCTACCAGATCCTAATGGTAAACATTCTAAAATATTGAAGGAAGTTACAGAGCAGATAAAGTGAGTGGAAATAGTAACATTGTAGTTATTTTGTGGCGAAGTGACACAAGCCTGGACTAATGCTTAGGATCATGAATTTGAATCCCACCATATCAGGTTGAGAACTTAAATATAATTGATTAAATATGTGTGGATTAAAAATTAGTGTCCATAATGGCGACTATACAACAAAGAGATTGTCCTAAAACTTTGAGATAACAAGGTGTAGAGCTGGATGAACACAGCAGGCCAAGCAGCATCAGAGGAGCAGGAAAGCTGACGTTTTGGGCCTAGACCCTTCTTCAGAAATGATGGAGGGGAAAGGGCTCTGAAATAAATAGGGAGAGGGGGAGGTGGATAGAAGGTGCGAAGGATAGTGCAAACTAAACAACTGCACGTCCCAGTGTGAACCATTTCAACTCCCCCTCCCATTCCTCAGACAACATGACCATCCTGGGCCTCCTACAGTGCCACAACGATGCCACCCGAAGGTTGCAAGAACAGCACTTCATATTTCACTTGGGAACCTTGCAGCCCAATGGTATCAATGTGGACTTCACAAACTTCAAAATCTCTCCTCCCACAACCGCATCCCAAAACCAACCCAGCTTGTCCCTGCCTCCCTAACCTGCCCTTCCTCCCACCTATCCCCTCATCCCACCCCCTTGACCTGTATGTCCTCTCTGGACTGACCTATCCCCTCCCTAACTCCCTACCTACACTCACCTTTACTGGCTCCATCCCTGCATCTTTGACCTGTCTGTCTCCTCTCCACCTATCTTTTCCTTTATCCATCTTCTATCTGCCTCCCCCTCTCTTCCTATTTATTTCAGAACCCCCTTCTCCTCCCCCATTTCTGAAGAAGGGTCTGGGCCCGAAAGGTCAGCTTTTTTGCTCCTCTGATGCTGCTTGGCCAGCTGTGTTCATCCGACTCCACACCTTGTTAACTCAGATTCTCCAGCATCTGCAATTCCTACTATCTCTATCCTAAAGCTTTGTCCGGTTCACCAATATACTTCAAGAAAAGAAATCTGTTCTTACCTGGCCCACATTACCCCAGGCCCATGGCAATATTATTGACTCTTAACTGCCCTATCTCCAAGATGCACTGCATAAATTTGGCAAAGATCCTTACACAGCACCTTCCAAACCTGTGCCCACTTCCATCTTGAAGGACAAGAACAGCAAATACATGGGAACACTACCATCACCTGTTTGCTCCCCTTCACACTACATGCCATTCTGACTTGGAAATATATCTCCAGTCCTTCATTGCAACTTTGTCAAAATATGGGAATTCCGTCACTGACAGCATTGTGAGTCTACCCATAGCATATGGCCTGTAGTAGTTCAAGACGTCAGCTGTCACCAGTTGATTAACTCCACAGGATGTCACGATAAAGCTGAAGTCTCTAGATACTACACAGGCAATGGACCCAGCCAACATTCTGGCAATTGTACTTAAGACTTGTGCTCATGACTAGCTGTGCCCCTAGACAAGCTGTTCCAGCACTGCCATAACGCTGGAATCTATTCACTGTGGAAAATTGCAAAGAACTGCACACAAACTTGCAAAAGACAGTGTAATTTCAACCTGGCCAATTACTGCTCTATCAATCTTTTCTTGATTATCAGCAGAGTGGTGGAAATGGTAGTCAATAGTGCTATCAAGTGGTACTTGCAAAGTAATAAACTGTTCACTGACACTTAGTTTAGGTTCTGCCAGGGTCACTCATTACTGACTTCATGACAGCTTTCAGACACATGGACAGAAGAGCTGAACTTCAGAGGTGAGGTGAGAGTGAATGACCTTGACATCAAGGCAGCATTTAACAAAGTGTGGCATCAAGAAGTCCTAGCAAAACTGGAATTGAGAAAATTATATGGTTGCAATCATAACATAGTACAAAGGATGTTGGCTGGGTTTGTTGGAGGTTGATTATTTCAGCCCAAGGACATCACTGCAGGTGTTCCTCAGAGTAGTATCCTAGACTCAGTCATCTTCACTTGTTTTGTCAATAATCTTTCCTCCATCATGAGGTCAAAAGTATAATTGAACAATGTTCAGCAACATTCATGACTCCTCAGTTACTGAAGCCATCTGTGTCCATATGCAGTAAACCCGAAAACATCCAGATTTGTACTGACAATTAACATTAAGTCACACAAGTGACAGAGTGACCATCTCCAGCAAGAGAGATTCAGGTTCCTAGGAGTAAATGTCATGAACGATGTATCCTGGTCCGTCCATGTCAAAGTTACAATCAAGAAAGCACACCAACAAATCTATTTTCTCAGAAGGCTAATAAAATTCGGCATGTCCACAGTGGCTGTTACTAATTCTTATAGATTCACCATAGAAAGTATCCTATCTGGAAGTACCAGAGTTTGGTATGGCAACTGCCTTGCCAAAAACCACAAAAAATTACAGAGAGTTATGTACTTAGCCCAGCCCATCACGAAAACCAGCCTTCCTTCTACTGATACCATCTACATTCCCTGCTGCCTCAGGAAAGCAGCCAACATTATCAAAGACCCTTCCCATCCTGGTTACACTCTGCTCCACCCTCTTCCATCAGGCAGAAGTTACAGAAGTTTGAAAACACGTGCCTACAAATTTAAGAACAGTTACTTCCCCTCTGTTATCAGACTTAAGAACTGACCTCTCATATTAGAGTTGATCTTTCTCTGCACCTTCTCTGTAGCTGTGACACCATATTCTGCGTTCTGTTCTATTCTGCATTCTGTTCTATTACCGTGAGGTACTTATGTAAGGTATGATTTGTCTGGTTAGCGTGCAAAACTGTACTTTTCACTGTATTTGGGTACACGTGACAGTAGTGAATCAAATCAGACGGAACACACTACAGACACTCTGCATAGGTGGTGAAGATTGTGAATTTTGAATGTGAAGAATACAGTGTTAATCAACCAAGCTGGATGGTGACAAGCTTCGAGTGTTTTTGGAGCTGCATACATCCAGAGAAATTGAAAGTGTTCCATCACACTTATGAATTTTGCCTTGTAGATGGATTATAGGCATTGGGGCGATAGGAGGCAAGTTAGTTGGTGCCGAATTCCTAGCTTCTGATCTATTCTTGGAGCTTCAGTGCTGACATAGTTGGCTCAGTTCAGTTCCTGGTCAATGGTAACCCTCATGATATTGATATTGAGGAATTCAGCGATGATAATGCCAGTGAGCATCAACGAGTGATGGTTAGATTCTCTCCTCCACCTGATTACCATTGATACAGAGAGGGGCATGTCCTCCATTCTGCTTACTGAACTCGACGACTAACTCTTTATTTTGTTGACATTGAGGGAGAGATTGTTGACTTTACACCATTCAACAAAGCTGTCTATTTCTTTCCTGTACTCTGACTAGTTTGAGATCTGCCTCGCTACAGTGGTTTCATCAGCAAATTTGTAAGTGAGGTTAGAGCTGAATTTGACAACACAGTTGTGAGTGTATAAGGAATATAGTAAAGGGCTGAGTACATAGGGGCACTGGTGTTGAGGATTATTGTGGAGGAGAGGAGAGGAGGTGTTTTCGCCTATCCTTACTGATTACAATCTGCAGGTCAGGAAGTTGAGGTTCCAGTTGCAGAGGTGGGAGCAGACCCCTAGGTCTCAGAGTTTGGAGGTGAGTTTTGTTAGATCTATGGTGTTGAAGATGGAGCTAAAGTCAAGAAATGGGAGCCTGACATAGGTGTCCTTATTATCCAGATGTTCCAGGGGTGAATGTAGGGCCAGGGAGATGGTGTCTACAATGGACCTATTGTGACAGCAGGTGAAATATAGTGGGTCAAGGCAATCTGGGAGGCTGGAGTTGATGTGTGCCATTACTACCCTGTCAATGCACCTCCTAATGATGGATGTCAGAGCCACCAGGCAGTAGTCATAAAGGCATGCTGCCTAATTTTTCTTTGGCACTGGGATGATAATGGCCTTCTTGAAGCAGGTGGGAAAATCACATCGTAGCATGGAGACATTAAGATGTCTGCAAATACTCCCATCATCTGGTCCGTGCAGAACCCGAGTACACTGTCGGGGACCCCATTTGGACCAGTCGCTTTCCATGGGTTCACCCTGAAGAAGGCCGATCTGACATCTGCAGTGGTAACTGTGGGTACAGGGGCACCCGAGGCTGTCGGGGCAAGTGACATCATTTCACTGACCTTCTGTTCTGAATGAGCACAGAATGCATCAAGCTCCTCAGGGAGGGATACATTGTTGTCAGCGGTTCTAATCAACTTTGCTTTGTAGCTTGTTATATTGTGTAAGCCTTGCCACAGTCAATATGTGATCCTGTGGTTAATCTGGGACTCTAGTTTGGACAGTACCAGACCAAGGTGTCCCTGATGGCTTTGCAAAGATCGTACCTTGATTTCCTGTATAGATTAGTGTCACCCGACTTAATCACCTCAGACCTGGACTTCAGTACTTCTGATTTATCCATGGTTTCTAGTTGGGGAACTAACTTCTTTGGCAGCAGTCCTCTACACATTTACTGATAAAGTCTGTGATGGTAGTGGCATAGTCACTTAGATTGGCTGTTGAGTTCTTGAATATGGACCAGTCCACTGACTTCAAGCAGTCATTGTACCCTGCAGTAATTCACTAGGTTCCTCTGACAAGACATTCCAAACCTGTGACATCAACCAGCCAGAAGGACATGGTCAGCAGATTCAAGGGAACACCATCACTTGCAGGTTACTGTCCAAGCCACACACCATCTTGACATAGAACTCCGTTACTGCTCCTTCACTGTGCCAATGTCCTGGAATTCCCTTCCTATTCAGTACTGTGGATATTCCTACACATCAAGAACTGCAGTGTTTTAAAAAGGCACCTTGACACCACTTTTGTCAGGACATTTAAGGATGTGCAATAAGTGCTGGCCTAGACAGTGAAATCACATCCCATGAATGAACATAAGGAATTGATAGATTCGGAGATGGTGGAAGCTGTGGATTGGGTAAAAATTGATGGAATGTACTGGAAAGGCTGGATGTTCTTAGAGTGACTTAGTTGTCTGATCTGGATCGTTTCCATCCCTGTTTGCTAAGGAAAGTAGATATGGAGAAAATAGAAGCACCGTTTCATCACCTGAGGAGTTGTGAAAACTATTGAATACTGTAGAGCCGTCTTCCAGCCTTCCCAAAGTATAGTTGAGGTATCAGGAAATTGGAAAATAGCAATACCTTTGTTCAAGAATGGATCTGAAGACATTCTAAATAACCATAGGCCAATCAGTTTAACATCATAGGTGATAAGATAGATAAGACTTTAGAAACAGCATTCAGTGGTAAAAAGAATCAATGGGAATTTGATGAGGTATGTGTTGAAACCACATTGCAGAGCAGCAGCCTGAGAGCTTCAAAATAACATGAAAGGAGATTGAGAGCTTTAAAACTATGCTAGAGAACAATGGACTGAGTCCTTGAATTCTGCATGAGAGGGCAGTGATCTCTGAGCTATAAAGACAGTGAGAGGGGAATGGTCCAAGAGATTCAAAACAGAATGAGAAGGGAATGGTCCTAGAGATTCAAAGCGGAACAAGAGGGGGTGATCAAGAGATTCAAAGCAGCAAGAGAAGGGAGAGGTTTCGAAACTGGGGTTGGGGCTCAGACAATGAGTTGACCACATTCAAAGAAATAAATGAAGTGATGTCTCAGGAACACAGATAAATAACTGGTGGTGACTGAGTTGCCCATTTATCAATTTAAAATTTTTTGGTTAATTTATCTGATATAGTGAAGTGTTATGAAGTTTTAGTGCAGTTTACAGCGAGTAATAAGCTTATTGGGAGTTGTAGGCTTTATTGTAAATTAACTAAATCAGAAATAATGTATCTATCACAAAATAAAGATGGCAGGGGATGGGGAATTATTGTAACTGAAAGATGTGGATGCTGGTATAATCCACCGCAATTATGTATCAGTTTGTCTCTGCAGCAAGTTGAGCTCAGTGCATGAACTGGAGGCCAAGCTGCAAACACTAGGACATATCAGGGAGGAGGAAAGTTATCTCAGTGTTTTGTACCAGGATGCAGTCCACATTAGAGGATGGTGTCTTCTGACTTGGTTGGTGATCAGGGCTTGGGGATTGTGGATACAGCTGAGGCAGTTAAGAGGACACAGTGTCCAGGAGCCTCAACCTCTATAATTGTCCATCAGGCTTGAGGTTCTTTTAGCTTGTCTGGATGAGAGTGTTAGCTGCACGTGAGTAAGCTTACTGACCACAGCACTGTGATTCAGGAAGTCAGTCAAGTGGGGACAGCAAAAAAAAAAGTTGTGTTGGTAGTGAACATTATAGTGAGAGAAATTTGTACTGTTTTCTGATGCAAAAGAGCCAGAGTCCAAATGGCTGTCATGCCTGTTGGTTTGGGACATGTGCCTGGGCTAGAAAGGAACTGACATAGGCTGGGGTGCATCCTGGCCCACATAGGTTTCAATGACAGAGGCAGAAGAAAGGATGTACTGCATAGTCAGTATGAGTCACAAATTTAAGAAGCAGAACCTCAAGGGTAACAATCTCTGGATTATTATTTGAGCTACATGAAAATTGGTATTGGAGAAATAAGATGATAAAAATGAATTCATGGCTCACTGGTTAAAAATTATGAGAGAGAAGAAGGTTCTAGTCTGTGATCTACTGACACCAGTACAGGACCAAATAAGGGCTATACCATTTAAACAGGCTGCACCTACAGTCTACTCTGGAACCGTGTTGACTAGTATTCCAACAAGACACAGAACTAGGGAGGTAGACAAGATTTTAAATTAAATCGTGGGGTCAGGGGCTCAAATCTGGACGAATGTGTTTCGATAAGAACTGACCTTGCAAAATAGAAAGTTATTAATATGGGAAATGATAAGGGAGAATAACGAAAGAAATCTAAGAGTAAATCAGCTAATAAGATTAGAAATTACAAAAGTAACAAATGGCCAAAATTAAAGGCTCTATACCTGAATTCCCATAGCTTTGAAAGCAATTTAACCAATAAAATAGGATTAATTATTGACCTCATAGTGAAAACACCCCTGGGTAGTAGCAACCATATAATTGAATTTTACAGACAGTTTAAATGTGGGCCCAAGACTAATATTCTGAATTTAATCAACGGCAATTATGAGGACACAAAAGCAGATGTTGTGAAAGTGGACTGTCAGTTTAAGAGACAGGTCAAAGAAATGCACTGGCAAACACTTAAGGGAATATTTCAGAAAGAAAAGAATAGATCCATTCATTCCCACAAATAATAGAAGTTCAAAGGAATGGATCTCCCATCTGTAGTTAACTAAAAAAAGTCAGTGATAGTAACAAACTCAAAGTGACATATAATTATGCAACGAAAGGTGGCAGATAATGCAGAATATAAAAACAGCAGACAATTACAAGAAGATGAAGGGGATTAAATTTAAAGTATGAGAGAATGTTAGCCAAATATATAAAATCAGGTCAAAATAATTTCTTCAGATACTTAAGAAAGAAAATAATCCCATAGAAAATGAATCTGTGAAATTACTAATGGAAGATGAAGAAATAGCAAGCAAACTGATCAGATAGTTTGTGTCAGTTTTCACTAGACAAGATTCAAATAGCATCCCAGTAATAGCTGTACTATTGTTTGTTTTAAATCTGAGATGGATAAATTTTTGTTATGTAAGGATATTAAAGGACAGGGGCCAAAGGCAGGTTATGAAGTGAAACTACAGATCAACCTTGATCTCACTGAATGGTGGAACAGGCTTAAGGGACTGAATGGTTTACTCTTCTTCCAAGATGAATTTTTGATAACCAAGGGAAAGAACGATTATCATGGGTTTACAGGAGTGTAGAGTTGAGGTTAAAATCAGATTATCCATGATCTTATTGAATGGCAGAGCAGGCTCGAAGAGCCAAGTGGTCTATTCAAGTTCCTTGTTTGTGTATTCGATTGTGCGAATAGAAATAAGCATGAGCTGACAGCCATTCCAGAAACTTGGCTGCAGGATGACATACATCAATACTCTTATCTGATGGGGATTCAGGGATGCAAGGTGCAAAATCAGCTTCAGGTAAAACTAGTCGGAAATTACCATTCACATATTAATTGCTTAGCTTCTCTAAAGTCCTATAAAAGTCACTTCCCCTTAGAGGACAATTGGGCAAATATTCTAGTGTTTGCTGCACAGGACGTCCAAAGCTTTGGATACATGCCCAGAAAGTATCCTGTATTTGATTTACAGATTTTTAGAGGTAGTTTGTTATGGATCACAAGAGATGTATTACCAAAAGTAAGGAACATGTTATTAACGGGAATGAAGCTGAGTGGTTAGACAGCTTTTGGCTTTCAGAACAAAAGTGAAATGGAGTAATAAGTGGAATATTTTCAGGATCGCAAGATGTGTGATTGGTCCTGGGACCTCTTGTTATTAATTTATACCAGTGATTTGAGCATCGGTATAAAATCAGTAAAATCAAAGTTTAACATTAATTTAGAAGGGGCCATGGTAAACTACGAGGAAGAATGCAGGAGATTACATGAGGTAGAAGTTTTATGAGGAGATAAGAATAATTATACTGGTTTAAAACATAATTCCTGTGGGAATAAGCATCATAATCCTTCCTTTTTGAGAAAGATTTGCATTTTCATATAAAAGAACATATGCATAGCTTCTAACAAGACAATTGAATTTAAATTCCAGGTACAAAACTCAAGGGATTGTAAAGGAACTTCCAAACAGGATAGTGGATTACATTCGCCCTGGCCAATATAGGTTACTTTGGGACAGTCTAATGACCTCGTTGGACATTATTGGTGAATTTGAACAGGTAAGTTGATTCACAGAATAGTGACAAGCATTCCTGTATTTTTTAACCCATTTGCCTACTGAATTCCTTACAAGATATTCCCCTGAAATCTTGCACAAAGTGGAAGTCGCACTTTATTAGATTATACTGTTCTTTTTGTTCTAAACAGTCTAGGTTTCATATATTCTTTTGTTCTCTCCCATGTTTCTGTTTGAAGTTGTTAGCTTTTCAGGCACATTTTCCTAACTTGAGGACAGGCTGTTCTCCTAATAAATGAAATTGCAGTTTTATTTAATAGACATTTTCAGGATACAGATAGAGGAGCTTTATCTCTGAGTAGAAGTCAGTTATCATGTAGTTAACAAGATTTTGTCCTTCAGTTCATTATTAATGGATTGCTAATTCATAAGCCAAAAGTTGTTTGACTGCATCTGATAGATGTTACAACTCATTGGGGTAGTGCGTGAGAAATCCAGCCCTACTTTCCCCATAGGCATCACCAAAAGTTAAAAATTTTATGAAATATGTGAAATTCCCCGACTTATCTGACTTTCAGAACCAACTGATAAGAAGCATGGACCAGGTAAACCCACCAGGTCAACCGACCAGATTTTTGAAATTTCCTTTAAATCTACCAGTGGTGTCTCTGCCACTTCATTTGCTATTTCCAGTGCCATTTCTTAAACGCAGTACAGAACCTCATGTTTTCCTTCACCTGTATTCCAATTTAATCCAACCCTGACCAAGAGCTGTAACAAACACTGTTATGCCTCACTGAAATTTAGCACTGAAAACTGAGCCCTGATTGTCTCAGAGTGGTCTACAAAAGTTAAAGGTTTTAAACAGCATGTAATATTTCACAATTTACCTGGATCCTGGAACTCCCTTCCTGACAAGATTGTGGATCCACCTACACCAAATGTGCTTCAAGAAGGCAGCTCAGCATCACTTTCTCAAGGGCATTTAGGAATGAGCAATGAATGTTGAGCCAATCAGGGATGCACACATCCTCTGATGAATAAAAAAAAAGCTTCCACCGCAAGTGTGTACTGACGTGGAAGTTTAGACTGAAATTTTGCAAGCCATAATGGCTACAGATTATATTCTACTCAAGAGCTTGCAGAAAATCACAGCAAATCAACAATCTGTTCTCCTAACAAATAACTGGGATTATTGTAGCACTGTCTAGGGTAGTGGCAGTGGCTTCACAGAACATAAACCTGTTATCCTGTCTCAGTGGACAGCATTTGACCTCCCAATCTGCCACTGCCTTTGCTATTTCTGTCAGCAAGTGCCAGGTAGAGAAATAATAGATCCTGATGCATCTCCTTTTTGCAAGTCTTTTATTTGTCCCCCTTTTATTGTCTGTCTCAATCATTCTTGTTGAGCTGCAAGGTTAAAAGAGGTGCCGGTTGAAGCCTTTTGCTTCAGAATGGCAGTGCTGGTGTTAGATCAGTGTTGTTCAGTGACTGATGTTATGGTCTGTCTACTTCGCATATTTCCAGGAAACATTACATGTATGCCACTAAGTTTTATCAACATGGTACCTGCAACACTTTGCATTAGAAGTACGTGCATGGGCTGTGAACTCAATTTTGGAATTTTAAAGAAACCTGTAATACCCAAAAAAAAGTCCAATCTCGTCCTCAGCATCCAGTCCTTCCTGTTTGTGAATTTTGTCAAATGCAACTTTGGTGTCAGAGTTTCCTGT
Organism: Stegostoma tigrinum; assembly: GCF_030684315.1. Lineage (NCBI taxonomy): Eukaryota > Metazoa > Chordata > Chondrichthyes > Orectolobiformes > Stegostomatidae > Stegostoma > Stegostoma tigrinum. Next base: position 79,783,168 of record NC_081356.1, read on the forward strand.
TGCATTGACTACAAAAGCTGAATGTACTTTTGTGAAATTATGAAGGGCTTTCTGCAGATGCATGGTTTTTTCTGTTTAAAATATTAATAATACATAGTTGGACATGAAAGTAAGATATGTGTCTAACAGGTCATATAAATTCAGTATCATCTTCAAATCTGAAAACAAGCCATATTTAAGAAAAAAATGCCACTTTAACTCTGAACTTTTACTCATAATTGTTCAGATTATTTATATTGCTTCCTACAATTAGTGTCTTGTAGCACTGCCAAGAATTTTTTTATTTCATTCTTATGAACTGCTTTACCATGTCTTGTCTGCTGCATTTTTGTTTCTGTCAAGTGCCTCATAGGTCCCATAATTCTGTAATAGTCCAGCGCTTCTACAGGAGATGAGAGCATAACTTTGGTCAGACTACATTACCCAGAGTGAATAATTGATTAAGTGGATTTACATTCTTGCAGTAAGTCAATAAGATCTTGTATGCTGGATCTATGTCCTAGAGTAGAGCAGGCAGTGGGTGTCCCAAATTCAGAGGAGTCATTGTGATGATGTGCTTACACACAATCCGTGAGGCAGCAACTTGAAATGGAGGGAGGCAGTGCTTACAGTAAGAGCAAAGATTGAAGCTGCAAGTTGAGTCAAAGCTTCTTGAAGGCATATGACCTAGTATTTTGCATTTGTGAAACTCCGTCTCCTCAGAACTGCTTCTCCACCTGAGGTGCTGCAGAATGCAGCTAGGATTTCAGACTTAGAGCTGCTCGATGTTGCTCTCCGCTTCAACTCATAAACCTTCTACCACCTATAACCACTGTGATGAAATTGCATAGCAGCATGAGGGCAGGCAAGGGCACGAAGGGACTGCGCAGAAGTAACTAATTTAATGTTTGTATGTAATGTGGAATGATTTAATTTCTGAATTTGGTTAGGAATTGTTGTCATGGTGGCTTTTATTTTTGCATTGCAGGCAATTGAATGTTATGATAGGTTGTGGGACTGTTGGTACAGGGTAATTGGAGAACTGCTGTTACAGCTACTGGTCACCTGGTTAACCCTGCCTAGTAAAATCAAGGGGTTAGTTAAGTTCCCTCCTGTATTCTTTTTCCTTTTCCTCTTCCTTGTATACCTGCTTCTGAGGTACTTGTCTTACAGCTGGTGGCAAAGTCAGTAAAACTTGAGCAACTGCCATGGCACTTCCTGAAGACATTGGCAACATAGAAAACACGGAACGCTTGTAGAATTAAAGCAATTGCCATAAGTAATCAGCCAAGAACCAGCTGTTGATGATCTTTTTAAAGATTATCAATTGGAAGTGAACTTTCCTTTGGCTTCAGTTGAGCAAATTAAGAGAGAGTGTTGGCTCAGGTTTTGAGCTCTGAAATGGCACTGCTGACCTCATTTAATGTTGCACACTGAATCAAGAGTGAATACCTTGTCACCACTGTAGTATTTTGACCAAGTTCACCAGTAGGCTTTGGAATAATAAGTAGCAAGTGACAATTGTGCCATACTTGTGCCAACCTCTGACCATCGCCAGCAAAAATCAAAGCACTTCCAATTACATTCAGTGGAATTATATTTTCATATTTCTCACTATGCTTATCTAGGTGGCGTCCCTATTGACTAGAAATTCAATGAGACCTGCACATAGATAGTATGGTAATGAAAGCAGGTCAGAGGCTGGGTAGTCTACAATACAAAGGTCGCCTTCAGACTTCACAGTACTGTTTCGCTATCAATAAAGCATTCGCCAGGATTGTGATGGAATACCTTCCATTTCCCATGAAATTCAGTGCATTCTGGATAACTAATCCACCATTATAAAATATTCCTTTATCATTTTTGCACAGTAGCTCTCAGGCATACCAGCTACAAGATGCATTGCAGCAACTGCAAGGCTTCTTCTATCTCATCTCGCAAATCTTTAATCTCCTCCACCTAGTAGGAGCTAGGACACATGGGAGCACCATTACCTTCAGATCTTCTACCAAAATATGCTTTGCTGAGGCATTTATCACCATTTCTTTATCATTATTGGGTCAAATTCCTGGAAATTCCTCCTGAAGAGAACTGTAGGGAGCGTGTTTATCTCACAGACTTATATAGTTCAGGTTACTATCTGTCAATAAAAGCAGAGGGTGGACAATAAGTGTTGACCTCGCCTGAATGTCAAACCTGAATTCTTTAAAAATATGTTCTACATTGGCCTATCAACATGCATTATTCTTAATCTTCAGGTCAGTTTCCTGCACTGAATGAACTTGATCTTGCCCAAAGTTTTCCAGAAAATGTCCGAATTTTCAGCAAGTCCTGATTACTCATTGCCGTTGTACTGTTGAATCAGTAATGTTATTGTAGTGGTTGTAACAAATCAGCCAGGTGGACCTCATAGAATATGAGTTCCCTGATTGGGGAAGTTAATCTGGTCCAATCAGGGAGCCTTGGCTGACAGATAAGCACAGGAGTGTGGGACATACTGTTCACCATGAGAGTTTGGCTCTGACAGAGTTGGATCATTGTCAAGGACTCTTCACACGAAAATAAAGGGTGACTTGGTGACAGGATATCAGCCTTTATAGAGTTATTTCAGTAGCAAAGAGAGAAAAGCATGCTCCTGAAGAAATTTGCTCGCAACAGTCATCTTTGAGTTGGGGTCACCATATCTGGCATCATGCCACTATTCGAAAACAAGAGGAATCAGTATTGGAAGATAATAAAATGTGAGGCTGGATGAACACAGCAGGCCAAGCAGCATCTCAGGAGCACAAAAGCTGATGTATCGGGCCGAGACCCTTCATCAGAGAGGGGGATGGGGAGAGGGAACTGGAATAAATAGGGAGAGAGGGGGAGGCGGACCGAAGATGGAGAGTAAAGAAGATAGGTGGAGAGAGTATAGGTGGGGAGGTAGGGAGGGGATAGGTCAGTCCAGGGAAGACGGACAGGTCAAGGAGGTGGGATGAGGTTAGTAGGTAGCTGGGGGTGTGGCTTGGGGTGGGAGGAAGGGATGCGTGAGAGGAAGAACCGGTTAGGGAGGCAGAGACAGGTTAGACTGGTTTTGGGATGCAGTGGGTGGGGGGGAAGAGCTGGGCTGGTTGTGTGGTGCAGTGGGGGGAGGGGACGAACTGGGCTGGTTTAGGGATGCAGTAGGGGAAGGGGAGATTTTGAAACTGGTGAAGTCCACATTGATACCATATGGCTGCAGGGTTCCCAGGCGGAATATGAGTTGCTGTTCCTGCAACCTTCGGGTGGCATCATTGTGGCAGTGCAGGAGGCCCATGATGGACATGTCATCTAGAGAATGGGAGGGGGAGTGGAAATGGTTTGCGACTGGGAGGTGCAGTTGTTTGTTGCAAACTGAGCGGAGGTGTTCTGCAAAGCGGTCCCCAAGCCTCTGCTTGGTTTCCCCAATGTAGAGGAAGCCGCACCGGGTACAGTGGATGCCGTATACCACATTGGCAGATGTGCAGGTGAACCTCTGCTTAATGTGGAATGTCATCTTGGGGCCTGGGATAGGGGTGAGGGAGGAGGTGTGGGGACAAGTGTAGCATTTCCTGCGGTTGCAGGGGAAGGTGCCGGGTGTGGTGGGGTTGGAGGGCAGTGTGGAGCGAACAAGGGCGTCACGGAGAGAGTGGTCTCTCCGGAAAGCAGGCAGGGGAGGGGATGGAAAAATGTCTTGGGTGGTGGGGTCGGATTGTAAATGGCGGAAGTGTCGGAGGATGATGCGTTGTATCCGGAGGTTGGTAGGGTGGTGTGTGAGAACGAGGGGGATCCTCTTAGGGCGGTTGCGGCGGGGGCGGGGTGTGAGGGATGTGTTGCGGGAAATACGGGAGACGCGGTCAAGGGCGTTCTCGATCACTGTGGGGGGAAAGTTGCGGTCCTTAAAGAACTTGGACATCTGGGATGTGCGGGAGTGGAATGTCTTATCGTGGGAGCAGATGCAGCGGAGGCGGAGGAATTGGGAATAGGGGATGGAATTTTTGCAGGCGGGTGGGTGGGTGGAGGTGTATTCTAGGTAGCTGTGTGAGTCGGTGGGCTTGAAATGGACATCAGTTACAAGCTGGTTGCCTGAGATGGAGACTGAGAGGTCCAGGAAGGTGAGGGATGTGCTGGAGATGGCCCAGGTGAACTGAAGGTTGGGGTGGAAGGTGTTGGTGAAGTGGATGAACTGTTCGAGCTCCTCTGGGGAGCAAGAGGCGGCGCCGATACAGTCATCAATGTACCGGAGGAAGAGGTGGGGTTTGGGGCCTGTGTAGGTGCGGAAGAGGGACTGTTCCACGTAACCTACAAAGAGGCAGGCATAGCTGGGGCCCATGCGGGTGCCCATGGCCACCCCCTTAGTCTGTAGGAAGTAGGAGGAGTCAAAAGAGAAGTTGTTGAGTGTGAGGACGAGTTCAGCTGGGCGGATGAGAGTGTCGGTGGAGGGGGACTGGTCGGGCCTGCGGGACAGGAAGAAGCGGAGGGCCTTGAGGCCATCTCCATGCGGAATGCAGGTGTACAGGGACTGGATGTCCATGGTGAATATGAGGTGTTGGGGGCCAGGGAATTGGAAGTCCTGGAGGAGGTGGAGGGCGTGGGTGGTGTCACGGACGTAGGTGGGGAGTTCCTGGACCAAAGGGGAGAAAATGGAGTCCAGATAGGTGGAGATGAGTTCGGTGGGGCAGGAGCAGGCTGAGACGATGGGTTGACCAGGGCATGCAGGTTTGTGGATTTTGGGAAGGAGATAGAAACGGGCCATGCGGGGTTGGGGAACAATGAGGTTGGAGGCTGTGGGTGGGAGGTCCCCTGAGGTGATGAGGTCGTGAATGGTGTTGGAGATGATGGTTTGGTGTTCGGGTGTGGGGTCATGATCGAGGAGGCGGTAGGAGGTGGTGTCGGAGAGTTGGCGTCTGGCCTCGGCGATGTAGAGGTCAGTGCGCCATACTACCACTGCGCCACCCTTGTCTGCGGGTTTGATGGTGAGGTTGGGGTTGGAGCGGAGGGCTGCCCGTTCTGCGGGGGAGAGGTTGGAGTGGGTGAGAGGGGCGGAGAGGTTGAGGCGGTTAATGTCTCGACGGCAGTTGGAGATGAAGAGGTCGAGGGAGGGTAGAAGGCCTGGGGGTGGTGTCCAGGAGGAGGACTTGTGTTGGAAGCGGGTGAAGGGGTCAGTGGAAGGAGGGTTAGGTTCCCGGTTGAAGAAGTAGGCATGGAGGCGAAGACGGCAGAAAAACTGCTCTATGTCCAACCGTGACTGGTATTCGTTGATGTGTGGTTGTAGGGGGACAAAGGTGAGCCCCTTGCTAAGGACTGACCGTTCGTCCTCAGTCAGTGGGAGGTCTGGGGGGATGGTGAAGATTCGGCAGGGCTCAGTGTGGCTGTCTCCTCTGGGTTTGCTGGCTGTGGAGGTTGTGGGCGGAGCGATGAGGTCGTCGGCCGTGGGTGGGGTTCCATCGGCCGTGGGTGGGGTTCCATCGGCCGTGGGTGGGGTTCCGTCGGCCGTGGGCGGGGTTCCATCGGCGTCGGCCGTGGGCGGGGTTTCGCCAGCTTCGGCCGTGGGCGGATGTGTTGGCATTTTTTACTGGGTTAAAATGACTGGCAGAGGCTCATGACTTTGGTTTAACCCTTCATGAGATGCTGAGAGACCATTTGGTGTGTGATTAATGATGTAATCATTCAAAAGAGCCTACAGGTGAAGCCCAACTGGACTTCTAACAGACACTACAACTGTCTTTATCAATAGAACATGAGTCAAGTGGAGCATATGAGTTGCTAGGTATTTCGACAGAAATGGACATACTCACCAGTCCTACTGAGCTTGGGGAACATCATTTGAATGCAATTATGTAACCTCACATCCTGAACAGAGGGACTCTAGATCAGCCTACATCTAGACCACAAAACAAAGCCAAAAGGTTAAAATTTTCTTCAGGATCTGGGTTGACAAGCGATTGTGATTGCTGCAGGTGTGTAGACTCGAGACAGCAAAAGAGTCCCACTAGATCTAAATTCAAAAGAACCAATCAAAATAAATGTCTGGTTAAATGGTCACCATGTTCTAATGGAGATTGTTTCAGTGATCATGGAATCAGTCTTTAACAAAATTTACTCTGGACTCCAGACTCTTTGGTTGCACATGACTTCAACTAGACTGAGAAGCTACAGCATGAAACCTTTATCAATTAAGGGTACAACCTTGATTCTAGTCACATATGAGAAGCAGCTGGTTAAATTACCACGAATTTTAGTAAAAGGCTCGGCCCAAGCTTGATGGGACAAAATTGGTTGAGAAAGGTTGATTCAACATTTTTCATTTAGAAAATGGCTGCCTGAGTGAAGTCGTAATTAAATACTCGGACACTTTTCAGGAAGGTCTAGGAATTATCAAAGGAGCCAAAGCCAGCTTGCACATTAACCAGGAAGCAATTCTGAGATTCTGCAAAGGTTGCCCAGTACCATTTGCCTTATGGGCAAAAATTGAGGCAGAAATCAGAAGGCTGGAAAATGAAAGAATCATCAAACCAGTCCAGTTTGCAGAATGGACAGCACCTGTCACACCGTTTGTGAAGCCTGATGGATGGATTTACCTTTCTGGGGATTTTAAATAAATGGTAAACCACTTTCTGCAGCTGAACAAATGCCCAATCCCTCACATAGAGGATTTATATGAAAGCTGGAAGGGGGCCTGTCCTTCACAAAGTTGAAGAGGACCCCTGCATATTTGCAGTTGCGGTTAGACATATGCTACAATTAATACCCAGAAGGATTTGTACCAATATGAGACTGCCAATTGGAGTACCTTTAGCCTGCGCAATGTATTAGCAGACACTGGAGAATATTTTACAAGTTCCACCCAGGTCGCCATTAATGTAGGTGACGTGCTCATACCAGGGAAGGCCAATAAGGAGTACTTAGAGAACTTGAACATAGTCCTTAGATGTTTCTCTAAGGTGGGCAGGGTAAAATATGTGTTCCAGGCACCCCATGTGACCTACCTGGGCTACAGAGTTTAAAAGACCAGGTTACACCCGTTAGAAGAAGAAGTGAGGGTGATCAAAGGTGCTCTGGCTCCCACATCTTTATCAGAGCTTAGGTCTTTCCTTGGGCTGGTGAGCTTTAATGGGTAGTTTATACATAACCTGGACTCCATCCTGGCACCTTTGCATGAACTCTTAAAAAAGGTCAGCCTTGAAAATGGTCATGTAGCCAAGCCGTAGCTTTCAGGGAAGTAAAGAAACAGCTATCATCCTCTAAGGTGTTGGCACACTGTGATCCCAAGCGAGATCTTGTATTGACCTATGATGCTTCCCTGTACGGCATCAGGCTAGTATTAGCTCATAGGTGGTCCAATGGAGAGGAATGTCCAGTATTGCATACACCCAGGACTTTGGCTAATGCAGAGTGTAAATACACTCCGATAGAGAAGGAGGGTTTGGCAGTCATATTTGGAGTCAGCAAGTTCCACCAATACCTTTTATGGATGTAAATTTGTAACAGTAATGGACCCCTGCCATGTCTACTTCAAGAGGACAAGGCAGTGCTGCCCATAGCTTCAGGCTGAATTCAGAAGTGGATACTAGTACTAAGTGCATATAATTACAAGTTGGAACATTGCCTGGAGGCCAGGTAGTAAATGCAAATACACCATGCAGATACACCGCCGGTAGTACTGTCACTGAAGGAGTCCGTAATGGTATCAAATTTTCTGGACACACTTCCAGTCACAGTTGACAATACCAGACTTTGGATGCAGAAAGATCTGATCCTGCAAAACTGAAACAGCTGATGGTGATGGGGAAACCAAAGGCCATCAAAATGAGAAATGCAACTTTTTTGTACCTGTAAAGACAAGACCATAGTAGAGGATGGCAAATGTGGAGCAACAATGATTATCCCAAGCAAAGATTGCTGCCAGATACTGGCTGAACTCCACCAGGGTCATCCAGGCGTTTCCAAAATGAAAATGTTGGCGAGAAGTTATGCTTGATGGCCAGGATTGGATGCTAACATAGCCATGTTGGTGGGGCAATGGCCAGAGTGCTAACAAGGAAAAAAATTACTGCCAGCAGCTCCCTCACATTCTTGGGAATGACTTGGTAAACCCAGGGCTTGGTTACATGTTGACTATGCAGGCCCTTTTGTGGGTTCAATATTCTTAGTCATTGTGGACCCTTGCTGTAGGTGGCTGGATGTACATAAAATCATTTGTCAAATATGGAGGCAACAATAGGAAAACTGTATCAGAGATAATAGGAACTGCAGATGCTGGAGAATCCGAGATAACAAGGTGTAGAGCTGGATGAACACAGCAGGCCAAGCAGCATCTTAGGAGCAGGACCGCTTAGCCTGCTTTGCTCATCCAGCTCTACACCTTGTTATCTGTAATAGGAAAACTGCATGCATCTTTTGTGATTATTATAGCCTCGTAGAAGTGTTGGTCACAGATAATGGGCCATTGTTTACCAGCAAGAAATTTGAGTATTTCCTAAAGTCAAATGGTACTTGACATAAAAGAACAAGAAAAGCTCCATATCATCTGTCATCCAATGGTCTGGCAGAAAAAACAGTCCAAACTTTGAAAGCAGGTTTAAGGAAACATCCGGTGCGGCTTCCTCTACATTGGGGAAACCAAGCGGAGGCTTGGGGACCGCTTTGCAGAACACCTCCACTCAGTTCGCAACAAACAACTGCACCTCCCAGTCGCAAACCATTTCCACTCCCCCTCCCATTCTCTTGATGACATGTCCATCATGGGCCTCCTGCACTGCCACAATGATGCCACCCGAAGGTTGCAGGAACAGCAACTCATATTCCGCCTGGGAACCCTGCAGCCATATGGTATCAATGTGGACTTCACCAGTTTCAAAATCTCCCCTTCCCCTACTGCATCCCCAAACCAGCCCAGTGCATCCCCTCCCTCCACTGCACCACACAACCAGCCCAGCTCTTCCCCCCCACCCACTGCATCCCAAAACCAGTCCAACCTGTCTCTGCCTCCCTAACTGGTTCTTCCTCTCACCCATCCCTTCCTCCCACCCCAAGCCGCACCCCCAGCTACCTACTAACCTCATCCCACCTCCTTGACCTGTCCATCTTCCCTGGACTGACCTATCCCCTCCCTACCTCCCCACCTACACCCTCTCCACCTATCTTCTTTACTCTCCATCTTCGGTCCGCCTCCCCCTCTCTCCCTATTTATTCCAGTTCCCTCCCCCCATCCCCCTCTCTGATGAAGGGTCTAGGCCCGAAACGTCAGCTTTTGTGCTCCTGAGATGCTGCTTGGCCTGCTGTGTTCATCCAGCCTCACATTTTATTATCTTGGAATCTCCAGCATCTGCAGTTCCCATTATCTCTTAAGGAAACATCCTACAGCTTCACTAGATACCAAACTGTCCTGATTCCTATTGATTACAGGACGACTCCTCATGCAATTACAGACATAGCTCTAGAAGAGTTATTAATGGAGAGAGGACTTTGCACCAAGTTAAATCCGATCTTCATGGATCTTGGGGGGATGGTGAAATGGCATCTGGAATGTTGATGCCAGACACAAGACTGTGCTAGCTGAGAACGATAATTTACTTCAGGGAAAAAGTATGATGTAGGAACTACAGGAATGGCCCTTCATGGAGAATAGGCATGGTTAACATGAGGTCAGTTCCAGTGACGTATAAAGTTTGGGTGCTGCGATGATCTTGAACAAGCATGTGAACCATATGAAAGCTTCAAATTTGCAAATGCTGTGGGACTAAAACATGTGTAGCTCATTTACTGCCTATAGGTCTCACTCTCTGTCACACATTGAAGATACTTCTGTATATGAGATAGACACAACAGATGTTGCTGCCTCGACACCTTTTCCACCTGAAGAAGAGAATTAATTTCTTTCAAGACACACTGGGTGCAGTGGAGGAGCTACAGTGCATTACATGCTCCCCGTATCAGAGGCAGAGTTGGAGGAACCTAACCCAGTGCTAAAACATACCAGTAGTAGCTGAAAAAAAATCTGCCTATGTCTTTGGACTCAGAGAGGGAGGGATGTAGTAATTGTAACGAGATCAGTAGGTGGACCAAGTTCCCTGATTGGGGGTGTTAATATGGTCCAATCAGGGAGCCCTAGCTGACTGATAAAGAACAGGAATGCTAGAGGTTTGGCTCACTGAGAGCTGGATCAGTGTCAGGGACTTGTCATGTGTAAATAAAGGATGACTTGGTGACAGGATACTGGCCTCTGTGGAGTTATTTTAGTAATGATAAAAACATTTCACAGTTTAGAAAACAATGGAAGTGGTAAATATTGTAGTAAAGAAACAAAATATTTGGCTTGAGTGCATGTGAAAGGCAGAATAAAAACATTCAGAACACTTCACCCATGGAAGACTATACTTGTGTAAAGAGAGGACAACAAGGGTTCAGGATACTGATTTTTGAAATAGAAGGCTTGACCTGGAATGAAAGATTAAATTGACTGGGTGCTTATTTTCTGGAGTTTCAAAGAATGACAAATGATCTCATTCAAAAATACAAAATAGAGTGAAGAGCTGGATGAACAAAGCAGGCCAAGCAGCATCAGAGGAGCAGGAAAGCTGACATTTCGGATCTAGACCCATCTTCAGAAATGAAGATTTTCTGAAGAAGTGTCTAGGCCCAAAACATCAGCTTTCCTGCTCCTCTGATGCTGCTTGGCCATCTGTGTTCGTCCAGCTCTACACCTTGTTATCTCAAATTCTCCAGCATCTGCAGTTCTTACTATCTCCAAATATACAAAATGTTTAGTGTTTGAAGTATGGGCAGGATATTTCGCCTGGCTGAGAAGTATAGGATGAGGGTACACTGTCTCAGAATAAGGGGCAGGCCATTTAGGACTGAAATTTGGAGGCATTTCTTTACTTGGAGGCAGTGAATCTTTTGATTTTTTTTATGCCCTAGAGACTTGAGTAAGTTCAAGACGCAGATTATTTAAGATTCCTATATATTTAAAATATCAAAGGATGCAAAAATTTCTTATAAGATGGAAGATCAGCCATGGTCTCATTAATGGAGGATAAGATTCACTTGGGCCTTAAGGGCTGAATGCTCTTATTTCCCATATTTATCTTTCAATTAGGCAACTACAGCCTTCTGGACTCAACATTAAGTTTAGCAATTTCAGGCCTGTTTCCTCATTTATGTTTCTGTCGTTTTTGAGTGTCCAGGCCATCTTGTTTTTCAGGTTTTTGCTTCTTGACTGTATTTTGCAATCTGAAGTATCTTGCTTTTGTATTTGTACTGTGTCTCATCTGCACTTTACAGCCCACCTGAAATAACTGGAACAATCTTTATATGCTAAGCATACAGTCTTGTCCTCCATGGTAACCTATCAGAAATTAGTACATCTGTTCATGTTGTAAACAAAGCATTCCACAAAGTGTGTCTTGGGATCCAAAAGAAAGGACAAGCATAAGTGCTTCACTTAACTCTCCTATTATGGACTGTGACTCAAAAAAAAAGTTAATTTTTGTCGGTGGAAAGTGACACGGAGCAGCACTGATGGCAGAAATAACTGAATCAAAAATGATTAAATTCAGGTGTAAGAGAGGGGTGGTAGCAGCCATGGAAAGGAAGGTGAGAATCAGAAAAGGTTTCTTAATTCGATAAGTTAACTGTGAAGGAGCAAGAAGGAGATGAACAAAAAAACCAGAAAAAAAAACAAAAATAATACTGTCTGGTCTCCTTTCCCTGTTTTGAAGGCTAGGCTATGGGCTTCTGTTGAATTGGTCCATCTATCAGCAAAGCACTGTAGTAGTTTGCCAATGTCGTCTGCAGGATTGGTGACCAGGCAACTTGCCCACTTTAACGACCTGCCAGAAGATAGTGGAAGCATTTACAAACTGTTATAATCAGCCTGTTTGACACCTCACTAGCGTACCTTCTATGCCAGGTTTTGTTGACCATATGACTTGAACCTGGCCTGGACTACTTTACTGTTATGCACAGCACCTCTATCATAGAGAATGAATACTCCATAGAATTATTGTCAATGTCACAGTGATGTGGAAGACAGATTTACTTTATTTTGTAAGATTTTCTTGAATTATTATTTTTCATTTCTTGTGTGGTATGCCTTTGACACAGTTGTCTGCTCCATCCTCCTCCAGTGCCACTGCACTATCTGGTACTGGATGTCAGATAAACAGCCTGATAATTGAGAAATAGTGAAGGAGTCAACTAAGGTCAACATTAATGTGAGAGAGGAAACAGAAGATAGTATGGGTGATTCCTGATTAAGACTAGATAGAAAAGTATAGAACCAGGTGAGTGCATTACTACCTTGATAAAATTGCTTAGTTTTAGCCCTGCCTCAGCTCACTTGCTGCTAAAACTCCTACCCATGCTGTTGGTATGTCTAAGTTAATTATTCCAAAGTTATTCTGGCCAGGTATCCTTATTCCACCCTAAACAAATTTTAGTTCATCCCAAACTTTGCCTCCTAGCTTACACCAACTCCTTTTCATCCATCATCCTCAAGATCACAGACCTACACTGGTTCTTGGTCTAGCAATACTCAATTTTAAAATGTACATCCTTGTTTCCAGAACTCCTACATGGCCTTGCACCTCCCTCTCTGTGATTTTCAGCAGCCTTAAAATGAACTAGATCTTTGTGCTTCCCCAGTCTGGCCTCTGATATAACAGATTTGAAGTGCTCCACACTGCTGTTTTTCAACTGTCAAGATGCTAAGTTCTGTCATTCTCTCTTAATGTCTCCACCATTCGACCCAATGATTTTTTAAATGTCTACCTATTTGACCAAACCTTTGGCCATCTGTCCTAATGCCTCCTTCCATCTGTCAAATTTTCTGGGTAATATTTGTCAAATGCCTTTGAACATTTTACTATGTTAAACGTGCAACTTGCTGTTTGTACAGAATGGTGTAAAATGAAAAAAAAACTTATTAAATATGTTGTGAGGCTGGATGAACACAGCAGTTCATCCAGCCTCACATTTTATTATCTTGGAATTCTCCAGCATCTGCAGTTCCCATTATCTCTTATTAAATATGTTAACTTTTTCCCTTTTACAGCAGGGCTGCTGTTTGATGCATTACACTACAGCAGGACAGTTGTGGAATCTCATTGCACCAAGAGAGTTTATCGACTTCTCATATACCACAGATTACCAGAACGGACTACTGTCTTGTGGTAAGTATATGTAGCTGTGTTTACAACGTTCTCATTTCTGCTTTTCCTTCAAGGAACATGGGTCTTGTGCCTGATTTCAATTCATTCAGATTTGGATTCTGAAATGTGTGAAATTGTGGATGGAAAGCGATCATAAAGCAATCTAGAGCTTTACGAAGTCGATGGTAGTACAACTGAATCTGTTGGAGAGACTCCATAAGGCAAACAGCATCGAGATTCATTTTCACTAATATCAAATTAGTAGAAAACGCTGCTTACAGATGAATTTTCTCATGCGGGTGTTTAGTTTTTGATCCTCAGATGCTGATTCTCTATTTCACACATTCGTAGCTGAGTTGTTTCAAGTTTCTTGCCGGTAGATGGAAAAGAGAACATTTTGATTCTGGTACCTTGAACACTGAATGCTACAACTTCAAAGACCAGGAATAATTACTCAATAAGTTAATTCTACAAACTGCGCATTTCACATAGCACAATTGCTATTACCGATGTATGCTCCCTGTGATAAGGCTTTATGTAAAGCTGCACATTAGTAAAATTTTCTTTATGCAAACAGATGAGCGCACAAATTAGGAGCAGGGGTTGACCATTCAAACCTGTTCCACCATTCAATAAGATCAGAGTTGATCTGTTTGTGGCCTCAGCTTTACACTCCCACCTGTTTCTGAAAACCCTCTAACTCCTGTGTTTATCAAGAATGATCTACTTTACCTTTAAAATATTCAATGACCCAGCTATCACTGCTCTTTACGGAAAGTAGTTGAAAGTGTCACAATCCCTGCAAGAAATAAAAATCTCATTTTACGTTTTAAATGGAAGACCCCACATTTCTAAACTATATCCCCTAATTAAAGTCTCTCCCATAGAGGTGAGTGCTGAAAAGTGGGATCCCCTTGTCAGATTCTCTCAGGATCTTCTATGTCTCAATAAAATCACCATTTTATGCTTCTAAACTCCAATAAGTATAGACTCAGCTGGTCCAATCTTTTATCATAAGATAATAAATAACTCTGTTTCTCACTCCCCAAGTACTGTCAGACTTGCTGAGCTTCTCTCTCTCATATTTCCTGTTTTTCTTTCAGATTTCCAGTATCTGCAGTATTTTGCTTTGATAATCAGTCCAAGGGAAACTAGGGATGGGCACCAAACGCTGATTCAGCAAACAATGCCCACAGCCCACACAAGTATAAAAGATCACTTGTTATACTTGTATAATAACTTGTTGTGATTCGTATACCAGAATACCTATATCTCTTTGCATCTCAGATTTCTGCAATCTCTGTCACTCCATCTTTTCAAAACAAAAGCTGCTTTTCTATTTTTTTGCCAGTATGAGCAAGTTCATTTTCTATTATACTCCATCTTCCAAATGTTTGCCTGCTCACATAAGGTGTCTGCAAAGAATATAAAAACATCAAGAACTGTGGATGCTGTAAATCAGGAACAAAAATAGAAGTTGCTGGAAAAGCTAAGCAGGTCTGGCAGCATCTGTGAAGAGTAATCAGAGTTAACATTTCAGGTCCAGTGACCCTTCCTCAGAACTGTGCTGCCAGACCTGCTCAGCTTTTCCAGCAATTTCTGTTTTGTCTTGCTGCAAAGGATATAGATTATTACCTCTTCACAACTTACTTTCCTACAATCATTGTGTCTTCAGCAAATTTAGCAACCATACATCTGGTACCTTCAAGTCATTGATATAAATTGCAAGTAGTTGCAGTACTCCACTCATCATATCTTGCCAAACCAAAAATGACCCAATTATGCATAGTTTCTGCTTCCTGTTGGCTAAATGATCCTCTATCCACTCAACAACATGAGCTTGCTCTTGCACAGTGAACTTTGGAATGGAACTTTGTCAAATGCCTTTGGAAATTCTGAGTACAGTATGTCCAAAGGTCTTTCATCATCTTTCCTAACTTGTTTCTTCCGCAAAAAAAACTCTAGCCACTATTTCAACTTGATTTACTTTCCAGAGAACTGACACTAATTGACACTGTCTAATTACGTTAAGATTTTCAATGTCTCCTGCCATATCTTCCTCAATAAGATTCCAGAATTTTCCAACGCAGCTTATGTGGGCCTACCTGATACTTGTAACTGAAATAGTGTTTTTTTTAAAATATCATTAAAAGCAAAATTTTAGCATTATTTCCTAGCTGTGTGACTTTATGGTAAGCGGAATGTTTTCAGTACATTATGATAGTCTTGAAAAGGCATTTAATTATTTTGGAAAGTAATGTTCTGAAATGTCAAATTGTATTAATTGACAATCTTTTTGATAACTCAACACAGGAGTCAGTGTTGAATATGGGAAGGAACAAACTAATTTTGTTCGTGGATTTAATCACCCATGTGGATGGTTTTGCATTCCTTTGAAGAATGAACCTGACTGCAGCCTCTTGACTGGCTTTATTCAGACTGATTTACGAGGAATGCTGCCTCAGGCTGCAGTGGACTCTGCAATGTCAAATTCATTAGTCAACTTCTACAATGAACTCCGGAATGCTTTGAAAACTTAGATTTAAATGAAAATAATAATTATTTTTGTATATAATTTCTTGACATAAATTCCTTTGTACTGTGCTGCAGAGCTCAGTTGATAAGTGCAATATGTGGCCATACTTAGTATTTCAGCATTTAATGTACTTTTTTAATGTGTAAAAGCAATATTACAATATCAATTATAATGAGATTAGTAACTTTTTAGATATTCAATTTAAATTCTGATCATCATGATGTACTTAATATATTTCAACTTACATTATTTGAAATTCAAAGAGTAAAATATTGTAATTCAACAAATTAGGAAAATCTGTTTGAACTGAAGGCCAAAAATTTCAAATGCAAAAGCACCTATATTTTTGACATTGCAAGTGCCAGCTTGTCTTCAAAATATCCACAACACGAATACAAACTTCTAGTGCTGGTTGTAGCAGACATCCTTTTAACCAGGGTCTTACTGTGCACATGGAGAGAAGGTCCACAGAAATTAGGCAGGATTGGCAAATCATGATATCAGTCAGCATGTAACGCTGATTTACTGTCAGCAAAATAATTTTGAGCTCAACAGTCCAGCTAACATCCTATATTATCCTCACATACTAGAATACTTTCAGTAGCAGAAAAGACCTCCCCTCAGCATTATTTAAATCAATCAACAACTTTCAAATGGTTTGCTGATTAATTCCCACTAGCTCCTAATGTGATTATAAACATTTTTTGGTGGCTTACGGAGTTAAGAGAAACTGCCGAACATAAGGAATGTTGTGCTGTCTGTTGCAGAACTTTGTTCTACCATAAAGGAATTTGCACCATTTACTTTCACACATGAATGTAGATCTTGCAATGCCCTTGACCTATAGCATAATGGAAAATAAGCTGAAGCAGCACAAAACAGGGATGAAAAGTCTCTTGGTAAGATACTGTATTTGGGGCAAGTGTTCAGGGAAGGGGGCTGCGCAGGGGCTTGGTGGTTAGCCTTGCTGTCTCTCAGTGCCAGGGACCCAGGTTCAATCCCAACCTCAGGTGACTATCTGTGAGGAGTTTGCATGTTCTTCCCTACATCTGCATGGGTCTCACCCAGGTGCTGCAGTTTCCTCCCACAGACCAAAGGTTAGGTGGATTGGCTATGTTAAATTGTCTGTAATGTCCATGGATGTGCAGGCTAGGTGCAGATTTATGGGACAGGGCTAGTGGGCAAAGTTTAGGTGGGATGCTGTTTGGAAAGTCAGAGCAGACTCATTGGCTGAACAGCTGCTCTTCATACTGTAGGAGATGAAGTGAACTTGTGAAGTATTAGGTATGAATATCGGTTGATGGATAATATAGGTAGGTGAATGATTCAATTTTCGGCATTGAGAGGCTCATGAAGGCATTTGAAGATGTATTTATTAATCATAGTCATAGTAGTAAGATCACCAAACATCTTGAATCATTGTTTCTGGGTCCTAAGAGCTTGACTCTTGCTACAGTTTACCACAGTCACCTGCTTCCAATATTTTCTGTATGTGAGATAACAAGGTGTGGAGCTGGGTGAACACAGCAGGCCAAGCAGCATCTTAAGAGCAGGAAAGGGCCTAGACATTTCATCAGAAATGGGGGAGGGGAAGAGGGTTCTGAAATAAATAGGGAGAGAGGGTTGGCGGATTGAAGATAGAGAAGAAGATAGGTGAATAGGAGACAGACAAGTTAAAGAGGTGGGGATGGAGCCAGTAAAGGTGAGTGTGGGTGAGGAGGTAGGGAGGAGATAGGTCAGTCCAGGGAGGACGCACAGGACACGAGGGTGGGATGAGGTTAGTAGGTAGGAAATGGGAGTGAGGTGGGAGGAGGGGATAGGTGAGAGGAAGAACAGGTTAGGGAGGCAGGGACAAGCTGGGCTGGTTTTGGGATGCAGTGGTGGGGAGCATAGATTTTGAAGCTTGTGAAATCCATATTGATACCATTGGGCTGCAGGGTTCCTAAGCGGAATATGAGTTGCTGTTCCTGCAACTTCGGGTGGCATCGCTGTGGCACTGCAGGAGGCCCAGAATGGACATGCCGTCTGAGGAATGGGAGGGGGAGTTGAAATGGTTCGCGACTGGGAGGTGCAGCTGTTTATTGTGAACCGAGCGTAGGTGTTCTGCAAAGCGGTCCCCAAGCCTCTGCTTGGGGCCTGGGATGGGGGTGAGGGAGGAGGTGTGGGGGCAGCTTTAGCACTTCCTGTGGTTGCAGGGTAACGTGCCGGGTGTGGTGGGGCTGGAGGGGAGTGTGGAGTGGACAAGGGAGTCACGGAGAGAGTGGACCCTCTGGAAACCAGACAAGGGTGGGGAGGGAAAAATATCTCTGGCGGTGGGGTCAGATTGTGGATGGCGGAAGTGTCGGAGGATGATGTGTCGGATCCAGAAGTTGGTGGAGAGGTATATGAGGACGAGGGGAGTTTCTCTTGGTTGTTATTGCAGGGACGGGGTGTGAGGGATGAGTTGCGGGAAAATGCGGGAGACATGGTCGAGGGCATTCTTGACCACTGCAGGGGTGGGGGGCGGAAGTTGCAGTCCTTGGAAAATGAGGACATCTCAGTAAGGGGCTCACCTTTGACCCCCTACACCCACACATCAACGAATACCAGTCACGTTTGGACATCGAGCAGTTTTTCCGCCGCCTCCGTCTCCCCGCTTACTTCTTTAACCGTGAGCCTAACCCTCCCTATGCTGACCCCTTCTCCTGCCTCCAACACAAGCCCTCCTCCTGGACACCAGCCAAGGCCTCTCCGCTCCCTCAACCTCTTCATCTCCAACTGCTGTCGAGATAGCAATCACCTCAACGTCTCCACCCCTCTCACCCAGTCCAACCTCTCCCCTGCAGAACGTGCAGCCCTCCACTTCCTCCACTCCAATCCCAACCTCACCATAAAACCCACGGACAAGGGAGGCGCAATTGTAGTATGGCGCACTGACCTCTACATTGCTGAGACCAGACACCAACTCTCCGACACCACCTCCTACAGCCCCCTGGATCATGATTCTACCCCCCAAGCATCAAACCATCATCTCCCAAACCATCCACAACTTCATCACCTCAGATGACCTCCCACCCACAGCATCCAACCTCGTCATTCCCCAACCCCGCACCGCCTGCTTCTATCTCCTTCCCAAATCCACAAACTTGCCTGCTCTGGTCGACCCATCGTATCTGCCTGCTCCTGCCCCACCAAACTCATCTCCACTTATCTGGACTCCGTTTGCTCCCCCTTGGTCCAGGAACTCCCTACCTACATCCGTGACATGACCCACGCCCTCCACCGCCTCCAGAACTTCCAATTCCCTGGTCCCCACCACCTCATTTTTACTGTGAATGTCCAGTCCCTATACACTTGTATTCCTCATGCAGATGGCCTAAAGGTCCTCCACTTCCTCCTGTCCCAGAGACCTCACCAGTCCCCCTCCACTGACACCCTCGTCCACTTAGCCGAACTCGTCCTTGCCCTCAACAACTTCTCTTTCAATTCCTCCCACTTCCTTCAGACAAAGGGGGTGGCCATAGGCATGGGCTCAAGCTATGCCTGCCTCTTTGTAGGTTATGTGGGACAGTCCCTCTTTCGCACCTAAACTGGCCCTAAACCCCACCTCTTCCTCCGTTACATCGATGACTGTATTGCCGCTGCCTCGTGCTCCCAAGAGGAGCTCGAACAGTTCATCCACTTCACCAACACCTTCCACCCCAACCTTATGTTCACCTGGACCTCTTTGTCTCCATCTCGGGCAACGACCCCGAAACCAATTATCCATTTCAAGCCCACCGACTCCCACAGCTACCTAGAATACACCTCCTCCCACCCACCTTCCTACAAAAATGCTATTCCCTATTGCCAATTCCTTCGGCTCCGCCGCATCTGCTCCCAGGATGAGGCATTCCACTCCCGTACATCCCAGATGTCCTCATTTTACAAGGACCCCCACACCTCCTCCCTCACCCCCATCCCAGGCGCCAAGAAGACATTCCACATCAAGCAGAGGTTCACTTGCACATCCGCTAATGTGGTATACTGCATCTGCTGTACCCGTTGTGGCCTCCTGTACATCGGGGAAACCAAGCGGAGGCTTGGGGACCGATTTACAGAACACCCTATGCTCGGTTGACAATAAACAGCTGCACCTCCCAGTCGCGTTTCAACTCCCCCTCCCATCCCTTAGATGACATGTCCATCCTGGGCCTCCTGCAGTGCCAAAACGATGCCACCCGAAGGCTGCAGGAACAGCAACTGATATTCTGCTTGGGAACCCTGCAGCCCAATGGTATCAATGTGGACTTCACAAGCTTCAACACCTCCCCTCCCCCCACTGCATCCCAAAACCAGCCCAGCTCATCCCCACCTCCCTAACTTGTTCTTCCTCTCACCTATCCCATCCTCCCACCTCAAGCGGCACCCCCATTTCCTACCTACGAACCTCATCCCGACCCGTCCGTCCTCCCTGAACTGTCCTATCTCCTACCTACCTCCTCAATACACTCACATTTACTGGCTCCATCCCCGCCTCTTTAACTTGTCTGTCTCCTCTCCACCTATCTTCATCTCTATCCATCTTCAATCCGCCAACCCTCTCTCCCTATTTATTTCAGATCCCCCTTCCCCTCCCCCCTCTCTGATGAAGGGTCTAGGCTCAAAACGTCAGCTTTCCTGCTCCTAAGATGCTGCTTGGCCTGCTGTGTTCATCCAGCCTCACACTTTGTTGTCTCGGATTTTCCAGCATCTGCAGTTCCCATTATCTTCTGAATGTTGTCTGGAGGGTCTCCTGAGAGATGACATTACTGCTCCACTACACCTCCTTGACCAAGGCCTCCAGTGTACTATTCAAAAGTCTTGGAGCTGCTATCTA
The DNA here is from genome assembly GCF_030684315.1 of Stegostoma tigrinum. Taxonomy (NCBI): domain Eukaryota; kingdom Metazoa; phylum Chordata; class Chondrichthyes; order Orectolobiformes; family Stegostomatidae; genus Stegostoma; species Stegostoma tigrinum. Next base: position 79,803,674 of record NC_081356.1, read on the forward strand.
CTGTTGTCCTTGTCTACCTACATCAAATGAACTGCAGTGGTTTAAGAAGGCAGCTCACCACCATCTGAAGGGCAACCAGGAATCGGCAATAAATGCTAGTGTCGACAGTGATGTCCACATCCACTTAATGAATAAAAAGAACTTGAGTCCAAATCAGAAAGAAAATTACAAGCCTGAAAGAATTTTCTACATACTTGATGCCCAAATATTAATGATAAAGAGCACTTTGTTAGATATCCAGACAGCTGTTATTACTGAAATGTTATTACATTGTCATCTTACAACAGTCCACAACAAAATACTTTTAATGAAAACCAGCAGAATAGTACATTTTCTCTCACTTTTCTATCAGATTTCATACATTATAATCAACCATTGTCATGCATAGCATTATAAAACACAATATATCTTTATGTGAAACTATTTCATCCTGATCCAATGGTATTAAGTAATTATGTACTGTAAGAAGAAAACTTTTCTTGAATTTTTACTCCATTTTAAGAAATGGTTAGCAGTGATGAATCTAATCAGACATTCTGGTAGATATACTGGAAAAAAAATTAATAGGGACCACTTGACATATCCTTCCCTCATCTCAACTTGTTAAGCATTCATTTGGAATTTGTTAATCAGTTATCAGTATAGGAGTGAATGATGGATAAATTTGGCCTGTTGAACTCTGATATTAGCATTTGCAGTGCGTCCACTAAAGCTATGCACAAGCTAATGAATTAATTAATTTGCATTTTCTTGCTTGACCTAAGATTAAACTCAAACATTAAAGCCACAACATATAAATTATTTATTAATTTTGTGGTCAAAATTTGCAGCACTTAAATTTAGACATTGAACATCCAGTTACTTAATAATTAGGGGCGAATGACAGACCAAATGAATAGTGGGGTTGATAAAGGCTTATCTGTTATTTTTCGGTCAACCAGTGTCAACAGGTTTGCTTGCAATTTACCCTAGGTACCAATACCTAATCAGAAGTTATGGGTTATGGTAATGGGTAGGAAAGTCAATCTGAGGAGTATTGGACCAGCCATGATCGTCATGAATGTTGGAGCAGGCTCGAGGCCGAATGGCCTACTTCTGTTTTTTTTTTGTTGTGATTTTATTGCTATAATTGGTGAGATTAATTTACAGTTAGACTAGAGGTAACTCTGTAAGTGATCTAATAAATAGGTTAAAGTCTAGGGCCTAGAAATCCAATCAGTATGGAGTCTACTGCCTCTTCTTGGAAAGCAATTGTTTGCTGGCCTTTTTCTGTGAGGTTTATGTGGCATTGCAGCAGAATTGGGATATGCAGCGGCTTTGAATCTATGATATTAGAAAGCAACTATTACACAAATATTACACAGCTGCTGTGATGTCAGGATTCTAGTTTAGGACCACACAGCTGCTGACCACAAATCCGTGCATTTCTCATCAAAGATTACGAATGGTGTTGAAAGATAAAATTGGGACTTGCGCCAAATCAAAGCCATTTCACAAATTATTGTTCAGTGCCTTGTGGTCTGCAATAGGACCAAGGTAATGAACAGAGAAGGTAAATGGGGGTGGGGGGGTACTGAAGTTCTGTGAGGAGGAAGCATATTTGGGGAGAGACAAAGAAGGATATATCCTGGATCCCATGTAAGTGGATGGAATATGCACGAGCAAATTAAGAGAGGTTTCTTTCCATTTCAACAACTCCATCTCAGCATGGACACAACACTGGCCAACATCGCATTCATTTCACAATTTCCGCTTGCGCAACATTCCACGATAAGAATCAATTAAAAAAAACCTTCACAAAATACCTTCAATCAGCAACTCATCAAATTATTCAAACTTCAATGGACAATTCATTTTCATGCGTTCATTCATTGCCTGTCTAATAGATGTCTTGCATGTCCATATACTCCTATGTAGACAATAAAATGTGGGGCTGGATGAACACAGCAGGCCCAGCAGCATCTCAGGAGCACAAAAGCTGACGTTTCGGGCCTAGACCCTTCATCATGAAGACTGATGCAAAATATCATGATGAAGGGTCTAGGCCCGAAACGTCAGCTTTTGTGCTCCTGAGATGCTGCTGGGCCTGCTGTGTTCATCCAGCCTCACATTTTATTATCTTGGATTCTCCAGCATCTGCAGTTCCCATTATCACTACTCCTATGTAGAGCTATCTCAATAATTGCAGAATAGCTGATGGAAGGGATGTTCACCGTGAATGAAGTTGCAAGAAAATACCATGTACTTTAGGTTATATCGTCCCAGAATTGGTAACCACAGTCTGAGCTGGCTGGTCAAGGAGAACTAGAAAGGATGTTGGCAAGAGTGGCAGCTGTGGAAAATGAATGCAGTATCCTTGAGAGATGACAGAGGGTTTGTTTCTCCAGGGTAACAATGCCAGTCTCATGAGGTGGCACATCAGCATCCCAATAATCTACTGGATGGACCGCATATATTTTTGTGCAATGAAATCAACATTCAAGTGGCATCAGTCTGAGTCTACATGGTAGTAACTATCTGAGTTTGCACTGCACCACTGAGACATTTGGCCAGATTTTAAATGGCTCTGCAGAGTGTGCTTTGGGCAAGGGAACATGTAAAATAAAAAAAGCCATCAATTTCTACCCACATCTTTAGCGACTATGGTGATAGTTGGGTGGATGCCAAAATAGGCAGATGCCTGCCAGAGTTGATTCTAAGGGAAGCCCAGCAAGGAAGATGGTGGAGCAACAATGGCAAGTGTTTCTGGGGGTAATTTGGGAGGCACAGCAGAAATCCAACCCAAGGAAGAAGAAACATACTAAGGGGAGGTTGAGGCATCCATGGCTGAGTCAGAGATAGCATTAAATTGAAAGCATATAACGTGGTGAAGATTATTAGGAAGCCTGAAGATTGGGAAACCTGTAAAAACGAGCAAAGGGCAAATTTTAAAAAAAGCAATAGGCAGGGTGAAAATGAAATATGAGGGTAAACGAGCTAGTAATATAAGAAAACGGAGTTTTTTTAGATATATATAAATAAAAGAGGCAACTGTTGAAATTGCACTGCTGGAAAATGAGAATAGAGTAGTAGAAGGGAACAAAGAAATGGTGGAGGAATTGAACAGATATTTTGCATCAGTCTTCATGGTCCAAGACAGAAAAGTATACCAGAACTTTCAAGAGAATTGTGGACAGAAGTGAATTTAGTGGCAGTCACTAAGAAGAAAATGCTAGGCAAATGAAGGTGGATAAATCACTTGGACCAGATGGACTGCACCGACAATTCTGAAGGGGAAAGCTGAGATGATTGTGGAGATATTGAATGTGGTCTTTCAGAAATCACTGGAGTCAGGGTGGGTCTTAGATGACTGGAAAATGGCTAATGTAACATTCCTGTTTAAGAAGGGAGGGAGGCAGTAGATGGGAAATTATAGGCATGTTAGTCTGACATTCATCGTTGGTAAGATTTTAGAGTCCCATCATTAAGGAAGAGATTGTGGAGTGCTTGGAAGTGCATGGTAAACCAGGGCTGAATCAGCATGGCTTCATCAAGGGGAGGTCATGCCTGACAAATCTGTTAGAATTCTTCGAGGAGGTAACAAGCAAGCTAGACAAAAGAGACCCAATGTACGTGATCTATTTAAGTTTCCACAAGGCTTTTGACAAGGTGACACACAGGACACTGCAAAATAGGATAAGAAATCATGGTATTAGGGGCAAGGTACTGGCATGGATAGATGATTGTTTGGCTGGCAGAAGGCACAGTGGAGACAATAGGAACTTTTTCAGGATGGTAGCTGGTTACTAGTGGAGTTTCACAGGGTCAGTGTTGGGACCACACCCATTCATGTTATACATTAACGATCTGGACAAAGGAACTGACAGCATTGTTGCTAAATTTGCAGGTGTCTCACTGATAGCTAGGGGGAAAGGTAATATTGAGAAAGCAGGGAGGCTGCAGAAAGACTTGGATAAAGGAGATTAGGCAAATAAGTGGCAGAGAGAAATTGTAAGAATATGCATTTCGATGCGAAGAATAGCGAGATAGACTATTTTGTAAGTGGGGATAGGATTTGGAAATCTGAGGCACAACGAGACATAGGAGTCCTACTTAAGGATTCTGTCAAGACTAACATGTGGGTACAGTTGTCAAATACAAAGGCAAATGCAATGTTATCATTCATTTCAAGAGGGCTAGAATACATGAGCAGAGATGTGCTGCTGAGTCTGTAAACAGCACTGGTCAGATTGCATTTGGAATATTATGAGCAATTTAGGGCCCTGCATCTAAGGAATGCTGGCATTGGACGGAGCCCAAAGGTTCACAAGAATGATCCTGGGGATGAAGGGTTTGTCATATGAGGAATGATTGAGCCTTCTGGATCTGTACTTGATGGCATTTAGAAGGATGGGGTCATGGGGAATCTCATTGAAACTTACAGAATGCTGAGGGACCTGGTTACAGTGGACATGGAGAGGATGTTTCCACTAGTAGGAGAGACTGGGTCTGTGGACACAGCCTCAGAGTCAAGGATTACCCTTTTGAAATGAGATGTGCATGAATTTCTTCAGCCGGAGTGTGGTTAATATGTGGAACTCGTTGCTGTAAAGGCTGGGGAGTGCAAGTCATTGAGTGTATTTAAGACAGGGACAAATGGGTTCTTGGTTAGCAAAAGGAGAAGACAGAAGAATGGGTTGAGAAACATTGCAGCCATGATCAAATGGTGGAGCAGACTCAATCGGCTCTATGGCCTAATTCTGCTCCTATATCTTATGGTCTAACATTATTGTACCTGCATGGTCAAGCCTTTTTTCAAATAAGATTTTTAAAAGATGGGCAGTACTAACTTTGGAGAGTATCTTTTGCACTTCAGACTCCTTCCTCCATAACTGAACTTTAAAACTCACTCCTTTGCTACCCCACCGACCCAATCCCCAACCCCAACTCCCAACCCTTTTCCTAGGATGTACAAGCACTCATGGCCTAATGCTCCAACATACCTTGGTTCTGGGATCCATTGGCACATGCATCCTGGGGCTGGATGCAATTCTGGCAGCATCCACTCCCAAGCTTTGGTGTCACCGGGATTGGGAATATTGGAGCTGTCGACCAGTGTGGGACTTCCTCCGAGTTAAGCATTTGTTAAGTGTGACTGCAGTGCATTTTCTTCAGATATCAAAGAAAACAAGTGAAACGCTCACTAGCCAGCCAATTAACCATTTCCCTGTGAAACCACACTTTTCCAGCAACAGTCCAGAAGAAATACAAGATAGCTCTCTCTGTTTTCTTGTGCTTTTTTGAAGCTTCTGAAGTTCTGAAACTCTCACCAGTTATTCACTTGTTACTTTTTATTACTAATCCATCAGTTACTCAGACTGGACCACCTCTCTGACAGCACTAATTAAATTCCAAAGCCTGTACTCTGTGCCTAGCCACACAAGATAAGCATCTCTTTGCTGCTGACTTCGTGTATTTTGCAAAACCACCCGAATTTTACTTGCTGAAATTCTACAGAGAATTTAACACTGCTGGCTAGAATAAAACTAGGTCAAACTAGCAAAAAACCAAAAGAACTGTAGATGCTATAAATCAGGAACAAAACAGAAGTTGCTGGAAAACCTCAGCGGGTTTGGCAGCATCTGTGAAGAGAAAATCAGAGTTAATGTTTTCTGGTCCGATGGCCTTTCCTCAGAACGGTTCTGAGGAAGGGTCACCAGACCCGAAAACATTAACTCTGATTTTCTCTTCACAGATGCTGCCAAACCTGCTGAGGTTTTCCAGCAACTTCTGTTTTTGTTAGGTCAGCCTAGCTCCTGATTAACAAATTGTAACTGCCTCTCCAGTTGGGAACTTATTCACCTCTAAGACTGAAATAAAGATTAACAGTAAATTGTAGTTAAATGTGAACTGCAAATTAGACTAATTGCCTTGCCAAATTTCCAAGCTAACACCCTGAATAGCTGCATGCAGTAACAGGCTGTTATTTGTGTCCTGTTGAATAGCTCCAGTGTTGACCATAGAGCTTGCACGTGTCTTCATCTTCTTTGCCCTTTTAAATACCATCAGTTAAAATTAAAAATGGAAAATCTTAATCGCACCAGAGATAAGAATGTTGTGCACCCATCTAGAGTAGCTCCTTTTTAAGAAAATAGTCTTTCTTCAGACCGACCATTGCTGGCAAGGCCAACATTTATTAGGGTCATAGACATGTACACCATGGAAACAGACCCTTTCCTCCAGCCTGTCCATGCCCCAAACAGATAGCCTAAATTAATCTAGTCCGATTTGCCAACATTTGACCCTTACCCCTCCAAACCCTTCCTATTCCTATTCCTATCAGATGCCTTTTAAATGATGTAAGTGTAACAGCCTCCACCACTTCCTCTGGTAGTTCATTCCATACACGTATAATCCTATGCATGAAAATGTTGCCCCGTAGGTCCCTTTTAAATCTTTCTCCTCTCACCTTAAACCTATGCCCTCTGGTTTTGGAAACCCCCTACCTTGCAGAAAAGACCTTGACTATTCACCCTATCTATGCCCTTCATGATTTTATAAACCTCTATAAGGTCACCCCTTAGCCTCTGACATTCCACAGAACATGATCCCAGCCTATTCGGCCTCTCCTTATGGCTCAAACTCTCCAAACCTGGAAATAGTTTTGTAAGTTTTTTCTGAACCCATTCAACTTTAACATCCTTCCTATAACAAGGAGGCCAGAACTGAACACAGTATTCTAAAAGTGGCCCAACCAATGTCCTGCACAGCCACAACATGACCTCCCAACTGCTTTATCAATGCACTGACCAATAAAAGCAAGCACACCAAATGCCTTCTTCACTATCCTGTCTATCTGCTACTCCGCTTTACCCAATATCAATTATGTTAGGGTGGCGGTCAGCTGCCTTTTTAACAATTGCAGTCCATCTGGTGCAGCACTTACAGTACTTTTTCGTAGAGTGTTCCAAGATTTTCATTTAGTTGCAATGAAGGACCTGGATATATTTCTAAATTAGACTGGTGTGTGCTTGGAGGGGCATCTTCAGGTGCTGTAGTTCCCATACACCTACTGCCCTTGTTCTTCCAGCTGATAGAGGTCACAGGTTTGAAAGGTGCTATCATGGGAGCCTTAGTGAATTTCTGCGTGTGTCATGTAAATGATTCACACCATTGTTATACTGCATCAATAGTTAAGATATATAAAATTGAAGGTGGTGGATTGGGTGCCAAGCCTAAGAACAATGTACTTGTTCCTACCCTACATAGTCTGCAGTAGTCCATGCCAATTCATTAGACCTTTAATGTCACTATGCAACCAGATACAGAGGTCTAGACTCTCCATTTTGGCCACATTCACGAGGGTAGTACCTGAGGATCTCCTGATCACTGCAATAATCTCTCACCTGCTCTCTTTGTCCCTATCTTTTTTGCCAAAGCGCACTACTAATACATCAAGCTTTTCATCCTCTCTGTCTGCCCTGGTGATTAGTCTGCAAGAATTTATACTATTGCAATAATTTTTTTTACCTTTAAAAGCTGTTTACAGTTAAGAAGAACAGACTGTGTGTACCACATGGTCCACAAACCCCACCGCTGGGCCTCCTGCTGTGCACAGACCTTGCTGTGCTGGAAACATTGACATGCAGCTAGTATTGAAGGCACATGAGCTCTTACTACAATCATGTAGATAAGGTGGTTTCATAAATTTTACTTCTTTGATACAAATGGACATGCACAAATTTCAATTTGCACCCAAAAATCAGGGAAACTTAATTTCTCTTCTTCTTCAATGGAATATCCAGCTTTCACAATGACTTTTTATTGTTAGGTGAAATAATTTTGAATTTTCCAACTTCTTCCAATGATCAAAAATATCCACCATAAAATATTGAAAAATATAATTCTATTAAGTGTCTCATTTAATGCTGGAATTGCTTTGGAAATGTTCTACAGGTAGAGGTTTTTGTAAAGGTCATTTTATCACAAAACCCTTGAGTTAAAACTATTATGTGATGTCACGAAGCTTTTAGTATGAACAGAAACAATTTTCCCAAATTGTGAAACAAAAATCAAATAACAGGCATGATCTCAGGCAGTACATTTAATCATTAACATAACTCTTGAATGCAACACTTTGACCACGAATAGAAATACAAATAAACTTTGTGATTGGAACTGGGTAGGAAAAACTGTTCTTGATTTTTTTAACCATGTATTATATAGTGTACCTATTCTGCATGCCAGTATGTTAAAAAATATTCTAGCATTTTATTCTGCGTAGCATGCATTACAAATACTGAACAAGACACTCAACAGATTTTGTATTCAGAAGAATATGACGAATATATTTCCAGTTTGATTCCATTCACATTAATAATTCTGAGAAAGTGAAAAAGCAAAATATCAATACGATCTGAAAACACAAAGATTATCACCCATTAAATAAATATAGAAAAATATCCCACACAACACTTACATTTGTGTGTGGCCTGTCGCAAGTGAGTTATGCTATTTTTATTAGTTTAATGTAATTTCCAGTATTAACATTAGGAAACCACTTTGTCCAATTAGCAGTTTGGTCTTTTGACAGCTATAGAACTCATAGAACCCCTACAGTGTGGAAACAGGACCTTTGGCCCAATAAGTCCACACTGACCCTCAAAGCATCCCACCCAGAGCCATCCCACTATAACCTACCTAATCTACACATCCCTGAACACTATGGACAATTTAGCATGGCCAATCCACCCAGCCTGCACATCTTTGGACTGTTGGAGGAAACTGGAACACCCAGAGGAAACCCATGCAAACTCCACACAGCCTGAGGGTGGAACCAAACCCCAGTCCCTGGCGTTGTGAAGCAGCAGTGCTAACCACTGAGCCACGATGCCACCAACTTTTTCCATTGTAAACCATCAGTAAACTACCAGTGCTTCTGTTCTTTTACATTATACGCATTGTTGATATGGAATGATGCACTGTATTATTCAAATTAAACAGTTTAAATAGCTCAAACGTCCTTAAAGTTTTCTCTTTAAATGTCTATGGATGAGAAAAGCTATAGCGCTAAACTATAACTAAAATGGTTTTAAACTATTTTAAATCTTAATAAGAAAAATAAATAGCGAATGCAACAGTGAAGAAATTAATTTAATGAATACTGTACTGATTGGCATCAGCACAACTTTATACGTAAATAGAAAATAGACAAATTTAAATGAAATCATCAAGCTAATAAGGGACTAAAATTCAGCTGCAAGTTTATGCAACTTAACTAACCTTTTGGACTATACAAGCCATTCAGGCTTCAGACTATATAAGCCATTCAAACTGCTGAAGCAAATTGCATACAAGAAAATATTGTGGAACTTCCATCATTACAAGCCTGTACACCAATTAACAGCCGTCATTAAATCAACACAAAAGCCACACCACTGGCATCTCATGCACAGCGTACAGTTTAAAGAACTGGAGCAGTAAAACTGCTTTTTTTAAAAACCTACACTCAAAGATAAATTGTAATGTTGGTTTTGCTTCTTTCTATGATAACATTTCTGTGAAGGACTGTACACAATTCCCAGTTCACGTACATCACCCTATTCATCAACCTTTTCTATATCATCAGGGAACTCCTGTTCTTGGAGTGTTTCTTTTGGCCTTTCCTGTGATTCTAACATGGTGACAGCATCAGGGCTGACATCACCAGTGTCAATATCAGCACTGACATCACTGCTGGCATCACCAGTGTTGGTATGAGCGATGACATCTTTACTGGCATCACCAGCATCAGCAGGACTATCATGACCAGTGTTTTGATTCACTTCATCTTCCACTGTTCTATGTAAGTCTTGAAAATTTTCATTTTCCATTCCTTCGTTCTGCTGGTAAGATGAGCCATTGGGATCAGCGCTGCTACTTTCAATGTTGTTCTGGCTATTTGTATTTCCAAGGCGACCAGATGCTACCACAGCTTTTACAGCAGCCTGTTGAGCAGAAAACATTCATTCCTTTTGAGGTACTGTAAAACTACACATTAAATATGTAATACAAGCTGACGCAGCAATCACTGGAATGTTCTTCCACCACATTTGACAAACTAATGTGTAAAAATGGGAAACTGATTTAGCATTTATGCTTGACACCTGAAATAAGAAAAAATATTCAGCTGGAAATACATGATCAGGCAGAATCTGTGCAGAGAGAAATCAAGTTGATGTCTGGGATTTTCACAGGCCTGTGGGCTCGGAAACTGGTGTGGCAAGCTTTGAAAGTTGTTACACCAGAAGACATCTCAAGATCCTGATGCCTTTGGAATGGTTTTGAATTTTGAAGGGCTGGTGGAAAGGGGAGAAGGGATATTAGGAACAAGCTTTAAAGAGAGTGCTAAGACGTTAGTCACTTATTTCTAAACATAATTTTAATAGTTTTATCCAGTAACTGAATTTAACTCCTTTATTCAAAAAGGGAGTCAGTACACAGGAAATTGCAGGCCAGTTAGCTTAACATCTGTCATAGAATATCTGTCAGAGGTTATTGTTAAAAATGTTGTAGACAGGTACCTGGATAACCTCAAGTTAAGGTCAACATGGTTTTGTTTGAACAAACACCTTTGTACAATCTAGTGGTGTTTACTGAGTAGGTAACAGCTGTTGAGGATAAAATATGAACATGAAAGTATTTCCAGAAGGCATCCAGTTAAATAACACATCAAAGGTTATGACTGAAAGTAAATGCTCAAGGTGTATGCCCTAGCATATTAGCATGGACAGGAGATTTGCTAGCTAACAGAAAGCAGAGAATCGGTAGAAATGGGTCTTTTTCATGTTGACAAGATGTATTGAATGGTGTGCTTCAGGGAGATTATGCTTCAATCATATAGGACACTGGTAAGACCACATCTGTAGTACTGTGCACAGTACTTGTCAGCTTAACAAAGGAAAGTTGTAACTGCCTTGTAGATGGTTCATTAAAAAATAACAAGACTAATACGTGGAATGAGCAGGTTGTCTTACGGGAAAACATTGAACAGATCAGACTTGTGTCTGCCGGAGTTTCGCACAGCAAGAGGCAACTTGACTGAAACACAAAAAATTGAGGGGTCTTGAAAGGATAGATTACGGGAGAATCTAGAACTAGGAGTCGTTGTTCAAAGATCAAGGTGTACTCATTTACAACAGAG